>NC_058083.1:101138870-101871319 GCF_014858855.1 Bufo gargarizans
TCATGCTGCTGCCATCTCCACACTATGTTACCTTGCCACTCTGTGGTTTCCTCCTGATGATGCTGCTGCTACTGCCATCTCCAGCAACGGATCACATGTGGAGGAATTGCTCCCCTAGTTATAAACACTCCAGAGTGTTTTTTTTTTTTTTTATAATTTCCTCCTACTTAGGCCTTTTTATTTCAGTTATTTTTCTTGATATGTTTAGAATGTGCCATTGCATACTGCTGGTAGCATTCTATTGCACCTGGTAGCCTGTGTCACATAGCCGGGTTTAGGTGGGTCTTACAGCCTAATCATCTCTCCCACTACCAGAGTGATTTCACTATGGAGGTACGTGGGAGCTTGGCTGTAAGCTGTATCTTAGCACCTCTCAGACCGTGTTCATACACCCTAGAGAGTCTAGTGGCAGGAACCCATGCCACACTGAGATACCTTGACGGTGGTGCAAAAGGGCTCCGATGTGTTCCTGACAGGCTACATTGGCTAAAGTCTCAGTTCTTAACATCAGCATGAGGGATTAGCCAGTGTTGTCAGTTGCATAACATTGTGGTGCACCTTTCGCAGTGATTTACATATCCACACTAGGTCATCTTGCCACTCTGTGGTATCCTCATGCTGCTGCCAACTCCTCACTATGTCACCTTGCCAATCTGTGGTGTCCTCCTGATGCTGCTGCTGCTACTGCCATCTCCACACTATGTCACTTTGCCATTCTATGGTCTCCTCATGCTGCTGTCATCTCCACAATATGTCACCTTGCTACTCTGTGGTCTCCTCATGCTGCTGCCATCTCCACACTATGTTACCTTGCCACTCTGTGGTATCCTCCTGATGCTGCTGCTACTGCCATCTCCACACTATGTCACCTTGCCACTCTGTGGCCTACTGATGCTGCTGCTACTGCCATCTCCCCATTATGTCACCTTGCCACTATGTGCTCTCTAGATGCTGCCTCCACTGATGCTGCTGCTACTGCCATCTCCACACTATGTTACCTTGCCACTCTGTGGTATCCTCCTGATGCTGCTGCTACTGCCATCTCCACACTATGTCACCTTACCACTCTGTGGTATCCTGCTGCTGCTGCCATCTCCACTTTATGTCACCTTGCCACTCTGTGGTCTCCTCATGCTGTTGTCAACTCCACATTATGTCATCTTGCCACTCTGTGGTATCCTCCTAATGCTGATGCTACTGCCATCTACACATTATGTCATCTTGTTACTATATGGTCTCCTGATGCTGCTGCTACTGCCATCTCCAAACTATGGCACCTTGCCACTCTGTGGTCTTATGCTGCTGCCATATCCACACTATGTCACCTTGTCACTCTGTGGTATCCTGCTGCTGCCATCTCCAAACTATGTCACCTTGCTACTCTGTAGCCTCCTGATGCTGTTGATACTGCCATCTCCATACTATGTCACCTTGCCACTCTGTGGTCTCCGGATTCTGCCGCCACCTCCAAACTATGTCACCTTGCCACTCTGTGGTCTCCTCATGCTACTGCCATCTCCACAATATGTCACCTTGCCACTCTGTGGTCTCCTCATGCTACTGCTACTGCCATCTGCACATTATGTCACCTTGCCACTCTTTGGTCTCCTGATGCTGCTGCTGTTACTGCCATCTCCACACTATGTCACCTTGCCACTCTGTGGCCTCCTGATGCTCCTGCCACCTCCAAACTATATCACCTTGCCACTCTGTGGTCTCCTCATGCTGCTGCCATCTCCATACTATGTTACCTTGCCACTCTGTGGTTTCCTCCTGATGCTGCTGCTGCTGCTACTGCCATCTCCAGCAACGGATCACATGTCAGTTGCATAACATTGTGGTGCAACTTTTGCAGTTATTTACATATCCACACTAGGTCACCTTGACACTCTGTGGTCTCCTCATGCTACTGCTACTGCCATCTCCACATTATGTCACCTTGCCACTCTGTGGCCTTCTGATGCTGCTGCTGCTATTGCCATCTCTACACTATGTCACCCTTGCTACTATGTGGTCTCTGGATGTTACCACCACCTCCAAACTATGTCACCTTGCCACTCTGTGGTCTCCTCATGCTGCTGCCATTTCCACACTATGTCACCTTGCCACTCTGTGTTATCCTGATGCTGATACTACCATCACCACACTATGTCACCTTGCCACTCTGTGGCCTACTGATGCTGCTGCTGCCTCTACTGCCATCTCCACATTATGTCACCTTGCCACTCTGTGCTCTCTGGATGCTGCCTCGACCTCCACACTATGCCACCTTGCCTCCAGATGCTGCTGCTACTGCAATCTCCACACTATGTCACCTTGCCACTCTGTGGTCTCCTGATGCTGATGATGCTACTGCCATCTCCACACTATGTCACCTTGCCACTCTGTGGTATTCTCATGCTGCTTCCATATCCACACTAGGTCACCTTGCCACTCTGTAGTATCCTGCTGCTGCTTCCATCTCCACAATATGTCACCTTGCTACTCTGTGGTCTCCTCATGCTGCTGCCATCTCCACACTAAGTCACCTGTGGTATCCTCCTGATGCTGCTGCTGCTACTGCTACTGCCATCTACAATTTATGTCATCTTGCTACTTTGCGGTCTCCTGATGCTGCTACTGCCATCTCCACACTATGTCATCGTGCCGCTCTGTGGTATCCTCATGCTGCTGCTGCCATCTCCACATTATGTCACCCTGCCGCTCTGTGGTCTCCTCATGCTGCTGCCAACTCCACACTATGTCAACTTTCCACTCTGTGGTATCCTCCTGATGCTGCTGATGCTGCTACTGCAATCTACACATTATGTCATCTTGCCACTATGTAGTCTCCTGATGCTGCTGCTGCTACTGCCATCTCCACACTATGTCACCTTGCCACTCTGTGTTCTCCTCATCCTGCTTCCATATCCACACTATGTCACCTTGCCACTTTGTGTTATCCTGCTGCTGCTGCCATCTCCACAATATATCACCTTGCCACTCTGTGGTCTCCTGATCCTGCTGCTACTGCCATCTCCACATTATGTCACCTTGCCACTCTGTGGTCTCCTGATGCTGCAGCCACCTCAAAACTATGTCACCTTGCCCCTCTGTGGTCTCATCATGCTACTGCCATCTCCACACTATGTTACATTGCTACTCTGTGGTATCCTCCTGATGCCGCTGATGCTACTGCCATCTCCACATTGTGTCACCTTGCCACTCTGTGGCCTCCTGATGCTGCTACTGCCATCTCTACACTATGTCACCTTGCCACTATGTGGTCTCTGGATGCTACCGCCACCTCCAAACTATATCACCTTGGCACTTTGTGGTCCCCTCATGCTGCTGCCATCTCCACACTATGTCACCTTGCCACTCTGTGGTCTCCTCATACTGCTGCCATCAATACACTATGTCACCTTGCCACTCTGTGGTCTCCTCATGCTGTTGCCATCAATACACTATGTCACCTTGCCACTCTGTGGTCTCCTCATGCTGCTGCCATCTCCACACTAGGTCTCCTTGCCACTCTGTGGTCTCCTGATGCTGCTACTGCTGTCTCCACACTATGTCACCTTGCCACTCTGTGGTCTCCTCATGCTGCTGCCATATCCACACTAGGTCACTTTGCCACTCTGTAGTAACCTGCTGATACTACCATCTCCACAATATGTCACCTTGCCACTCTGTGGTGTTCTCATGCTGCTGCTACTGCCATCTCCACATTATGTCACCTTGCCACTCTGTGGTCTCCTGATGCTGCTGCTGCTACTGCCATCTCTACACTATGTCACCTTGCCACTCTAGAAACTTTGTCACCTTGCCACTCTGTGGTCTCCTCATGCTGCTGCCATCTCCACACTATGTAACATCCTGATGCTGTTACTGTCACCACCTCCAGACTCGGTCATTGTGCCACTCCGTGGCCTCCTGATGCTGCCGCCACCTTCAGACTCTGTCATTGTGCCATTCTGTGGCCTCCTCATGCTACTTCCACCTTACCACTATGTCATAGGGCCACTCTGTGGACTTCTCATGCTGTTCCCACCCTCCCCACTTCATGACTGGGCCACTTTTTGCCTTTCGGCCTGGCTGACACAATTATTTATTTGACCTTTCTTCTGATCTAACAAATAATAGTAAAAGTCCAGCTCACCTGCATCAACAGTTTTAAGAGTGCACGGATGGGATGAGACCCAAGCATATAAACTTGAACGGAAAGGAAGAAAGATCCAGCACCTTGTTTTTCTTGCTTGACGTTTATTCCACAAACTAAATGTACAGCGGTGATAGAAACCTCCAAAAATAAGCCCCAGTACGGTCAGACCGTACTGGGGCTTATTTTTTGGAGGTTTCTATCACCGCTGTACATTTAGTTTGTGGAATAAACGTCAAGCAAGAAAAACAAGGTGCTGGATCTTTCTTCCTTTCTTCTGATCTGTCAGAAGGAAGGAAAAATGAGACGCACAATGGATTCTGTCTGTGTAGCAGCTGTAAGGCCTGTATGGTCCCATCAGAATTGGCTTATGATTTGGTAGCCAAAACTAGAAGTGGGTACAAAACACAGAAGACATGCAAATATTCCATTCACGTGTCATCTCTGTTTTATATCCACTCCTGTTTTTTTGGGGCATTAGCAATACTGATGGATTATTGAGCAAATGTTGACCAAGTGAAGTCTTATGCTCCACAGACAGGATCCGTTGTTTGTGGGTTATTGTTCTGACGGATCAGAGGAAGGACAAATTAATCAGTGATTTCCAAACAAACTTACTGCTGACACCCTCTCCACTCTGTCCGGGGGGCTCTACTTGTATAAGCATTTAATAGAACAGGTTCTGAAGACGGTGTAAAAGAAGTGCACTTCTTCTTGACGCTAACATCGACCTGTAAGGCTGAGTTCATAATTGAGTTATTTGTGTTGGCCCCGTGACTGCCCAAATAAGTGAAGTGTGCAGTGATTCTAAGAGCGACGCCTGTCATCGTCATGTCATACGGACTCACAGTATTATTTTACTACCAAAGCAGACTCCCTATGCGTGTTACTAAAAGGCACAGTGTTCTACACTTCTATAAAGGCTCTCTGTAGCCCGAAAACAGCCATTTTTTAACTCAATTTGCCGCCAATAAATTCAGATCGAAGCAAATTTTCCCAAAAATTCTGAGAACCAGCCGAATCTAATTTTTTTAAAAATTTGCTCATCTCTAGTTATAGCATGGTCGACAGAGACTCCACCCCATTTAGGATAGTGATGTTTACTTTTTATTATTCTGTATGTGATTTTTCAGTGTTATCTTATGTTTAATAACACTTACTAAACATATTTATTCACTAAGCCTGCGTAAGCTTATTCATTCTCAAATCTTTCGAATTCACATTACATTACAGTGCTAGACTTTCTAAGAGACCATTTAATCCAACCAGACAGAGCATCACACATTACACTGATATGTGTGCCATGCTCTACTGTAAGCATCTTTATCTAGGTATATCAATAGAACAATAGAGCTCTCATACTGTCATCCCAATTCTACATCTACTAAAGGGACATGTCCTCTTTCTGGGATGTATAAAAATTGTCCGGACGGGCACTTTAATCTGCTACAGTGCAAAAGTTAAAGGACCTGTGATGACATTATTATTATTTATTATTAAAGCGCAATTCATTCCATAGCTCTGTGCATATGAAGAGGGGTATACATAAATAATACAGACAATTGCACTAAGCATAAACAAGACAGGTTACAAACTGGTACAGAAGGAGAGAGGGCCCTGCCCGTGAGGGCTTACAATCTACATGACACCACTGTTATGTAATCAGTGCAGGCGGGGCAGAGTTTTGAAGTGGAGAAGTGGTGAGCCTGATAAACCATGGACCTTGTAGCCCTCTCCTCTTATACTCCCTCTCTGAATAATCCAACAATAACAGCCTGGACATGCTGGGAGTTGTAGTCCTCTAATATAATAATGTCCTGAACATGCTGGGAGTTGTAGTCCTCTCCTCTTATACCTCATCCCTGTAATGCCCTCTGATGCGGGTGTAGATTTCCATTGTGTTGTATTGTCACCCACTGTCTCAGGTATTGTGTCCTCCTTTTGGGGGTTATGAAACTGGTCACATCAATCTACTATTAATAATGAAGATTAACTTGCAGATAACATCTCGCTCTCTCACAGCAACTGTAAACTGACCATAGATTACCTATCAATAAAGTTTTATCTCTTTCTGCTGACTACTACAGAAGGACATTAATTTCATTAATTTTCAGTGGCATAGTACTGCTGAAGTGAAAAAGAAAAAAGGCAAAAATTCAGACAAAAAAAAAAGTTTTATATGAATGGGTTAAAATATAACTTTCTGATGGAAGTCTTGTGTTCCTTTAACCAAACATTAGAGTGTTGCCTACATTTGAGAAGTCAGTAATTGGTAGAAGTTGCTACACGACTCTGTCGAGTCTAAGCACAAGCCACTTTCCTTGTGTTTTAGTTGGGCAGACACTATTTATTTTGCTGTGGTCTTCCGGACATAATGATAAATCGTACAACTTTCCACAAAACTAGTCAGCGCTCAATTTTATCAACATCTCAGCCCCCAGGGTCAACACTTATTAGTCTGTAATCTACTACCTTAATAAGTGAATTACTCACTGCCATGTTTATTTATTACGCCGTGCTTTCTATGGTAGGACAGTCATTATTTCTGATTTAGTTAAGTTAAACTGGAGAATGGTGGAAGGATTTGCTAGTACTGGATGGTGTGTGGGGAACAGTTTCATGCTGGAGGCTCCTTTTTCACATAATGACGTTTACTTCTAGCAACTAGTGATGAGCGAAGTTATAAAAAAATTCTATTTGGCTGCTAAATTCTATTTGGCTGCTTTGCTGAATTTCACAAAGAAATTTGATTTGTGATTAATGACTTTATCACAAATCCCATTCCTCTGTAGGTAGCGGGCGCGAATGGCAATCGCGCCACCTCCGTCATTGAACCCCTCAGATGCCGCATTCATTGCTGATCCCGGCATCTGAGATTAAAATTAAAGCCTTTCAGGGGCTAATCTGATAAAAAAAGCATACTCATCTTTTCCATTCCGTGACTGAGAGGCCGTTGTGGCCAACTTGATAGAAGAAATTGCGTAAAATCTTATGCAGTGAATTGATGATGTGATCACTTTGGCTGGTCGTCATCACTGTTGACGTCACTGTGCCCGGCCAGCACGGTCAAATCACATTTTTTTTACCAAACCTGTGTGTGAAGGGACCCTAAGAGAGAATTTGTAATCATAAAGCTGTGTTCCCTGCCTGACCTTTTATTATTTATTTATTATAGCGATTACATATTCCGCAGCACTTTACAGACATTAGCATCAACCTGTCCCCAATGGCTCTCAAAATCTAAGTTCCCTATCCATAGGTCTTTAGAGTGTGGGAGGTAACTAGAGCGTACCCGGAGGAAATCCACGCAAACATGGGGAGAACATACAAACTTCATACAGATGCTGTCCTTGTGTATTGCCCTGAAGCAGGATTACTTTGAAGTCTGGACATTTGTGTACATTTGCCCATTTCCCTTATGCAAAATCATCAACTCCTCCTTTATTTCCCTTTAAAGGGTTAATGTGCATTGATCTACTGTTTAATACTATGTAACTGCATTTTAAATGTATGTTGTAATATGTATCCTGTTCATTTGTATGGCACTATGGAAAGGGTTAATTAACACTGAGAAACCTTTGGGAATTTCTAGCTAATAATGAGAAGCTAGTCATTTTCCACAGCTACTATAAGGTTTTAAGGAAGAGCATTTTGGGGAGGGGAAAATGCAGACTTGTTTACCACCAAAACCAGGCTGACTTTATGAATGTAATGTCTGCTTTAGCTCTGTTATTATGTCCGAAAACCAGTTTTTCTCCAGAAAAACTGCTTTGTCATTGCTACTACATATCATTGAAGCTCTAATACAAGTCTATAAAAGACAGGACCTGTAACATTTTATTTGTTTGGGCTGAGTTTCTCCACTCCACCCTTCCTACTAGAAGGTTCTAGTTCAGACAGAAACTGTATATAAGGAGAGCAGTCAGAGCCCCTAGTGTCCTGTAGTTAGGTAACAGTGCTTAGAAATGAAGACTCTGCCAGACTACTGAGTGACCAGAAGACGCTGTGATGGGGATACTCTGCCACAGACCCTGGATAACCAGCCTTTCACCAGTGTACCAGCCTTCTGAAAGAGAGGGAGAGCTAGCTCAGGCCTTTCCTCAGCATCTAACCCTTCTTCTGCCCGGGAGGAGACTGTAGAAGCCAGCCATATGCCTAGCCTGTATTGTTTTTCACCTGAATTCCTCCAGTAAGGAAACACACTGATTTATTGCAGACCCTGACTCTCCGGACTTATTTCCCATTGGGGTGCACTACGCCTTACTATCCCTTCCGCAGAGCAGCAACACGTGATGACAGTATCCCTGAAAACCTTCATCTCTTTCTGCAAGCCAAAGGAATCTTTGCTTTATTCTCACCCTCTTCCTGCCCCAGATTAAATTGTTTATAAGTCTTTCTAATAGGCCAAAAAAGGTATCTTCTATCCATACGGGGCCTGCGGTGATGGTATATAATACAATAGGGAGGATGACCATCTTAACCAGTGCAATCTTTTCAACCTGTGAGAGGGGCAATTTCTGCCACGTGCAAATTTTATCTTTTACTTTACTAATCATAGGGGTGGTATTTAATGCATTAAACCTTATTAAGTCTGCGCTAATTTTAATCCCCAGGTATTCTATAGAATCAGAGGGAAGGACCCTAAATTAGAGACATTACTGGGGACGAGTCGAATAAGTGGGAGTAATTCAGACTTGGTCCAGTTGACTCTGTATCCAGATAGAGCCCCATACTCCTCTATAATACTTATTACAGATGGTAAAGCAATCCAGCGATAAAAAAAAAAAGATAAGGATGTCGTCAGCATAAAGACAAATTTTATCTTCTGCCCCCCTACCCCCGAAACCTATGATATTCTTGGCCTGTCTAATCTTGCTTGCCAGGGATTATTAGAATATAGCAAACAGTAATGGGGAAAGGGGGCAGCCCTGCCTAGTACCCCATTGAAGGGGAAACCGCTCAAAGTCTACACCATTTATTTTAACACTGGCCGTCGGATTTTGGTAAAGTAAACAGACCCACCAAATAAAATTACTACTCATATTCATTTGTTCCATTGTTTTCCACAAAAATGGCCACTCCACCCTGTCAAAGGCCTTTTCAGCATCAATGGACAGGATAGAGCGTTCTATCCCCTCTCCGATGTGGGCGTTAAGGAGTGCTCTACGAATGTTAGTTTGGATAAATCTTTTTGGAAAAAATCCCGTTGGTCCGGGTGGATCAATTTATGGATGACCTTTTTTAGTCTATTAGCTAAAAGTTTGGCAAGAATCTTAAAATCTGTATTAAGTAATGAAATGGGGTGATATGACCCAATATCCGTTTTATCTTTCTCCTTCTTCAGAATTAAAGATATAGAGGCCTCCATTAAAGAGGGGGAAAGTGAACCATCCTTCAGTGATTTCTCAAACACTTGTAATAAGAGAGGCAAGAGAGTTTTTCCATGATATCTATATGTCTCAAAAGGAAGATGCAGAGTTCCCTTTTATATTGCCCAAGGTCTTCTGTAGCTCCATCAGAGTAATTGACGTGTCCAGAAGGGAACTATCTTGTTGAATTAGCTGAGGGAGCTCAATATTGTTTAAATAAGGGGCGATTCTCTCCTCTCCCTCTCTAAGTTCCGTTTAGTATAAATTTGAAAAGTGTTTAACAAAGGCGGATTTGATGTTCTCTTGACAGTAGGTTAAGGGCCCAGGGCTTGTCCTAATACATTTGATGGTATTTTGGACCTTTTGGCACGAAAGTATTGATGTCAACATTATAGAAGGTTTACCTGTTTCATAAAAGGCTCTTTGACCAGCAAAGAACCTCTTATGTTGGGCCTTTTTTATTAAGAAACTTTGGTATTCCCCCCTGACATCTAATAACTGTTGCGTAGTAAAATTTTTCAGATTACATATTTCTAATTCTAGATCCTTTACCCTCAGTAAGCGCTTTTTCGATACTAATGAATTTAGTCCTCTTCTTGCCAATTTTAATTAAGTACGTTCCCCGTATCATAGCTTTAAGAGAGTCCCATGCAAAATGTATGTGAGTGGACCCAATATTTCAAATACTTTCCTGTTTCTCTATCAGCTGAATCCAATATGGATTCAGTCTAAAAGGTGTAATATATTTGTTCTCTGCAGAATTCTCAACTAAGAGCAAAAATGGATAGTAATCGGAAATGCCATGCTGTTCATACTTCATTTTTTGTATTTGATCTAAAAAATCAAAATTGGCAAGGGGTAAATTGATTCTGGACATTGCAGTGCAAGATCTGCTATAGCAGGAGTAATTAATTTTGTCACCATATAACACCATACATCACTTAAACCCAACTACTGGCAGACCCTGATAAAACTAAAGTGGATAGCTCACCACCTCTCCAGGTTGGAACTGGTGCTCTAGCCTAGGACTGATCACCCAATCAGTAAAGCGGAAAATGGAATCAAATAGTATAAGGCTGGCACTCAATTTTGTGGTTCACATGAAAAGTGGCAATGTATTAAAACACTTATTTCTAAAATCAGCACATAATCCAAGATAAAAAAGGGAGGTACAATAAAATACAATCTCATACAATAAACAGATAAATAAAAAAATATAAGGAATTAAAACCGCAGGATAAACGCACACTGATGGTGCCGTCTCTTGCGATCAGAGATGCACTGGAGATATCCCTTAGTTATATCAGGATGGATATATATGTGTATATTGTTAGTATCGTCCACAGGGAGTAAATCCTACAAGGTTTAGCGATTTTTTAGAACAGTCACTTTCTCGTATATGACTGTATCCTCCTTAGAGTATTCCCCTCATTAAGGGCAATCAATCATCCGGGTATAGGCAGTATGACAGTCCAGTCCAAAAGAGAAGACCTGTTATTCCGGCTAGTGTTGGTACAAAGCTACAGGTGGTGAGTAAGGCATAAACGTATATATCTTACCCGTATAACTCAGGACCGGTGGTTGGAGAATGTCTCTCTCAAGCCGCTATTCACCACACTGCGCCGCCGCCTTCTTTCGCTGTTTGGCATCCTCGTCCGAGACTTCCGTACCATGTGGTGATTGTCTCGCGGGAATAGCCTATTTGGTCCGTTTGGTCCTGTTTCTCTTTGGAATATTTCCGAGTTGAAAGTAAATGGAGCGCTCCAGTGGTCAGAATGTTTGCAGTCTTTCGTGATTAGTCCGGATCTTTCTTTGTGGGGGTGAACTACGCCAAACGCGTTTCGGGGACGTTTCTCTCCTTCCTCAGTGGCTCTACCCCCATTGTAGCATCACTTCCTTTTATAGTCCACTCGGTGTGGTCAAAACACCGGACTGGAATCAAATTTTAGCTTCTTGCGGCATCATTGCGTTTTTGATGCGGTTTTTCCAGTACATGTGCGTTTTTTCTATATTGTGTCCTTCTTGTTGCGATTAAGCTGTGTGGTGAAGGAGACATTTCTGCGACATTGCTTTTTCGGGAAAAAAACATAAAAACATATACCTGTATACAAACTCTATACCTGTACACCGACTCTATTATTCTCCATCTTTTCTTGCTAAAATATATAAGGGGAAAGATCATAGATGCCTGAAATGCCATTGGGAGAATGCTGGTTATGCCCATCTCTTATGGCAATGTTCAGCGGCTCGCAAATTTTGGGCATCGATTTGCCAGGAATGGGCATATAAAACTCTGAAAATCTTATGTATATTCTTTTAAACATAAGTGCCCAGCTGTATAGATTTGGCACATATTCTAAATCCACTTTCCAATAGACATCCTGCGATACAATACACTAATATAATAATTTTAAATATCTAAAAGAATTGACTAAAAAGATAAGAGGGACTAGACAATCTAAAACAATGAATATTTATTCGTACAATAGGTTTCACATGGAGATAAGGCCCCATACAAGAAGAGGGCACAATTCCTCGATTGTTCAATATATATTATATTCAATTGCTCTCTTCTGAATTTTTATATTTTCAATTTTTGTTTTTTCAATTTTTATTGTAGTAATGGGTATGTGAGCCTCTCTCCAGGAGGTGTCACAGTGCCGATAGATGGCCAGACATGTGATCCCCCATTGGATGAGAGGCACACAACCAAGGGTCTAGAGAAAACCAAAAATTTCAAGTTTGGCGTTCAAACCCGCTGGGATCAAGCTTCCAAAATCATATATGCGTCGGGATTCCGCTCTGGACATTCTCTCAACATGTTTCCCCCCTCTCCAGTGTATGAGTGTTTCAAGTACCCTTTTCTTATGTTGGACACATGTTCAGATATCCTCACTTTCAAAGTCCTCTTATTTCTTCCAACATACTGCCTAGAGCAGGGGCATTGGACGAGATTTATCACGCTGGTTGAATTGCAAGTAAAAAATTGTTTAATCTCCCATGAGAAGGTATTTTGGGTCGAATCTACCTTTTTGATGCTTTTAGGGGCTTTCGTAACCTTACAGCCGGCACATTGGCCGCATCTGTAAAAGCCCTTCAGACTCATCCAATTACTGGTTCCTGGGGATTTTTTCAATTCACTTTTATCCCCAGATTCGGTGCCCTTGTAAAGGTGATCTGTGGTCTCACCGGGATAAGCGTGCCTAGAGTCTTGTCTTACAATAGGTGGTGCCAATGTCTTTTAACTATCTCGTTAATTCCCCTATATTGTGTAGTATATGGGAGCACTACTCGGAATTGGGGTTCTTGTTGAGTCTTCTGTGCGGGTTTATCTGTTAGTAGAGAGCTCCTGGATATTTTCCTCACATTTCCCAGTGCATCTTCTAACGTCAAGCTTGGATACTGCTTAGCCATGAAATTATTCTTCATAGTCAAAGCCTCTATCTCAAATTGAAAATCTTCGGTACAGTTCCGTTTTAGTCTGCGGAACTGTCCGAAGGGGACATTGAGTAACCAGCTGGGCAAATGGCAGCTAGAGTGCAAAATAAAAGCGTTCCTTGCTGACGGTTTCTGATATGTTTTACATATGTAGATATAAACAAACGTAAAACATCTTCCTTTCCTTTCCAAATTAAAATCACATTGTCTATATATCGCAGCCAGAGCACCAGGTCACCCCCTCGATATGGATCAATTGCAGTCTGTTCCCATTGGGCTAGGAACAGGTTTGCATAACTGGGGGCGATCCTGGTGCACATAGCAGTCCCTCTAATCTGCAGATAAAAGTTCTCCTCAAAGTAAAAATAGTTGTGCTGTAAAATATGCCTGATTCCTTCTAATATGTATTCAATCTGCTCCAACTTCATTGTACTATCTTTCTGTAGTTGTGCCCTGATCGCATCTACCCCTTGTTCGTGGTTTATTACTGTATAAAGTGACTGGATGTCTAGTGTTGCCATAATCCAGTCCGATTCCACGGTTAGTCCTTCTAGTATATCGATAATCTGTGTCGTATCTCTCAAGTAGGACAATGTCGTTTTCACCAGGGGCTGTAACCAAGTATCTACATATCTCGAAAGATTAGCTGTCAGGGAGCCTATCCCTGATACTATGGGGCCCGGAGGGCTCTCCATGTCCTTATGTACTTTAGGAAGGCAGTAAAAAACTGGGAGCCGTCTGGGCGTTCCCATAATAAAATTAAGTTCTTGATTCGATAGGATCCCCATCTGGGACCCCCTATGAAAATAATTGCGTAATTTCTCACAGAACTTCGAAGTTGGGTCACCTTCCGATTTTTTATATGTTGAATCATCGGAAAGTTGTCTTAAGCTACTTTCACACTAGCGTAGTTTAAATCCGGCGTTCAATTCCGACACCGGAACTGCCTGCCGGATCCGGAAAAACTTGTGAAAACGGATTACATTTAAATCCTGATCAGGATTTTGATCACAATGTAAAAATGCATTGGAAAAACGGATCCGCCATTTATGGACTTTAACTTTTTTTTCACATTTTTCGGGTTTAACATGCAAAAGCCGGATCCGGTTTGACTGAACACACGGCGCCGTGCAAGTCAATGGGAAAAAGGACTGACCGGCGTTCAGTCAAAGTGTTCAGGATTTTTGGCCAGAGGTAAAAATACTGCATGCTACGGTTTTCTGAAAAGCCTGATCAGTCAAAAAGACCGAAATGAAGACATCCTGATGCATCCTGAACGGATTACTCTCCATTCAGAATGCATTAGGATAAAACTGATCAGTTCTTTTCCGGATTTGAGCCCCTAGGACGGAACTCAGCGCCGGAAAAGAAAAACGCTAGTGTGAAAGTACCCTTAGGCATTCTTCTATATATTTTGTTGTCTCTAGAACTACAATTCCCCCTCCTTTATCCGCAGGGCAGATAGTTATGTCCTAATTTTTTTGTAGCTGCTTTATAGCCACTATCTCTTTATTAGATAGGTTCTTTCTATAGAATTTCTTCTCTTTCATTTTTCTGAGATCTATTTCAACGTTCTTTTGGAAACTGCCAATTTCAGGGCCTATCTCATTCCTTGGGAATTTTTTGGACTTGTTTTTTAGATCTGTGTGTCTAAATCCATCTGCTTTTTGAGGGCTCATCATTATTGGATTTTTAATAAAATATTTTTTGAGGCAAATGTTTTTAATACATTTCTGGATCCCTATGTAGGTGTTAAATTTGTCCAATTGTGCACTGGGGGCAAACTTCAATCCTTTATTTAGCAGAGAAGTTTGTGATTGTGTCAGAACTGTGTTACTTAATTTAATAATATTATTGTTGTCGTGTTCAGTGTCTAGTGATATTATCGGTGGTTTCTTCTTCTTCCTTCCCCTTCGTGTCTTCTTGCCCCTGTTTGGTGATTGTGATATGGTGTAATTTGGGCTTCTCTCAGTTTGTGTGTTGGTGATGTTGCTTGATAATCCCTCTGTCTCAGAAGGCGTGTCCGTATAGGGGAGTAATTTCATCATTACCTCTGAGGAGAAAGGAGGGGGGATATAAACAAACGCAAGCACACATACAGTACAGACCAAAAGTTTGGACACACCTTCTCATTCAAAGAGTTTTCTTTATTTTCATGACTTTGAAAATTGTAGATTCAAACTGAAGGCATCAAAACTATGAATTAACACATGTGGAATCATATACATAACAAAAAAGTGTGAAACAACTGAAAATATCTCATATTCTAGGTTCTTCAAAGTAGCCACCCTTTGCTTTGATTACTGCTTTGCACACTATTTGCATTCTCTTGATGAGCTTCAAGAGGTAGTCACCTGAAATGGTTTTCACTTCACAGGCGTGCCCTGTCAGGTTTAATAAGTGGGATTTCTTGCCTTATAAATGGGGTTGGGACCATCAGTTGCGTTGTGGAGAAGTCAGGTGGATACACAGCCGATAGTCCTACTGAATAGACTGTTAGCTGCTTTTTTCTTGCCATAATACAAATTCTAAGTAAAGAAAAACGAGTGGCCATCATTACTTTAACCACCTCCGGACCGCCTAACGCGCCGATGCGTCCGGAAGGTGGTTGCTTTTCTCCTCCTGGACGCATCGGCGCGTCATCTCGCGAGACGCGAGATTTCCTGTGAACGCGCGCACACAGGCGCGCGCGCTCACAGGAACGGAAGGTAAGCGAGTGGATCTCCAGCCTGCCAGCGGCGATCGCTCGCTGGCAGGCTGGAGATCCGAATTTTTTAACCCCTAACAGGTATATTAGACGCTGTTTTCATAACAGCGTCTAATATACCTCCTACCTGGTCCTCTGGTGGTCCCTTTTGTTAGGATCGACCACCAGAGGACTCAGGTAGGTCAGTACAGTCCCACCAAACACCACACTACACCCCCCCCCCCCCCCGTCACTTATTAACCCCTTATAAACCCCTGATCACCCCATATAAACTCCCTGATCACCCCCCTGTCATTGATCACCGCCCTGTCATTGATCACCCCCCTGTCAGGCTCCGTTCAGACGTCCGCATGATTTTTACGGATCCGATCCATGTATCCATGGATCCGTAAAAATCATGCGGACGTCTGAATGGAGCCTTACAGGGGGGTGATCAATGACAGGCGGGTGATCACCCATATACACTCCCTGATCACCCCCTGTCATTGATCACCGCCCTGTCAGGCTCCATTCAGACGTCCGCATGATTTTTACGGATCCGATCCATGTATCCATGGATCCGTAAAAATCATGCGGACGTCTGAATGGAGCCTTACAGGGGGGTGATCACCCATATACACTCCCTGATCACCCCCTGTCATTGATCACCCCCCTGTCAGGCTCCATTCAGACGTCCGCATGATTTTTACGGATCCGATCCATGGATCCATGGATCCGTAAAAATCATGCGGACGTCTGAATGGAGCCTTACAGGGGGGGTGATCAGTGACAGGGGGGTGATCACCCTGATTACCCTGATCACCCCCTGTCATTGATAACCCCCCTGTAAGGCTCCATTCAGACGTCCGCATGCGTTCTGTGGATCCGATCCATGTATCCATGGATCCGTAAAAAATCATGCGGATGTCTGAATGGAGCCTTACAGGGGGGGTGATCAGTGACAGGGGGGTGATCACCCTGATTACCCTGATCACCCCCTGTCATTGATAACCCCCCTGTAAGGCTCCATTCAGACGTCCGCATGCGTTCTGTGGATCCGATCCATGTATCCATGGATCCGTAAAAAATCATGCGGATGTCTGAATGGAGCCTTACAGGGGGGGTGATCAGTGACAGGGGGGTGATCACCCTGATTACCCTGATCACCCCCTGTCATTGATAACCCCCCTGTAAGGCTCCATTCAGACGTCCGCATGCGTTCTGTGGATCCGATCCATGTATCCATGGATCCGTAAAAAATCATGCGGATGTCTGAATGGAGCCTTACAGGGGGGTGATCAGTGACAGGGGGGTGATCACCCTGATTACCCTGATCACCCCCTGTCATTGATAACCCCCCTGTAAGGCTCCATTCAGACGTCCGCATGCGTTTTGTGGATCCGATCCATGTATCCATGGATCCGTAAAAAATCATGCGGATGTCTGAATGGAGCCTTACAGGGGGGGTGATCAGTGACAGGGGGGTGATCACCCTGATTACCCTGATCACCCCCTGTCATTGATAACCCCCCTGTAAGGCTCCATTCAGACGTCTGCATGCGTTCTGTGGATCCGATCCATGTATCCATGGATCCGTAAAAAATCATGCGGATGTCTGAATGGAGCCTTACAGGGGGGGTGATCAGTGACAGGGGGGTGATCACCCTGATTACCCTGATCACCCCCTGTCATTGATAACCCCCCTGTAAGGCTCCATTCAGACGTCCGCATGCGTTCTGTGGATCCGATCCATGTATCCATGGATCCGTAAAAAATCATGCGGATGTCTGAATGGAGCCTTACAGGGGGGTGATCAGTGACAGGGGGGTGATCACCCTGATTACCCTGATCACCCCCTGTCATTGATAACCCCCCTGTAAGGCTCCATTCAGACGTCCGCATGCGTTTTGTGGATCCGATCCATGTATCCATGGATCCGTAAAAAATCATGCGGATGTCTGAATGGAGCCTTACAGGGGGGGTGATCAGTGACAGGGGGGTGATTACCCTGATCACCCCCTGTCATTGATAACCCCCCTGTAAGGCTCCATTCAGACGTCCGCATGCGTTCTGTGGATCCGATCCATGTATCCATGGATCCGTAAAAATCATGCGGACGTCTGAATGGAGCCTTACAGGGGGGGTGATCAGTGACAGGGGGGTGATTACCCTGATCACCCCCTGTCATTGATAACCCCCCTGTAAGGCTCCATTCAGACGTCCGCATGCGTTTTGTGGATCCGATCCATGTATCCATGGATCCGTAAAAAAATCATGCGGATGTCTGAATGGAGCCTTACAGGGGGGGGTGATCAATGACAGGGGGTGATCAGGGAGTCTATATGGGTGATCACCCCCCTGTCATTGATCACCCCCCTGTCATTGATCACTCCCCCCCTGGTAAGGCTCCATTCAGCCATTTTTTTTGGCACAAGTTAGCGGAAATTTTTTGTTTGTTTTTGTTTTCGTTTTTTCTTACAAAGTCTCATATTCCACTAACTTGTGTCAAAAAATAAAATCTCACATGGACGCACCATACCCCTCACGGAATCCAAATGCGTAAACATTTTTAGACATTTATATTCCAGACTTCTCACGCTTTAGGGCCCCTAAAAAGCCAGGGCAGTATAAATACCCCACATGTGACCCCATTTCGGAAAGAAGACACCCCAAGGTATTCCGTGAGGGGCATATTGAGTCCATGAAAGATTGAAATTTTTGTCCTAAGTTAGCGGAAAGTGAGACTTTGTGAGAAAAAAAACAAAAAAAATCAATATCCGCTAACTTATGCAAAAAAAAAAAAAATTCTAGGAACTCGCCAGGCCCCTCATTGAATACCTCGGGGTGTCTTCTTTCCAAAGTGGGGTCACATGTGGGGTATTTATACTGCCCTGGCTTTTTAGGGGCCCGAAAGTGTGAGAAGAAGTCTGGGATCCAAATGTCTAAAAATGCCCTCCTAAAAGGAATTTTGGCCCCTTTGCGCATCTAGGCTGCAAAAAAGTGTCACACATCTGGTATCGCCGTACTCAGGAGAAGTTGGGGAATGTGTTTTGGGGTGTCATTTTACATATACCCATGCTGGGTGAGAAAAGTATCTTGGTCAAATGCCAACTTTGTATAAAAAAAATGGGAAAAGTTGTCTTTTGCCAAGATATTTCTCTCACCCAGCATGGGTATATGTAAAATGACCCCCCAAAACACATTCCCCAACTTCTCCTGAGTACGGCGATACCAGATGTGTGACACTTTTTTGCAGCCAAGGTGGGCAAAGGGGCACCTTTCAGATTTCGCAGGCCATTTTTTACACATTTTGATTTCAAGGTACTTCTTACACATTTGGGCCCCTAAATTGCCAGGGCAGTATAACTACGCCACAAGTGACCCCATTTTGGAAAGAAGACACCCCAAGGTATTCCGTGGGGGGCACGGCGAGTTCCTAGAATTTTTTATTTTTTGTCACAATTTAGCGGAAAATGATGATTTTTCATTTTTTTTTTCTTTTTTCCTTACAAAGTCTCATATTCCACTAACTTGCGACAAAAAATAAAAAATTCTAGGAACTCGCAGTGCCCCTCACGGAATACCTTGGGGTGTCTTCTTTCCAAAATGGGGTCACTTGTGGCGTAGTTATACTGCCCTGGCAATTTAGGGGCCCAAATGTGTGAGAAGAACTTTGCAATCAAAATGTGTAAAAAATGCCCTGCAAAATCCGAAAGGTGCACTTTGGAATATGTGCCCCTTTGCCCACCTTGGCAGCAAAAAAGTGTGACACATCTGGTATCGCCGTACTCAGGAGAAGTTGGGCAATGTGTTTTGGGGTGTCATTTTACATATACCCATGCTGGGTGAGAAAAATATCTTGGTCAAATGCCAACTTTGTATAAAAAAATTGGAAAAGTTGTCTTTTGCCAAGATATTTCTCTCACCCAGCATGGGTATATGTAAAATGACAGCCCAAAACACATTCCCCAACTTCTCCTGAGTACGGCGATACCAGATGTGTGACACTTTTTTGATGCCAAGGTGGGCAAAGGGGCACATATTCCAAAGTGCACCTTTCGGATTTCACCGGTCATTTTTTACAGATTTTGATTGCAAAGTACTTCTCACACATTTGGGCCCCTAAATTGCCAGGGCAGTATAACTACGCCACAAGTGACCCCATTTTGGAAAGAAGACACCCCATGGTATTCCGTGAGGGGCATGGCGAGTTCCTAGAATTTTTTATTTTTTGTCGCAAGTTAGTGGAATATGAGACTTTGTAAGGAAAAAAGAGAAAGAAAAAAAAATCATCATTTTCCGCTAACTTGTGACAAAAAATAAAAAATTCTAGGAACTCGCAGTGCCCCTCACGGAATACCTTAGGGTGTCTTCTTTCCAAAATGGGGTCACTTGTGGCGTAGTTATACTGCCCTGGCAATTTAGGGGCCCAAATGTGTGAGAAGAACTTTGCAATCAAAATGTGTAAAAAATGCCCTGCAAAATCCGAAAGGTGCACTTTGGAATATGTGCCCCTTTGCCCACCTTGGCAGCAAAAAAGTGTGACACATCTGCTATCGCCGTACTCAGGAGAAGTTGGGCAATGTGTTTTGGGGTGTCATTTTACATATACCCATGCTGGGTGAGAAAAATATCTTGGTCAAATGCCAACTTTGTATAAAAAAATGGGAAAAGTTGTCTTTTGCCAAGATATTTCTCTCACCCAGCATGGGTATATGTAAAATGACACCCCAAAATACATTCCCCAACTTCTCCTGAGTACGGCGATACCACATGTGTGACACTTTTTTGCTGCCAAGGTGGGCAAAGGGGCGCATATTCCAAAGTGCACCTTTCAGATTTCACCGGTCATTTCTTACACATTTTGATTGCAAAGTTCTTCTCACACATTTGGGCCCCTAAATTGCCAGGGCAGTATAACTACGCCACAAGTGACCCCATTTTGGAAAGAAGACACCCCAAGGTATTCTGTGAGGGGCATGGTGAGTTCCTAGAATTTTTTATTTTTTGTCGCAAGTTAGTGGAATATGAGACTTTGTAAGAAAAAAAATAAATAAAAAAAATCATCATCATTTTCCGCTAACTTGTGACAAAAAATAAAAAGTTCTATGAACTCACTATGCCCATCAGCGAATACCTTAGGGTGTCTACTTTCCGAAATGGGGTCATTTGTGGGGTTTTTCTACTGTTTGGGCATTGTAGAACCTCAGGAAACATGACAGGTGCTCAGAAAATCAGAGCCGTTTCAAAAAGCGGAAATTCACATTTTTGTACCATAGTTTGTAAATGCTATAACTTTTACCCAAACCATTTTTTTTTTGCCCAAACATTTTTTTTTTATCAAAGACATGTAGAACTATAAATTTAGCAAAAAATTTATATATGGATGTCGTTTTTTTTGCAAAATTTCACAGCTGAAAGTGAAAAATGTCATTTTTTTGCAAAAAAAATCGTTACATTTTGATTAATAACAAAAAAAGTAAAAATGTCAGCAGCAATAAAATACCACCAAATGAAAGCTCCATTAGTGAGAAGAAAAGGAGGTAAAATTCATTTGGGTGGTAAGTTGCATGACCGAGCGATAAACGGTGAAAGTAGTGTAGTGCCGAAGTGTAAAAAGTGGCCTGGTCATGAAGGGGGTTTCACCTAGCGGGGCTGAAGTGGTTAAGAAATGAAGGTCAGTCAGTCCGAAAAATTGGGAAAACTTTGAAAGTGTCCCAAAGTGCAGTAACAAAAACCATCAAGCGCTACAAAGAAACTGGCTCACATGCGGACCGCCCCAGGAAAGGAAGACCAAGAGTCACCTCTGCTGCGGAGGATAAGTTCATCCGAGTCACCAGCCTCAGAAATCGCAGGTTAACAGCAGCTCAGATTAGAGACCAGGTCAATGCCACACAGAGTTCTAGCAGCAGACACATCTCTAGAACAACTGTTAAGAGGAGACTGTGTGAATCAGGCCTTCATGGTAAAATATCTGCTAGGAAACCACTGCTAAGGACAGGCAACAAGCAGAAGAGACTCGTTTGGGCTAAAGAACACAAGGAATGGACATTAGACCAGTGGAAATCTGTGCTTTGGTCTGATGAGTCCAAATTTGAGATCTTTGGTTCCAACCACCGTGTCTTTGTGCGACGCAGAAAAGGTGAACGGATGGACTCTACATGCCTGGTTCCCACCGTGAAGCATGGAGGAGGAGGTGTGATGGTGTGGGGGTGCTTTGCTGGTGACACTGTTGGGGATTTATTAAAAATTGAAGGCATACTGAACCAGCATGGCTACCACAGCATCTTGCAGCAGCATGCTATTCCATCCGGTTTGCGTTTAGTTGGACCATCATTTATTTTTCAACAGGACAATGACCTCAAACACACCTCCAGGCTGTGTAAAGGGCTATTTGACCATGAAGGAGAGTGATGGGGTGCTGCGCCAGATGACCTGGCCTCCACAATCACCGGACCTGAACCCAATCGAGATGATTTTACTTACAGAGGAGTATGGTTGCTTACAAGTCCCCCATCCTCATTTCCTTACTTGGTTCAGCAACAGTGAGACCCCCATCCCCCACCTCCCTCCATGGTCCATAGGGCGATTACGCCTCATGAGCCTCTTAAAAAATCACCATAGCACACCCCCTAACCCCCCCAATCCCCCCTCAACCCCAATAAAACACCACATTTTAGGTAATCTAAAAAATTTCAAGTAGTTCCTGTCACAGGCCCCTGGAGTCCAGCCAGAAAGATGCCTCTGCTGAGGTAGAGGGAAAGGAAACAGAATCGTTATGGACTATTCTTAATTTCGCAGGGTAATGCAGCCTGTAGTTAGTTAGTTAGGGTTACTATGTAAGGCTGGCCACCAGGATTGTGGGCTATTCACCATAAGGATTTATTAATTATAAGTCATTGTTCGCACCGGAGATCACAAACCAACTTCACCATAAATTTCATTCGGTTCAGTGTTGATCGGGAGTAATACCGGCACGTGCTGCAGAACCAGTTGTGGGGAAGGGTTAAGGACTTAATATATAGTTTGGTAGGATTGTAAGCTTTTGTGCTGCACCGTGGGCTAACCCATACCTCTCATCCCACACAATTGGTCCCGCCTTTAGGGTAATAACAGGTACGGCGAGGCAGTGGTATTCGTGCCTGCCATAGGCAAAATTATAGTAATTGTGCTCCCCAGCAAACATCAGGTGGCGCCGTGCTGTGCAGCACAAGGGTTTCAGCCCCGGCTGAGTGTATGTAAATATATTTTTTTGCTCTTTGCATGTGGGGTTATGTTTGATATCACTTTTCAATAAAGTAAAATTTGTTTTGCAAGAGCTGCCATCTGCACTTGTTCTGTTTTTCATTTAGTGCAGGTGCAGTGTGTCTGAGTGGAGGAGACATCACATGGAGGCGATTTGCCAAGTCACATGTCCCTACATCAGCAGGGATTTTAAGGACAAGACCTCTGTGTGGACAGCACAAAAAACTTTGTGTACCTTATGAAATATAGAAAATGGTGCAGAATTTCCACAAAGGCTATATTAGTAAGTGTAATATAATCATCTTTTATACACACTGGTCAACAATAACCAGAAATTGGCCAACCCCTTTAAGTACTGTAGACAGATCATGTTGATTTCCTGTTCATGTTCTATTTGTAAATATTTTGCTTTCCCAATATAACGCTGGAGTACGCAGTCTTTACTATTGCATTTTATAGGGATTTTATTTTCATTAAAGGGAATTGATAAATACCAGGAATTGATAATGATGACATATACTCAAGATAGGCCATCATTTATCATATAATTGGGGTTCCGAGCCCTGGCACCCCTGCTGATCAGCTGTTTCAGGGAGCTTCCCAAGCTCAGCGCCGTACATTCTATAGCCCATGTGACCACATATGGTGACGTCATATGGCCTAGGAAGCAGCCATGATGCTCATGGAGCACCAGCCTTTTCTAATAGATGATCGAGGTGGTCCCGGGTGTCGTACCCCCGCCAATCTGATATTGATAACCTATCTAGAGGATAGGTCATCAATATAAATTTCTGGGTAACCCCTTTAATCCCTATATTTTGTATTTTTGAGACATAATAACAATTCTATTGATATACAGCATTCTACATATATTGCAGTGTATATTTATTGTGGGGACTCGCTTTGGTAGACAGGATTAGCGGACGCAGTATAGAGGAAACAACAAGTTCTTTAGATCAAACAGTTCAGTGTTTTATTCCCACTTTAGGTAAGTGACAAAACAAGCAGTTATATTCAAACAAAAAGTCACCTTGCGGTGTTGGTGGTAAATCACACCATGTGGCAATTCTGCCTCAAATAATCCTTGCTGATAGCAGCACCAACCTGTTTTCACGCCAAACAGGTAGAAAGCCTTCCTCCAGACAAAAGGCTCCCAGATCCCAACAAAGAGACATGGCTTCTGAGCCCAGCTACCTATTTAAGGACAGCCAGGTGCTGCCAAAATCCCGGACTGGCATTTAAAATCCGGTCCGGTATTTGACCTCACCTGGCTGTAAATCAGCCCAGCAGCACATGCTGGGAAGAAAATACCTGTTTTCCCAGACCAGACCTCTCACTTTGTCACATACACCCCCCCCCCTCCCTTTGTTCAACCCTGAGGGGGTGAACACACGCCAGACAGTGTACCTGGGACAGGGCATCCGCGTTTCCCTGTAACCAGCCTGCCCTGTGTTCCACTGAAAACGTAAAGTTTTGTAAGGAGTAGTGATGAGTGGCGGGGGCAATATTCAAATTCGCGATATTTCGCTAATATTTTGTAGAATATTTGTCATATATATTCGCAAATTTGAGATTATATTCTTGATTGCGAAAATCGGCAATGAATCATTTGCGGAATGCGCGCGAAATACCGGCGTGGGTCACTTATGCTACAAGTTTCCTGAGACAGGAGAAAATGGTTGGCACGGCAGAACATTAGAATAGCTTTATATGCAGATAGAGTCAAGTGCTCCAATATATTTGCGCTTGCGAATCTTCAGCAATTAATGATGCGCATATTTTTTTGCAATACGTGCAACTTGTGACATAACAGCCCTATGTCTCTAGCATGTATGTATGGACAGGAGAACCTATCAGCTACACTATAGATCAATCTAACCTACACTATCTCCCCCTAACTATCTGAATTATATACCGTATTTTTCGCCCTATAAGATGCACTGACCCATAAGATGGCCCATAATATTGTTTTAGAGGAGAACAATAAGAAAAAAAGAAATTTGAACCAAAAGGTGTGCTTTTGGTGGGTTTTTAACTAATGGTGGTCTGTGGAGGACACTATTATGGAAGAATCTGTGGATGACATGGGGGATCTGTGGATGGCACTGTTATAGGGATCTGTGGATGGCACTGTTATGGGGGATCTGTGGATGACACTGTTATGGGGATCTGTGGATGACACTGTTATGGAGGATCTGTGAATGACACTGTTATGGGGGATCTGTGGATGGCACTGTTATGGGGGCAATTGTGGATGACACTGTTACGGGGATCTGTGGATAGCACTATTATGGGGATCTGTGGATGACACTGTTATGGGGGGATCTGTGGATGACATTGTTATGGGGGAATTGTGGATGACACTGCTATGGGGGGGATCTGTGGATGACACATATATAGCATCTTATGCTATATATGTGTCATCCACAGATT
Source organism: Bufo gargarizans (assembly GCF_014858855.1). Lineage (NCBI taxonomy): Eukaryota > Metazoa > Chordata > Amphibia > Anura > Bufonidae > Bufo > Bufo gargarizans. Next base: position 101,164,183 of record NC_058083.1, read on the forward strand.
ACCCCCTTCCCCCATAACAGTGTCCCTGTGTTAAATAGTGAATGACCCAAAATACAGGGGGTGGGGGCCGGCATCCGGTGTTGTAATTGTAGCGGGGCCCGGTGCAGTCACTGTATTCTATTACACAGAGCCCCGCTCCCTGTAGTATTAATAGGTAACGTGTAGGCATGGGCGCTGTTTTAAACTATAGCAATCCTCTGCAGCATAGAGAAATCCATGTAGTACGGTACTCACTTGAAACTCCTGTAGGCAGGCTGGGCAGGCGGCAGCAGCGTAACATCATTTACTGCGTCACGCGCCTGCTCCGCCTGCTTCATTCATAAAGTGGGAGGAGCAGGCATGTGACGTAGTGAATGACGTTACGCTGCCGCCACCCGCCGGGCCTGCCTACAGGAGTTTTTTAAGTGAGTACCATACTACATGGATTTCTCTATGGTGCAGAGGATAACTATAGTTTAAAACAGCGCCCATGCCTACACGTTACCTATTAATACTACAGTGAGCGGGGCCCGGTGTAATAGAATACAGTGACTGCATCGGGCCCCGCTGTCATTACAACACCAGATCTCGACCCCCCACCCCTCCTCCCTCCCTGCTGATACACCGCAGGCCGCGCTGTGCAGCATTGCGGTCTGCGATGTATCAGTGTAAATGGCAGTATTCGCCCCATAAGATGCACTGCCATTTTCCCCCCACTTTTGGGGGGAAAAAAGTGCATGCATCTTATTGGGCGAAAAATACAGTATATAAGTTAACTGTCTAATGTAATACAACAAAGCACATAGAACAGCAATGACACTGCTGCCTCTTTCATAACTGCAATAAACTTTTGAAAATAGCTGCTGGGGAGGTTCTTATATAGTAAGGGGTAGGCAACTTTTCTATTGGTTGCTAGGGATGTTGCTAAGCTGTGACAAAGCCTTCTCATTGGCCCACAAGCTAGAAGAAGGGAGGGATGATCACCTGATGTGTACTGTGTTAAAAAAAAAAAAGAATATTCCTCATTACGAATATATAGCACTATATTCTAAATATTCGCGAATTCTCGAAGTGCCGATATTCCCGATAAAAATTCGCTTTTCGAATATTCGCGCTCAACACTAGTAAGGAGATAGCCTGGCTCATCCACTTGAGTGGGGAGTGGTCAGTCACCAGGTGGAATTTTCTCCCCAATAAATAATAGCGGAGAGATTCTAGTGCCCACTTGATAGCCAGGCACTCTCTCTCCACTATACTATACCGGGTCTCGGCTGGGGTAAGCTTACTTCCTGAGACAGTTCAGCAGCGAGGCCTACTTCGGAGGCATCGGTCTGTACTATAAACTCCCTTTTAAAGTCGGGCGTCACCAAAATCAGAGACTCACACAGGGCCGACTTCAAAGCGGAGAAAGCCTCTTCCGCCCGATCATCCCAGCAAACCTTCATAGATTTGTGTCCTTTCAAAAGTCCTGTCAAGGGTGCGGCTAGAGTAGCAAAGTGGGGAACGAATGTCATGTAATAGCCCACTATTCCCAGGAATTACTTTATTTGCCTAGTGGTGACAGGTCAGGGCCAATTCCGTATCGCCTCTGTTTTGTTCACTTGGGGTTTGATGACTCCGTGCCCAATGACATACCCCAAGTACTTAGTCTCTTCTAAACCTATCTTTTTTTGGGTTAGCGGTTAGGCCAGCTTTCCGAAGGGAGTCCACTACAGCTTGCACTTTGGGTAGGTGACTTTCCCAGTCGGTACTGTGAATGACAATATCGTCCAGGTAAGCCAAAGCATAATGACGATGTGGACGAAGCACAATGTCCATTAGTCGCTGAAAATTGGCGGAGGCGCCATTCGGACCAAAGGGTAATACCATATATTGATACAGCCCCTCAGGCGTGATGAAGGTTGTTTTTTTCTGCCAGTACCCTTTCGTCAGGTTCAAAACAGAAAAATACCAGGCTTGTCCTAACCTCTCGATGAGCTCATCCACCCCGGGCATGGGATACGCATCGAACTTGGAAACCACGTTAAGTTTTTGAAAGTCGTTACAAAACCGCAACGTCCTGTCCGGCTTGGGTACCAATACTGTAGGACTGGCCCACTCGCTTTTTGACTCCTTAATGACGTCTAGCTGCAACATTAGCTGCACCTCCTCCAATATGGCTTGTCGCCGAGCCTCGGGCACCCGGTATGGTTTTAATCAGACTTTTGCCTGAGGCTCAGTGACTTGATGGTCCGGCAAGTCGAAACACACCCGCTGGAAATAGGATGCCAGGAATGGAGCAACGACCTCAGCCCACTGGTCACGGGGTAGCTTTTCCCTGATGGCCACTTTCTTGTACATCGTCAGGTAGGTTTTGATGCCGTCTGCAGGGGTCATCTTAGGAATCGCGGCATGGACTGCTTTGCGGGCATCGTGGACGCTCGGGGTTGCTCCTGCTGTCTGCAAAGTCATCACGTGTTGTAGCAGCAACTGGTTAGTCTCCTGCTGCTGCTTATTAGCCTCCATGAGGGCCTTCACAACAGCCTTCATTTTGTCGTGGGGCACTCGTTGTAATACAGCTGGTTTAATGTACGACATACAACCATGCCTGAAAAATGCAGAAACAAAAAATATTGGTGTTCACGCCAGCCTCACTGCTCTTGCCTGCATCCTCCACCCATTGTAGGGGACTCACTTTGGTAGACAGGATTAGCGGACGAAGTATAGAGGCAGCAACAAGTTCTTTGGACCAAACAGTTCAGTGTTTTATTCACACTTTAGGCAAGTGACAAAACAAGCTGTCATATTTAACCAAAAAGTCCCCTTGCGGTGTTGGTGGTAATTCACACCATGCGGCAATTCTGCCTCAAAGAGTCCTTGCCGATAGCAGCAGCAACCTGTTTTCACGCCAAACAGGTAGCAAGCCTTCCTCCAGACAGAAGGCTCCCAGATCCCAACACAGTGACATGGCTTCTGAGCCCAGCTGCCTATTTAAGGACAGCCAGGTGCTGCCAAAACCCGGGACTGGCATTTAAAATCCGGTCCAGTATTTGACCTCACCTGGCTGTAAATTTGCCCAGTAGTACATGCTGGGAGGAAAATACCTGTTTTCCCTGACCAAACCTCTCACTGTGTCACATTATGTACATATGTAATTTATGTTGTTACAGTTTGAAAAAGGTCCACTTGCACCAAAACTTCACGTGTGTAACCGCATGAAAATAAACTTCAATTTTCATCTCTACATTTTGGTATGCTGGAATAAAGAGCCATGATCTAGTGAAGGAAGGGAGCAGAAAATAGTTCTCCGCGTGAGACCAACAGCTGTTTCTGCCCACATATTCTACAGTGCTGTCCAAAGATGTCATGACTCACATCAGACATTAAGTTGGAGTCAGTCTACTTTTTCCATCTCTCACACACACACTAGGGCCAATTTAATAGAAAACCAATCAGTATATTTCTGAGCAACCAAAAATATGCTTTAAAGGGAAACTGTCATCAAAATGTAATGTAGCTGTCAATCACTGATAGGACCGCCTCCTGGACTTCAAAGCTCAGAGTGAGCAGGAGTTTTACTAAACCGTTTCTTATAAAACTATATATCAATCTGCTCAGCTCCTCCTGCTCTGTACCGTGGTGCCGGTAGCTTAAATTGCATTTTCATGGTGACAGGTTCCCTTTAAAGAAAATATACTAACCCCCATATGCCCGGGCTCCTCACAGGGAATATACTTACCCCACTCCCTGCACCGCTCCTGATCCCCGTTCAGGCAGGTAGGAACTGGGACAAGCCTCCCTAGCGTCACCTGCGATACTAGGGAAACTCGTCACCGCCTGCTATTGGCTGCTCCCCCCGACACTGGATGTTTGCATCTACGCACAGGGAGAAGCAGCACAAATCTTGTGCATTTTGTGACAAAAGATCTCGTCGGATGGAAGTGATTATTTTGTCTCCACAGATGTACTCTGTTGTATCCTGCCTTTGCCAGTCTTCAAAACACTCTAAAACTTCCATTCTCTTCCATCTCCTTACTCTCTTGTCCAAATTACCACTCCACTAACCCTCTGAGGGCATGTTCACATGTGCAGGTCTTTGTGCAGTTTTTAAGCCAAAATTACCGTAGGTGTGGCTCGTAAAAAGAGATAAAGTATTAAAGGTGGTTTCTTGGAGTTGAATATTGATAGTCTATCCTCAGGATAGCTCATTGGTCAGAATTTTTCCCGCCAAAATATAGTGTTTGCCATTGCTGGGCAGATAATTTCCTTGTCACAGCCTTTTATGTTAATCTGGGGTGAATCGTCTTTATATTGGATTGTTCTCTAGAGCTCGTTCCTATGGCTGAGCTCATATTGTGAATATTATTATCACTTTCATCATAGTATTATGCCAAGTATTAACCACCTCAGCTCCCCTAGCATAAACACCCTTAATGACCAGACCACTTTTTACAATTCTGCACTACACTACTTTCACCGTTTATTGCTCGTTCATGCAACTTACCACCCAAATGAATTTTACCTCCTTTTGTTCTCACTAATAGAACTTTCATTTGGTTGTATTTCATGGCTGCTGACATTTTTACTTTTTATGTTATTAATCGAAATTTAACCAAATTTTTGCAAAAAAATGACATTTTTCACTTTCAGTTGTAAAATGTTTTAAAAAAAACTACATTTCTATATACATTTTTCTCTAAATTTATTGTTCTACATGTCTTTGATTAAAAAAAATGTTTGGGTAAAAAAAATGGTTTGGTTAAAAGTTATAGCGTTTACAAACGATGGTACAAAAATGTGAATTTCCGCTTTTTGAAGCAGCTCTGACTTTCTGAGCCTCTGTCATGTTTCCTGAGGTTGTACAATGCCCAGACAGTAGAAAAACCACACAAATGACCCCATTTCGGAAAGTAGACATCCTAAGGTATTCGCTGATGGGCATAGTGAGTTTATAGAACTTTTTATTTTTTGTCACAAGTTAGCGGAATATGATGATTTTTTTTATTTTTATTTTTTTCCTTACAAAGTCTCATATTCCACTAACTTGTGACAAAAAATAAAAACTTCCACGAACTCACTATGCCCATCACAAAATACCTTAGGGTGTCTTCTTTCCAAAATGGGGTCACTTGTGGGATAGTTATACTGCCCTGGCATTTTAGGGGCCCTAATGCGTGAGAAGTAGTTTGAAATCAAAATGTGTAAAAAATGCCCTGTGAAATCCTAAAGGTGCTCTTTAGAATTTGGGCCCATTTGCCCACCTAGGCTGCAAAAAAGTGTCACACATGTGGTATCGCCGTACTCAGGAGAAGTTGGGCAATGTGTTTTGGGGTGTCATTTTACACATGCCCATGCTGGGTGAGATAAATATCTTTGTCAAATGACAACTTGTATAAAAAAAATGGGAAAAGTTGTCTTTTAGAGAGATATTTCTCTCACCCAGCATGGGTATATGTAAAAAGACACCCCAAAACACATTGCCCTACTTCTCCTGAGTACGGTGATACCACATGTGTGACACTTTTTTGCAGCCTAGGTGGGCAAAGGGACCCAAATTCCAAAGAGCACCTTTAGGATTTCACAGGGCATTTTTTACATATTTTCATTTCAAACTACTTCTCACGCTTTATGGCCCCTAAATTGCCAGGGCAGTATAACTACCGCACAAGTGACCCCATTTTGGAAAGAAGACACTCCAAGGTAGTTCGTGATGGGCATAGTGAGTTCATGGAAGTTTTTATTTTTTTGTCACAAGTTAGTGGAATATGAGACTTTGCAAGAAAAAAATAAATCATCATTTTCCGCTAACTTGTGACAAAAAAATAAAAAATTCTAGGAACTCGCCATGCCCCTCACGGCATACCTTGGGGTGTCTTCTTTGTAAAATGGGGTAACTTGTGGGGTAGTTATACTGCCCTGGCATTTTAGGGGCCCTAATGCGTGAGAAGTAGTTTGAAATCCAAATGTGTTAAAAATGCCCTGTGAAATCCTAAAGGTGCTCTTTGGAATGTGGGCCCCTTTGCCCACCTAGGCTGCAAAAAAGTGTCACACATGTGGTATCGCCGTACTCGTAAGAAGTAGGGCAATGTGTTTTGGGGTGTATTTTTACATATACCCATGCTGGGTGAGAGAAATATCTTTGTCAAATGCCAACTTTTCCCATTTTTTTATACAAAATTGTCATTATAGAGAGATATTTCTCTCACCCAGCATGGGTATATGTAAAAAGACACCCCAAAACACATTGCCCTACTTCTCCCGAGTATGGCGATACCACATGTGTGAGACTTTTTTGCAGCCTAGATGCGCAAAGGGGCCCAAATTCCTTTTAGGAGGGCATTTTTAGACATTTGGATCCCAGACTTCTTCTCACGCTTCAGGGCCCCTAAAATGCCAGGGCAGTATAAATACCCCACATGTGACCCCATTTTGGAAAGAAGACACCCCAAGGTATACAATGAGGGGCATGGCGAGTTCATAGAAGATTTTTTGGGGGGGGGCACAAGTTAGCGGAAATAGTTATTTTTTTTTTTCTCACAAAGTCTCTAACTTGGGACAAAAAGTTCAATCTTTCATGGACTCAATATGCCCCTCAGCGAATACCTTGGGGTGTCTTCTTTCCGAAATGGGGTCACATGTGGGGTATTTATACTGCCCTGGCATTTTAGGGGACCTAAAGCGTGAGAAGAAGTCTGGAATATAAATGTCTAAAAAAATGTGCGTATTTGGATTCCGTGAGGGGTATGGTGAGTTCATGTGAGATTTTATTTTTTGACACAAGTTAGTGGAATATGAGACTTTGTAAGAAAAAAAAAGAAAAAAACAATTTCTGCTAACTTGTGCCAAAAAAATGTCTAAATGGAGCCTTACAGGGGGTGATCAATGACAGGGGGGTGATCAGGGAGTCTAGAGTCCGCAAAACACATACGGACGTCTGAATGGCGCCTTACAGGGGGGTGATCACCCCATATAGACTCCCTGATCACCCCCCTGTAAGGCTCCATTCAGAGATCTGTATGTGTTTTGCGGATCCACGGATCGGATCCGCAAAACACATACGGACGTCTAAATGGAGCCTTACAGGGGGGTGATCAATGACAGGGGGGTGATCAGGGAGTCTATATGGGGTGATCACCCCCCTGTCATTGATCACCCCCCGTAAGGTTCCATTCAGACGTCCGTATGTGTTTTGCGGATCCGATACATGGATCCATGGATCCGTAAAACACATACGGACGTCTGAATGGAGCCTTACAGGGGGGTGATCAATGACAGGGGGGGTGATCAGGGAGTCTATATGGGGTGATCAGGGGTTAATAAGGGGTTAATAAGTGACAGGGGGGTGTAGTGTAGTGTGGTGCTTGGTGCTACTTATTACTGAGCTGCCTGTGTCCTCTGGTGGTCGATCCAAGCAAAAGGGAACACCAGAGGACCAGGTAGCAGGTATATTAGACGCTGTTTTCAAAACAGCGTCTAATATACCTGTTAGGGGTTAAAAAAATCGCATCTACAGCCTGCCAGCGAACGATATGACGTGTAGATGCGTGACTCTGCCTGAGACAGCCGCCTCCGGACCGCGATCCTGTGTTAGGCGGTCCGGAGACGGTTAAAGAGGTTGTCTGGTCCCAAAATCAACATTTCTTAATGTGCTCCTAACACCCCTCACCATGCATACTTATGCCCCCAATACCTGTTTTTCATGTCCGAGCCTTCCTTCCCCCCTGGAAGACATCACATTATCCTGGCAGATCTGTTTACTTTCTCCCCTTCTTGTTTTGTTGAATACATAACTTTATTGAGACACAAGCCTGGCTGCACTGCACAGAGATGAGTCAGAGGCTGGACACGCCCCCTACTCTGCTCTGTATGCAGCCGCTACCCCATCTATAACTCCTGTGTCTATCTTTCTACACCCAGACATGAGTCTACTTCTCACCCAGTGTATAAATCCCATTACTGACCATCCACAGGCTCTGCCCTCACATGTGTATCTAATCCCATCCTGTGTGATACAGCCTGCTGAGCGGTGTATCTAATCCCATCACTTACAGTCCACAGGATCTTCCCTCACTATCTCCACAGTGTGCACAAAACCATATACATTTTGCGATGCACATTTTTTGCAGTCCCACTAAGTTCCATGGATTTGAGGTCCTCATTTTGAGGACCAGAATAGGACATGTTCTGTCTTTACTGGAACTGACATAAGGATGTAAAAAACACACTGATGACGTCCATGTGCTTTCCACATTCGTATGTCAGTTCTGTGAAAGATAGAACATGTCCTATTCTGGTCCTCATAATGCAGATCTAAAACCCATGAAACCCATGAAACTTAATGGGACTGCAAAAAAATGTGAATCACACACGGACAGTATTCCTATTTAGTGGAAATGTGACTTGCAGACTGCAAAACATATACGGTTCTGTGCACGAGCCCTATCACTTATAAGTTACATCCATAGTCCCCCATAACAGTGACATCCACAGTGCCCCCATAACAGTGACATCCACAGTGCCCCATAAAAGTGACATCCACAGTGCCCCATAACAGTGACATCCACAGTGCGTCCATAACAGTGACATCCACAGTGTCCTCATAACAATGACATCCACAGTGCGTCCATAAGTGACATCCACTATGCCCCAGAGGCCAGAAACAAAGAAAAGCCATCTGGAGGGACCACATGACCGGAAGCAGATGTCAGGAACGGCTGCACTGTAGAAGGTAAGCATGTGATCATTAAACTTTCCTCCACAGGTTAGATTTTTAAAGAAAAAAAAGGTTACGCCCAGAGAACCCCTTTAATTTAGGGCTTATTGGTCATTAAAGGGGTATTCTCATCTTCCCTTTTCATACTTACCTTCCTTGAGCACGATGTTCACTTCCTGGATTCTTCTCCCAGCCGGGCCGCGCTTGCACAGAAGACCGGGCCGCGCAATGTCCTAAACGCGCACGCCGCCAGGCATGCGCCATGGTGACTTATTCCTGGCCTGTATAGTACAGAGCCGGCGTGCGCGTTCGCTGCTCTGTACTATACTGGCCAGGAAGAAGTCATCATGGCGCATCGTTCAGGACATTGAGCGGCCCGGACGGGAGAGAATCTTCAGTCTTCTGCTCAAGTGCGGCCCGGGCGGAATCCGACAGGAGAGGTGGCCATAACCAGGGGAGACCAAAGACAACATCAGGGGACTTATTTTTTTTAAAAAAAGGGTGGGAATTAGGTAATTAGGTAATGTATTTAGAAAAATGATCACTGTCAAATCATGAACAGATTTAACAGTGATCATTAAGATGAGAATACCCCTTTAAGATATGAAGTTATTGGTTGTAAAATTTTTAACAGTGCAGGTTAACTAATAAAGACTGTGGCCAATTTATTTCCATCAAAATAAATTTTGCTTTGGTGATATATTTAGTACTTGTTAGGTTGTTTTACGTTTAAATGGGACAGGGTAGGACCTATAATCCCATAGCCCTTGCTATGATGGGAGTCAGAAAAATAAGGCACACAGAAGGTACCCGTATTTTGCGGATCCGTGTGCATGAGTCTTAGGCTACATTCACACGACCATAATGTTTTGTGGATCCGCAAAACACGGATACCAGCCCGTGTGCGTTACGCAATTTGCAGAACGTACATGGCCAGCGTTATGATAGGAATGCCTATTCTTGTCCGTGGTTGTGAACAAGAATAGGACATGCTCTATCTTTTTTGCCGCGGAATGGAACACATCATGTGCTGTCCGCATCTTTTGAGGCCCCATTGAAATGAATGGGTCTGCCCCTGTTCTGCAAAATTGCAGAACGGATGTGGACCCATTAATACGGTTGTGTGAATGAGCCCATATTCTCTATATTATTTACCTTACATCCTGTCCTGTCTGTCTCTAGGATAGCCGTTGATTCTTGGCTTGGCTGATAATGGATATGTCCATAAAAATGTTACTGTTAGTAATGAATAGGCGAATGTTCCAGATACTCTGATCAGCCCGCATAACCCAATTATTTTATTTGCTGGGTGAGATCAGTGGGAGAAGCATTTAATTCAGTCAGACTGGAGGAGGAATGTTCTGTCACAGACACTACACGGGGGTTGGGCTCAGGTCACATTAGGAGAGATTCACTAGAAATACAATACCTCCTCATCGACAGCTTTATCATTAATTCATTTCAAACCTGTCATTACCAGCGGAGAATTATATCACCATGGAGATCGCTACACATCAAGATATTAACTGTTTCCGATGTGCTGTTCATTGCTATGGATCATTCACGCTCCCTAGCTGGTTGTATATGGAATATGCATCTTGTGATTTTTTTATGAAAGGGTCATATGGACGTCCCCAAACCACAAGAGCATCCATGGATTTGTTGACAGTCTGACAGATAAGCAGTTGACGGGTGCAGGGCAGGACTGGCTATCTGTCAATTATGGCAAATGCCAGATGGGTTGGCGAGCAGTAGGCCGGCTGATCGACACCCGCACAATGAGCATCAAGCAGTAGAAGGCTGAGGCAGCATCAGAGTGGATGCTGCCCCCTAGTGTTAAAAAAATAACATCCTACCAGAAGGTATCATATACCCTGCAATAACGCTATGGAGCAGTTCTGAATTCAAGCACACTGCCAGTTAGTGGAGCCTCAGCTAGTGAACGACATGTTTTCAGACAACCAGAAGAAGACAACCAGCCCGGTCTTGTCTATATAAATAAAGCCTAGCACTCAGGCTCGGACTGGCCCACAGGGGTACAGGGGAATCCCCCGGTAGGCCCCTGAACAAGGTGGGCCCCTAGTCTCCCACCCCCTGCACAAGTGGCACATAACAAAGTAGACTTACTGCACTACATACATATATTCAATGTACAGCATCTCAACCAGCCTATGTTCATTAAAAAAAAATTATTAGATTGTATCCGTATGGTGGGCCTCTAAAATACATTTTACTGGTGGGCCCTAGGTACCCCAGTCCGACACTGTTAGCTGAGCTTAAAGGAGTTATCCCATGACTAATGTAAACATTTAAAATCAGACATCATATAGAACAATGCCAACCTATTTCTAACAAAGCTAGAACCAGCCCTGTACCTCACATGGATCCAAAGATCTCACCACTCATGCTCTGCTGGATTTATATCAAGCTGGCAGCTCAAAGGGGCATGTCTTTTCTGATGCAGCTACCTATCACAGGGGCGTGTCCGTGTTCTCCCTATCACAGCTCAGGAAGCAGTTGAAGGATGAAACTGAGCATGTGCGACCTTCCTAATGATCCGGTCAAAGAAATAAGAAAAAGACCAAACAGCAGGTGGCACTATACAGGTAGATTTTAGTGAATAACTTAGTGGTTATGCAAAATTTTTTATTATATGCAATTACAAAAGTATTCAGATCCAGGTTATGGTTTGAAAACTGTATAATATTTTTCACCTACCTAATCTATCTCTCTCTGCTACTACCAGTTGATTCAGTGGGCAACCATCACACCACATTTCAATCTTTTAGTCATTTACTGTGAGAAAAGTGACAGCCCTCTCCTCAAAGTCATCATAAGGAACCACACAACTGTTGTCTTCCAGATTAACCTCATGCCCAACTCCAGCCTTAGATCTGGGTAAGCATGACCTCAGGCTTCTCCATCACCTTTTAATTTACTTCCCAGGGCTCTGTCTCCTACGCTTGCCAAGAGCCAGACAAGAGATCCTTCCTGCTGCTGAGAACCCTCACCAACTGCCAGGGCCTCCTCAATCCCTCTTGCAAACCCATCTTGCAAACCCATTCCCAGTCATCAAGTTTTACTGCCTCTGGGTCCGGATGGCTAGCAATTACTGAATAAAAAGTTGAGTTGTGAATGATACCAGTAAATTCTAAAGGACATGTGTCCATAAGCTGAATCTCAAGAGAACGTGGGTCATGCAGCAAGACAACGACCCTAAGCACACAAGTCATTCTACCAAAGTATAGTAAAAGAATGAAGTTAATGTTTTGGAATGGTCAAGTCAAAGTCCTAACCCTAATCAAATAGAAATGTTGTGGAAGGACCTGAAGCGAGCATGTCATGGGAGGATACCCACCAACGTAACGGAGTTGAAATTGTTTTGTATGGAGGAATGGGCTAAAATTCCTCTAAGACGATGTGCAGGACTAATCAACAATTACCAGAAATGTTTAGTTGCAGTTATTGCTTCTCAAGGAGGTCACACCAGATACTGAAAGCAAATGTTCACATCCTTTACTACCACTCACAGACATATGATATTGGATCATTTTCCTCAGAAAATAAATGACCCAAGTCTAGTATGTTTGACTCATTGTTTGATTTGGTTATCTTTATCTTCTTTTAGGACTTGTGTGAAAATCTGATTTAGTTTTCGGTCAAATTTATGCAGAAATCTAGAAAATTCTGAAGGGTTCACAAACTTTTATGCACCACTGTATGTTATTCACAGCCATATTACAGCTCTGTTTGTCTTATTATCCATACGGTTATAACTAGAGATGAGCGAATCAAAGTTGATGAAGTGGAATTCGATCCAAATTTCAGAAAAAATTAGATTCCCACTGAATCCGAATTTCCTCACGCTTTGTGGTAACGAATCAAATTTATTCCTAAAATGGATGCTGCACATGTTAGGAAATGGAGCACAGAACTCTGGGAACAAGGGATAACCCACAATGCCATGCATGCAGCCAATCAGCAGCCAGCCAGCCCTGTGATGTCACAGCCCTATAAATAGCCTCAGCCATCTTGGATTCAGCCATTTTACAGTGTACTTAGTGTAGGGATAGACGTCAGCAGGCGCTAGGGACAGTGCTAGGAAATACTTTAAAACTTTTATTTTGCTGATTAGAAGTTCAGGGAAAGAGAATTAGATGTGTAGTGAAAGGATAGGGAGGAATTATTACACAGTATTGAAGCAGAACAGGGGAGTTTACATCCTGGGTAATGGGAACAATCCTATTACACCTTGCTGAACTGACTGGGGATCCAAATTGCCATTATACTGCTGCTTTCAGGTTTGCAATAGATAATAGTAATTCCAGCAAACCGTTCTTTTTATTGGGGTGGAAGTGTAGAGCCCTGGAGCAGGGAGTACTTTGACATTTGGACATTTGCCTATTTGTCCCAAAGTTAAAATGTCTTACTTTATTTCACCTAAAAAGGTAACTTGCACTGTTTAATACTGGGTAACTGCATTTTATGTATATGTTGTGATATATATTCTGTTCATTATCACTGTATTTTCATGGCTCTGTGGAAAGGGTTAATGAATACTGAGAGACTGTCAGGGTTTTGATTGAGAAGCTAAGTTTCCACAGCTGCCCTAGGGTTTAAAGAAGACCACGTTTTTGAGGGAGAAACACAGACTTGTTTACCACCATGTTTTGGAGGGAAAAACTCAGGTTTGTTTGCCACCAAAAAGCAGACAGCCTGACCTTTTAAATGTCTGGTTTTAGCTATGTTGTTATGTCTAGAAACTTGTTTCTGTCTGGAAAACCTGCTGTGTCATTGCCATTGAGTATTATTGAAGCTCTAATGTAAGCCTATACCAGAAGGGAGCTGAAACAATGTATCTGTTTGTGCTGAGTTTCTCCACTCCACCCCTAGCACTAGAAGGTTCTAGTCTAGCAAAAACTGTATATAAGGAGAGCAGTTAGAGGCCCTAGTTCTGCAGTTAGGGACCAGTGCTTGGATGGGAGACTCATGCCAGCGTGCATGAGTGACCAGAAGATGCTGAGATGGGGATGCTGAGCCACAGACCATGAGTCACTAGCCCTGTGACCAAGGAGCCACCTGGACTACTGAACTACAGACCGTGGACCCTTGACCAGGATGCCAGCCTTCTGAGAGAGAGGGACAGCTAGCTCAGGCCTTTCCTCAGCATCAAACCCTTCTTCTGCCAGAGAGGAGACTCTGCCAGACTACTGAGTGACCAGAAGAAAATGCTGAGATGGGGATATGCTGCCACATACCTTGGATCACCAGCCTTGGACCAGGGTACCAGCCTTCTGAAGAGAAAGAGGCACAGCTAGCTCAGGCTTTTCCTCAGCATCAAACCCTTCTTCTGCCAGGGAGGAGACTGGAGAAGCCAGCCCAATGCCTCACCTGTATTGTTTTGTACCTGAATTCCTTCAATATAGAAACACCCTGGTTTACTGCAGACCCTGACTCTCTGGACTTATTTCCCATTGGGGCCACCCCAAAACCGGCCACTGCACAAGTGCTGTGTGATACAGCCATTAACAGGGTGTATTACTAGGAAATATTTATATGTCTTATTAGCTCTTGTGCAGTGCAGATATATGTTCTAAAGCCTTTTTTGGCGTGTATAAGTGTGGGGGGGGGAGTGCTTATTAGCTGTTGTGTAGCGAAGTGAGAAAATTACAGCCCTTTTTGGAGTAAATTAGTGGCAAAAAAATATTATTATTATTTGCCGTTCAGCGGTGCAGTTATATATTCTAAAGCTTTTTTTGGCGTGTATTAGTGGCAAAAGATGGATTAGCCGTTGTGTGGTGAAGTGAGAAAATTACAGCCCTTTTTGGCGTGCATTAATTTCCTTTTTATTTACTTATTTGATCTAACAGTATGTCAGACAGAGAAGTGACAGGCCCTGCACAGGGGAGGGGCAGAAGCCTAAATGTTTCTGGCGCAGGCATAGGTCACATCAGAGTAAGGGGCATGGCAGCAGGGGTCACTTCGAGAGGCCTGAGCTCCCAGTGTCAGCTAGCTGTTGTGTCTTAACAAGCAACCTAGGGGTTCTTGAATGGTTGACTCGGTCATTCACTTCGTCCCAAGTGACATCAGACACCCCCAGCCTAGAGTCAGTAGGTTTGTCAGACACAACCCTTAGTTTGCATGGCTCGGGAGCAGCCCCTATGCCCTCACCTGTCCTCAACCTGCCTCTGTCCTTTTGTTCCCTGAACCAGAGAAGTATTAAATGCTGTGGGCTCAGCTTTATTTTACAGCAAGGACGAGCTTCTAGAAGACAGTCAGCAGCTACTGCCCAGCCAAGATCTGGAGGAGAAATCTGCCGCTTCCTACGGTAGGCAGGCAAGTAGTAGTGATGAGCGGCAGGGGTCATATTCGAATTTGCGATATTTCACAAATATTTTGTAGAATATTCGTTATAGTTTATGATTTTTTTACTCAAAAAATCGGCAAGGTAATGATAGTGTAATATGCAAATTTTCGGAATGCGAATTTTCGTAATGCGAATTTTATAGCAAATTTTTCAACTTGTATTAGCTAAATGACTCTATATTCTTTTTTTTCGAATATTCGCTATTATATTGCTATATATTCTTGTCTTAGAATATTACGAATATTCGAAAAAACTAAGTTATAGCAATATAGCGAATATTCGAAAAAAAAAAAAACAAATATAGAGCAATTTAGCTAATATAGTGCTATAATCTTTTTTTTTTGTAGTTGTAATTTTTTTCAAATATTCTTGTTTTAGGATATTTCAAAAAAACGAAGTTATAGCAATATAGTGAATATTCGAAAAAAATAAATATAATCTTCTTGGTCTAATAGTTGTAAGTTTAAAAATTCGCATTGCAAAAATTCGCATTACGAAAATTTGCAAACAGCACTACTCCTAAAGTCAAATATACTGCAGCCTTCTCATTGGCCCACAAGCTAGAAGCAGGGAGGGATCATATGTACTGATTAAAAAAATAATTGAATATTCGAAATTACGAATATTTGCGAAGTTTTGAAGTATCTATATTCACGAAAAAAAATCGAAATTCGAATATTCATGATCAACACTAGCAAGTAGTAATGAGGAGATTGGTGTGGGAGCTGGTTTTGCGAGTGGTCAGGCTCCTGGCTCAGAGACCGTTGAGGAGGACACAGTGATGTGCAGACAGTACTCAATGATGATGTAACCGATCGCAACTGGGAGCCGGGTGATGAAGGGGCTTCATCATCATCGGGAGAAGAGGGTGGCAGCTTGCACATGAGGCAACGGTGGAGCCAGCAAGTCGGTAGCAGTCAGCAGGGTGGCAGCAGTGGGAGGTTGGGAGCCAAACATGCTCGGGGTAGACCACCCGCTTCGCAGGAGCCTACCTGCCCGGAAAGTAGTGGTGCAGGGGTTCACGAGGCAGTGGCGGTAGCAGTCAGTCAGTGCAGAGTGTTGGGGGTAAAATCACCTACTTGAGGGTGTGGCAGTTTTTTGTTAAGCCGCCGGAGGAGATATGCCAAATCTGTGGGCAGAAAGTAAAGCATGGCCAGGGTGCTAATGTTAGCACCATGACCCTGGCTCAACATATGCAGCGTCACCATAAAGTGGCCTGGGAGAACCGTGGCTCCAATGCGGTGCTCCAGCCTGCTGTAGCAACTGCTGCATCACCCAGTGGCACGCACCCGATTTCAGGCAGTCAAGGCTCCACTCTTCATCAGTCATTCCGTCAGCAATCGATCACCGAAGTGATTTCCAAGAGACAACAGTATGCATGCACTCATCCACCGGCACAGAAGCTGAACTTGCTCCTGGCCAAATTGCTGGTTCTGCAGTCCCTTCCTTTTCAAAGTGGTGGACTCTGCACCTTTTAGAAAACTGATTGCTTGTGCCGAGACGAGGTGGAGAGTCCCAAGCCGTCATTTATTTGCCAAAAAGGCAGTACGAGCCCTGCACAAATATGTAGAACAGAAGGTGGGCCAGACTTTGAGCCTTTCTGTGTCAGTCAAAGTGCAAGGCAGTGCCGACATGTGGAGCTGTAACTATGGTCAAGGACAATATATCTCCTTTATGGCCCACTGTTTAAATGTGGTTCCTGCCCAGACAAACCAGCAACTTGGCCAGGTGACGCCGCTTCCGCCTCCTCATCCTCCACCGTGAACTCAGCCTCCACTGCAGGGACAATTCACAGTGCTCCTCCTGCATACCACATGTGCAGGGCAAGGCGGTGTCACGCTGTTCTACACCTTGTTTGCCTGGTCGAACGGAGTCACACAGGGGAGGAACTGCTCCTTGTCCTTCATCAAGAAATCGAATCCTGGCTTTCTCCACGACAACTCAAAAACGGAACCATGGTGACCGACAACGGGAAGAAAATGGTGTCGGCGCTGTGTCAAGGCTCCTCATGCAGCTTCCACCTCCACACTCTGTCATTGCATAACTCTATGGCCTCCTTATGCTGCTGCCACCTCCACGCTATGTCACCTTGCTATTCTGTGGCCTCCTCGTGCTGCTGCTAACTCAAAACTATGTCACTGGGCCACTCTGTGGCTTCCTCATGCTGCTGCCACCTCAACACTATGTAAATGGGCTGCTCTGTGGTCTCCTCATGCTGCTGCTGCTGCCACCTCCCCACTATGTCACTGGGCCACTCTGTGGTCTCATCATGCTGCTGCTACCTTAACACTATGTCATTGGGCCACTCTGTGGACTTCTCAAGCTGTTCTCCCACCCTCCCCACTCCATGACTGGGCCATTATTTTTCCTTTTTGGCCTGGTTGACATCATCATTTATTGGACCTTTCTTCTGATCTGTCAGTAGCAAGGAAAAATGAGACACACAACCGATCCTGTCTGTGTAGCAGCTGTAAGGCCTGTATGGTCCCATCAGAATTGGCTTATGATTTAGTAGCCAAAAGCAGGAGTGGGTACAAAACACAGAAGACATGCAAATATTCCATTCACGTGTCATCTCTGTTTTGGATCCACTCCTGTTTTTTTTTGTTGCTTTAGCAATACTGATGGATTACTGACCAAATGCTGACTGAATGAAGGCGGATGCTCCACAGACAGGATCCGTTTTTTGGGGGGTTATTGTTCTGACGGATCTAAGAGCGACACCTGTCATGTGCATGTCATACTGACAGTATTGTTTCACTACCACAGCAGACTCCCTATGCATGTTACTGCAAGGCACAGTGTTTTACACCACTATAAAGGCTCTCTGCAGCCAGGAAATAGCTGCTTTTTAACGCGATTCACCGCAAATAAATTTGGATCGAATCAAATCTTTTTGTAAAATTCTGAGAACCGACCGAATATAATTTTTGAGAAATTCGTTCATCTCTAGTTATCACGGTAGCAGTGGATGATCCCAAGCAGCAGATATCGGAGGAAGCAATGTGTGAACTCGCATTTGCTGAGGTTGTATAAATCTGTCAGAATGATAAATAATACCAGCTCAAATAAGATGCAGGAGCCCTGCTGATATAAAGATCCCCTTTTGTTTAATTCCTGTTCTGCCACTCGACACCAACAGATCAGAATATTTGATAGCATTGTGGGTGACTTTAGAGCAGATATATTTTGGCTCTTTTAGGATATCTGTAAATTTGCGGTGACATTTCTAGAACATACGGAATCTTGTCACTTTGGATTTTTTGTGCTGGGTGCTCGAGTCGATAAGAAACACTGCTGTGATTTGCAGGCTGAAATGTTGAACTGTGTAATTAGAGTTCCTTTGTATCTCTCTGTAAAGCGTAGCTAAATCTACTTGATTTAAATACATGTATACAACACAGATTGCTAACATTACATTCTGATTTGTTAACCAAATAAGTGCCATCAGTAGGATGGCGATGTGAAATCAGCTAGGGGGTGGCGGAAAAATGTTTGGCATTCTATCGCCCTCTTGTGGCTCCTTCTGGGTTTGCAAGCAGTTACAGCTAATGTTCTAAAAATAAAAAGATACTTGATATAGGCCTGCCATTTGGGGACTGTGATGATGAGGGTGGAAGAACTTTGTCTCCCATTGGTTTTAATTTCTATAAAAAAATAAAGACGTGCAATTCGTATAAATGTGCTACAGTACATATTCAAGTTTGCACATAGTAACATTTGCTACAGTCAAAAAATTAACTTAACTATAATTATTCTACATAAATTATAGATTCCAAAATTATATGCTAAAAATTAAAAAATATAAAATGAAAAAAACATATAAAAATATAAAATGAAAAATAAGTATTTAGGGGTATTTAGTAATAATGTGGAGGATTTTCTCTATAAAACGGTTCCCATGGTAGAAAAGTGTGTAAATGGGTGGCTCAGATGATTGTCATGATTATTACTTGTGGATGCATCTGTCTGACAGGGGCGTTGCTAGATTAAAACATTTGGGGCCTGGGCCCGTGATGTTTTGTCCCAGGCCCCGAATGTCCTGCCTGCCTGCTAAATACAACTGTATTGCTGTCTTTAGGACAGCAATACAATTGAATCTAATGTACTTGCAGAACTGAAGGACCTGTGATGACATCGCAGGTCATGTGACCAGTAAAACAGGCAGTGGTTGAGAAGGACCTGCGATGATGTCACCATCATGTGACCAGTACAGGAGAGAAAGGCAGTGAAGAGAAGAAGTCCTGGGGAACTTCATGAGGAGAGGTAAGTGAAGGGAGAGGCAGAGCAATTCTGGGAGTTATGGTTATTTAGCTGGGACTGTATGTTGGAGGTGGCTGGGGAGGGGGTCATGTTATTTACATGGGACTGTATGTTGATGACGGCTGTGGGAGGGAGTGATGTTACTTAGGCTAGTTTCACACTAGCAGCAAGGAACTTTGGCAGGCTGTTCCGGCGGGTGAACAGCCTGTCGGATTTGTGCTGTCGCTAGTGCACGTGTGCCCCCGGACTACCGCTCCGCATTGACTATAATGGGGGCGGGCCGGAGTTCCGGTGGCAGCACGGCAAACATGCCGAGAGGTGGCCGGAATGAAACTACGACATGTCTGCCATGCTGCCCCCGGAACTCCGGGCCGGAGAGGTAGTCCGGGGGCAGCACGGCAGACATGTCGTAGTTTTATTCTGGCCGCCTCTTGGCATGTTTGCCATGCTGCCACCGGAACTCCAGCCCGCCCTCATTATAGTCAATGCGGAGCGGTAGTCCGGGGGCACACGTGCACTAGCGGCAGCATGGATCTGACAGGCTGTTCACCTGCTGGAACAGCCTGCCGGAGTTCATTGCCACTAGTGTGAAAGTACCCTTACATGGGACTGAATGTTGGAGGGGCAGGGTGATGGTATTTACATGGGACTGTATGTTGAAGGTGATAATGTTATTTACATGGGACTGTATGTTGGAGGTGGCTGTGGGAGGGATTGATATTATTTACAAGGGACTTTATTTCGGAGGGGGCTGGGGGAGGCAGTAATGTTATTTACATGGGACTGTATTTCGGAGGGGGCTGGGGAGGCAGTGATGTTATCTACATTGGACTGTATATTGATGGCAGTTGTGGGCGGGAGCAATGTTATTTACATGGGACTGAATGTTGAGGGGGGATGTTTACATGGGATTGCATGCTGGAGGCGGCTGGGGAGGGGTGATATTATTTACATGGAATTGTATATTGGAGGGGGCTGGAGAGATGGTGTGATGTTATTTACATGGGACTCTATGGCAGAGGGAGAGAAATAGTGTTATTTACATGGTACTATATATTGGAGGGGCTCAAGGGAGGGGAGTGATGTTATTTACATGCGACTGCATTTTCGGGGGCAGGAGAGATAGTGTGATGTTATTTACATGGGACTGTATGGTGGAGGGAGGAATATAACTACAGGGGCATTGCAGGGGGCAGTATAAATACTGGGGGCACTGTAGGGGTATTATAAATCCAGGAGAAATTATAGGCGTCTTATTACTACTGAGGGGTCTGTAGAAGGAGCATTTAGATCCGCCTTATTTCTACTAAGAGCACTATAGGGGGCTAATTACTACTGAGGGGTCCGTAGATTCTGTAGCTCTATTACCACTGGGGACACAATAGGGGGCCTTATTTCTACTGGGGGCTCTGTGAGGGTATTATTAATACTGGAGGGCTCTTCTACTAATGGAGGCACTCTTGGGGAGCATTATCACGGTTGGGGACGCTATAGGGGGCAGCATTACTAATGGGGGCACTCTTGGGGAGCATGATTACTGTTGGGAGCACTGTAGGGGGCAGTATTACTAACAAGGGCATTCTAGAAGGGAATTACTATTGGTGGGACTTGGAGAAGCACTAGTACTATGGGGGCACTAATATTTTTTAGGATAGTATTTGGAGGTATTGGGGAACACAGCAAGCAGCAGGATAACATTGTGGGGACTCCAGGTTGAAGGATGATGGTAGAAATGTGAGGAAGGTAAGATGTCTGTGTGTCACACTCTGCAGAGACGAGGCGTGGCTGAGAGAAGTTATATGAACCAGATGGAGAAGATGATGACAGAGAAGATCTACATCGGAGGAGTTGTCACCTGGGAGGCCTGGATGTGACAGGTATGTGTTGCGGTTTAGCAAGTACAGGAAAGTGCAGGGGAAGGGTTGATTTAGAGAACTTGGCTATATTCATTGGGGCTTGGGCCCCAGATCTTTTGAGACCCTAGCAATGCCCCTGCTGTCTGATTAAGAGAATACGTGCAACATAATAAAATGAGACACTTAAGTTATGCTACTAATCACAAGATAATGGATAAGTGATAACTGGGGTCCGGCTACTGAGACCCCCAGTGATAATGAGTAGGGTGGTCTTCAAGTGCCCATGAGAATGGAGCGGTGGTGCACATGCATGTCCACTGCATGTCAGCAGTGTACTCAACAGTCCGATTGAAGTAAATGGAGAGGAGGACACTCATTTGCACCACTACTCCTTTCTCAGGTGTGCGGACCCCCATTATAGCTACTAAAATCTATCTGTATAGTGCCACAAGCTGTTTGCTCTTTTTCTTATTTCTCTGTCCTGCTCACTGAGATGGAAGCACATGCTCAGTTTCATCCTTCAGATGCCACCAGCTGCAGTGAAAAGGACAAGCCCCCTGAGAAAGTCATGCCCCCCTAAGCTGCTAGCTTGAAATACATCTAGCAGAGGAGATTGAGGAGATCTCTGGATCTATGTGAGGTACAGGGCTGGTTCTAAGTTTGTTAGAAAAAGACTGTTGTCTACTATATGATATCAGATTTCCAGTTTTTATATTAATCATAGAATAACCCTGACTGACTGTGGTCACATCTCCCAACACAAGATAAGTGGACCAACAACTTGCTCAGGGTTGAAGCTCCAACTTTTTGAGTCTTGCCAGTGCTTTTTCCAGGACCAGATTACAGGCAGGGCAAAAGCCCTGGGGTCTTTCCCAGCTAAAGGCTGCCACACACTTTACAGTAGTGTGGACCAAACCCACCATTTTCAGCAGCGCCAGTGCCTTTCCTTTCCGCTATTGAGATCGTCATAGGATCTCAATATCGGGGGAAAACACTTCAGTTTTGTCTCAATGCATTGTCAATGGGGACTAAATTGAACTGAACGAAACTGAGTCACCAGAATGCATTGTGTTCCGTTTGGTTGTGTCCCCATCGCGGACAAAATAACACTGCAAGTGTGGTGCGGCGCAAGATGGATCCATCCTGACACACAAGGTAAGTCAACGGGGACAAATCCATTTTCTCTGACACAATAGAAAACGGATCCGTCCCCCATTGACGTAAAATGGTGTTCATGACAGATCTGTCATGGCTATTTTAAAGATAATACAACCGGATCCATTCATAATAGATACAGATGGTTGTATTATCATGATGGAAGCGTTTTTGCTGATCCATGATAGATCCAGCAATAACCCTGGTGTGAAAGTAGCCTGATGTATAAAAGATGCTCCCAACTCTCCCCTGACAGGTGATAATGGAGGAGAGAACGATTGGGTGCACTGAATTTCCACATCTGATTCTCCTGTTCTCTTGGGAAATAAGCTGAGGTGTCTGGCAGTGGCTTTCCTGTCTCTCCCCATTGACATACATGCTCAGTCAAACTCAATAGGGGAGATCTATCAAAACTGGTGCAAAGGAATATTGGTGTCCATAGCAACCAATCAGATTGATCCTTTTATTTTGCAGAGGAGCTCTGAGAAATGAAAGGTGGAATCTGATTGGTTGCTATGGGCAACTAAGCCAGTTTTCTTTTGCACCAGATTTGACAAATCTCCCATAATATGTATATGTATGGGGGAGTTGGTTGAAATAGCTGTCAACCGAAAGCGCTTTCAAATGATATGGGGCACCTTAAATGGGTTTTCCAGGATTTTAATACTGATGACCTATCCTCAGGTAAGGTCATCAATATCAGATCAGTGGGGGTCCAACACCCGGTGCCCCCGCCGATCAGCTGTTTGAAGAGAAGGCCACGCTCCGTGCGAGCTCAGCCTTCCCTTCATTGTTTACCTGCTCGCTGTCTACATCGCAGCGTTGAGCAGGTGTAAATACAAGACATTCTATTCATTTCAATGGGACGGCTCTGTAGTATACAAGTGTATAGGAAGGAGCCATCCCATAGAAGTGATAATGTTTTTTTGTAATTACACTGCTCCCCGCTGCGATGTGGATGGTGAGCAAGTAAACAATGAAGGGAAGGTTGTGTTCGCACTATGCAGTCTTCTCTTCAACCAGCCAATCTGATATTGATGACCTATCCTGAAGATAGGTCATCAATAATAAAATCCTTGAAAACCCCTTTAAGGGCATATGTAGTGTCCCACTAGGTAGGAGTGGGCACTACACAAGGGTCAATTGGGTAACGTGTTACTTCTACTCACAAGGGACAGTGATGTTATCTTTCTCCATGCATTGTAATGTATTTCCTATGTGTTTTTGCATTGGTATATTTTCCTGTTATATGCTTATCAGGCCTAGTTGGGTGTAGTTAGACATCCTAGACACTAGAGGGAGCCCCTAGTATAAATGTCCAGGCTCAGACAGGGAAGGGAGGGAGTTCATAGTCAGGAGTCTGTGAAGACAGAAGTGAGAAGGCACCAGCCCAGGATATGCTGAGGGCCTCCTCCTGACATGCAGCTAGATAGTCCTGGTTCCTAGCTGCACCAAGAGGCTAGAAGGAGTACAGCCTGCCTGGAGACCGAGTGTATTCCAGGGGACTAGAGGAGTCACCTAGTCAGCCTGAAGCTCCTGAGGCTAAGCATAGCTCAGTTGAGATACCCCAGTAGTAGGAGAGCACCTCCCGGGAGCAACCTGCAGTTTCCCTACCAAGAGAGGATAATACAACCAAGTACAGATAAGTAACCTGATGGGCAGAAGTACTATAAAGTGAAGAGCAAGGGTCTATACTGGAGGAAGGAATTTTTACCAAGGATTTAAGCCAGCACTTAGGCATCCGGGCCTTGGGATCCAGCCAGCTAGAATAGCAGAGGGGATAGAGCAGCATTGTACTGCAAAGCATTAACTGTATACCCTCCAAGTATCTTGCATGATTAATACCTGCCATCATTGTGAAGTAAGCCTGCTTGGGACGTATTGTTCAAGGGACTGCATCATCATCATTAATCACTGTAATTGACTGTACAAAGTTGGACTGTTTTCCAAGTAAAGCTACGTTTGGTTCACCATACAATCCGTGTACCTCAATTACTATTCCTACCAACCGGTGTGCCACCGTTACAGGCACTGGCATCACGATCCTTAAAGGGACCTTGCCTCAGGCACTATAAACACCTGCAACAACCAGGGCACCTCACCCAACATCAGGCCAGGTCTCTACACCCAGAGTATGCCCCAGAGGAACTAGTGTCTGCCTCTCATTCACTGCTGCATGCCTGCCCAGGGTCCTCCAAAAAGTGAGTAACCCTCGATTGCCCATACCGTGACCTCACTGTCGCTATACCCTGCAGGTCTGGCGTGCTGCACATCCACCACACACTGTATCTCTGGATCATTTCTGATGATTGGCTTAGAAAACGGAGTAGTATATGGATGTAATGTTTAAAAGGGGATATCCGGTTTCAACCCCCGGGATCCACCTGAAAAAAAGAACAGGTAAGTACTTACTCACATTGTCATTCTGGTGCTCCTTGCCTGGCTGCAGTTGTTACATCATGTCAACATGTGCACTCTGAGGCTAATCAATAATACAGGCTGGACATGCTGAGCCTTGTAGTTCTCTTCCATACTCTCTCCCAGTACAGCCCTGTGGTAATCAATAATGACAGGCAGGAGCTGTGTAGGTGCAGGTACTAAAGTACCGTATTTTTCGCTTTATAAGACACACCTGATTATAAGACGCACCTAGGCTTTTGAGGAGAAAAATAAGAAAAAAATATTTTGAACCAAAAGGTGTGCTTTTAGTGGATTTTGAACTAATGGTGGTCTGGGGATGACATTGTTATGGGGGACCTGTGGATTACACTGTTATGGAGGATCTGTGGATGACGCACTATTATGGGGGGGATCTGTGGCTGACACACTGTTATGGGGGATCTGTGGCTGACACACTGTTATGGGGGATCTGTGGCTGATGCACTGTTATGGGGGATCTGTGTCTGATGCACTGTTATGGGGGACCTGTGGATGACACACTGTTATGGGGGACCTGTGGATGACACACTGTTACGGGGGACCTGTGGATGACACACTGTTACGGGGGACCTGTGGATGACACACTGTTATGGGGGATCTGTGGATGATGCACTGTTATGGGGGATGTGTGCTGTGACACATAGGGCCATGAGGGGGACCAGCATTAGATGCTATATGTGTGGATAGTAACATAGTACATAAGGCCGAAAAAAGACATTTGTCCATCCAGTTCGGCCTGTTATCCTGCAAGTTGATCCAGAGGAAGGCAAAAAAAAAAAAACTGTGAGGTAGAAGCCAATTTTCCCCGCTTTAGGGGAATAAAAAATTCCTTCCCGACTCCAATCAGGCAATCAGAATAACTCCCTGGATCAACGACGCCTCTCTAGTAGCTATAGCCTGTAATATTATTACACTCCAGAAATACATCCAAGCCATCTTCTGCTGGTCCCCCTCATGGCCCTATGTTTCACAGCATTACTTTATTAGGCCGACTGCTCACGGCCGTGAAAAACGGCCGTGTGCATTCGGCCTTAATATGTGTGCCATTACACTCTGCGCACAGCACTCTCTTTGTATGTAAAGTCTATTTCTTTAATGCTGAAGCAATCGCTCTCCTTTGATAAACTAGCCTAATCGCCTGAAACAGTACTCACTCTATGAATGCAGCGGTCCGGCCGGCACGTGACATCACTCAGTCAGTCACGCTCCTCCCACTTCATTAATAAAGCAGGCGCGCGACTGAATGACTGAAATCACGCGCCGGCCGGACCGCTACATTCATAGAGTAAGTACTATTTCAGGCGATTAGGCTAGTTTATCAAAGGAGAGCGATTGCTTCAGCATTAAAGAAATAGACTTTACATACAAAAAGACTGCTGTGCGCGGGGCCTGGTGTAATACAGTAACTGCACCGGGCCCCACCGCAAGTTGCCAGCCTCCAGCCCCTCCTCCCACCCTGCATAACTGTAACTGATGTATCGCCGGCTGCGCTGTGCAGCATATCGGCCCGCGATACATCTTTATCAGCCATGTAAAAATGACACCATCGCTTTATAAGACGCACTGCCATTCCCCCACCACTTTTTTTTGGGGGGGGGGGGGGGGCGGAAGTGCGTCCTATAAAGCGAAAAATACGGTAATCTGATTCTGCTGCACACTGCCTGTGCAAATCTGAGGCTGCTGGACTGCTGATAGTAGTCTGCTGCAGCCTGCCCTGCTGTGCCCCAAATTAAAATATCATCATATTGATATTAGGCATTGGGGGCACAGGGGTAGGCAGCAGCATATTGCTATCAGCTTTCAAATTGAAATGTATTTTCATATTCAATGTCTGTCTGTTTCTCTTTAGAGGGTGTACAGTAAAAATGGAATACTGAGTAGACCTGAGGGATTAAAACACTGGGTAGATAAAAAAAAAAGTAGGGGTATAAGGATTGATTCACATATATCCGCTCTGTAGCGTGTACTGTCTATTGTATTTGGCAAAATCTATAACACATGCAGCTACATTGCCGCGTGTGTTGTACAAAATGCCACAAGAGGGCCCACTGAGGCTTTATTGCCCAAGGGCCCACATGAACCTGGAGCCAGTCCTGGCAGGATTTCCCTGAAATGTCCTGCAGCTTAGGGTACCAGCCTAACATTAAAGGGGTTGTATTAATTTCCAAGACTTTAAAGTGGCTCTATCACCCGGATCAACCCTATAGAACCAGGCATATAGCCTGGTAGGGTTGCTGACACTGATTAAAATGATACCTGCCTTTTATCTGTAGGTAGTAGAATTGTGGAGAAATTAGAACTTTTATAAATATGTTAATGAGCTCTTGGAGCACCAGGAGGCGGGCTTATGCAGCTTGAGCACCGCTCCAGTGACGCCCCTGGTGCTCCGTACTAATGCCCCTCACCTTCAAATCACTCCACCCTCCCTTTAGATTGACAGCACTAGGCCTCTGGTCTAGAGCGGAGATCTCGTGCCTGTGCACCTGCTGTCTAGAATGCACAACATCTTTAGCTTCATCCAGATGAGTGAAGATAAATACTGCACATGCGCCGTTCACGTCACTGAGCCCAGTAGCGGCGACGGATGAATCCAAAGATGTTGTGCGCATGCGCCGTTCTATCCAGCGAGTGTGCAGGCTGTCAATCTAGTAGATATCGTTTTAATCAGTGTCAGAAACCCTACCAGGCTATATGACTGGTTGTATAGGGCTGATCCAGGTGACAGAGCCGCTTTAGTACTGATTACCTATCCTCTCGATAGTCATATAGTCAACAATAACCAAAAAGTGGCCGACCCCTTTGAATGAATGGAAAACCATATTATACGTGACTGAGCCAAGTCCACTAACTTCTTGTCTTCCTGTCGTGTAGATCACAAAACCCACAAACATGGCAGGATCAAGTGAGACCCGTGACAGTACAAAAGGGCTAAAAGTTTACAAAAAAAACAGACTACATATAAAAATAATGAAACTGATACAGCTACAGTACACTAAATGGAAAGTTTAGGCTGTAAAAATGCTTGTGGAATATACTGTACAATCCTTATGCGAGATTGCCTCCTAGTGGACATTAGTAGTAATGCACCTTTACAAACTAGGGTATAAGAAGAAGCTTTCATGAAAGAAGATGGGGTATGTTTTAGAGTATAGTTTTTTTTATGTTATAGGAGGGCATCATATTTCACTATATAGTTGTCCCCTAGAGATATACTGACCCTGGCCCCACAGGCATGTCACTGTACATGATTATACTGAATCATGTAGGGAGAAAAGAGCAGTATTACTGATACATACCCTGCTCTTTCTCCCTATTCCAAGTACCACCGTAGTTCTATCAGTTTTGGCGAGTTGGATTTATTTTCATTACCTGGTGGCTCATGTCAGGAAGCGCTATAGACCTTTTTTAGTCAGGGTATTTCGGGACAGCTACCATATTCCGTGTGCACAGACCTCTATGGCAGGGCACAGCTGGCACAATGCACAGGAAGCACAGGCCCACAGGCTTCACACACGTGAGGCCTCTATGGCGCCAGGATTTTCTAAAATAGTTTATCCTTCTTTTCCCCACAGACCATCTGGTGGCTGACAGACTTGTAATGCTGTAGGTGGAAGCTCCGACATACACTTTAAAGGGGATGACCGATGAATAATATTGTACAGTTTCAGTTTTCCTGACGTCATCACGCTCAGTGCTGGTCCTTTGGCAGGTCTTTTCCTGCGCAAGCAAGTGGATGAGGTGAGTTTTTTTTTCTTCCGTTCTTTCTAAGACAACTCTAGCCGCCACTTTAGGAAAAATTATTCATTACCACGAAGCGCAAGGAAATTCGGCTTTGCAGCAAAACTAATTTTTCCTAAACTTCGGATCGAATTCCAATTCGAATGCTTCAATTCGCTGAACTCTAACAAGTATACTGGTGTGCATGCACAGTACTGTTCAGAGCAGGAGCCCCATGCGGATTAACGCCAATTGCGGGGCTGTGCCTGTACTTGCAATTTGAAGTGCAAGTGAAGCTCAGCAATTAGAAGTGCGGCTCCACATATACGGTAATCTGCATGAGGATCCCGTGGCCGGACCATGTAATCCATGTAAGCCACTTAATATGGACTTTTAATGTCCTTTTTTACATAGACCAATTTAGCAGGCAATTATTGGGAACCAACTAAAGGTTCCTGATAATTGCCTGGTTGTCTCCAATTTATGGGGATCAGCTATTGCTTGTCCCCATACAGCTTAATTTTTTTCTGGGCAGCAGTTCCCTGTTTACACAGGATGATCTGCTGCCCAGAAATAATGATTTTAGCTGCCAGCCGAAAGACACCATCTCCTTTTTCTATAAACTGTTGTCCCTGATAATTGACCAGATTATTAGTCCATGTATTAAGGCTTCCATGCTCATTTGAATTTTATTTTTTTAAGCAAAAGCCAAAAACAGATCATAAAGAGAAGACACGTAGACTGGATCTTCTCTTTTTAAATCCACTCCTGGCTTTGGCTTGAAAAACCGCATATAAAAACTTGCATGTGAAAACCAGGTCTCAAAGGGCTTAGATACTTTATAGACATATATTTCACAATCCTCCTTTTATGAGATGTAATAAAATGCAGTACAAACTCTAAAGGCCATACGGCCATGCAGAATTATTATGAAATATAAGCTGTAGATGCGGAGTGTGCCGAGCAGTATCAGAGCAGTGAATTCACTTTATTCCACCATCAACTATAATTTAAACCAAGTATCGGTGCAGTATCCCAGAACAGGGTCACCACAAAGGGTTAACTGGTGTCATCTTATACTGCTAAGTAAGGCAAGTTTCACACTAGCACTTAACATGTCCAGCAGGCTGTTCTGGCATGAAGCAGCCCACCGGAGATGTCTGGATACAGCACTACCGGAAGCTCCCTGAAGGTCTTTAACTATAATGGGGACCGGTGAAGATTCGGCCGCAAACCCAGCAAATATGCAGAGAATCGTTCAAACTAAAACCGCTGCAAGCCACTAGGTGTCGCCTTTTTGTGGAAAACTGCCATCGGCATTACTAGGTGCCTTTTCTAAAGGTATAAGCACAATACAGGTGAAACTCGAAAAATTAGAATATCGTGCAAAAGTCCATTTATTTCAGTAATGCAAATTAAAAGGTATTGCATTAATGCAGCTTAAAATTAGAATTTTGTGAAAAGGTTCAGTATTCTAGGCTCAAAGTGTCACACTCTAGTTAGCTAATTAATCCATATCCCCTGAGCAAAGGGGACCTGAAATTGTGACTTTGGGGTTTCATAAACTGTAAGCCATACTCATCCAAATTATAACAAATAAAGGCTTGGAATATCTCGCTTTGCATGTAATGAGTCTCATATGTTAGGTTCACCTTTATGTTGCATTACTGAAATGAATGAACCTGGCACGATATTCAAATTTTTCGAGTTTCACCTGTATAATAAAACACTTGTTAAATATACAAATGCTCAACATTAGCAACACAAACATAGTCAATGTTCATATCCTGCAGAGAGAAAATGTACATTTAACATGTAATATGTGAAAAACCTAAAATCACTGTGCTCAATAACATCTCGGGTGGGGCACATCCTTCCCCTCCAGCAATTTTATAAGGGAATTCCCACTATTTCGATCTCCCATGTTGCAGGACTCTCTAGCAGTGATGACCAGTTCGCAGTGTTAGCCAGCGAACACATGCGGGCTGCCATCTTTAGTAAGGTAGACTCACCTGTCCGGCAATGCACAGGTAAGCCCTTACCTGTGCCTGTGCCGGGAGCTGGTCGGAAATCAAACGCTGTAACAGGGAGCAGGCAGTTCTGAGAACAGCCGCCAGGGGCCCTCATCGGGCTGTTCTCGGAACTGCCTGTTCCCGGTGACTGCATTTGATTTCAGACCGGCTCCCGCCACAGGTAAGGGCTTACCTGTGCATCGCTGGATGGGTGAGTCTACCTTACTAAAGATGGCAGCCCGCATGTGTTCGCTGGCGAACACTGCGAACTGGCCATCACTGCTCTCTAGCCCAGGCATCCTCAAACTGCGGCCCTCCAGCTGTTGCAAAACTACAACTCCCAGCATACCCGAACAGCCTACATGTATCAGCCTACAGCAGCTGGAGGGCCGCAGTTTGAGGATGCCTGCTCTAGCCAGTACCCTTGCCCCCTTCTAGCATACAAAAAATAAATAAAGTAAAGTTGTCCAGTGTCATCAGACCCCCAAGAAGCCGGTACACTCTGTATCTGACCTGCAACACTTGCACCTGCAGATCAGGGACTCTAACTCAATGTCAGTCACTATGGAACAGGGAGGCAGCAGCAATATTTTATAGATACATAATACAACTGATCATTGCAATCTAACCCCAGGATGTGGAGCAGAAACCTGGACCATGGGGTCTTAGTGCCCTTGTCCAAGGCTTGGCCTAATGCACTTTTCTAGGTATAAAGTTGACTTCTAGATCCTAAAATAATTTTTGTATGAAGGACACTGTATATATGAATGCATTTTTCATAATTTTAAATTGCACACAAGTTGTATGGATCAGCCACTTGGGAACCTGGTCATGTTCGACTCTTCTGAAAATCCTGCATCCACCAACGTCCTTTACCAGGTTTCCGGTCTGTGCTATAGATGTTATTTCAGCAGCCCAAGATGGGGAGATTCTGTAGACAGGGCCAGACTTACTCATCTCCCTGGCTTACACACAGATGGAAATTGGACCTATTCCAGGGAGACAAATGGTTCTAGTCCATCCACAGCATCTCCTGGGCTGCAGAAGTGATGTCACATTCATAGCCCACGCCAGAAACATGGTAGAAGTGATACTGGCCTGCTTCATGTGGCCAAAAAGGTATTGTGTACTGTATGTAAAGTGTAGAAGAAAGAATAGGCACCAACTAGAAGGTTGCTTCATCGAAGCACAATAAAGAATAGGATGATGTTTAACATAAAAGAATGTTATCTGAATAATTGTATTATATTGGAATTTATATTCTCCTTTGATTATTACCTGACTATAATGGTATTCTGCTTGACACTGTAACAAATCAAACTGTAATGTACTTTCTTTAACAGTTTGAAATGAAAAACTCAATAAAAATGATTGAAACAGATGATGTGATATTGGCAGATGCAGGATTTTCAGACAAAGAGCATCACATGACTGGGATCGGCCAATGCATGCAAGACAAGACAGAAAGTATATCAGAAACATTCTTCTACAGGCGAGATAGGAGTAATTAACCCCATAAAAGCTGCCTGCAAGAATGTGTCCATAACAAGTAGAACAAAGCATTCATCTCTACTTTCACACCCGCGGTAGCCTTTTCCGTCAGGCTGTTCTGGCGGGGGAACAGCCTGCTGGAAAAGGCTACCACAAGTGTGAAAGTAGCCTAAGGGCTCATTCCCACGAACGTAAGGGCTCCGTGCCCATGCTGCGGACCGCAAATTAAAGTCAGCAATGCACAGGCGCAGAATGGGGTCCACGATCCGCAACCGACGGTCTGCACCGTAAAAATGTAATGCATGCGCTACTTTTTTGCCGTGCGGAGGCACTCCGTAGTGCTTCCGTGGGGTTCTGATCCGTCCCTCCGTTCCGCATCTCCCGGATTGCTGACCCATTCAAATGAATGGGTCAGCGATCCATGATGCGGGATGCACACGGCTGGTGCCCGTGTATTGCGGACCCAACGCATGCGGGCCGCAATACGACCGTGTGCATGAGCCCTAACAGCAATAAAAAAAATATTTCTGATTGGTTATTATAGACTGAAAGGTAAATTTTAAGGCGGGTTTACGCTGCCCAACTTAATGTGCCGCAGATCACCCAATAGACGAGCAAAACGCTCTTTGTCGGGTGAAGCAATCGTTCAAGTTTGCAGCTAAATTATCCTTTCTGGACAGCAGATCATGCAGCCCACAATGCAGCTTTATGAGGACAAGTAGACACAACAGCGACCGCTCGTTCTCTTAATGTGGAGGTGATCGCTGCATGTAAATCCAGCGCTTCACCTCCACCGATGAAGCAGTCAACGGTCGAGAAGAAGGCAATCCAGCATTAGTCTGACTTGGCTTTGATGCAGCTATACCATTTATCACTAGTGCACCCTTGGAGTAGTTGTTCATAGCAACAGTCAGATCTTTGCATACATTTTTTAATCTTCACTGGACAGCTCAAGGCTAGAAACTAACTGATTGTTAGGAGCAACAGATCTACCTTTTATCTGCACTACTTTTTTACAGTGCTGGATTTTGAGGGGTATTTCAGTCATACCGATTGACAACATATTTATAGGAATCCTATAATTTGGTGAGTGATAGGAGTCGGACTGCAGAGTTCCCCACCAATTGCTATAATTCAGGGGCTGTGTCGTTCTCTGGTACAACATGACTCCATTTGTATCGGCCCCTTCATTCTACTGATCACTGGGGGTCCCTGCGGTTGGAATACCAATTATCAGTAAGTGATCACCGGCTGCTTCTGGAACATCCCTTGAAACTTCTGAAGAGGAATCCATGGATCCCTTCACAAAGGTGGCTTAGTACGTAGGTTGAAGTAACAACCGAAGCACATTTCAGGGTCTAGACTACGGCCCCTTTCACATGGGGGCGAGATTTCTGCGCGGGTGCAATGCATGAGGTGAACGCATTGCACCCGCACTCAATCCTGACCCATTCATTTCTATGGGGCTGTGCACATGAGCGGTGATTTTCACGCACTTGTGCGTTGCGTGAAAATCGCAGCATGCTCTATTTTGTGCATTTTTCACGCAACGCAGGCCCCATAGAAGTGAATGGGGCTGCGTGAAAATCGCAAGCATTCGCAAGCAAGTGCGGATGTGGTGCGATTTTTACGCACGGTTGCTAGGAGACGATCGGGATGGGGACCCGATAATTATTATTTTCCCTTATAACATGGTTATAAGGGAAAATAATAGCATTCTTAATACAGAATGCATAGTACAATAGGCCTGGAGGGGTTAAAAAATAATAATATTTTTTTTAACTCACCTTAATCCACTTTGCTGTGCACAGGAAAAGAACCTGTGGTGATGTCACTGCGCTCATCACATGGTCCGTCACATGATCTTTTTACCATGGTGATGGATCATGTGATGGACCATGTGATGAGCGCAGTGATGTCATCAAAGGTCCTTTTCCTGTGCACAGCAAAGATTAAGACAGAAGAGAAGCCGGGTTGCGCAAGCAAGTGGATTAAGGTGAGTTAAATTATTTTTTTAAAAATTTTAACCCCTCCAGCCTTGAGAATGCCATGTCATAAGGGAAAATAATAACATCTACACAACACCTAACCCAAACCCGAACTTCTGTGAAGAAGTCCGGGTTCGGGTTTGGGTACCAAACATGTTGATTTGTCTCACGCGCGTGCAAAACACATTACAATGTTTTGCACTCGCGCAGAAAAATCGTGTATTTTCCCACAACGCACCCGCATCTTATCCGGGCCAAAAACACGCCCCTGTGAAAGAGGCCTACAGTTGGCACTTTACAATCCTATTCTAATATTTTATTTAGACAGTTTAATCTTGGAAAATATGTATATTTCTATCTTATATATTTATTATTTTTATTTTGTTTTTGATCCTCATTTGACCACTTTCCATAGTGGGCAGTTTAAAGTGGATCATAGAGTTGCAAGAGGTCATGTTGAGTGCATGCACACTATGAAGCTAGCTTCTGTCCTGGTTGCAATATTATTGCCATCAGCAAATAGAATTTGGGATGCCTCAGTTCTGCACCCTGCCAGATCTATAGGATTATCCTTCATTATTTCCTCAGACTTCCTATTTTCAAGAGAACATTTTGCAATAGTTTAGATAGAGAAATGCCTCTGAAAATTGCACTGAATTAATCCTGAGAAAGCCAGTGACCATTCTGTAACCCCCTTTAACAGACAATTTAATTTTCACAAATTGTCTTCTTCTGCTGCCACCTCCGCTGCAATGACCTGGTGAGCCATATATCAGCTGATGCCCTATTGTACTGCTCAACATGTTAAACTCTTGGCCCAAACACATATCAAGGAAAGGCGTGCTGTGACATGGAGTGAGATACAGGACTAATCTGTCGCCCTGCCTCCTACCCACTTGCAGAAATGAGACAAAAGGACATCCCTGAGGGGGTAGCTCAATGTTTGTGTAACACAAAGGGTCTACCAGCAGGGAAGAACTCAGCTTCATTATGGCTGTATCCAAAGTTACCACTTAAAATGGAGCAATGAGTGTTAGAGAAACAAAATAATGATAGTGTAAGATTCTATAAAGCCAATTAAAAGCTATTGCCACCAAGACCTGATCAAGGCTGATGGAGGTCTCTAGGCGTCCGATTTCCTACTAATTTATACTGAGCATAAAGATGAGATTATTGTTGGGTGATCTAGTGATGTGTACAGAGGCAGCCCAGCTGTTCCCCAATTTCTGATGCTGGTAAAAAAGGTTTGGCATTATCCTTCAACCAGTAGATAAGTGGTGTCAGTTGTATATTCGGTTACTTATTGCCCTCAATTAAATATAGCATTGAAAAAATAACCTGCTACTATAAGGCATAGTAATGGGTTCAGCTCCCCGGAAGATCCTTACAGACAGATTTGATATTTGCAGCAAATCACAGTAAAGCTGGCCATATACGAGTGAACGCACCAATTAAGTTGGGACCATCCGACTGTCTAATATGTATAGGGGGCCTTTTAAAAATGTCAGCATGTCCAATCCTTTTGTTTTCTGGAGATAAGACTCTAGAGGAATATGGCAGCACGTAAGAGGGTTAAACGAAGAAATGCACCCCATCTCCCAAGAAAAGTGGTATCCTTTACATTTAAACCTGTTGCAGTGGGTTACCACTGACCCTCAATTATTCCTGCTACAAGCTTATGAATAAATATTCAACTGGGTGTTACCAGTTGGGACTATGTTCCTGCACAGTCTGACTTTATCCAATCAGTGCTGTCAGTGTCAGACTGTGAAGTGTCCCACTGACAACTGGTAACACCCAGCTGTACATTCATTCATAAACTTCTAGCAGGAATAATAGAGGAATGGCACTACATAGAGTTATATGAAAAGATGCACCAAAATTGTTATTACATGGGGAATGCAAGTAGTTACTAAAAAAAAAAAAACATGTCAAGAGAGTTGACAGGTCCTCCTTAAGTGCACCGTGTATTTGCATTCATATATTGGATATGTTACGTGCGATACAGTATATGTGCTATGTGGGTCTAATACTGCTGGGAAATGTCAGCTAGGTTACCACAAGGGAAGGTACTACTCTAGAAGGTTAAATGACTGTGGATACAGGCCCTGAAGAGGTGTCTAATGTTGGGAAATGTCATGGGCAGTCTGCAACAGCATTTTGCCACTGTGAAAAGGGCAATGGATATAATGCACTATTGATATTGCACCTTACTGTGATATAAATCTATGCACTGTAAATATGTGTGATGAAGGCAACATAATGACATAAGACTTAATTTTACCTAATTTATGCAGGTCTTTAAGCATTAGAGCTCATGCACATGGAAATTTGTGATCTGCAGCAAGGGCAAGGCCAGCACACGTGGTCTTGTGCAGGGGGCTTTAGTGAGAGCATATGTCTGGTAGGTGATATGTCAGTAGCAGATAGAAAGGTTGAAGAGTGAGCTGGCAATATTTCTGTGTGTAGCTAGCTAGCAAGTGGAGGTGAATGGTACTTCTCATGTGTACAACACAGGGTATAGATAGGGTCTATGGTCTAGTGTCCCTAGTGTCACCCGCGATACTAGGGTGGCTCATCTCCATTGACGCCTGCCATTGGATTAATCCTCCTAACACCGGATGTTTTTATCCGCGCATGGGGAGAAGCAGCTGCCGTAGTGCGGGGACCAGGAGCGGTGCAGGGAGCCAGGTAAATAGATTCAGTGTGAGGGGCCTGGCATACGGAGGAGGATTTGTTAGTGTCGGATAACCCCTTTAAATGGTTTCTAACACTTCAATATGACCAAATTAGCTTTCAGACACTAGCGATCTGCTAGTGTCTGATCTCCATAACCATGCAATTCTTAGTCCTTTGTGTGGAGCTGTTTCATTAAAAAACTAACTTTTATTCCTATGCAAATGAGCCTCTAGGTGCTATGGGGGCGTCTTTTCAGCACCTAGAGGCTCGGTCTACTCACACTGTATGCCCGCCCATCTCATCTTGAATGCCTGCCTCCATCACAGCCATCGGACGAATTCACGCGCCTGCGCCGTTCACTTCTGTCATCGGCGCAGGCACAGTGAGTAAATGATACGCTCCTGGTGCCGGATTCCTCACTGCGCCTGAGCCGACTACGTCACAGTGAGGAAGCCGGCATCAGGAGGCGCGTGAATTCGTCCGATGGCTGTGATGGAGGCAGGCATTCAAGACGAGATGGGCGGGCATACAGTGTGAGTAGACCGAGCCTCTAGGTGCTGAAAAGACGCCCCCATAGCACCTAGAGGCTCATTTGCATAGGAATAAAAGTTAGTTTTTTAATGAAACAGCTCCACACAAAGGACTAAGAATTGCATGGTTATGGAGATCAGACACTAGCAGATCGCTAGTGTCTGAAAGCTAATTTGGTCATACTGAAGTGGTAGAAACCCTTTAAGGACAAGGTCTGTTCCACAGCACTGGTGCATAGCAAATATGGGGTCAATATTCAAAAAAAGACCATTTATAGGCCAATTAATATAATCTTTATTGCAAATAAAAAATAAATAGCATTACAAGTCATGGGGCCTAGATTTCTACAGATGGGACCTCGATCCAGGGATTTATTCTTATTGCCATAATTTAGAGTCAGTTTTATTATAATTTAACGTAATTGGTAACCACCTCATGGGGTTACTTTTTTGCCTTCCTCTAGATCAACACAGTAGAAATATAGAGGGATTTGATAGACCTTTTGTTTTTCAACTTCACCAACTATGTTACCATATACAGGGAGTTTAACCTACAGTAGTGCATTCATTACTCAATAAGGCATATTATCCATGTGCAACATAAATACAATTGAGGCACAGTACAATTTCACATAATAATTACATTGCTGGCATTTCCACAGCCACAGAACAGGGTCAGCGGTAATCCGCAGCAACAGAACAGTGCAAAAGGATAGGTATTCTTCTGAGAGGGGGTGCAGTTACCCTGGATAGGTCATCAATATCTGATCGGCGGGGTCTGACACCTGGGACCACCGCCGATCTGCTGTTTGAAGAGCAGGTGGCACCCCACACGAGCATCGCTTCCTCTTTATTACACTGCACTTTGTCTCGGAAATGCAGTGCAATACAAGTACTAGCTCTATTCAAGTGAATGGAGCGAGTACTTGTGATTACACTACACCATTGCTCCACAGGAGACAAGACGTAGTGTAATGATGAAGAATCGGAGTTTGCATGGAGCGCCGCCTCCTCGTCTCAAAGCTGATTGGAGGGGGTCCCGGGTGTCAGACCCCCACCGATCAGAAATTGATGACGACAATCCCTTTAAAGGGGTTATCCAATTTCAAGAAACCCCCCCCCCCCCCCACATGTGCCAGGCCCCTCACAGGTAATATTACTTACCCCGCTCCCGGTCCCCGCCACTGCTGCTTCTCCCTGCACACGGATGAAAACATCCGCTGTTGGAGGGGGCAGACAATGGCAGGCTGTCACGCCCTGCTCTGTGAGAGGCCTGAGAAGATCTGACAGACTTGCTACACGTGAGTCTATCTAGAAATCCCACGGTCTGAGATAAACGGTACACTCCCGGAATCGATATGAAAAACAACAAAATGGAGTGCAAAAAAACACCAAGATATGGGTAAAAAATTTATAAAGTTTATTGATTACAATTTAAAAAATAATTCACAGTACATATTTGTGAATGGGTGGGGACAAAACACAGTAGCACACCACCTAGTTACTATCCCCTGTAGCTATGACAATGAGCAGCATTACCATGATAACCTCAACTGATGTAAATAACAAATCCCTGAATGGGTAACGAGGATCATATACATATAAAGTGCAAATATGGTAGCAGATATGCCATAAAAGTGACCAGTGCATAAGGAACATAGCAAGAAAACCACCCAAATGTATTAGCTATGTAATTCCTATAATAGAAATGGCGACATACCAATAGACCAGGGGAGGAAGAAGAAGAACAGGAGGAGTCCTCTAGAGATACTTATCTCACCATACCCATACATCCTTCCCATCAACCTTGTCTACACTTTTTATGGAACAACCAGAAATGGCAATTCACTTGCCTTCCATTTGGCCTATCATCAGCCCCTTGGTGTTTCACCAAATTAATGGAACCAGTGATATCATCCCTAAGATCCCGAGGTGTTCTTCTAATCATATATTTGGACGCTATTTTAATTATAGCACAATCACTCTCACTAATCCTTACCCATTCACAATGGACCATTTCTCTTCTAACCAATCTTGGTTTTCTAATCAATTACAAAAATCCATCCTATCCCCATACAAAGAAATAGAATTTCTGGGATTCAATATCAATACCGACTCCGCTCTACTGAGTCTTCCTACCAAAAAACTCACCTTGATTCAAAGAGAAATCCGTTCAATACTAAACAAACATCTAGTTTCACTACGAACCATTGCACGAATTGTGGGCCTCTTGTCGGCCTCCATACAAGCAATCTTCCCCGCCCCATTACACTACAGAGCCCTCCAACGTCTAAAAACACAACATTTAAGGGAGGGTCTACAATATTCGAACAAAGTTCCACTATCCTCGGAAGCCAAAGAAGAACTTCTTTGGTGGCTTCAACATATTCAGACATGGAATGGGAAAATGATATTCAATTCCCTACCAGGTCTGATTCTAGAATCATCAGATGCCAGCCTTTCAGGATGGGGCGCTCGTTGTGGTCCTTATTCCACAGGAGGGAAATGGTCAGACTCAGAATCTCAGCTACACATCAATTGTCTGGAATTACTAGCCGCCTTTTTTGCCATGAAAAGTTTCGCGAAAGACAAATCACACTGCTGCATCCTTCTACGTATGGACAATATTGCAGTAGTTCAGTACATCAACCGTTTCGGGGGCACTACCTCCAAGATTCTAACCGACATTGCCAAAGAATTTTGGCACTTCTGTCTAGACAGGGATATCACCTTAAAAGCAGAATACCTTCCAGGTCTAATAAACTCAGTTGCCGATTGGAATTCCCGATACCTTTCGGATTCCAGCGATTGGCAATTGAACCCTTTCATCTTCCAACAGATCAACAATCTATGGGGTCCCATAGACCACAAGGACGTCTTTATGCTTTTCCCCCCTTTGCGCTAATCTCCAGGGTTCTACTTCAGACAATTGCTCAGAAATCCACACATGTGATCATCACCTCATGTGGCCGTCTCAAACATGGTTTCCCACACTACTCAGTCTGACGATAGATATCCCGAGAATTCTTCCCTCTCCCCAAGATCTTCTCCGAGACCCTTCGGGACACCTACACCCTCTAATCCTATCGGGACACTTAACACTAATAGCTTGGTTGACTTCAGGCAACCAACAATCGATCTCGACCTTTCACAATCTGCTATTGACATCCTCTCTGACGTATGGGCCCCGGGTACCAAAAAGGCTTATAGATCAGCCTGGAAAATTTGGCTTCATTGGTGCACTCAACGGAACCTGGATCCCATTCATGCACCTATTACCCACATATTAAATTTTCTTTCTGAATCTCTTAATATGGGGAAAGCTTATAGGACCATAAACCTTTATCGTACCGCAATATCATCTGAACATGCCCCTGTTAACTCCATCCCCGTTGGCAAACATCCCATGGTCTGTAGACTTATGAAAGGCATTCGCTTTAGAAACCCCCTGAAACCTAGATACCACTCTACTTGGGACGTTACCTCCCTTCTAAATCTTTTTTCTATGTGGGAAGATAATAAACATCTCTCACTAAAATTACTCTCTTTTAAAATCACGACCCTCTTATATCTCATATCCATAAAAATGTTTTCAGATGTTAGAGCCTTAGACATTTCTCACAGATCCTTCACCCCTAACGGTGTAACCTTCCAAATCACCAGAAGAACCAAAACCAACCTACATATGGTTTCTTACCCGGCTTTCCCTTTTAACAATAAACTATGCATTGTCTGTTGTTTAAAAACATACGAATCCATGACCCAATCTTTACGCTCTCCTCAATCTTCCCAACTTCTTATTTCTTTTCGTAAACCACATCTTCCAGTATCCTCCCCTACATTAGCAAGATGGATTAAACTTACCATGCAAATGGCAGGAATTAATACGGCAATCTTTGGCCCACACTCTCTTTGACGAGCGGTTTCCACTAAAGCATTCCAAAAAGGAGCTTCCCTCTCTGAGATTTTGAAGGCCGCGGATTGGTCTTCAGAATCCACTTTTAAAACATTTTATTTCAAACCTGACACTCATGTATCCATGTATATCATATAAATTACAATTATGACTTTGGACATACATTTAGCTTTAAACTTGCACAATGGGAGCCTCCTGTCTCAATAAAATTGGAGATTTTCCTAGCTATTGTAACGGAAAATATAGATTTTATTGAAGACAGGAGGCGAGCATTGTCCCCCCCTATTAACCCAACGCTAATCGTATATACATTTTCTGTTTCCATAGCATACTAGAATATCTTCAATTCTTCAATCCTCCAGCCATCATCAAATGTTCCTGTTATTCCAGATTTGTTTCCTCTAGATCTACTCTACATTCCTTTTATACTCAAGATCCATTTAATTCAAGTTACTTCATCTCGAGTCACCATCAAGAAAGAGGCAGAATCTATACCATCATCACCTCTTATACACTAGGAGGATCACTGATTGGCTATCTGGACTTCCTCATTTACATATTTAGTATCTGTTTTAAAAATGGGAGTAGTAAAGAAAGTCTTTGCACAATGCTCGCCTCCTGTCTTCAATAAAATCTATATTATAGCTAGGAATCTATATTATAGCTAGGAAAATCTCCAATTTTTTCTGCTTTTAAGTCAGATGGTGATGTCTCATAAAATAGTTATGAATTAACATTAAAGGCTATGTACACCTTTGGTGATTTTTTTTATTTATTATTGCATTGTACTTATTTTGAGCTAAAAATATTTTTTTCAATTGGTTGTTATTAACAATATGGAGCCCTTTTTTCTGTACAGAGCTCTACTAGCTGCCTGTGGATTTTCTCTCTTTTCCGTCAGTTGGGGAGCTGACAGGCTCCTTATGTCTGCTCTCTGACATTATAAACACTCATTATAGCTCAATCCTTGTCTTACAGATAAGAATGTACTTAAATAAGTGTTTATGACTTCTTAGTAGTTTACAGATACGGGTTGTTAGATGACTGGCACAAAGTGAAAGTACCAGTCACACAGTTAGAAAAATATTTAACCCTCAATACTTTTAATAAAGGATCATTGAAAATATGATTTTTAGCCAAAAATTAGTGAAATGCAATCATAAAGATATTGCCTCCAAAGGTGTACATAGCCTTTAACTATATATTTACCTTATTTTGCCATCATTTTGTATGGCTGTATTTACCCTGTAAGTCTGACTAATCCCTAGTGACAGAAATCAGCAATAAAAATGTTAAATGTCTCCCAAAGGTCTTCTATGGCCTTATGAAAGGCGACAGAAAGTGTAAAATAAAAAAGAGAAAATAAGAAATAATAAACGCCACCACTGGCCCACACTGAAGTTTCTAGCCCCAACCTAGGCAAACTATGAATCCCCTATTATCAAAATAAGAGATGAGTGAAGCTTTGAAAAATTCAGTTCGGCTGCTTCGCCAAACTTCGACAAAAAAATTGAATTCATAGTAAAATAGTTCATAAGGCCAAAAAAAGACATTTGTCCATCCAGTTTGGCCTGTTATCCTGGAAGTTGAACCAGAGGAAGACAAAAAAAAAACTGTTAGGTAGAAGCCGAGTTTCCCCACTTAAGGGGAAAAAAATTCCTTCCCGACTCTAATCAGGCAATCAGAATAACTCCCTGGATCAACGACCCATCTCTAGTAGCTATAACCTTTAATATTATTAAACTCCAGAAATACATCCAGGCCCCTCTTGAACTCTTTTTAGTGAACTCACCATTACCACCTCCTCAGGCAGAGAGTCCCATAGTCTCACTGCTCTTACCGTAAAGAATCCTCTTCTATGTTTTTGTACAAACCTTCTTGCCTC
Organism: Bufo gargarizans; assembly: GCF_014858855.1. NCBI lineage: Eukaryota > Metazoa > Chordata > Amphibia > Anura > Bufonidae > Bufo > Bufo gargarizans. The sequence goes on from NC_058083.1 coordinate 101,207,152, forward strand.
TAGACGCAGAGAATGTCCCCTGGTCACAGTCACAGTTCTGGGGATAAATAGATGATGGGAGAGATCTCTGTACTGACCCCTGATATATTTATACATAGTAATTAGATCTCCCATCAGTCGTCTTTTTTCTAAAGTGAATAACCCTAATTTTGATAATCTTTCAGGGTACTGTAGTCCACCCATTCCATTTATTACTTTAGTTGGCCTCCTCTGAACCCTCTCCAGCTCTGCTATGTCTGCCTTGTTCACAGGAGCCCCGAACTGTACACAGTACTCTATGTGTGGTCTGACTAGTGATTTGTAAAGTGGTAGGACTATGTTCTCATCACAGGCATCTATGCTCATTTGATGCAACCCATTATCTTACTAGCCTTGGTAGCAGCTGCCTGACACTGGTTTCTACAGCTTAGTTTGCTGTTCACTAAAATTCCTAGGTCCTTTTCCATGTCAGTGTTACCCAGTGTTTTACCATTTACTATGTACGGTTGACTTGCATTATTAATTGTCATGTGCATAACCTTACAGCCTCCAATCTATCCAGATCCCTCTGTAGCAGTATACTGTCCTCTTCCGTGTTAATTACTTTACACAATTTAGTGTCATCTGCAAAAATTGATATTTTACTGTGCAAGCCTTCTACAAGATCATTAATAAATATATTGAAGAGAATAGGGCCCAATACTGACCCCTGAGGCACTCCACTAGTGACCCAATCTGAGTGTGTACCGTTAATAACCACCCTCTGTTTTCTATCACTGAGCCAGTTACTTACCCACATGCAGACATTTTCTCCCAGCCCAAGCATTCTCATTTTATATACTAACCTTTTATGTGGTACAGTGTCAAATGCTTTGGAGAAGTCCAGATATACGACATCCATTGATTCACCGCTGTCAAGTCTAGAACTTTCCTCCTCATAGAAACTTTTTAAATTAGTTTGACATGACTGATCCCTCATGAAGCCATACTGATATTGTGGTATTTGCTTATTTTCATTGAGTTACTCCAAAATAGCATCTCTTAGGAAACCTTCAAACAGTTTACCCACAACAAATGTTAAACTTACCTGCCTATAGTTTCCGGGCTCTGTTTTTGGACCCTTTTTGAATATTGGCACCACATTTGCTATGCACCAATCCTGTGGAAAATTCCCTGTCAGTATAGAGTCCTTAAATATCAGAAATAAGGGTCTGGCTATTACATCACTTAATTCTCTTAGGATACAGGGGGTATGCCATCTGGTCCTGGCAATTTGTATATTTTAATCTTTTTAAGACGCTGCTGTACTTCTTCCTTGGTCAGACAGGGCACTTTTAATGGGGAATTTACTTTTACATTCTGCGTTTTATCTGACAGTTTATTTTCCTCAGTGAATACAGTGGAGAGAAAAAAATATTTAATAGCTTTGCTTTCTTCTCATCGCTCTCTGCAACTCCCCCCTCATTACTCTGTAGAGGTCCGACACCTTCAGATTTATACTTTTTACCATTTATATAATTAAAGAACATTTTAGGGTTAGCTTTGCTCTCTATGGCAATTAATCTCTCGGCCTCTAGTTTGGCTGCTTTAATTTGTTTTTTATATATAAAAATTTTTTCCTTATTGTTTTTCAGTGCTTCCTCGCTACCCTCCTGTTTTAGTGATTTAAATGCTTTCTTTACAGTTCTATTTATCTACATTGTTTTTGGTTTTTTTTTTTGCCACCACTTTAGGAAAAATCTAATTTTTTCCTGAAATTCGGATCCACTTCGAATACGTTGATTCACTCAACACTAATCAAAACATCCATGGAGGAAAGGGGGCATCATTTTAACAAAACATTTGGTTGCACTTAGAGCTTTAAAAATTAAAAAATTGTGTAAAACTGAAAATTTTTCCCCTTTCCTACATTTTCACGGTTTTATTTAAAAAAAATTGTAAGAAATAAAAAAAAGACATAAAAATAAAGTTCCATGTATCACCAAAAAGAGATGCAAAATTTATATAAATAAATGAAAATTAAGTTATGGCTTTTGAAGAGAATGTGCTTGGTGAGGGAGGGGAGTAAATGACCCAGTCTGTAGCTGGTTAAGAACAATTTCAGTAAATTTATTCTTTACTAGCTGAAGGCCAAATAGTGGGGGTATGTTAAGTGTACAATGCAGTTCCTTTATATATGAGCTAGCGACATAAAAATGTAAAACCCTTTAAAGATTTCCTTAATTACAATATCAGAAAATGAAGTACGCAATGAATGACTGCTGGCTCACATTGGCAAGGAAGTAGAGAATCAATATCTTGTGCACGCCACATATAACACACAATGAAATCGATGCACAATGATTTAACAGGTTGACAGTGGGGTCATACAAATGCCAATTGCATTAGAGGATTTTAGGGCCATAGGTTTAGAAAGTAACTCCATATATATTTGAATGGAGGTAGACCTGTGAAGAATGGGAGAGCTTCTTATTACAAGAAAGAAACCTATCAATTCCATAATGTAGTGATATCTATTAGTAAGTCATATAGTGATGGTGGTCATATTCCTCTCCTTCTTATTATACATCTGATGTCCTGATGTTCTTGCATTAAAATGAATATAAATAAAATCACACATGACTAAAAAATAGAAAATATGTTATTCCATTTATACTCCTGTGAGGCACTACAGTATATTCTTGTCTATCTCTAGGGAAGAGTATCTTGGAAATGAGATCTAGCAAATCACAATTTTGTTTTTGCAGATCCTGACAAAATCCATTAGGAGAGCACCGCTGTGTTCCTCTATGTAGAATGAGCATTGTATTACAGATGCTTTCATGAATCTGTACCATGACGTATGCCTGAGCCCTCACTGCTCCACCATTTGACTTTCTATGTTACTCTTGGATAGCTCTGGTTTCCGTCTTGCCACTCCCTTATGAATAATGTTTTTGTGCAGTCTCTTTCTTACGGTATTCTTGACCATTGATCTTAGCTGAGCCTTGCCTGCAGCTTTTTGATGTCTGTCTGGGATGTTTTTTTGACTTCTTGTCTAGATTTGCTATTGCCCCCTTGAGTCCTTTCTAAGAAAATGTGGGGCACAGGCAGGGGATGGTGTGATATCAAATAATTATTGCTTACCTGTTGAATCACCCGCACTGTTGTTCTGGTCCTCCCCGCCGGTCTACGCTTATGTGTCAGGAACACATGACAACTGCAACCAATAATTGGCTTTAACGATACATGGCTTAGGCCAGTGATTGGCTGCCATTGTCACATGTTGTTGACGTGAAGTCTATTCTGCCACAAATGTACGTTAGAGAAGTCTCTGACTGGTTGTGAGTGGTAATCTTTGTACAAGCAATGGTAGACAGCTGAACTCACTAATATCCCTAGGTCGTGGTACCAGTTGCATGTGAAGCTCCAGTGAAGAGGATATAATGGAAATGCTTTGGTAATTTATTGAGTTTACCTTGAGCAAAGACATATAAAGGACATTAGAGTTCAAAACGAAATGCTCTCACCAGCTCTGAGTTTGCTGCAGAAAAGAAAGACACTGGACCAGAACAAACAGGATATGATGTCACCAAAAGGGAGGAGAAGACAGAGAGCGAAGGCAATGGGATTTACATAAACATTCAGGAAACCTATAACAATAATGACCACAGGGTGGCAGCATTACATAACATGGTAATGGTGGTCGCCGTGTAGCGCCGCGCCAATTTTAGGTTAGGACCCATTCATAGAGGCAACCTTGGCGTGGTGAGTGGGCTTATTGCCTTTTGATCAAAATGTACACAAATGCCTCATTTAGCATGTAGCTTGGAGGTGGTACACATGCGCTATTTAGTGCTGTCTTCTGCAGGAACGCAGGGATGAGATCATAGCATTAGCAATGGATGTGCGATTCATTTCTTCTTTTCTCTCCTTATTTAATACATAGAATTCTGTCCCTGGATCGGCATTCCTTCCACTAGCCAGGTGATTTTAATTAGCCTAGTGTTCAGTAGTAGGGGTTAAATTAGCCTATTATGCTCTCAGTTGGAGTTCCTGTGAGCTTCAGAGCAGGTGAGCTTTGACAACTGTTCACATGGTGCGGTGCTGCATGGGGGCCACTGTGCTGTTTTTCTGGCTGGTTGGTAGGGCCCAGAGCTAGGTATGGCATGGTCAAGCAGCAGGGGTGCTGTTTGGCCACTGGGTCCCGCCGCCGGCCGGGATGGCGCCACAGCGCTGGTGGTCGCCGTGTAGCGCCGCGCCAATTTTAGGTTAGGACCCACTCATAGAGGCAACTTTGGCGTGGAGAGTGGACTTATGCCTTTTGATCAAAATGTACACAAATGCCTCATTTAGCATGTAGCTTGGAGGTGGTACACATGCGCTATTTAGTGCTGTCTTCTGCAGGAACGCAGGGATGAGATCATAGCATTAGCAATGGATGTGCGATTCATTTCTTCTTTTCTCTCCTTATTTAACCCCTTCACGACCGCAATCTGTATATATACGTGATAGCTGCACATACCCCGTGCAGCTACCACGTATATAAACGTTCTGGCAGCTCTTTAATCCAAGCGCTGCAAAGCGCTTGGATTAAAGCTTCTGCCCCTGCCCTGTATGCTGTCACGGACAGCATACAGTGCAGTAATGCCGGCAAGGGACCGATCAGAGTGGCCCCTTGCCGGCAATCGATCCGATTGGTTAGTCTGTGCAGACTAACCAATCGGATCGCGGCAGTGAAAAAATGCCGGTTTTAGGCTCTGATCTGCGCTCTGCAGATCAGAGCCTGAAATCAGTGTCCTCGTGCCCCCCCCCAGCGCCCCCGATCCGTGCAGCCCCCCCCCCCCCACTGCGATCTGTGCAGGCGCCTCCCGATCTGTGCCGATCTGTGCAGCATCTCCATGTCCACAGTGCCCCTCCATCTGTGCCCCATCTTGTGTCCTCCAGTGCCCCCTCCTGCTGGCCGTGACAATTTCCAGCGCTGCCCGCCCCCCCCCCCCCCCCGGTCTGCCCCCCTGCTGTGCTTGATGGCGGCGGCTCCATTCCTGAACCGCCGCCATCATCAGAGTGTCAGCTCTATGCTGACACTCTGCTGTAACCCCAGAGATGCCGCGGCAGCGGCATCTATGGGGTTAATGGAGGGAGGGGGCTCCCTCTCTCCACCATCGGGGCTGCTGCGCTGCGATGGCAGCCCCGATGGTTGCCCTGGCAACCGGAAGCTTTGCAAAAGCGTCCGCTGTTGCCACCTACAGGGCATCTGAATGTATTACACTTTGCAATGCAAGAGCATTGCAAAGTATAGTACAGCCATCAGCCCCACTGGATCTTCATGATCCAAGAGGGACTTGATAAAAAAAAAAAAAAATTGAAAAAAAAATAAAAGTAAAAAATAAATAAATAAAAATGTAAAATAACAAAAAATGCCATTTTTTTCCTAAAAAAATAAAAATAAAAAAACGACACATATTAGGTATCACCGCGTCCGTAACGACCGTCTCTATAAAGATATCACATGATAGACCCCAGTCCGATAAACACCATAAAAAAAAAAAAAAAAAAATGAAAAAAAAAAGCCATTTTTGTCACCTTACATCACAAAAGGTGCAACAGCAAGCGATCAAAAAGGCGTATGACCCCCAAAATAGTACCAATCAAACCGTCACATCGTCCTGCAAAAAATGATACCCTATTTAAGACAATCGCCCCAAAAATAAAAAAAGCTATGATTCTCAGACTATAGAGACACTAAAACATCATTTTTTTTGTTTCAGAAATGCTATTATTGTGTAAAACTAAAATAAATAAGAAAAAGTATACATATTAGGTATTGCCACGTCCGTAACGATCTTCTCTATAAAACTATCACATGACCTAACTCTTCAGATGAACGCTGTAAAAATAAATAAATAAAAACTGTTCCAAAACAGCCAATTTTTGCATCACCTTGCCCCATAAAGTGTAATAATGAATGATCAAAAAATCCTATGCACCCAAAAATGGTACCAATATAAACCTCAACACTTTCTGCAAAAAACGAGCCCCTGCACAAGACGATCGGTGGAAATATAAAAAACATATGGCGTTCAGAAAACCAATCCAGCACAATCTGCCTTCCAAAAACCGTATGGCATTCCTTTCCTTCTGCGCCCTGCCGTGCGCCCGTACAGCAGTTTACGACCACATGTGGGGTGTTTATGTAAACCGCGGAATCAGGGTAATAAATATTAAGTTTTGTTTGGCTGTTAACCCTCAATGTGTTAAAGAATTTTTTTTTATAAAATGGAAAATCTGCCAAAAATGTGAAATTTAGAAATTTCATCTCCATTTTCCTTTAATTCTTGTGGAACGCCTAAAGGGTTAACAAAGTTTGTAAAATCAGTTTTGAGTAACTTGAGGGGTGTAGTTTCTACAATGGGGTCATTTTTGGGGGTTTCCACTATGTAAGCCCCACAAAGTGACTTCAGACCTGAACTGGTCCTTAAAAAGTGGGTTTTGGAAATTTTCTTAAAAATTGTAAGAATTGCTTCTAAACTTCTCAGCCTTCTAACGTCCTAAAAAAATAAAATGACATTTCCAAAATGATGCCAACATAAAGTAGAGATATGGGGAATGTTAAGTTATAAATATTTTATTAGGTATGACTTTCTGTTTTAGAAGCAGAGAAATTGAAATTTGGAAAATTGTGAATTTTTCCACATTTTTGGTAAATTTGGGATTTTTTCATAAATAAAGGTGAAATATATTGACTCAAATATATGACTGTCATGAAGTACAATGTGTCTCGAGAAAACAATCTCAGAATGGCTTGGATAAGTAAAAGTGTTCCAAAGCTATTACCACATAAAGTGACGCATGTCAGATTTGTAAATTTTGACCTGGACATTGGGGCATCAATGACCCTTGGTCATGAAAGGGTTAATGATATTATAACACAAATACAGCAATTAATCTTAAATGGAAGAAGTAAATGCTGGGACAGCACAAAGTCAATGCAGTAGCCCTGTAAACAAAGACCAGCGTGGAGGACCAGAACATCACTGCTGGTGCTGCAGGTAATTCAGCAAGTGCAGCAAACCCCTGAGGAGCTGGTGCAGAGGATGGGAGTGGTAGTGGCCCTGATGAGATGTGTCATAGTGTACTCTTTCAGGCCATTGTTCTCTGGGGATTGATACAGTGGTTTCAAGGACAGAAATAAAAAGATAAAAGTTGCTCTTTTACCACATCCAACGTGTACCACATCCAACAGTAGTTTGAACAAAGTGCAATTTTAATCTCCAGATGATGAGACATGGTGGCTGGCGAAGTGGCAAATAATGGCACCACAAGTGTGATTTCTTGCTAGTGGCTATTGCTTGAACTTGTCATCTTGAACTTGCATCAGTTCAGTCTCCATTCCGCTTTGTAGACGGACACCAAAACGCTGCTTGCAGCTGATGAAACTGAGCCAAACGGATCCGTCCTGGCACACAGTGTAAGTCAATGGAGATGGATCCGTTTTCACTGACACAATCTGGCACAATAGAAAACGGATCTGTCCTCCATTGACTTTCAATGGTTTTCAAGACGGATCCATCTTGGCTATGTTACAGATAATACAAACTAATCTATTCTGAACGAATGCAGACGTTGTATTATCTGAACGGGTCCGTCCATGACAGATCCGCACAAAACGCCAGTGTGAAAGTAGCCTTACCTTGTCCCTGCCAACCATAACTTGTAATACTGGTGTACAATACGTTACCTAAAAAATAGATACCCCCAGGTCTGGAGTACTGCACAGATAATGCTTATTTTGTTAATTTACTTCATCCCCTACCTGTTACCCACCTTTTTCTCAATCTTTTTCTTAATCTCAGACAAACCATTTAACCCTGTAATGCTCTGTACCTGTAATAGTGTAGTGTCCCACCAGGTAAAGGTGGGCACTGCACAGGTTAATGTGTTGCATTGCATTAAATGTCATGTGCATGTTTTTCCCTGTATTATCTGGGTGTCAGGCCTGTCAGGGTGTAGTTTAGCCTCCCAGGCGTTAGAGGGAGCTGGAGAGCCCTAGTTACATATAGGAAGGCCCAGACAGGGACGTGTTAGTTCATTCCAGGGGACTAGAGGAGTCAGCTCGTCCACCTGAAGCTCCTGAGGCTAGGATCAGCTCAGTAGAGACACCCCAGTTGAAGGATCCAACCTCCTGGGAGAAACTTACAGTTATCTACCTGATAAGAGGAGGCGTCCCAGGGTAAGTGAAGTGACCCTGATAGGCAGAAGATCTTAGGAATCATAGCAAGCAGTATAATACCTGAGGAAGGAGGTAACCAAGGATATAAGCCACCCTTTTAAGCATCCGGGCCTTGGGAGTTATCAAGCCAGAGTGGGAGTTCTATAAAGGACAGTGTACCGTGATTCTAGGAAAAGTACAACCTGCTGCTGAGTGCTTGTGGAATTTACCCTCAGTGTAACTTGCATGACTATTGCCTGCCATATTTGTGAATAAGCCCCTTCTGTGGAACTGTAATATCAAGACTGTACTACACCTGCTGTACAAAGTTGGATTGTCCAGTAAAGTTTACGTTTGGTTCACTGCATACCTGTGTACCTTCATCATTCCAACCACCAACCGGCGTGCCACCGGCCAAAGGCACTGGCGTCACGAATACCACAGGGACCTTGCCCCAGGCACACAAAATACCTGTAACATCCAGGGCACCTCAACTACCATCAGGCCTGGTCCCTATCTACAGAGCGTGCCCCAGAGGAACTGTGTCTACCTCTCCTTCACTGCCACGCGCCTGCCCAAGGTTCTTCAAATATAGTGAGTACCCTCGATTGCCCATAACTGTGACCTCACTTCGTCATCCCCTGCAGGTCTGGCGTGTTGCAATAGTACGATACTGTAATGGCACGAGTTCATGAGCTGGGCCTGTGCCATCTCTTGTAAGTGCCTGCTGTATAGTACAGCAGCATTTAGTTCTCACTGCCAGAATTGGAGATCCCTGTCAATTAACCCCTCAGATGACTGTCAATAGCAAGCAGTTAGAGGGAGGGATATTCCAGCAGGATACGTATGTTACCCTGTTTGTCAGAATGACAGGATTATTACAGGGTATGATACAAGGGCTCAAAAGATCGCAGAAAGTCCAATAAAGTTTTGAAAAATATAAAAAATATATATATTAAAAATTCAAAAACATGTTTCTATTTCTCATATAAAAAATGAAATAAATAAAAAGGATAAACTTAATTGGTATTGATGCATCTGCAATGACCCAATCTAATAAAATATCAAATTATTTAACCCCTTCCCCATCCATGACGTACTACTACATCATGGGAACCACTGCGTTCCTGCAATTTGACGTAATAGTACATCATGGTGATCATGCGGGCACCGGAGCGGTGCGCGCACGATCACTGCAGGGGCCCGGCATTCCCTGGTAGCCGGGCCACTGCTGTATACGCCGGCATTGCTGTAAAAGCCGATGCCGGCGGATTAACCCCTTCTATGCCGGGGTCCGCGCTGACCTTACATCACAAAAAGTGCAACACCAAGCGATCAAAAAGGTGTATGTCCTACAAAATGGTATCAATGAAACCGCCACCTCATCACGCAAAAAATTAGCCCCTACCTAAGATAATCGCCCAAAAAATTAAATAAAAAAAATAGCTCTCAGAACATGGAGACACTAAACATCATTTTTTTAGTTTCAAAACTGCTATTATTGTGAAAGTGAAATGCATAAAAAAAATATATACATATTAGGTATCGCCACGTCCGTAACAACCACCTCTATAAAAAATATCACATGACCTAACCCCTCAGGTGAACACTGTAAAAAAATAAAATATTGTGTGAAAAAGGGCATTTTTGTCACATTACATCACAAAAAGGCGTATAACCCCCAAAATAGTACCAATCAGACCATCCCCTCATCCCGCAAAAAATTAGATCCTACCTAAGAGAATCGGTCAAAAAATAAAAAAGCTATCACTCTCAGTCAATGAAGACACTAAAATATGATAATTTTTTGCTTCAAAACTGTTATTATTGTGCTAAAGTGAAGTAAATAAAAAAAGTATTCATATTAGGTATCGCCACGTCCGTAACAACCAGCTCTATAAAAATATAACATGACCTAACCCCTCAGGTGAACACCATAAAAATAAAAAAATAAAACTGTGTAAAAAAAAAGCTATTTTTGTTACCTTGCAGCACAAAAATTGCAACACCAAGCGATCAAAAAGGCATATACCCCCCAAAATAGTACTAATCAAACTGTCACCTCATCCTGCAAAAAATAAGTCCTTACCTAAGACAATTGGTCAAAAAATAAAAAAGCTATGGGTCTCAGACTATGGATACTCTAAAATATCATTATTTCGGTTTCAAAAATGCTATTATTGTGTAAAACTTAAATAAATAAGAAAAAGTAGACATATTAGGTATTGCCATGTCCGTAACGATCTACTCTATAAAAACGCCAAAACAACCAATTTTTTTGTCCCCTTGCCCCATAAAGTGCAATACTGAATGATCAAAAAATCATATGCACCCAAAAATGGTACCAATAAAAACATCAACTCTTCCTGCAAAAAACGAGCCCCTGCACAAGACGATCGGCAGAAAAATAAAATAAATAGGGCATTCAGAAAATGGAGATACAAAAACCTAATTTTTGTTTTCAAAAATGTTTTTATGTAAAACTGAAACAAACATCATAGAAAGTAGACATATTTGATATAATTGCGTCTGTAACAACCTGCTCTGTAAAAATAGTGCATGATCTAACCTGTCAGATGAATTTTGTTTAAAAAAAAAAGAAACAATGCCAAAACAAAACTTGCCTCACAAAAAACGTAATATAGAGCAATTAAAATCATATGTACCCCAAAATAGTACCAATAAAGCTGGCACCTTATCCTGTAGTTTCGAAAATGTTGTCACTTTTTTAAGTTTCTACTGTAGGGGTGCATCACAGGGGCTTCAAATGGGACATGGCATCTAATAACCAGTCCAGCTAAATCTGCCTTCCAAAAACCATATGGCGTTCCTTTCCTACTGCGCCCTGCCGTGTGCCAATACAGCAGTTTACAATCACATGTGGGGTGTTTCTGTGAACCGCAGAATCAGGGTAATAAATATTGAGTTTTATTTGGCTGTTAACCCTTGCTTTGCTACTGGAAAAAATGGATTAAAATCTGCCAAAAAAGTGAAATTCAGAAATTTAATCTCCATATTCCATTAATTCTTGTGGAACACCTAAAGGGTTGACAAAGTTTGTAAAACCAGTTTTGTATACCTTGAGGGGTGTAGTTTCTAAAAAGGGGTCATTTTTGGGTGGTTTATATTATGTAAGCCTCACAAAGTGACTTCTGACCTGAACTGGTCCTTAAAAAGTGGGTTTTGGAAGTTTTCTGAAAAATTTTAAGATTTGCTTCCAAACTTCTAAGCCTTCTAACGTCCCCCAAAAATAAAATATAATTTTCAAAATGATCCAAAAATGAAGTAGACATATGGGAAATGTAAAGTAATAACTATTATATGAGGTATCACTATCTATTATAAAAGTAGAGAAATTTAAATTTGAAAATTTGGAAATTTTTCTAAATTTTTGGTTAAATTTGGGATTTTTTCACAAATAAAAGTGAAATATATTGACTCAAGTTTATGACTATCATGAAGTATTATGTGTCACGAGAAAACAATCTCAGAATGGCTTGGATAAGTAAAAGTGTTTCAAAGCTATTACTACATAAAGTAACACATGTCAGATTTGCAAAAATGGCCTCGGCAGGATGGTGAAAACAGGCCCAGGGTGGAAGGGGTTAACCTGTAGAGTATAAAAAAATAATCCCCAATGGCAGAATTATATCTTTTTTTGTCACTTAGCCTCCCCCATGAAATTGAATAAAAAATTATCTAAAGGTCACATGTATCCTAAAATTGTATCAATAAAAACTATTCTTTTACCACGCATACAAATGAGCCCTCGCACAGCTCCAACAGCTAAAAATTTTAAAAGTTATGGGTGTCAGAATTTGGCAATGCAAAGCACTCTTTTTTTAAACGCAACGTTTTTTTAAGTAGTAAAACATAACAAAAAACTAAAATTTGGTATCTCCATAATTATACTGAACAACAGAATAAAGTTAACCCTTTCATGACCAAAGGTCATTGATGCCCCAGTGTCCAGGTCAAAATTTACAAATCTGACATGTGTCACTTTATGTGGTAATAACTTTGGAACACTTTTACTTATCAAAGCCATTCTGAGATTGTTTTCTCGTGACACATTGTACTTCATGACAGTCATAAATTTGAGTCAATATATATCACCTTTTATTTATGAAAAAATCCCAAATTTACCCAAATGTTTAAAAATTTGCAATTTTCTAAATTTCAATTTCTCTGCTTCTAAAACAGAAAGTGACACCTCATAAAATGTTTATTACATAATATTCCCCATATGTCTACTTTATGTTGGCATCATTTTGGAAATGTTATTAAATTTTTTTAGGCAGGGCGCAGAAGGAAAGGTACACCGTATGGTTTTTGGAAGGCAGATTTTGCTGGATTGGTATTCTGAACGCCATATGCTTTTTATTTTTCTACTGATCGTCTTGTGCAGGGGCTTGTTTTTTGCAAAAAGAGTTGAGGTTTTTATTGGTACCATTTTTGGGTACATATGATTTTTTGATCATTCATTATTACACTTTATGGGGCAAGGTGGCCAAAAAATTGGCTGTTTTGGAACAGTTTTTTTTGTTTGTTTTTACAGCGTTCATCTGAGGGATTAGGTCATGTGACAGTTTTAGGCCTCATGCACACGACCGTTGTGTGCATCCGTGGCCGTTGTGCCGTTAGACGTGTTTTTCTGCGGCTCCATTGACTTTCAATGGGTCCGTTGAAAAATCGGCTACTGCACCGTTTTTACACCGCGCCCGTGACCTGTGTTTCCAGGCCGTGAAAAAAATATAACCTGTCCTATTTTTTTCACGGCTAACGGATCGCGGCCCCATTCAAGTCAATGGGACCGTGAAAATATGTGGTTGCACACCCGATTGTCATCCGCGCCCGCGTCCGCGCCCGTTTTATTTAATAATTTTGCCATGGCCAAACTGCCAAATCTTGTGCCAATAAATTGTATAAAAAAAATATACAGAATGTATTAGGTCACTGGTTATGCTAATTTCTAGCCACCTGTGCCTAACAGCTTCTGTGTGGTGAGGCAGACATTTTAGATTCTCTACAACAACCATGCCACGGTGGAATGTGGAGAAACTTATAACCCTGGTCCAGGAGAGGCCCGAGCTCTGGGATACCAGAGCCAATTCCTATTTGGACCGAGGGCGTAAAGATGCTGCATGGGAGCAAGTGGCCCGCAGCATGAGGAGTACTGAATGGGCCAAAGCAGATAGCCGAGGCCGAGCAGATTTAGGTAAGTGATAGCAATGTAGTTCTGCTGTCCTTGTCCTCTGTGTGGCAAAATGATGTAGTTTTAAACTCCCTGAGGTCACAATAATGTTATTTTTTTGGAACACCATCATTTGGCATAAAGGCCTGTACATGGTTTGTAAATGAGACGTCTAATAAATACTACTAATGTCCTTTAGGGACTAATTACACCACTTTCACTGCACCTACCTGCTTAACTAAGACTTAGCTTTTATTTCATATTATTTAATAATTATGGTGTAGATAACTAATGCTAAAATTCTCAGTGATCACTGGCCATTTGTCTATCCCTTTAAATTACCCTGTCAGGACCGTCATCTGACTGGGTTTGATGCACACTTTCACTAGCAGGCTGCGCGCTTGCCTGTATTTGTTATTTGTTGAGTGCAACTCATTTTATTTATCTGTAATGGCCTAATGAACAGCTGCCATAAAACTTAGAGCCTCACGCTGCCCCCCGACATGTTTCGCCGGGGGGGGGCAGCGTGAGGCTCTAAGTTTTATGGCAGCTGTTCATTAGGCCATTACAGATAAATAAAATGAGTTGCACTCAACAAATAACAAATACAGGCAAGCGCGCAGCCTGCTAGTGAAAGTGTGCATCAAACCCAGTCAGATGACGGTCCTGACAGGGTAATTTAAAGGGATAGACAAATGGCCAGTGATCACTGAGAATTTTAGCATTAGTTATCTACACCATAATTATTAAATAATATGAAATAAAAGCTAAGTCTTAGTTAAGCAGGTAGGTGCAGTGAAAGTGGTGTAATTAGTCCCTAAAGGACATTAGTAGTAGAAAGTGTTGATTAACACACCACATCTCTGTTCTTAAAGGGGAAGTACAGTTATTGTAGTCTAATAAATACCAGACCACGCCATTTCTAACTTTATATGGCTGTCCCTCCCTTTGCTACAGCATACAGTACTCATGTGTAATCACATGTCTGGGTACTTTTTTATGGGTGAGACGTGTCCTTGTAATTGAGCATCTTACAGTTGTCACCTTCACATATTGTTATGAATTTTAGTTCAAATGGCTTGCACGACTCGTCTCCTCCATCATGAACTTCTTCATTAGTATCCACACCCCAGCATGACTGTACCATGTGTTGGTGAATCTGTTCAATTTGGTGATGTTGGTGCTTTTTTCTTTTTCTTTGAGGTGTTTTTTGCCTCCTTGAACAATTTGAATGTATTATACTATTTATTATTGTTGTTTCTAAAAGTGTGACTTATATGTCATTTCTTAATAGTAAAACAAACGAAGACCAGATGGGCAAGCTGCCGGGACCAGTTCCGCAGGGAGATCAGCAGCAAAGGCCGGAGCGGTGAGGGGCCATCGCGGAAACGGCCCTACATTTATACTCCGCAGCTTCAATTTTTAAGGCCAGTTATGGATTTGAGGCCGTAAGTAATTTTAATGATACTTTTAAAATTAATTATTGTTGTAAATGTACATTTGCATCTGGGTAAGCAAAAGCTTCCAAGAAAGTAATGGGTTGAGTTGGGTTGTACTGTAGAAGACCTATCCTTTCAGTTGGTCAGCCATGTCATAACTGACTCCATCCAGCTCTTTTCAAATTAAAACTCCCAGCATGCAAGAATGGATGTAAGCTAACCAGTCCTGCTTGGAGTTGTAGTTGTGCATCAGCTGGCGGGCATCAGTTTGTACAAGCCTAGTGTTGGTGGTCTCCATCATTTCAGGGGGTGAGTCACACCAGGCACCACCGCTGCAGATCTGTATGATTAGACGACACGTGCAGTGCGCAGATTGCGCCTCTCCTCTCTGGTTTGTACCTGCTGAAGCAATTTATTTATGGTCCAGGAACATATATGTTTGCAATGTGACCAGGAATAGAGAAGGGAGATGACACGGGCACACTGCACGCATTATCCCCTCATACAGTTGATAATTGTGTTTGTCGTTTGTTGGTCACACACCAATATATTCTTTTATACATATCCTATGGATAGGTATGATTATTAAAGTTGACTAATCCCTCCCTATTTTTTTGGAGCCCTGAATACTGGTATTTTTATTAAAATCCAATTGGCTGCGGGAAATGTGTGCTCTACCCCAAACAAAATAATTTAATGTTTGGTAAATTGATAGCCAAAAGGTATTTGACTGGTCATTGATATTGGTAACTTTGATTGGCCCAAACCATGACATGGATTCTTTACTTTGAACATCTAAGATTGCAAAAATCGAATCCTATGTTAATGGATTAGAAGGATGTTGCAACTACGCTTCACCAGCCGCATTTTAAGTACTACTCCCACCATGCTCAAGTGTTGCCTGGTACATGTTTTGACTATTTAAATGATGTTGGACTGGGTTAACATTACATCTTGTATGTTTGGATGGTGGTATTGGCGCACATACAGATGAGATGGCCTGATTCTCAGCAGTGGGGTTGGTCCTTGAATGAGTAATCCTCTTCTGAGGCTGGACAGCTCCAAACAGCCCACAATGTTTTTCCATCTCAGTTTCATGATCGCTTTTCCACACTTGGCCCTTTGTAACATTTAAAATGTATTATAAATATGTTTTTCTCTATTCACATCAAAGATGTTATGCATTGTGTAATATCAAATATCAGATGTTTGCTGACACTCCGTATATATATTTTGGATACACATGGCTGTTTACGCCAAAGTTAAATGATGTACTTTTTTAAAGATGTAAGCAAATGTTAATATTTGTATTTATGTTTCTTTCAATTACAGTACTGTGGACAGTCTGGAAGCCTCGGAGGAATCCGACACAGCCGGGAGTGAAACCCCTGCGGTCTTCTCCCCCGCCACAAGTCCCGCTGCGACGCCAATCGAGGACCCTGAGGACTCGGCACAGGCCCAGGACCCCCTACCACTGGCTAGTCCACCTCGTCATGTCCAGCCCCAGCCAAGACGGCGCCGCCAAGTCCTTCCCTCTTCCTCTGGGCCAGAGAATCGGGAAATCATTGACGCACGCGTCATCGATTTTTCTGGCCCAGAGGAGGAGTGATGGCTACTGCAGCAGGTCCCTCAGAATGATCAGCCTGACTGCATGGCTTGCTTGAACATGGTTATTAAAATGTTCATTTGCCCCAACCATGGGGACCTCATTGGGCAATTAAATGCCATGAAAATAAACATAGAAAATGCAGGCCAGCAGCCCAATCCTGCACCATATCCATTCCCTCCCCAACCCACCCAAGGCCCTTCTTATGCGCCCCCCCCCCCCCACAGTACCTTCCACCTCAGGGGCCTATTCATTCTGTGGGCCAGCCCCTTTACCAGCCCAACTGGGGCACCACCACAGGCCCAGGTTAGGCCACGGTCCACGTTTGCACCTGGCTCATTCACTCGGGACCTTCTGGATTTATAATTTGGGATGGTTGTTTTTATTCAATCACTTTATTTTTATGTTATTCGTCTGATGTTATATAATTAGCCTTGCCAGTGTTTTGGGTGACCCCTAAATTTTAGTAAAGTATGGTTTGGGTCCCCAAAAATTGACTATTGTTTTATTTGCACACTACACACAACATGTACATTTTAAAATGCATTCTAAAACAAAAGCTACACACACTGTATCTCACAAAGCCACACTTTATTTGGACGATCAACATCTTTATTTAGGGTTCCTGTGCAGATGAGGTATTAGAAAACTTTTTGGACCATAAGAGCAAAATATCAAGATGTTTCTGAAAAATACCATTTAGACAGAAACATCATTAATATTTAGTTATATGTAGCCCACGTCAAGGGTCCTCATTATCTTGCGAGTCCCTACACTAAACTAACACAATCATTTATAGTAATTTAGCTAGAAAATAAAAAAAACTAAAGAGCCCAGAAGATTTCAAAAACTGCCACGAATAGCGTCCCTCTGCCACGGCAAAGACCCCTCTGGGCTGATAAAGTAGTCTGCAAAGAGTTCCCGAACTGCAATGCCTGCAGTCCCAGGTCGTCTATGCAGGGTCCTTTCCAAACCCAAATCTGATGACGTAGGAAGATCTTCCATGTCAAGAGAAGAGGAAGCCTTGTGAATCCTGGTGAAGTTGTGTAGAACAACACAAGCTTGAATCACCAGGGTAGCATTCTCCGGATCCATCTGTATGGATGACAAAAACACCCTCCACTTGCTAGAGAGTATCCCGAAAGCGCACTCCACATACCGACGGGCACGAGTCAACCGGTAGTTGAAGATACGCCTCCTGACATCCAAACCACGCTTTGGGAAGGGCCGCATAACATGTGGAGTCAATGCAAACCCTTCATCCGCCACGATGACAAACGGAGCCGGCGGACCTGCATATCCGGGCAGTCTTCTGGACTCGGGCAGGGAAAGCTGGTTGGCACAAAGCCGCTCACCCATTCTAGAAGCACTAAAGATGCGAGCATCCGCAGTGCTTCCATAGGACCCGATATCTACCATTATAAACCGGTAATGACTGTCAGCAACAGCCATCAGCACTACCGAGAAAAACTGTTTATAATTGAAGAAACGGCTCCCTGAGTGTGGCGGCTTCTTCACACGGACGTGCTTGCCATCCATTGCCCCGATGCAGTTTTGTAACTGCGCAGAATTTTGGAAGCCCTGAGCGATCCGAAGCCAATCGTCCACCTTGGGCTGTGGCATCACCGTCTCTCGGAGTTGCTGCCAGATGACATGGCAAGTGTGTCGTACAATTCTCGAGATCGTTGAGGTCCCTAAAAGAAACTCAAAATGCAGGGATGCAAAAGAGTTCCCAGTGGCAAGGAATCTGTAGGAAAAAGGATATAAAAAAATAAACAGTCATCAACAAATCGCATGTAAGAACAGATTCAGGATTCTAGTATAATGCTGTATACACTACAGGATTGAAAACACCATATGTCTAGTAAGGGGAACCTATGGGACGGGTGCCATAGTCGGCACTCAAGGCCCTGTGTGTGGGCACACACACCCTTTGAAAAGTCTATGGTTTAACCAATATACACCTTAGACTATACAAAGCATTGATCAGCACAGGGCACACCATGATAAGGACAGGCAGCACTGAATTGAAGCAGCCTATTAAAGCTAAATGATAAAATGCATTGACGCCAAACTATCTTGGACTATAGTTTGCAGGGTAAATTGGCGTATTTAAATATTACACGAAACGTGTAGTTGAAGGGTTGCAGGTTCAAAACTCAGTCGGAAAACGGCTCGCCCTCACTGACCTATGTATTTGCTTGCATTAAACTTTTAAAACAACAAACGGGGTATACGAGCAAAACACTAACAGCTATTGCGGTGTGGGCAGTACTACCACAACTAAGTGACAACAACTATGTTTAGCCCCTTTTAAATGCAGTAAATGCTGTGCAAGTGCACAATTATGTGAACATTATGCATGATGAGGACGTTAGCTGGAAATCTCAGGGGTTGCCAGCAGCACAATCATACAAAATAGGGTCCAGACCGGTACATCGACTTTGACCAAGGTGGTGCACGCAGAGAGAGATCCTGACAGAGGGACCAATTTCATTCAGACACTACAAAAAACCCCGGCACTCGCCAGTATTGGACGAAAATTGTAGAAAGATTAATAACTCAGAAAGGAAGGTTACAGCTGCTGAATCACGGCGGACTGACTGTATTAAACACCATTTTTAACAAACGCCTGGCGAGTGCAGTGTATTTTTGGAGTGTCTGGAGGACGATAGCTGAACACAAGTTTGGAACTTGCTCCAAATTGTAAAAATTAATCAAAAAATGATAGGTCATGTGACAGGGATTAATGTGTTAAGAAACAAACCATTAAACACCCCCAAAATAAAAAAAAGGGCAAAGAAATGCTACTTCAGCAAACAGTAGCACATGTCTCACAGCAGCCATTTTGGAGCACATGTTACTCCTAACACAAGCAGTGCACATTTCTGTTGAAACTTAACAAGTAGTATACTGCTTACCTCAACGTGACGATGAGCCTTTCCTCAGGAGAAATGCTGCGCCTCATATTGGTGTCCATAAAGGTAAGGACAGTACGTAGAGACGACAGCAATCGATCAAATGTACCCACTGACATCCGACAGAAGGAAAAGAACTTCTCCGGATGGCGGCGAAGATCTTGCTATAGCGTATGGAAGTGTCCTTTCCGGTACCGTTGTGAAACAATCGGAAGGACCCAAAATCGTTGCCTTCTACTCGGTTCCTCATTCATCAAAGGAGTGCGCTGTCCCCAACGCCGAGAAACCAGCCAATGCAGCAAGACCTCGTCCTCAGAATCAGACATGGTGATACAGCAAAGAGAGCAGCCAAAATAACCTCTGTACTCTGGAAAGACTACAGAAAATGGCCACCAATGCATACTCAGGTGCCCTTGATTTATACCAGTATCCTGGGTGGAGATATTAAAATGACATTTTTTTAACCATTCCAAGATTTCTGACGGGCCGCAAAAAAAAACAGGAACACGGACACACGGAAGCACAACGGAAGCAAAAACGGCCACGGATCACGGAACCACGTTTTGCGGACCGTGAAAAAATACTGTCGTGTGCATGAGGCCTTATAGAGCAGATCGTTACAGACGTGGCAATACCCAATATGTATACTTTTTCTTATTTATTTAAGTTTTACACAATAATAGCATTTCTGAAACTAAAAAAATGCGGGATGAGGTAACGGTTTGATTAGTACTATTTTGGGGTATATACGCCTTTTTGATCGCTTGGTGTTGCACTTTTTGTGATGTAAGGTGACAAAAATGGCTTATTTTTAACACCGTTTTATTTTTTATTTCTTATAGTGTTTATTGGTCAGGGTTGATGATGTGATATATTTATAGAGATGGTCGTTACGGACGCGGTGACACCTGATATGTGTGTTTGTTTGTTTTTTAATAGGAAAAGGCAATTTATTTTTTACATTTTTATTTATTTATTTTTACTTTTATTATTTTCACTTTTTTTTTTAATCAGTTCCCTCTTGGATCTTGAAGATCCAGTGGGACATGATGGTTGTACTATACTTTGCAATGCTCTTGCATTGCAAAGTATAATACAATCAGATGCCCTGTAGGTGGCAGCACCGGACGCCTATGCCATGGCAACCGGACGCCTTTGCAAAGTGTCCGGTTGCCATGGCAACCATCGCAGCGCAGCAGCCCTGATGGTTGAGAGAGGGCGCCCCCTCCCTCTATTAACCCCATGGATGCCGCTACTGCGGCATCTATGGGGTTACAGCAGTGTCAGCATAGAGCTGACACACGCTGCTGATGGCAGCGGCTCAGGAATGGAGCCGCCGCCATCACACACAGAAGGGGGACCGATCGGGGGCAGGGGGCAGCGCTGGAAAATCGGGGGGGGGGGGGGCAGCATTCACAAATTACAGATCGGGGCAGAAGGGGGCGGACCGCATCGGAGGCAGGATACATGGATGGGGGGGCGGGGACCGATGGCAGAGGCAGGGCTCACGATGGTGGTGGTTGGGGGTTGGAGGCACACAAGAAGGGGGCACAGATCAGGGGCTTTAAGAAGGGGGCACAGATCGGGGGCTTCAGGACACATTACCTGATTTCAGGCTCTGATCTGCAGAGCGCAGATCAGAGCCTGAAACCGGCATTTTAACACTGTCGCGATCCGATTGGTTAGTCTGCACAGACTAACCAATCGGATCGATTGCCGGCAAGGGACCGCTCTGATTGGTCCCTTGCCGGCATTACTAGACTGTATGCTGTCCGCAGAAGCTTTAATCCAAGCGTTAAAGAACTGCAATGACGTCTATACACGTGATAGCTGCACGGGGTATGTGCAGCTATCACGTATATATACGGATTGCAGTCGTGAAGGGGTTAAAATATCATTATAACCAAATAGTGAAAAAAAAATCTAAAACATTGGTTGAATTACATTGTGTTTTCACAGTAATCCCAAAAAATGTATTAAAAGATATACAATTCACCTGATGTATAACAAAATGGTGCCATTAAGGCCTCTTTCACACGACCGTATGGCTTTTTCAGTATTTTGCGGTCCTTTTTTCACTGATCTATTGTTCCGTTTTTTGTTTCCGTTTTTGTTCTGTTTTTCCGTTCTGTTTTTCCGTATGGCATATACAGTATACAGTAATTACATCAAATTTTCAATACATGGGTCCGCAAAAACGGAACGGATACAGAAGACATACGGATGCATTTCCGTATGTGTTCCAGTTTTTATGCGGACCCATTGACTTGAATGGAGCCACGGAACGTGATTTGCTGGCAATAATAGGACATGTTCTATCTTTCAACGGAACAGAAAAACGGAAATACGGAAACGGAATGCACACGGAGTACATTCAGTTTTTTGGGGCAGAACCATTGAAACGAATGGTTCCGTATACGGACCGTATACGGAACGCAAAAAACGACCTGTAAATGGAGAAAAAAAAATGGTCGTGTGAAAGAGGCCTAACAATTACAACTTGTCCCACATAAAAATAAGCTCTCATGGAAAAATAAATAAGTTAATGCATTTGAAATGCAGAGCTCAAAAAACAAAAAATAAATTGCAGAGCCTTAGGGCTCTTTCACACGAACGGATGCCGTGCGTGGAATCCGCTGCGTGAAAGAATGCCAAACCCTGCTCCGGACAGCAGAGACACGGAGCAGTAACATGATTGATAATGCTCTTTGCCTCTCTGTGACCTTTTTACTACAAAATCACAGTGAGATAAAGTTGTCACATTGATTTTGTAATAAAAAGATCACAGAGAGGCACGGAGCATTATCAATCATGCCATGTGTCTCTGCTGTCCGGAACGGGGCTTGGCACTCTTTCACGCAGCGGATTCCACGCACGGCATCCGCTCGTGTGAAAGAGCCCTTAAAGGGGTTGTCTCACTTCAGCAAATAGCATTTATTATGTAGAAATTAATACAAGCCACTTACTAATGAATTGTGATTGTCCATATTACTTCCTTTGCTGTCTGGATTCATGGTTTTGACCACCCTGCAATCCATCAGTGGTGGCCGGGCTTGCACACTATAGAAAAAATCACCAGCCTATGTGAGCTCCCATAGTCCCAGCCCCCAGCCACCAGAACTTTTGTTATATCTTGTATTTGTTCTCTATACTCCAACAGTTTTTATTTAGAGGAAATCCACCCCAAAAACTCTATGAAGCTGATGTCAATTGCCTCGTATTAAAAGGGTTCTCCGGGAATGATTTAAAATGGCTGCCCGCAACCTGTCCTAGAATGTGAGCAGACTGGTTGTCTCCATTTGCAGAGCTGCCTAAGGAGGTTGGAGATGTGGGGCCTCACTCCACACTACGCTTTGGCATTTACTGCATATTGGTGAGTAGTGATGGATGAACATCTGCCGGGACGGTTCGCGATCGCGTGAACACAATCAAATGTTTGCGAACTGCAAGTTCATGGCAGGTCCCATTCATTTTAATGGCACTCGAACCTGAAAAACCTTCAGCTGATATTTGCAGCCAAGAAATAATTACTAGAAGTGCACAAATAGTCCCACAACTTGGACAGTGACATACCAGATGTATTATTTGAATTTGCGATCTCCATTCATAATTTTTTTCAATGCGAAATATCGGCAATATAATTTTCACGTACGCGCATGCGCAAATGCACTATAAAGAAAGTATATTGGTATATAACACCCCGCTTCAATAATTTTTTTGGGGGACGACTGGTATATCACACCAGTAGAAATTATTTGTTCCAATAACACTTGTCCCCCTATATAGCTGCAGTATCGCAGCAGAACCGCACACAACTGCTGCACAATACAAATGCACTATAATATACTTTCTAACATTGTAGAAGGAAGGCAATCCATTAGAATAAACATAAAGATAAAACGTAACCTTTAATAATGTTACTATGAGGGTCCATTTACACGTCCGTAAGTGTTTTGCGGATCTGCATTCCTACGCGCTGTAAAACGCGCAACACATGAAAACCAATGCTTCCCTATGGGGCTGGTTCATATTTTCGCGTTTTACAGCGCGTTTGAACGCGCTGTAAAACGCCCGACGCTCAAACAAGTACAGGAGCTTTTTTTGGCGCGTTTGACGCGCGTTTGGGCCATAGACTCTTTGGACAACACTGCTGTCAATCACCCAAACGCGCGTCAAACGCGCGTTTACTATTACAAAAAACGCGCATAAATACGCGCGACAAAATCGCACATAAAAACGCGCGTTTGCGAAACGCTTAGGTGTGAAACCAGGGTAATAGAAAATGCCTAATTTTGTCTGCAATTGTGGACAAAAATAGGACATGTTCTTTTTTTTTGCGGAAACGGAAGCACGGATGCGCAAATGCGGATGCGGACAGCACATTCCAGTACCATTGAAAATTAATGGGTCTGCACCCGTTCTGCAAAATTGCGGAACGGATGCGGACACATTTTGCGGACGTGTGAATGGAAAAGATATCCCACAAAATGAAAATAAATTAAATTATTAAAGTTAAGCAAAAAGCATAGATGTGGTAGGCAATAACAAGTGCTCGGCGGCACTAAATCAGGTGCTCGGCGGCACCAAATCAGAAACCATATGTCCTACCACAATCCGGGGTTTCCAGTGCACATCAATGAATCCCGGAGGGAAAGCAAAAACCATCTATCCCTGGGCTAGATGATGATGTGGTATTGAAGGACAGGGTGGCAAAGAACTGTCCCTGATATTGCCCTACAGGGGGGTGCTATTCTGGCCCTGATAGCCTAACCACAGACCACCCGCCCTGATAAGAGCGATCCCATCCGGAACCTTACCCTATATAAAAATGGCCCTAGTAAGCCCCTAGCCCCTAGGCCCCTGACTTCCAGGTGATCACTATATAGATCTATGTGTTTTTGACTCATTATAAAAGTATATTATAAGTATATCGCACCCCTCTGTGTATTACACATATCGATAGCACACCTATACCAGTCCTTAAAAAGACTTTTGTGGCCCTATTAGCTAGCGTTTGGTGTCCCTAACAGCCTGTCCCTGCTCCACACAGCAACCTCTCCCTACACTGGCAAAACACTGAATGTAAAATGGCGGCCAGATCAGGTTTATTTATAAGGTAGGGGGTATGTCCATGTGCTGAAACATCTCAATTGGTTGTCCTGTACCACCTGATGGATGTGTCATGGCTCGCTCAAAGTTCTTCACAGTGTAAAATAATATGGCGGGCGCGAATATCTCCATATGTTCGCATGTTCAGCATGGAGTCAATAACCAGGCCAGTTGAAGAAAATAGATAAGTCTCTAATTACTAAAGTGCATATGGAAGTTGTAGTACTGGGAAGATCTGCATTGTCAGTTGTTTGGAACTGTGTATTGTTACCATTGGATGTACTACAACTCCCATTCTGCATTTTAATGAAGAGTGATGCTTATTGGCCTGGTTACTGGCTCCAGAATCATAAGCTAGCCACTACCTTGCATCCATACCAAACATATAACACCAAGAGCACCCAAACTACCAATCAGATGGGAGCCCCAACATAAGGGTGTACCCCGAGGGAAGCATCGGTGAGAGTGTAACCACTGTGATTGACTGTTACAAACCACTCCCATGCTCCGCTACTCTGGGCCTTGTAGCATATTTGTTAAATGGATCTGCTAAGCAGATGATCGAAACAGGATGTGAGGCATAGTTATGAAGTAAAGCCAAAAAATAAAAAAAGACATTCACTGTGCCTAGTCCACTGAGGGGCTTAATGAATGAGAGAAGTCATTTCAAAATTCGACAACAGGTTAAGCCAATTAATAGTCGGTATAAAGTCAGACTAGATAGTGTAAAGGTGCTCCAGAATTATTATCCAGTTATTAGCCACCAGAAATCTGGTAGATTTTTCGACTGCCTGCCTACATGTCACTGCCTGCCCTGTGAGAGATCTGAGAAGATCGGATAGACTTGCAGCACGTGAGTCTATCTAACAGGTCTTTCTGTGTTTCCTTTCTGTTTGTTGTTGTGGGATGGATCCCACCTCTCCACAGGTTCTGCTTGTTAGCTGTTTAAGAAGCTCTATTTAAGTCCGCCTCTTACTGCTGACTTTAGAGTTGATATTTTCTTTCTGGAGTTCTATACTGGTTGTTTGTGGATCCTCTACTTCCCGCTTGCCTCAAGCTTAGTCCTCCTGTTTTCTCCTTTGTGCGTGTGTTGCTGCTAGGTCTCAGGGAGACGCTGGTCCCTTCTCTGTGGAAGGTACCAGCTGTCTCATTCCCCTCTACCAAAATTAGGGTTTGCTACAGTGTCAGCAGGGCCCTAGGTTCCAGCGTATGAGTGCGTTCACCATCAAGACTTGCTCATACTGTCAGCAGTCAGGGAGAGGCTCAGGGATTGTTAGGAGGTTACCATTCCCCCTCCCTAGCTTTGGGGCATAGTCTGTTTACCTGTTGCTGTTTGTTTTCTTGGTGTTCCTCTTATCCCCACTTGCCGTGACACTACGGTTACATCGCCTTACTATTGGGCCTTATTTAGACAGCCATGTTCAGGCCAGTACTTTACATTACCATTTGTAAGCCAACACCAGAAATGGAACCTAAAGAGAGAGAGTCCAAGGCCAGTTTCAAACAGGTGTTTTTGGTTCAGGAAAGAATCTCCATGTGACGCCCACATTTCTTGTAAAACCGACCTCATGGAAAAAATTTCAACTCATTAGATATAATATTTAATGAAATATTTTTGCTGTTTCTCTCCATATTCTCTATGTGCATGAAGGTAACAGTTCACACTGGTGCAAGTCACTGCAAAGGTGACTTTGCCAGTCAGTGGTGGAGATGCTTGTGTACCTAATGGACTAAATCACGGGCAAGATTTTATATTACAGTACTGATTTTGACCTGTTTGCTTTTTGTATTTTTTTCTCACTTTAGTTTTTCCTATGTATTCTTATGGTTGTGTCTGCTGAGGTCAGTGGGGGTCATCAAATATAAACAGAACCAGTGTTCACACCACCATGCTACAACTAAGGGATCATGGACACAGCCGTTGCCTGCATTGTGGCCCACAACAAACGGGCACCGGCCATGCGCACACCGTATCTCGGATGCAGAACTTTTCACTTGAATGGGTCCATAATTCGGAATACGCAAATTATGGTCTCCAATGTACAGAACGACCGGCACACGTTCATGTGCAAGAGCCCTAAGGGCAGGGCCGCACCACCAATTAGGCAAGGTGAGTCGATCACATCTGGCGACGCGGCCTTGGTGACAAGTGGGGGTGGCGGCAAGGCACAGGGAGATGAGCACTTCCATTGTGGAAGTGCTCATCTCCATAGTCTTCTATATCGCCGTCCTCAGGACAGAGATACAAATGGATGCTGCGGGGCAGGGGAGAGGCATCTCCCTTCCCCGTTCCTCTAATAGGCTGCGGGCACTTGTGCGGAACACAAATGACCAGTGTCTGTGTTTTGCGGATCCGCAATTTGCGGACCACAAAACAGTTGAATGTGAATGGACCCTTGCACTGTATGTTCTGTAGTGATATACGTAATGTTGGGAGGGAAGGGGTTAGGTTGAGAATTTGGTGGGGGGGAACTTTTAAAATTTTTGCCTCAGGCAGCAGAAAGGCTAGGTGCACTGCTGCCGTAGGCTATATGCACACGACCATTGTGTGTCCTCAAATTTCGGATCCGCAAAACACGGATGGCACCCGTGTGCGTTCCGCAATTTGCAGAACGGCGCGGACAGCCTTTAATATAATTGCATATTCTTGTCCACAAAGCGTGGACAAGAATAGAACAGGTTATTTTTTTTTTGCAGACCACAGAACGGAGCAACGGATGCAGACAGCACACGGAAGGTGCTGTCCGCATCTGTTGCGGCCCCATTGAAGTGAATAGGTCCGCATCCAAGCCGCCAAAACTGCGCCTCAGATGCGGACCAAAACAACGGCCGTGTACATGTAGCCTTAGGATGTTATATACATCCGAAAATCGTCACAGGAGGTGCGGTTATCTGTGCACTATGTGTCTGGCGTTCCTGAATTTTATGACTATTTTTCAATAAAGGATTCCATTGTTTTAGGGCTCATGCACATATTTTCTTTCCATATGTCCGGTCTGCAAAAAAATTGAACATATCTTATGATTTTACGGACAAGGATAGGACTGTTCTATTATCGGCCAGCTGTTCCGTTCCACAAAATGCGGAATGCACATAGACGTCATCTGTATTTTTTGCAGATGCGTATTTTGCAGACTGCAAAATACATACGGTCATGTGCATGAGCCCTTATCCAGAGAGAATTAACTTTTTTCTTCTATTTGTCATCAGATTTTGAGAACCACATCTGATTTTCACTTACAAATAGTTGTGTTAAGCCATGCCCCCACAACCCCCCCCCTTTGGGGTGTGGCTTAATTTGGAAGGTATTTTTGGCGGCAACTAGTGTTGGTTGAGCACCAAAGTGCTCGGGTGCTCGAGTAGAACACCTCGGAATGCTTGGGTGCTCTACTAAGCACCCGAGCACAATAGAAGTCAATAGACTGTTATGCCTTCTTCCGGCCACAAGAGGCCACTGTGTCTTTAAGCAAGAAAGAAAATAAGTTGTTGTTTCAGAGGATGTAGGAGGAGTTCAAGTTCTCGGGCTCAGAGAGCTGAAGACTGCATCCTTGCCAAGGTGTGCAGAGATAGTCTGCTGTTGTGGGAGAGAGCTATAGGGACTATAAAGTGATTTTTCCTGGCTGCTGTGGGACAGATCAACAGAGACTGCAAAGTGTGTTCCAGAGGAGCAAAGTGTTCAATTCAGAGACCTATGACAGGATGGGTTACTCCTGTCAGAGATGGACTATGTGGATTCCTGCACCTGCACTCTAGACAGAGAGAGAAGAAAAGACCGCTCTGGGACAAGCAAGCGACCGGATCAGGAGCCAGACTGCACCTGCCTTCACGTGCCAGATCAAGACAAGCAGCTACCTGCAGAGTGTGCACTGGTGCTAATCTGTAGTAGGACCAGGGGTCAAGTCCTGGGAAAAAAAGTGTGGGAACTCACCCAAGATCCACTGCAACCCCCCCCCCCCTCCAAAAAATAAAAAAGCACAGAAAATCTAGCATGCTGTAGTTTGTGTCGCTGCGGACTAAAAAATAAATTAAAAAAATAGCACTTTTAGAAAAGTTTGTCCTGGGATTCGATCTCATGACCTCTACACAGCAGAAGCAAGGAATATGCCCTCACAGCTATGAAAGCTGTCTAGCTTGCTACTTAAAAAAAAATATATATAAGACTTCTACTGTAGGTAACTTTGCCCACTGTGTATGGATGTAGCAGAGCTGGATGTGTTGGGGCAGCTGTCATGTGTATGGTTGTACACTAGGTATCAGTACACAAGGTATCAGTAGAAGTATCAGAAAAAGAAAAAAAAACACTTTTAGAAAAGTTTGTCCTGGGATTCGAACTCATGACCTCTACACATTACAGGCAAGGCATTTACCCTCACAGCCATAAAAGCTGTTGAGGTAGTTGCTTAAAAAAAAAAACTAAGACTTCTACTTATACCTAGTGTACTGATACCTAGTGTACAACCATACACATGACAGCTGCCCCAACACACCCAGCTCTGCTACATCCATACACAGTGGGCAGCTGTCATGTGTATGGTTGTACACTTGGTATCAGTAAACTAGGTATCAGTAGAAGTCTTATAAAAAAAAAAAACACTTTTAGAAAAGTTTGTCCTGGGATTCGAACTCATGACCTCTACACATTACAGGCAAGGCATTTACCCTCACAGCCATAAAAGCTGTTGAGGTAGTTGCTTAAAAAAAAAAAAACTAAGACTTCTACTTATACCTAGTGTACTGATACCTAGTGTACAACCATACACATGACAGCTGCCCCAACACACCCAGCCCTGCTACATCCATACACAGTGGGCAGCTGTCATGTGTATGGTTGTACACTTGGTATCAGTAAACTAGGTATCAGTAAAAGTCTTATAAAAAAAAAAAAAACACTTTTAGAAAAGTTTGTCCTGGGATTCGAACTCATGACCTCTACACATCAGAGGCAAGGCATTTACCCTCACAGCCATAAAAGCTGTCAAGGTAGCTGTTTAAAAAAAAAAATATAAGACTTCTACTTATACCTAGTGTACTGATACCTAGTGTACAACCATACACATGACAGCTGCCCCAACACACCCAGCTCTGCTACATCCATACACAGTGGGCAGCTGTCATGTGTATGGTTGTACACTTGGTATCAGTAAACTAGGTATCAGTAAAAGTCTTATAAAAAAAAAAAAAAACACTTTTAGAAAAGTTTGTCCTGGGATTCGAACTCATGACCTCTACACATCAGAGGCAAGGCATTTACCCTCACAGCCATAAAAGCTGTCAAGGTAGCTGCTTAAAAAAAAAAATATAAGACTTCTACTTATACCTAGTGTACTGATACCTAGTGTACAACCATACACATGACAGCTGCCCCAACACACCCAGCTCTGCTACATCCATACACAGTGGGCAGCTGTCATGTGTATGGTTGTACACTAGATATCAGTACACTAGGTATAATTAGAAGTCTTATATTTTTTTTTTTAAACAACTACCTAGACGGCTTTCATGGCTGTGAGGGTAAATGCCTTCCTCTGATGTGTAGAGGTCGTGAGTTCGAATCCCAGGACAAACTTTTCTAAAAGACATTCTAAATGATCTCGTAGTG
Organism: Bufo gargarizans; assembly: GCF_014858855.1. NCBI lineage: Eukaryota > Metazoa > Chordata > Amphibia > Anura > Bufonidae > Bufo > Bufo gargarizans. Next base: position 101,237,187 of record NC_058083.1, read on the forward strand.
AAGGAGATGAGGTCATTAGGGGGCGGGGCGCCATGAGAGGAGTCGCAGGCAGCGGCACCGCACAGACAGCTTCCTCTCAACTGAAGCCGCCCCTCCTCCCTTAACCTGCCCTGCACAGTGCGCTCCGTCTCCCCCTGTGAATCTGATTCAGCCGTGTTCTCCTGGCTTGAGGCTGAAAGGGAACGGCGTTCCTGCCATGAAAAAAGTGCAGGAACCCCGTTCCCATGCGTTCCCCCTCCACTCGACCCCTGAGTAGGACATAGAGCAGGAGACTTAGTCAGTGCATTTTAGAAACATGCCCTGAGTAGCAGGGACAGACAGGTGTATATTAGAGGAGAGTAGCTTGCATTTTTATGTGTTTGCGGTTTAGAGCGTATTTTGTTTGGATGCAAAGTTCAGTTATCCTTCTTGTAAATTTATGTAAACAAAATTGCGCTCAGCACGCGGTGAGCGTGGTGACGTCAGCGCAGATCTTCTATCTTCATTCAACAGGACCTGCGCTGACGTCACCACGCTCACTACGTGGTGAGCGCGATTACGTCATCAAAGGTCCTTTTGCAGGTCCTGAAAGAAGAAGAAAGAAGACAATGCCGGCTGCGCGAACTAGTGGATGAGGTGAGTTAATTTATTTTTTAACCCCTCAATCAACAATTTAGTAAGCATTCTGTATTAAGAATGCTATTATTTTCCCTTATAACCATGTTGAAGTCTTCAACAGGCAAGACTTCGCTGTCCTCATCAGGAGGATCACTCTCAATTTCCTTATCCTCTTCCTCCTCTTCTACCCATCCACGCTGAACAGATGGAATAAAACTTCCATAGGTACTACCCTTTGTAGCGGAGGCAACCGTCTCCTGCTCCTCCTCCTCATCATCCAATTTGCTCTGAGAAGACGAACTGAGGGTGGTCTGGCTATCACCCTGTGTACTGTCTTCCCCCATTTCCACCTCTTCCACATGCAAAGCGCCTGCCTTAATTTTGAGCAGCGAGCGTTTTAGTAAGTGGGATGGTTACGCTGATAATAGCATCATCGCCGCTCACCATCTGTGTTGATTCCTCAAAGTTGCGTAAAAAACTCACAGAGGTCAGACATCAACGCCCACTCATCGCTTGTAAAGAGCGGAAGCTGACTGGAAAGGCGACGACCATGTGGCAGCTGGTATTCCACTACTGCCTTTTGCTGCTCACAAAGCCTGGCCACCATGTGGAACATGGAGTTCCAGCGCGTGCTCACGTCACACAACAGTCGGTGAACTGGCAATTACAAGCGCTGCTGCAGTGTTGCCAGACCAGCGGAACCTGTCGATGACTTGCGGAAATGTGCACACACGCGGCGCACCTTCACCGGTAGCTCAGGCAAATTGTGGTAGGTTTTGAGAAACCGCTGAACCACTAGGTTGAACATGTGGGCTAGGCATGGGATGTGTGTGAGCTTGCCGAGCTCCAAAGCCGCCACCAAGTTACAGCCATTATCAGACACCACCATGCCTGGTTCTAGGTTGAGTGGCGAGAGCCACAGCTCAGTCTGGTCCCTTATCCCCTGCACCAGCTCTGCGGCGGTGTGCTGTTTGTCACCTAAGCAGATCAGTTTAAGCACGGCCTGTTGCCGCTTCCCCACTGCAGTGCTACACTGCTTCCAGCTACTGACGGATGCAGATCCATTTTTTATGGACCGCAAAATACATACGTTCATGTGCATGAGGCCTTAGACAGGATTAGGAAATTTTCCCAAGAGCTGTTGTTTTTTTTTTTTTGGGCTCACCCTGTACAAGCAACAGTACGCTGATGATAAAGTGTGGAAGCCATAAGAAATGTGTCTAAAAGAAGGGTACGGCCACACAGGTTTCTACATGCAATTTTGGAAGCCAAAACCAGGATTGAATGTTAAAAAAACAGAAGTCATATCCGTCCTTTATAGTTTCCCTTCTGATGATCTACTTCTGATCTTGGCTTCCAAAACTGCATGAAGAAACCAGACTTTACCCTAAGGGCTCGTTCACACAATCATTTTTTGCGTTCCGTATATGGGCCGTTTTTTTTGTTCCGTATACGGTCCATATACGGAACCATTCATTTCAATGGTTCCGCAAAATAAACTGAATGTACGTTTTTTCGTTCAAAGATAGAACATGTCCTATTATTGTCCACAAATCACGTTCCATGGCTCCATTCAAGTCAATAGGTTTGCAAAAAAACGGAACACATACGGAATGTACTCCGTATGTCTTCCGTATCCGTTCCGTTTTTACGGAACCATCTATTAAAAATTTTATGCCCAGCCCAATTTTTTCTATGTAATTACTGTATACTGTATATGCCATACGGAAAAACGGAACAGAAAAACGGAATGGAACCGGAAACACTACTGAAACAAAAAACGGAAAAACCGATCCATTAAAAACACTCAAAAAGGCCTCTTTCACACGACCGTATGGCTTTTTCAGTGTTTTGCGGTCCGTTTTTCATGGATCCGTTATTCCATTTTTTATTTCCTTGTTTCCGTTTTTCCATATGGCATATACAGTATACAGTAATTATATAGAAAAAAATTGGGCTGGGCATAATATTTTCAATAGAAGTTTCCGCAAAAACGGAGCGGATGACATACGGATGCATTTCCGTATGTGTTCCTTTTTTTTTTGCGGACCCATTGACTTGAATGGAGCCACGGAACTTGATTTGCGGGCAATAATAGGACATGTTCTATCATCTTTCAACGGAACGGAAAAACGGAAATACTGAAACGGAATGCATACAGAGTACATTCCTTTTTTTTTTTTGCGGATCTATTGAAATGAATGGTTTCGTATACGGAACGCAAAAAACGCACCGCAAACGGAAAAAAAAAACGGTTGTGTGAAAGAGGCCAAAGCCATACAGTCATGTCAACAAGCCCTAAGCAGGTAAATATTCTCCCAAACTACATATGTTCTCATATGCTCATTTATCTTGGCATCAGGATGGGGAGTGGGCCAGCGCCCCACGTAACAGGCTATTAGTGAGTGTATCAAGCTGTGCAGAGGCCAGGCATGTGTGCAGCTTGTGAGATGTCCAGCTGGTGGGAGGTAACTTCTAGCATTGTGATCGAATTAGGAGGGGCTCAGCCAACAGCAGGCTTTGAGTAACCACAGCTCTCGCTGACTACAGAACCAGAACACGCTACACCTCCAGCCTCAGCACTGCGTACTCCACTATTCCCAGCAATCATGTCGGTTGATTTCAATGGCTACTGGAAAATGCAGAGCAATGAGAATTTTGAGGACTATCTGAAGGCGCTTGGTGAGTCAGGTTTGCCGTCAGGTGTCCTGTTTTTGGCAGGGTGGGCTGCGCTCTGCAGTCAGGAATGTGATGAGAGGTTTTGTTTGACTTTCTATGGATCAATGTGCAGCCCCATTAACCAGTGAAATCCTTTGTACGTCCGCTGTGATTCATGCAGCACTGGGCAGAGGCAGGAATGCTCTTCCTAAATTCCAACTTTTGGTTCCCCCACAGATCTCATATTACAGCACTGGGTTGAACATGCTGACTTCCCTTCCCTTTTTTCAAAGATTTTGACCTAATTCATAGATTGCCCAGGGCTTCTTTGCGAATGTTTGGTCTGTACGTGATGTTACTTATACGCGCATTTCATAAAATCTAAGCTCGGTTGAGGTCAATGTGATTTAAAGGGATACGGATGTAGCGGGGTTAACACACATGCTTTATGAGACCTGTTATCTAAACTAAATGCGCTAAGCAATTGCTTTTCAATTGCTTTTGTTTCAAGATAACTCAAATTTCTTAACTCATCGCGTTAAGTCTGTGTTTTACCCCTGCTACATCAGTATAGCAACAAAGAAGTGATGTCGGAGTAACTCTTTAGGACTGTATTATCTATTCATTCTAATGACCTAATACAAGTAAGGCGCGGCTCAGATTTCCGTAAAGGGGGATCCTTTTAACACCCCTATAATGGCCGCAATACCGCAAACTTCTGTGATGTTGCTGAACCTAACGCAGATCACTACAGAACCCTATAGACCTCTACATTTGGTTTAGTGCAGATGCTCATTTTTCGCCCACTTTATGACCAACTGAAACTGACCTAACCATAACGGAGTAGGCTTACCTGCATTCCTATGTAAAAAAAAAAACGGACATAACTTCAGAGTGAATTGCGCCATTGACAAACTCAGTCCTGCTGCATCCATACCATACAGAGACTAAGCATCCAACGCACTTACAGTAATTGACGTATACTCTTTGTTCTTGTTTCTTCTTCTAATGTCTACTACATATAAAACCAAAACTGCATGCCTAATCCCTTACATCTATAATACGTGTGCCCGTCTTCTGAGAGCTGGACTACGAGCCATTTAATGCCCAGCTAGCGTTACCACTTGTATCAAAGGGACTCGAACAAAGGCACTTGGTGACGTCACTATCCAGCTCTACAATGTCCAGAAAATTGTTCTAATGCTGGTTCCTAGGAGGCACAGTTTTATTGCTGGTCCTCTATACCACCAGCATTACAAAAAATATATAATGGGCACTTTACTAAGGCGCGTATTACATAGGCGCAAGTATATGGTCTTTGTTCACAGGGACGCAGCATCAATCACACTGCCATATGCAGTCAAGCCACAATGTGTGTGTATTGGAAACTGTATGTGTGTGTGTGTGTGTGTGTGTGTATGTATATATATATATATATATATATATATATATATATATTATTGTATTACTATACTATCATGGTGCTGCCACACTACCTTTTTGGGGGCTTTTTCTGGATTTTAAATGTATTTTTTACAACGTATTACAATTTTTTTTATTTTAGATTGTAGTTTTTAGTTAGGACTCATGCCCACGACCATGGTTTTTTGTCCATTCAATCTGCATTTTTTTTGCGGATCAGATGCGAACCCATTCACTTCAACGGGGCCACATAAAGATGCATCCGTATGTCCATTCCGCAGCCCTGCAAAAAATAAAATAGAACATGCCCCATTCTCGTCCGTTTTGCAGACGAGGGCAGGGCATTCTGTTCACAAGGCCAGCATCTATTTTTTGCGGATCCACAATTTGCAGACAGCAGAAGTGATAATGCCGTGTGCATAAGCCCTTAGGCCCCTTGCAGACGAGCGTGTCCGGATTAGGTCCATTGCGTCTGCGATCAGGCAAAATTGTGAGAGTAGGTACGCAATTGCAGTCAGTTTGGACTCCGATTGCGTTGCGATATTCAGTTTTTAATGCGCAGGTGCAATGCGTTTTGCACATGCGTGCTAAAAAACTGACTGTGTTACCCAGACCCGAACCCGGAATTGGTGTTCTGTATATTTTATTATTTTCCATTATAACATGGACCATTGTGGGGTTAAAAAATAAATGTAACTCCACTTGATCGCGCAGCCGGGCTGGTCTTCTTCCTCTTGCAGGACCTGGCTGGAAAAGGACCTTCGATTACGTCATCGCGCTCACCACGTGGTGAGCGCGGTGACATCAGCGCAGGTCCTGCTGAATGAAGATAGAAGAACCTTCTATCTTCATTTAGCAGGATCTGCGCTAACGTCCCCTCAGACCCCTGAGGAAGCCGGATTGCTCCGGCGATACGCGGTGGGCGCTTTTTCATTCTCCCAGGTCCACTGTACCAGCTGCTCATGTAGGTTTGGCTCTCTTATTTTGACCTCATTTTGGTCTGTCTGCATGTTTGGTGGTCTTACCTCATGTCATATTTGCTTTATGCTCTACATTGGATATTTTATACGCTGGTTTATAACACATATGCCTATGGTTTGGCAACCCAGTGGACCTGTATGTGCTGATTACATATTATCTATTGCATACCGCACTTTGTTCTAATTGTATAAAAAAATGTAATGTGTCTGTTGGTGTGTCTAATAAACTTTATATATATTTTTGATACTGATTATTGTCGGATGTGCATTCATGGGGTGGTTCTGGTGACTCTCTCTTGGGTCAGATGATATTGTTTCATGCTCTTTTCACCGCCCCTTGCACTCCGTCTATTATTTGGTGTGCCCCCTGACTCCGTTACTTCACGACGTCAGCACACTCGCCACCATATTATAACCCCACAATGGACCTTTTACTTAGCATTCTGAATTAAAGAATGCTATTATTTTCCATTAAACGCATTGCACCCATGCGCTAAAAAACGAAACATCGGAACGCAATCGCAGTCAAAACTGACTGCAATTGCACACCTACTCGTATGATTTGCCCTGATCGCAGACGCAACGCATCCGAATCTAATCCGGACACGCTCATCTGCAAGGGGCCAAAAAGTGAGAAAACTGACTTTAACATTTGGCCTTGGCATTTTTGCTCCATGAAAAGAGAAAAATGCAGACAAAGGGCTTATGCACCAACAGTTAAATGTTTTGCGGTCCGTAAATTGTGGATCATCAAAACACAAATACCGGCTGTGTGCATTCCATATTTTGCGGAACAGCTGGCCCCTAATAGAACAGTCCTATCCTTGTCCGTAATGGGGACAATAATGAGACATGTTCTATTTTTTTGCGGAACAGATATATAGACATATATACGTAAATGGAATGCACATGGAGTCATTTCTGTTTTTTATTTCTGGCCCCACTGAAGTAAATGGTTTCGCATATGAAATGCAAAAAAAAAAAAGCGGAATGGAAACGGAAAAAAATACTCATGAGCCCAAAGAGAGGCACATGCCTAATTTATGAACATGGGGGCATGTTAAAGACCAGCATAAAACTTTTTTAATTTTCTGGCATATTTTTGCTACTTTTTGGCAAAAAGTAAAATGGTCATGTTTGCTTTTTCTCACTTTTTGGGACATCTTTTGGGTACATACATGGATTTTTATATTAAGCTGCATGATCTAGGTATGAAGATTTTCCCATAGACTTCTCTATAGGAAACAAATATGTGACCAGAAAAACAGCAACGAGTTTATAAAAATGCATGAATTTGATGGCATTTTATGTAAGCCCACAAAAAACTGCCACCAAAAATTTTATATGAAGGAAGATAAGATAGCGACTTCCTAACCAGGTCATCACGTGGCCTTATCATGTGACAAGTGCAACTTTTTTTTCGATCACATTTTCCTTTTTTCTATGGCAGTTGCATGTTATGTAATGTATCCTTATGGACTTGCTGTGGCTACAGTATACCACATATATCCACAGATTATCCCTGGCCAAACAGTCCTTGTTGGTGAAGCACATATTTAGTTGCCAACTTTCTCGACCTACTTCCCACCCCCCCCCCCCCCCCCCCAAGGGCTCATTCATACGAACATATTTTTTTTCTGTCCCGTTTTTTTTTTTTTTGGTGAACCGTATGCGGAGCCATTTATTTCAATAAGTCTGAAAAAAAAATGGAAGGTACTCTGTGTGCATTCCGTTTTCGTATGTCCGTTCCGCAAAGGGTTAGAACATGTCCTATTAGGGGCCAGCTGTTCTGTTCCGCAAAATACGGAATGCACGTGGACGTCATCCGTATTTTTTGCGGATCCATTTTTTATGGACTGCAAAATACATACGTTTGTGTGTATGAGGCCTTAGACAAGAGCTGTTGTGTGTTTTGTTTTTTTTTTTTTTTTTTTGTTTTTTTTGCAGATCTGTGTTTTGCTGACCACAAAATACATAGTCATGTGCATGAGGCCTAAACATGCATACTAGGATCAGCTGAGCGTGCATGTTGATTACCCAAGACAGAAGTGAATAATCCTATTACTTTAGATAACAAAAGATCAGGTTATGGTATGTTTAAATCCAACAATCCTGATCCTTGTTGACCCGACCCTCCCCATGGTTGACCTTTATAACCCCATGTTGTGAAGTGAATAGGATTTTATAGAATCCTATTCACATGTTGCAGTAATAAGAGATTGTCCATTCATACTTACAGAAAAATTTGGGGTAAAGGGCTTGGAGTTGGTTAAAAAAAAAAAGAAATGATACTCGCCGCTCCTGTTTCTGTCACTTACTGGGTTCCTGCTGGTCTCAAATCAACACTCAGGAAATATTCACTCAGGAAATCACCACAGGGGGTTATCCCAAGAAAACAATTTATTACCTATTTTCTTCTCCCGAGATCAGAGAGTCCCTGTATTTCCTCTCTGAATGGATTGTAGTGCACATGTTGGTCCACTGCTCCATTTACTTCTGTTGGACTAATAACACAGACAGCACTCCATCAGTCCCATAGAAGTGAATGAAGCAGTGGACAGACAAGTGCTCTACGATCCATTCAGAGAGGGGACTCGGAGACCCATCGTTATTGGGATTGCAGAAGGTCCCACTGGTTAAACCCTCCCAATTATCTAATATATTTGTTTCCTATCCTGTAGCATAAATCCTTCACTCATTGTATAATGAAAGGCTACAACTTCTCTCTTTTTAAGATTAATATTTGCTGTCAGTGAATGGAAACAGTCTAGTTTAGTATTTCCTAGACAATTGTATTAAACCATGGTGTGCAGTAGTTTGCTGTAGAATGCTGTAATTCAGTTGTTCTATTGACATTAGTTTGGAAAATGTCATGTAACAATTGTAATCGTTATTCCACATAAAAGCAATTTTGGAGACCTCTAGAACCGGAGCAGTGCAGACCATTTGATTAGCTGACATTAGGATAGGGAGCTATAATAGTGGTGGTCATGAAGCCTCCTTAGAAACACTTGTCACACAAGACGGCTCAAGTCTGTATTCACATCTACACTAGGAATCCTGTTCTTCTGTTCCATCATACAGTAGGATAAGAAAAATGGAATTCAAGCTGTGAAGGATGCTTCTTGTGATGGACACCAACAGTGCTTGACAGATCCCATTTACGAAGGGCTCATTCCATTCCACTATTTTGCGAAAGGCGTGCAGACCCATTAATTTCAACGGGGCCGCAAAATATGTGGACAACACACCTTATGCTGTCCATATCTGTAGTTCGTTCCGCGGCCCCAAAAGAAAGATAGAGCATGTCCTATTCTTGTCCGAAATCGCGGACAAGAATGGTCATTTCTATCATAATACCGGCCATGTGCGGACTGGAAAACACAATGGCCATCAGACCACACTATTTTTTGGTCTGCTTTTTTGGAATCATCCATGTGCTTTCCGCATTCTATGTCCGTTACACAAAAGGATAGAACATGTCCTATACTTGGCTGCAAAATGCGGTTCATGGACGCTTTGAAGTCAATGGGTCCGCAAAATACATATGGTCATGTGAATGTACCCTCATGATGGGGGACCAGTGGGTTCCGTCATGGAGTCTGTCAATCTACCAGAATAAAATAGTGCTGCGTGTGCTGCACTATATTTTTTCTGGCAAATATGACTGAGTCTGTGACAGAGAGCCTCCAGCGCAGATGTGAACAGAGCCTTAGGTTCTTGTGTATGTAGTGAGAGGTGAAAGTCACCAGGGTAGACAGCCCAGAGCATTATCTGATCAGTCAGCTATCAGCTAGTTTTTTTTTAAAGTTTTTTTTATTAACCCTTCCACCATCATTGGTAATAAGTCGCTGCTCTGTCTGGTATGAGGGAGGGGAAAGTATTTGCCAAGTGCCATCATTCTCTGCACCACAAAGGGCTACATAATTGATACTACTTTCATACCCAGAAACGCATTAGCTGCAGCATCTCGGCATGTGCTCCCTCATAACTGCAGCACTTTACAGACAGGCGTCTGTCAGTGTAATCTGTGAGGTTCACACAATACTTTTATTGATGGGTTAAATCCAGTGAGAAAATAGCGTAATGCTCTGAATATAGGTATTCATAATGCCGCATTTCTAGGCTAAAGTGATCATCCTGGAAATACTGGGATTAATCTTTTGAGCTTGGATAAGTTACAGCAGCTTTGCAGCCTCACACGTGCTCTGTTTTTGTAATTGCCATTGAGGTTTTCATTAGATCTGGGTCCAAAAAAATAAATAAAAAATCTTCCCATGTTTCCATTGTTTGTCGTCTGTTTCTGGCTTTTACCATAAAACAAAGGCATCAGAAACTGAACTATAAACAGATGGCTTCAGAGCTGATACACAGGACCTTCTGTGAACATCCTCCCAAGTCTCTAAAGGGGTATTCCCATCTGGGACATTAAGGACATATCACTATGTTAGATCGGAGCAGGTTCCAGATGTAGGACCTGCACCTATCTCCATAAGGGCTCATGCACACGACTGTATGTACTTTGTGGTCCGCAAAACACAGATCCAAAAAAAAACTGGTGACATTTTTGCGGATCGCTTTTAACAATGACTGTCCTTGTCCGCAAAACAGACAAGAATATGACAAGTTCTATTTTTTGGGAACTGACATATGGAAAGGGAAGGCACACTGAGTCATTTCAGGGTTTTTTGCGGACTCGTTGAAATGAATGGTTCCGCATACAGACCTGTAAAAAAAAAATGGTAAGGAAATTAAAAAAAGTTTGTGTGCATGAGCCCCAACGGCGTAAAGTGGGAGTAGGATTTTACTGTAAAACAGTAGTAAATAGGAAATAACTGATAAGGCCTCCTGCTGCGGCCCACAATTTGTAATGCACGAACACCGACAGTGGGGCAGCCGTAACGGATCGCGGACTTATTCACTTTAATGGGTCTGCTATCCGCCCGTTCTGCAAAAAGATAGGACATGTTCTATCTTTTTGTGGAATGAAAGTACTGGACAAAACCCCACGGAAACACTCCGTGCTTCCGTTCCACACCATTCCGCATCTCTGAATTTGCAGACCTATTGAAGTGAATGGGTCCGCATCCGTTATGCGGAATGCCCAAGGAACGTGCATTGTGGATCCTCAAATGCAGTCCGCAATACGGCAACTCTGGGTTAACCCTGTCTTCGGCCGCATGTTTGTGTGAGGGGAGTCTACTTTTCACGTCGTCTCTCAGGGTTTACCATAATCAGACATTTACCCTGTCTTCAGCCAACGCCTGAGTCTCCCTCATACGTCGTCTCTCAGGGTATAGCAATGAACAGAGTCACTTAAACAACAACTACTGGGAGCTGATTCTGAAGTGACTGTGTGTTTAAAAACTTAAACAACCTATGTTCCCTGTCATGGGGAATGCTATGTTCAAGGTTGCTGCCTGCATGTGCGTCTCGCTATGGCCGAAGCGCTGCACGGCTCACATGTAGTCTTCTGTCCCCGTAAACCAGCCTCGGAATCTCCTGTTGTGGCTTTCAGCCAAGTCTGGGGCCTGCTTTGTGGCTGAAGGCCAGAGCCCCTGGAACCTGCTCATTCAGCAGCTCAGCTTCCACTGCCTCACATAGCACACATCTACCTCTCTCCTGAGTCCTGGCTTCCTCCAGGTTGCTGTATACATCTCACACAGCTCCTATAGGCAGGCACAGCACTATGAAGTGCCTTTTGCGCTGTGGCATTTGAAGAATTTTGATATCTCTGACTTTTAGTTTAACCAGACTGTCTGTTACTCTGTAATTCCTCTAGCGCCGTTCTATGGAAACAGTAGGTTTAAAGAGCACACCAAATGCTTGAAATAACTTCTTTATTAACTTCAACTTTTCTTCATATAACAATGCCACCTCCACAGCAGATAGTCCATGTACATAACATGTGTTGAAAAGATATCACAAAATGGTGGTATGATTAATATGGTGGTTCAATCTTGTCATTTAACATAAAATGGGGGATATATTTCTCTCGAGTATCTGTACTCTCACTTCAAGTTATTTAATCACTTTATGATCTCTCTGAGAGGTATATCTGAGGTCTAACTAATAGTTCACTTGCAGTATGCAGTTAGCAGTGACTATTTGCAGATTGGTTGAGTATGATCTGGTATGTTGTATGCAATTTGAATTGCAATATGGAATCTGAATGCTTGCAATTGTATGCTTGCAATTTGTAATTGTATGCTTGCAATTAAATTTGGTGGAACTGTAAGTAAACACATATATATCTAGTTCAGTATACAGTTCTAAACTGAACATTATATAACTGTTTTAAATACCTATATTGGCCTCTTGTTCCCATAAAACCCAGCTCTCAATGGAGTGAATGTCTCTTCATCTCCTATCTCTGGTGAATGATTCTAGCAGTAGGAGCTGTGGGAATTCCCAGACAGGCTGTGTGGGAGCTGGCGGTGATTGGTGAAAACTCTTGCTGTGTGAGAAGCTGGCTGTGATTGGTCTAGACCAGTGATAGGCAAACTGCGGCTCTCCAGCATCTCCAAACTCCGGTTCTGAGAAGGCCTCAGACAACAGGCCAGGGCCATCATAATCCTCACCCTTGGGTCTGTCGTGCTCAGCCATCCAGGGGGAGTGCCGAATCGCATGCCATCAGAGTGCCTGGTAGGCGTCATCTAACCAAAGCTCCTTCCATACCAGGCTTTCGAGTTCTGTCACCCACTCATCCAGGGGCTTCTCTCCCAGAAGGGGCATTCGCAGGGCCACTCGCATCCGCAACTGCTGCTCCGCACTGGGGAGACACTCGCCCCGCCGATGCTGTACATCTTCCAGGGCCTTGTGCCAGACGCCTTTCCAGACTGCATCTCTCCAGTCCGGGTCATCATCCTCCTCGTATTGGAATGCTGTTCGAAGACTAGTCACTATTCCATTCTGCTGTAGCCAGGGGCACTGTACGGATACTAGCGTTGCCCTCAATTTTGTAAATCCACGAACGGTGTCTCCGAGCTGCTTCTCCTCTCACTAGGATGCCATCCCACTGCTTGCCACCAATGTAATGGATCTCCTGGCACCCTGACCGGGTACCTCCGTCGATAGATGCTCCTAGCGCTTCCCGAGGACTCCAAGCACTCCGCTCTACACCAAAACCACCACAGGAACAATGAAACAGGTCTTTCACCTATACTGACCATTATATAACACTAAGGCCTCTTTCACAGGGGTGTCACGTTCTTTGCCCGGATAAGAGGCAGGTGCGTTGCGGGAAAATGTGCGTTTATTTTTTATTTTTTTCGCGTGAGTGCTAAACATTGTAATGCGTTTTGCACTCGCGTGAGAAAAATCGGCATGTTTGGTACCCAAACCCGAACTTCTTCACAGAAGTTCAGGTTTGGATTAGTTGTAGTGTAGATTGTATTATTTTCCCTTATAACATGGTTATAAGGGAAAATGGTAGCATTCTTAATACAGAATGCATAGTACAATAGCGCTGGAGGGGTTAAAAAATAATAATAATAATTTAACTCTCCTTAATCCACTGAGCCGTGCATTCAAATCACTGCGCATGCGCACAGCATTACCCATTATGGGCATCGGCATCCGAGCGTTTATTGCGCATGCATCTAGATCGGGATGTTGGGGCTGGCGCATGCGCAACAAACGCTCGGGTGCGGATGGCCACAATGGGTAATGTTGTGCGCAGGCGCGGTGATTCACACTGAAGGGATGAGGTAATCAGAATAACCTAGGGCGGGCCAGAGGGGTGAAAAGGGAGGGGTTTCAGATGAATAGCGACGAGGGGCTTGGGCACCGGCCGCTTGAAAGCCGCCCCCTGGGCACCTTGAGACCTAATTTGCATATTGAATAAAAGTTTTTCTTGAAGAAAATAAGCGACGGACCGCTAAACAGTAAGTAGCATTTACATATGGGGACTATAATGCTGATAATGGTGTTAGTGTTCTATAACGGTCAGTATAGGTGAAAGACTCCCTTTTAAAGAGGGGTTCCTTGTATCTAGATGTGCTAGGATGGAATTTGTGGTAAGATCTTGGTACTGCCATTCTGATATTAAGGAGGCAGCAGGAGGAGGCCTCATACAGATAAGGCGACTTGGATGGTCAGAGACAAAGGCAGCACTCTAGACGGTATAATCCTTATAATCACTGAAGTCCTGATATTTATGTATAGACTGTGCAGAATTGTGTGGAGAACTTCCAGGTGGCAGGTGGCCAGAAAAATGGCTTAAAAGCCCCTTGACTCTGGCTTCCAGAGCCCTGACCAGCTCTGTTTGGAGGGACTCTCCACGCACATATTATATTTATTTCTGTTTTTCACTCTTAATCTCTCTTACTGTCCTTGAAAAATCCCCTTCTCTCAATAAACTCTACGTCTTAAAAACATTGTTCTAGGTCAGGGATGCTCAACCTTCACCTGCTGTAGGACGATGGCTATAGGCTGTCCGGGCATGCTGGGAGTTGTAGTTTTGCAACAGCTGGAGGGCCGCAGGTTGAGCATCCCTGCTCTAGGTGAAACAAGAGACTCTTATTTAACCCCTTCAAAGGGGTATTACCATCTTAACCCCTTGCCTACCGCTGCACGACTTTATATGTCATCGTGGTAAGCTCCTATTTGCACAACGTATAATAGAGCCGGGTTGCATCACGATCTGCCGGTCACCTGTGCCGCTGCAAATCACTGTGACCACGCTGTCCTCAGAGGGAGATGTGCCATGACCAGTGGAAGAAGTCAGGCAGTGATAGATTCCTGTAGCTCTGTGTTACAAGTGTCTATCACATTGTCCAATCTTATATAGGAGCGCCACCTGTTGGCTATAAAATTAACTGTCAGTCTGCAGGCTGGGAATTGACCTCTTTCTGCCTTGTAGCAAGAAAGGGTTAATTCATAAAAAAATAAAAATAATAATAATAAAAAAAATAAAGAGAAATACAAATAATAAAAAAAGTTATAGCAATAGTTACTAGTATTAGCAATAGTATAGCAGACTACATACACACCCATACAAACATCCCACCCCTTTTTCGTTCATAAAAAATAATTTATATTCATTAGTTTTAGCAACAGTATAGTGTAATTTGTGTGTAATATACAAACATACAGAATTTTTTTATTTAAAGGGAGTCTTTCACCTAAAATGACCATTATACACCACAAACATCATGATATCCATTACATTCCCCATATTATAATCTTACCTTTCATATTGCTGTCCGTCGCCTATTCTCTCTTAAAAACACTTTTATTCCATATGCTAATCAGGTTCTGAAGGTGCCCAGGGGCGGCGTTTATGCGGCCAGTGCCCAGGCTCCACGGCGCTGTTCAAATCAAACCCCTCCCCTTTCACCCCTCTGGCCCGCCCTCGGTTCTTCAGATACCATCCTCCAGTCAATGACAAATCCGGCGCCTGCGCACTCCATTACTCACTAGGGCAGAGGCAGCAGAGCGTTTAATCCGCATGCGCCGGCCCGTACATCCCGATCTAGCCGGCGGAAGTAAACTGCCAAAATATCGGGATGTACGGGCCGGCGCATGCGCATTAAACGCTCTGCTGCCTCTGCCCTAGTGGGTAATGGAGTGCGCAGGCGCCGGATTTGTCATTGACTGGAGGATGGTATCTGAAGAACCGAGGGCGGGCCAGAGGGGTGAAAGGGGAGGGGTTTGAGTTGAACAGCGCCGTGGAGCCTGGGCACCGGCCGCATAAACGCCGCCCCTGGGCACCTTCAGAACCTGATTAGCATATGGAATAAAAGTGTTTTTAAGAGAGAATAGGCGACGGACAGCAATATGAAAGGTAAGATTATAATATGGGGAATGTAATGGATATCATCATGTTTGTGGTGTATAATGGTCATTTTAGGTGAAAGACTCTTTAAAAAATCTAGGTATTAGCATATTTTTTCTTTTGTGAAAAAAAAACTTATTGGTTTTAGAAATATTTTATTTGAAACCTTTTTTAACAGAAAAAAAAGAATTGATAAAGGAAAAATTTTAATATTTTTTTTTTTTATATTATATTGTTCATCTAATGGCACAAGAGAAAGGTCTAAGATGTCCCATGAAAAATAATATCAAATACATGTAGGCTGGCTCAGAAATGTAATCAGTTATTTGCAATTAGGTCAATCACTACACCTGAAAAATTGGCCTGGTAATCAAGGGGGATAAACACTGCGGTAATTAAACAGTTAATAATCTCTTATCAAAAGTCGTTGAAATTTGCAGATGCCTTCACCTGGCCAGGTTCTCCGGAGCGAGCCTGGTTTGATCATTCACATTAGCTCCCGGCCGCCTCTCTAGTTCAGTAGGACGGCTCTGGCGCATGCTCAGCAGCCTCAGAGCCATCTTTTTGAGCTCTGCTTGGCAGTTGCCTAAAAGAAATAAGAATAGCGGAGCCATTATCTGGGCTGTCAGTGCCAACTCTGTATCTGAGCTGATCTACAAAGCCATGCTCTACTTTCCTCTCTACTCACTATAGGGTGAGGGAAGGGAGCCTGTCACACACACAGTCAGGCTAGGACAAGGGGACAGGGGAACAGGGGAATCCGCTCATGGGCCCCTGAGCAATGTAGATCCCCAGTCCCCCATCCCTTGCACAAGTGGCACTAAACTGCATATTCCAGATGAGGCAGCACCAAAGCTTTGTAAAGTGGTAGTATCACATCCCTGTCCTGCAAGTCCATGCCTCTCAGTACAATCCAGTATTCTGCTGGCTTTAGAGGCAGCTGATTGACATTGCATGCTGTTATTTAGTCTGTGATCTACAGTACACACAAATCCCTCCCTACAAGTAGTGAATATCCCAGTGTTACTCCCCATAGAACATATGATGCATGTAAATTGTTAATACCATAAGTTTACATTTAAGGCTCATGCACACAAGTTGGATGTTTTGCGGTCTGTAAATTGCGGATCAGAAAAAACAAGGATACTGGCCCATGTGCATTCTGCATTTTGCGGAAATGCTGGCCCCAGATAGAACAGTCCTGTCTTTGTCAATAATGCGGAGAATAAAAGGACGTTACATTTTTTTTGCAGGTATATGGACACGGAGTGCCCAGAATCATTTAAGTTTTGTTTTTTTTTGCTGCCTGTATACAGGACACACAAAAAACGAATGGACACGGAAAAAAAATAAGTTTGTGTGCATGATCACTTATCCACATTGAACCCCATTTGCCAAGTTGATGCCCAAACACTCAGAGTCCAAGTCAGCTTGTAGTTTTTGGACCTCTTCCATAGACTGCACAGTGCTACACAGCTTAGTATCATCTGCAAAAATAGAAACGGTGCTATTAATCCTATTCTCGATATAATAAATAAGCTAAAAGGATTATCCCATGATCAATGTAAAAAATAAAACTCGGACATCATATAGTATATGACAATACCTTCCTAACAAAGCTAGAACCAGCCCTGTACCTCACATGGATCCAGAGATCTTCCCTTACATTGCTCCAGTTCTGCTAGATTTATTGCAAGCTGGCAGCTGTGGAGACGAGTCCTTTCTGCTGCAGTTCTCTCCCTACCACAGCTCAGGAGGCGGTTGAGGCATGAAACCGAGCATGTGTGTCCTCCTCAGCAAGGTGTGTAGAGAAATTAGAAAAAAACAGGAGGTGGCGCTATACAGATTAAATTGAATAGCTCAGTGGCTATACTACATTTTTAATTACTTACAATTACAAAAGTATACAGATCCCGATGCTGGTTTAAAAACTGGAGCAATTTTTTTGTGGGGCAATCCATTTAAATAGGGGAGCCAGCACTAAACCTTGGGGTACACCACTCATAACCCGGGAACATTCAGAATAGGAATCATTCTCCCCAACTCTCTGGACACGATCCTACAGCCAGTCTTCAATCCAATTACAAAATATAATTTCTAAGCCTATAGACCTTATTCTACCCAATAGGTGTCTATGAAGGAATGAGTCTAATGTATCAAAAGTCCCAAAATGCTATATCCGCCCGCCCCCACACCCCCATGATAGATGTTAGAGCATTTTGATCTAAATCATTGTTTACCTATCCAGAGTCTGACCATTGGACCCTTTAAGGGAACCTGTCATCAACGTTATGCTGTACTCACTGAGGGCAGGATAAATTAGTGACAGAAATGCTGATCTCAGCGCTGTCACTCATGAGCTAAAAGTCAGTGGTTGCTGAGAACCAGCATCATAATCATTACAGCCCAGGGCTTGAGAAGAGTCCAGGTTACACATAATCTCCTGCTCTCACCCCCATCTGCTGATGATTAGCAGTTCTCTCCTAGAGAGAAAAGGAGAAAACTAGGTAGAAGCCGGTCAGCCATCAGCAGGTGGGCAGGAGAGCAGGAATTCATGAATACCCAGGACTCTTCTCAGGCGGCCGGGACTCTTATCCAGGCCCAGTCTGCAATGATTGTGATGTGGGTTCTCGGCAACCACTTACTTTTAACTTTTAAATGACAGACCGCTGAAATCCGCTCACCTGTCTCTACTTTACTTTATTCTGCCATTAGTATGGGCAGTATACAGTTGATGACAGGTTCACTTTAATTTACCACTAGGCCCCTCACTGATCCTCACAATGACTCCACTCCCCAGTTCTATCCAGATGCAAGACCCCAGGAGGAGTGTTATTGGAGAGGGGGTCGAGCATGCACACTGCCCTTTAATTCAAAGTCTAGGGCTCAGACAAAAAAATTCTACCTAGTAAATGCCCACTTATTGCGATTCTGCTTATATTCCTCTGAAAAGCATTGCAACGATAAACTTATGGGTTGGCCAAGTCTACAGGAGCTTGAGGAGACCTATGGTCTGATTAGCTCTATCACTTCTTCCATGTGGGTCAAATAAGGTTATGCCGAGCCCTCCCTCTACACATGCATCACAAGGAGTCCAGGGATGGTGGTTCATAAATTGTGGGATGTGGGAACGGCACTTTAAACATTGATATATGATGGCCCTTCTCTATGTACAACCCTATAAAGGCCACAGTAAAGCTAATCCTACAGTTACTGGCCCTAAGCCTCTTTCTTTCACAATTAATTGCATGCTTTGGCTCACATCAAATAATTAAACTGGAATGTTCATTTCAGCTTTATATACGCCGTAGATTAAGAACATGGAAGAACATTTCTGAGAGCAATCAGCTCAGGTTTTTAAGGGTTTGTCTTGAAGGACAATAAAATGTCTCCTCTCCTCTTCTCTATGCAGACGTCAATGTTGCCATCCGGAAAATTGCCACTCTGCTGAAACCAGACAAAGATATTGTTCAGAACGGTGAGCACATGGTCATTAAAACGCTGAGCACTTTTAGAAACTACATCATGGAGTTCGATGTGGGAAAGGAGTTTGAAGAGGATTTGTCTGGAGTAGATGATCGCAAATGCATGGTAAGAATTAAGGCCAGATTAGCCCATTTCTATAACAAAGGGTGCCTTATTGAGAAGATTAGTTCTGTGTTCCCTTATACCACCTCTGCTGGAAGGCAATTTCATGAACTTTGCACCATTACACAAGAGCTGTTCTTTCATACGTCCTTCTACACACTGTCAAAGATCTGGCTCGGTATAGTCTCTGCTTGCGGGCTAGTAGTTTGAATGAAAATGTATATAGGCCATGCTGAAATTAAGGTTGATATAGCCTTCCAAGCCTTGGACTATGACCAAAGGCTATATTCCAAAACACCAGTATCAGGCACAGTCCGCTATATACCCACTAGAGGCCTATTAAATAGTAAACAAAGTAAGTGGCTCTCCATTTTAATAACAGATGATTTTACTAAATCAAATCAGACCTAAAAATACAATCTAATGCATGTAGTCACGGTACCTTTAAGATGCCGAGTTGCGGAGCTCGCGTATGTGCCAGCCAGTTATAAACATTATATGACCTTAAAGCCGTCCTTTAGCTGATCAATGCAACAGTTATTTATCCTTTTCAGTTCTACACCGTTGGCGACATTATAGTATTATCAACTTTCAAAGTAGATGCTGCACAATGTATATATTCCACTATTGCAATTGTTATATATGGTATCATTTGGAGCATATATTGCAGCTGAATAGGGTATTGTATAGAAATGACTTGCACTCGTAGCACGTTGCACCCTCCTTATTAGTCTGCTGTAGTCTTTAGTTCACCAGTCCTCTGTCTCGTGTTGTTAGTCTTCGCACAACAGATTTTAGATGATAGAGCAGCAAATGGACTAATAAGTGGTCTTTGAATGGACAAATAAGTCAAAATTCGATATTTTTTTTTGTATTGAGTGTATTTTTGGACTTTTTTTGGGTTCACTGGATACACATGGGTAAATTCTGTGTTTTCTCATTCAAAGGTGGCGTATAAGGCTTTTTTTTTTTTTTTTTTTTTTTTTTTTTTTCCACCTCACTTCAGGTAGATCTGAAAAGCAATCAAGAGATTCTGATGATCAGCAGAGCTCAGCATTACTCAAGCCCTTAATCTTAAAGGGTTTATGCTATGATTAGTCTAAAGAATGATAATCAGGCATCTTATACTTTGACAATCTTTCTGACAAAATGACACCCAGTCCTGTACCTCACATGGATTCTGAGATCTCCCATCCATTGCTCCATTTATTCAGTTTTTATTTATTTTTTATTTATTTCAGGTTGGCAACTCAGGGGGTGGGTCCTTTCTTCTGCATCTCTCTCCCTATCACAGCTCAGGGGATATGTCCTTTCTGCTGCAGCTCTCTCCTTGTAACTTCCTCTAACAGCAGATGCAGTTGAAGGACAGAACTGAGCATGTGTGACCCTCTCAGCCAAGTGGACAGGGATTTAACGGAAATCGCAAACAGCAGGTGCTGTTATACAGATAGATTTTATTTATTTTATCAGTGGCTACGCTAAATTTTTATTAACATGCGATTACAATACAAAAGTATTCAAATCCATGTGATGCTTTGAAAAATGTAGAATAGTTTTCATGGGACAAGCCCATGAAACTTTTCTTGGTCTAACCCGACTGGGGAATCAAAATGGCTATTGGAAATAGTTCAAGCCCATCGATTTCTATATGTTATCGTTTGTTTTTGTTTTTTAAAGAAAATTCTGACCGTGAAGATGAGGATGAAACTTCTTCAGGTTTTAATTCATTATTTTTGATATGCACAATGGTTTATTTTATTGTTTATGAATCTAGGGTACAATATGGGGGTGTAATGTGAGGTTGCTCTTAAGGCTAGGTAATTATAATAATTGACTAGGATAATAACTGAATGCTGCAGAAGAATGTTTTTATAGTCATTATCTGTCATTACTGTGGGCTCTGCAGTCATTCTCAATGATAAAAGCACGCCAGTAGTGATGTATGTGCTGAGAACATCTGGATGTCCTCTGCAGTGAATAAACACCCACTTCCTTTTAGTTTGTTCACCTCAGGTCAAGTTATATCTCCCTGTAAAGGTCATGCTGACTACTTAACTTTTAGCGGATGCAATCAATGATATCTTTTAGCAAACCCCAGTTTAATTAAAAAGTATACAGTGCATTTGGAAAGTCTTCAGATCCTTTCACTTTTGGCACAAAGCGCAAAATAAAATTTGAAAAATAAAAAAATATTTAAACTTTTCCCCCATCAATTGGCATTCAATACTAGAGATGAGCGAATCAAAGCTGATAAAGTGGAATTCCATCCGAATTTCAGGAAAAATTCGATTCGCACCGAAGCCGAATTTCCTCATGCTTCGTGGTAGGTAATGAATCGCATTTTGTCCTAAAATGGCTGCTGCACGTGTTAGGACATAGAGCAAAGAACTCAGGGAACAAGGGATCACCCACAATGCCATTATTTCAGCCAGTCAGCCCCTGTGATGATAAATAGCCTCAGCCATCTTGGATTCTGCCATTTTCCAGTGTGCTTAGTGCAGGGAGAGACGTCAGCAGGCACTAGGGACAATGTTAGGAAAGACTTCATTGTGCAAAAAAAAAAAAAGATTTAAAAGTTCAGGCAAAGATTATTCAAGGTGTAGGGAAAAGATAGGGAGGCATCATCTACACTCTAAAAGGAAAACGGTGCAATAGGGGAGTGTACAGCCTGGGTAATAGGAGCGATTCTATTACACCTTTCTGCACTAATTGGGAATCCAAATTGGTGTTAATACTGCTGCTTTTAGGTTGTTTGCACTATATGATACCACACTAATTCCAGCCAACCTTGCTTGTGATTGGGATGCAAGTTCTGTGTGATACAGCCATTTATGGAGTGTATTAATATGGAAGATAAGTACGTCTTATTCGCTGTTCTGCGTTGATTTTTCTTTTTTTAGGGGGTGTATTAATAGGAAAAAATATGTCTTAATTGCCGTTCAGTGGTGAAGTTGCATTGTTCTACAGCCATTTACGTGGTGTATTAAAAGAAAATATACATACGTCCCATTAGCCATTCTGCAGTTAATTGTGATTGTTATATTTCTTTTTTTGGGGTGTAGTAATAGGAAAAAGAATACGTCTTAATTGCCATTCTGCGGTGCACTCAGTGTGGAGTGTTGGGGAGGAAATGCCATACTCGGTGGTGTAGCAATTTTTTGTTAGGCCACCGAAGTAGGTGAACATGGCCATTTGCCGAATTTGTGGGCAGAAGGTGAAGCGTGGCCAGGGTGCCAATTTTGGCCCCACCTCTGTCACAGGTGAAGTTGCAGATAGCTGGAACTTATAAATAAATGACCGACTGGCTTGATCCCAAACTAAGGAGCATATAGGTGAGCCCTTTAAAACCCTAAGAGCTCTCCCTGACTGCTATGCACATGCAAGGGTCTCAATGGTAGACAATTGTATGTCCACGTACCTAAGACTGTGTGACACCTGAAAACCCTATAATAGTGAGGGGACACGACCACCGGCTCGCTCCACTGAATACGGACAGAGTCAGGGTCACCTAGAATCAAGCCAGCAAGGAAACACAATAAAGGAAAACACTTATCTGAGCAAGCAGCAGCAGCAGCCTCCAGCAGTGAACACTTCATCCAGGAAGTAGTATAAACCGCAAAGTGAGGCAGTATGGGAGGGAATATAAAGGAAGACGATTAGTCTAAATAAGTGACACCTGGCAGAAGGATAGGAGCTGACAAAGTGAAACCAAAACAAAGAACGTCATACAAGAGGTAGAGAAGAACGTCTGTCAGACCTTCTCACAGAACTGGCGGTGACAACCGCTCTGCGTCAACACATGCAGCATCACCATAATGTGGCCTGGGAGAACCATGGCTCCGATGTGGTGGTCCAGCCTGCCGCAGCAACAGCTGCATCACCCAGTGGCAGGCACCCAATTTTATGCAGTCAGGGCTCCACCACCTCAGCCAAAGGGGGCTGTCTGTTCTTCCCATCATTTGCTGGTCCTGATGCTCCTGCTCCTCCTAGTCAGTCATTCTGTCAGCAAATGAATACCGAAGTGATTGCCAAGAAACAACAGTATGCATGCACTCATCCAACGGTGAAGAATCTGAACGTACTCCTAGCCAAGTTGCTGGTGCTGCAGTCCCTCCCTTTCCAAGTGGTGGACTCTGCACCTTTCAGAGAACTGATGGCTTGTGCCGAGCTGAGGTGGAGAGTCCCAAGCCATCATTTCTTTGCCAAAAAGGCAGTACCAATCCTGCACACATATGTAGAACAGAACGTGGGCCAGTCCTTGAGCCTGTCGATGTCTGCTAAAGTGCATGGCAGTGCCAATGTCTGGAGCTGTAACTACAGTCAAGGACAATATGTGTCCTTTACGGCCCACTGGGTAAATGTGGTTCCTGCCCAGCCACACCAGCAACTTGTCCGCATCCACGTTCTCACACATTTTGTCCTGCGACAATGTTTGCTTCTGCTTCCTCAGCCTCCACTGCAGGGACAATTCACAGTGCTCCTCCAGCATACCACATGTGCAGGGCCCAGCAGTGTCACGCTGTTCTGCACCTAGTTTGCCTAGGCGAACTGAGTCAAACGGGGAGGAACTACTTTGCATCCTTCATCAAGAAATTGAATCCTGGCTTTCTCCTCGACAACTCAAAATGCATGGCGCATGTGTTCAATCTGGTTGTAAAGCGGTTCCTGAAGCCTTCACCCCATCTGCAAGATGTATGCACTTCAGCCACTCGTACACCAAAAAGCATACCCTCCTTGAGCTGCAGTGACAGAATGGCGTCCCCCATTCCGATTTATATGAACAGAGAAAGGCCATAAATGATTTCTGGGTAATGCAGGCGGACAGAGGTACTCCCCTGTGTAACTTCGATATTAGCCAGTGGCAGCTTATGCGCGACACCTGCCGTTTGCTCTGGCCCTTTGAGGAGGCCACTTTACTTGTCAGTCGCCAGGACTACGGGAAAAACGTAATTCCACTAATTCATGTCCTGGAACAGATGCTGCTAAATCTGGCTGGCCAGGGGACAGGAGACTGCATCTCACGGCCACATGAGCCCTGTGTGGGCTGAACTAAAGGAGGAGGACATTTGAGTACAAGCGATGCATAGAGAAATGGGTGGTTTTTCTACACAGTGACAGGAGAGGAGGAGCAGCTGGAGGAGCTACAGGGCGATAAGGAAGACGCGGTAGATGACCCAGACACACAGTGACATTATGCAGTGGAAATGGAGGTAGGGAGTCTCTCCGAGTCCCTTGTGCAAATTGCCTGATGCATGCTCAGTTGCTTGCGTAGTGACAGCCAAATTGTCACCATTCGACAGAAGAATGACTACTGGCTCTCCACCATGTTAGACCCTCGCTACCGGTCCAAAATGGGGCCTTTTTTACACCCGCTTCCTGGCACTAACATTGACCTGTTTACACTTGAGTTCAGTTTTGGCCCCATAACTGCCCAAATGAGTGAAGTGTGCAGTGATTCTAAGAGCGACGCCTGTCATGTGCGTGTCATACTGGCTCACAGTATTGTTTTACTACCACGGCAGATTCCCTATGCATGTTACTGCAAGGCACAGTGTTTTCTCCACCACTATACAGGCTCTCTACAGCCAGGAAATAGCTGTTTTTAATGCGATTCGCCGTGAATAAATTCTGATCAAATCAAATCTTTTCGGAAAATTTGGAGAACCGACCGAATTGAATTTTTGAGAAATTCGCTAAGCTCTACTCGCCCATAATGAGAAAAGTTTGCAAATAATTTCGCTTGGACATGAGTATTCAGGCCTATTGCTATGACACTTGAAATTTAGCTCTGGAGGCTTCCCATTTCTCTTTCCTCACCTTGACTGTAATCCACCTGTGATAAATTCTGTTTATTTGACATGATTTGGAAAGACCCCCCCCCCCCTCCCCAGTCTATATAATGTTTTACAGTTGACAAGCCATGAGACCAAAAGAACTGCCTGTAGAACCCAATGACAGGATTGGCATAAAAAAATTCCAAGAGAACAGCGGCCTCCATAACTCTTAAATGGAAGAAGTTTGGAACAACTAGGAGTCTTCCTAGAGAAAGCTGCCACACCAAACAAAGTAATCGGCAAGGGGGAAAGTGTCCTTGGAAAGAGAGGTGACAAAGAACCCAATGGTCACTGTGGCTTAACTCCAAAGATCCTGTATGCAGATGGGAGAAACTTCCAGATGGTCAACCATTACTGCAGTAACCAATCAATCTGGGCTTTATGACAGGGTGGCCAGAAAGAAGACTTTCCACAGTAAAATAGAGATTACATTTTGAATATTTTTTAAATAAAATTCCTAAAGGACTCAGACTGTGAGAAACAATATTCAATATTATAATTAAGTTTCAAGTGGACTTTCTAACAGACACATTTCGAAAACTGTCTAAAAGAAAAAATCTTTGTAGCCTATAGCAACCAATCACAGACCAGCTTTCATTTTTTTTTTTTTTTTAAGACCACTATAAAGAATGAGAACTGTGCTGTGATTGGTTATGAGAGATAAAGGCAATTTTTCTTTTAGACTATATAAATCTTCCCATAATGTTTAATATATCTGAATAGGTTCAATTTTATTTGAATAATTTCTTAAAAGGGGTTGTCCGAGTTATGAAAAAAAATATATATAGCACTGAAAATCTGATGGGCAGCAATATATAACTCGGCTAAGCAAGTTTTATGGGAAAAATATATATATATATTTCCTCATTTCCCTGGTTCTTTTCTGTCCCTTTGTTTACATGCAATAAAAACAATCTCTGCCCCCTCCCCCTGCACTGCTAAGGGAGTGGATACAAGAGCTGCCCTGAGTGACATGTCTGCCTGCTGGGAGACTCTGCAGCATGTTGTATGTGTAGGACTACATGTCCCAGCTGTATAATGACACTGCTAAGGGAGTGGATACAAGAGCTGCCCTGCGTGACATGTCTGCCTGCCTGCTGGGAGACTCAGCAGCATGTTGTATGTGTGGAACTACAAGTCCCAGCTGTATATTGACACTGCTAATACACACAGGCTCTTCCCCTACCTTCTTGTGCAATGCTGTCTAGTCCTTCAGCTCCTGTACCCCGAATTGTCACTGCTGCAGATATCCAGTGTGTGCAGCTAAAGTGGTTAAGAATCCTAGCAGAGAGCAGACGGCAGTGAAGCGGGGCGTGGCCAGCACAGCAACGTCTCCTTTACAGGCTTGAATGTAAACGACCTTTATCAATGCAGGGAGAGAAGCTGACATCACAAGTCATGTGACCCACAGTGAAATCTGAGAAACCAGCCACTGGAGATAAAGTGAGTGAATTGGAAAGCTGTAACATTTTCCCAGTTAGGAACATAGAACAAAAAAATAACTCTGACAACCCCTTTAACGATAGCAGTCATTGAGCTCAATGTACAGACTGTATTCAGAGAGCTCCCTCTAGTGGTGGCTGCAGGAGTCATTATTCCAGAACGGGCATTTAGCCACCTTCCTAACCAGGCGCATTATTAGTTTTTTCAGTACATGCAGTTTTTGAAAGGCATAACTTTTTTCTATTCAGTTTCAGTTATGTAAACAATTTGTGCTCTTTTTTTTTTTTTTTTTTTTTTTTTTTTTTTTTTTTTTTTTTTGGGTCATACGTGGGACTTTATTTTTAGTAACATAGTATGTAAGGCCGGAAAAAGACAATTATCCATCCAGTTTGGCCTGTTATCCTGCAAGTTGATCCAGAGGAAGGCAAAAAAAAACTGAGGTACAAGCCAATTTTCCCCACTACAGGGGGAAAGAATTTCTTCCCGACTCCAATAAGGCAATCGGAATAACTCCCTGGATCAACGACCCCTCTCTAGTAGCTATAGCCTGTAATATTATTGCGCTCCAGAAATACATCCAGGCCCCTCTTGAATTCCTTTATTGTACTCACCATCACCACCTCCTCAGGCAGAGAGTTCCATAGTCTCACTGCTCTTACCATAAAGAATCCTTTTCTATGTTTGTGTACAAACCTTCTTTCCTCCAGACGCAGAGGGTGTCCCCTCGTCACAGTCCTGGGGATAAATAGATGAAGGGAGAGATCTCTGTACTGTCCTCTGATATATTTATACATAGTAATTACTATCTCCCCTCAGTCGTCTTTTTTTTCTAAAGTGAATAACCCTAATTTTGATCATCTTTTAGGGTACTGTAGTTGCCCCATTACAGTTATTACTTTAGTTGCCCTCCTCTGAACCCTTTCCAGCTCTGCTATGTCTGCCTTGTTCACAGGAGCCCAGAACTGTACACAGTACTCCGTGTGTGGTCTGACTAGTGATTTGTAAAGTGGTAGGACTATGTTCTCATCACTGTCATGATGCAACCCATTATCTTATTGGCCTTGACAGCAGCTGCCTGACACTTTTTTACAGCTTAGTTTGCTGTTTATTAAAATTCCTAGGTCCTTTTCCATGTCAGTGTTGCCACAAGTGTTTTACTATTTAGTATGTACAGGTGACTTGCATTATTCCTTCCCATGTGCATAACCTTACATTTGTCAGTGTTAAATCTACCACTTAGCTGCCCAAGTGGCTTTATTATAATTTTTTTTATTTTATTTTTTTACACCAGAAATGTTTAAAGAAGGGGAAAGTCTTCTTCTTTTTCTTTTTATTTTTTAAAGGTTTTTTTTTTTTTTTTTTTGTTAATAGTACAACATCCAACTAAAATATCATATTTTTTTTTTTTTTATTTTTTTTTTTATAAATGGATCTCCTTTTCCATGATCATTTTGATATGGGTTATTGTTGCTGTGGGTGTGACTAGAAGCTGTATTTTGGAAGTGGTGGTTTTTAATTTGTTTATTTATTTTTACACTTTGTGCCCCCCATAAGGTCATACAAGGTCTTTAGGGTGAAGTGTCCCACTGCTACAGCAGTGCTACAGGCAAAGGAAGGGTTAACAATGTGCTAATATATTTTTATGCATTTTGCATAGGCTGTAGTATATATGGGCAATATGTGAGAGAGAATCTTGGGGACCGTCCTTTTTAAGATATGTAAATCCTGCCCCTATCTTTTAGGGGTTATGTTTTTTTGTTTTTTAAATAACTTCCAGATTTTAAACAGATTTTTGGTCTTTCCAGTTCTGGTGATTTTCTAAAGATATGTGCAAGCAAATATAGACCTAAGCAGTATGAGCTTTGCACAAGTTGGACATAAGAGGTGTGGTGAAACATTAGTTTTATGCAAAGTTGCATGAAACTGTCTGTGCCGTTTTGAGAAAGTTCTAGGTGTCTAATTTCAGAAAATAGATGGGTATGTGGAAGGGAAGTTTTTAATTTGTATTTTTTATTATTATTTTGTAATGTACGGTAGGTTTTATTAGTACATGTCAAAACTGCAAAAACTGTCCTTGCTACCACAGGTGCAAGATGTTCAAAAACTCATTGCAGCAAAAGGGTTAACTTACATTGGGCGACGAGAGGTTAATAATTACAGCCAAATTCTTTTCAGCAGTATGTAAGGGCTTCCCTCTCTACAACGTAAAATGGAGGTTATACTGTACGGCACAGAACCTAGATGGTTAGTCCATGTGAACGGTGATTGGTTATCATGACAATGACATGACTGAGACCAGAACCACTTGGGTCACGATGATGTCACCAGGACAGCAGCAGTTGGTAGGAGCTCAATTAGGATCTATGTGCAAATATAGGGATCCATTGGCCAGCAGAATAATAGATGTAAATGTGAGTTCTCCACCTTAATTCACCACTTAGTGTGCCAAAAGTGTGTCCTTTATGCACATGTTCAAGGAGTGAGCCACAGCTTATCTTTTAACTGTACTGAGAAGTGTAGTCCACCACCATATTTTTCAGGGCAAGAGCGTCCTACAAATTCATGTGTCCCACTTTCACGGACGTTCCCACGACAGGTGGCAGGAGATCGGTGAGACTGGCAACACATGGTTTGATCATGTTTTCCATTTGGATCAAATGATGTCTGTGTTGTTTCTGGTGCTTGTCATGCCTTTTTTCCCCAGGTGTGGCTAATATGATCATTTAACCTTCTCTATTTATAGTTGCTTCTCCCACAATGCTGTGCGGTTTATAGCTTCTGTTTGGACCTTTTGGATAGATTGAGTTCCTGGTGCTTCCATTGCTCCTTTTTGAAGTTTGTCTTTCCTTTCCCTTTTTGTATTTTGTTTGGGTTCTGTGTGTTGCATTTCCCTATTGTTTGAATTAGGCCTGAAGGAGACTCCTGTTCGTCCTTCCTTTTTAAAGAACAGGTAGTCTCATCCCTGCCACATTAGTACCAGGGTCCTATAGGGCTTGATAGGACTCTAGGTATTCCTGCGTATGAACTCGCCTACCTTTTGGGGTCTGTTCATACTGGTAGTTAGTCAGGATTTTGGTTAGGGTTTTCACTAGGTGTCCATTTTCCTTCCCTAGTTCTCAGGCCTGGTTCCATGTCCCCCCCCCCCCACCCTCTTCCCTCCTATGCTCGGTATTGGTGTTTCCCTCCCACACTGAAGTGTGACCCACCCGCATGTAATCCTATGGACGACATATCACTGAATAGTATACAGTGACATACATTGGTTTATACGGTGATGGACCTTCCTGGTATCTGCACCAAACGTAAGGCTGTATACCATGTAAACAGAGCCTAAAATGTAGTTCAGGCAGTCTAAATGGAGTCTGTCCCCTACTGTTTGCCTCCCATTAAAATAGTATCTCTCTAGTCTGTCCCACATTGAGATCCTGAAAAACAGTACTTTATAAAGTTACGCGTTCTACTGCTTTCTCTTCCTCTGGCTTGGAGATCTCGTGCAAGCACTGGCCACCGCTGGGCCTGCACATGACCACTAAGAGCAGAGGCACTGATCTTAACAGTGTGTGTGCGAAGGCCCAGCGTTGACTGGTGCTCGTGCAAGATCTCCAAGCCAGAGGAGGAGGACAAAGTAGGAGAGGAGGGTGGGCCAGAGGACTGCAAGAGGAACTGTTATCTGGGCACATAGCTGAGGGGTCTGGGCAAATGCGGCTGTAACTCTGCCCATGGTCACTTCCAACAGCTAATTTGCATAACTTTAAAAAGCACTTTTTTCAGGATCTCTAAGTGGGACAGCAGTGGCGTGCCTAGGGTGTTTGGCACCCGGGGAGGGTCTTTTCTCTGGCACCCCCCCTCAATACTTGACCACATACCTCTTACATCCAGGGACATCTCCTGTCATGTAGACCTTCTCTTTCCTCTTCTCCTCCGTTAGACCGCCATGACAAATTCTTTCAGCCGCATCTCTTCTCTACAGAGTTTATAACACAGACACATTAGATTTCTCAGTTTTTCAATTAACTTCCCCATCCTCGTGTCCCGACAATGTCATCCTGCTGCCACACCATATGTTGTGCCCCCCAATGCCCCAGGTACTATACTGCTGAAAAAATAGTGACCCCAGTAGACATAATTGGGGTCATTTATTAAACTGGTGTAAAGTAGAACTGGATTTCCAAAAGAGCTGTCAAAAATGAAAGGTGAAATCTGATTGGCTGCTATGGGCAACTAAGCCAGTTCTACTTTAGACCAGTTTGATAAATTGCACCAAATGTCCCTATAGTGTCCACATCAGCTATAATCTCCCCTAGAGTGCCCCAGTAATAATAACACCCTATATTGTGGTCCAGGTAATAATCCCTGTATAGTGTCCACAGACACTAGAGAGGTACTATTTTAATGGGGGGGCAAACGTTCTATAATACGATCTGAGCTATCTAAAATGCTCAGAGTAGGTGACAGACTCCCTTTTAAGAAGATTGCTTACCTTGGATACACTTAAACCCACTCTGCTGCTGATGTTCTTTGATATGGTTACAATATCAAATCTAGTGTTGAACGAAGCATTCAAAGTGGAATTTGGTCCAAAGTTTAGGAAAACTTCAATTCTAAACGAATTAAAATTTCCTCACGCTTCGTGGTTATTTATTTATGCACTTATATAGCGCTACTATATTCCGCAGTGCTTTAGACATTAGCATCCAACTGTCCCCAATGGGGTTCACAATCTAAGGTCCCTATCCGTATGTCTTTGGAGTGTGGGAGGAAACCGGAGTACCCAGAGGAAACCCACGCAAACACGGGGAGAACATACAAACTCCATGCAGATGTTGCCCTTGGTCGGATTCAAATGAATCCGTTTAACTAAAATGGTGGCTGCCCGTGTTGGAAAGTGAAAGCAAGTGTAGAGAAGACAAGCCCAGGAATACCACATAACCCATAATGCTGTGCAGCCGGCCAATCCACAGATAGCCATCCCGTGTGAAGTAACAGCCATATAAAACCCATATCCAGCATAGTTTCTGCCATTGTCCTGTGAGCTGAGCATAGGGAGAAATGTGGCAAGTGCTGATGCTCTAGGGACAGTGTTTCTGTAAACTGTTTTCAAGAACAATATTGAAAAGGGAGTGTACAGGGAGACTACAGGGAGAGTGTATCGCCATGTGCATCACTGTGCAGTGCACCAACATTTATAGCTAATCCAATCTGTTATGGATATAGTTACTGTGTCTCGGTATTAAAGGCAAGTGTAATATGGGAAGAATATAGAATATGATTAGGCAGATTGGGCTGAGTATACTAGATTTATAGCGATTCCTGACAAATTAATTGGGAACAAATTAAATTTCTTGTTGAACTTCGGTGAAGCTACCGAATCAAATTTTTAAACTTGGCTCATCTCTATACAAGTCCTCAAACTAAATAGTGAAATGACAAATTCGCCTCTACCACATTAGTATTTTTCTGTTTCAATAGTTTTTTATTTTGAGTTTTTCATTTAAAACGGTTAAAGAAAGTACATTACAGTTTGATTTGTTACAGTGTCGAGCAGAATACCATTATAGTCAGGTAATAATCAAAGGAGAATATAAATTCCAATATAATAAAATTATTCAGATAACATTATTTTCTGTAAAGAATCATCCTATTCTTTATTGTGCTTCAATGAAGCAACCTTCTAGTTGGTGCTTGGAGCCTGCTTTGTGTGGCCAAAAAGTATTGTGTACTGTATGTAAAGTGTAGAAATAAAAATAAACTGGTAGGTGAGGATAGAGATGAAATAAACTAAAAGATAGGTAACTAGAGAGAACATAGAAAACCTATTTAGGTCACTTATGCAAAGGAAACAATGTACTGTACATCACAACCTAATCTAACTGTCTAATAATGAGAAGTACCTCGAAGAAGACCATGTTTCTGGAAAGAACCCTGACACTTTTGTTAAGCCTTGATATCGACAGGTACTTAGTCCCTGAAAAGACTGTTGTCTGTCATAATTTAACAGCCTCTCTCCAATGTATAGCGCAAAATTGGAAATCCTCATCAACTCCTCACATGTCTAAAATAATAAGGAAGATAAATGTTAATTGTAGCTTTAAAAAAATGATTGCCAGAAGCAACAATCCACTTAATAAATACACAAAAAATTGGACATATTAGTATTTTTCAAGCCACCTCCTCTCTTAATGTACATGTATTCGGGGCAGCTCTGTAAGTGCTCCCAGATGAGTCACTAGTCATC
This sequence comes from Bufo gargarizans, assembly GCF_014858855.1. Classification (NCBI taxonomy): domain Eukaryota; kingdom Metazoa; phylum Chordata; class Amphibia; order Anura; family Bufonidae; genus Bufo; species Bufo gargarizans. Next base: position 101,269,722 of record NC_058083.1, read on the forward strand.
TTTGACATGGTATTTTAGTACTTAAGTTAACGTTCCAAAGGTCACTCCACGTAGGCTAGAGGGGAAAGGACAAAGTTAATTACCAGGGTGAGATAATCGAACTGTGTAAGATCTCAGGAATATGCCAAAATATGTGGAGTCTCTGCTCTGTAAGCTCAGTAATGCTATACTGTGAGCCACACTGGGAGTTACCTTGCACTAGTTAATTCCCTGAGTTACTACATTGGCAAGCCAATTTAATATTTTTTGCACTGTTTAACTAATTTACAGTACATGTTACTGCCTTTATCAGGGCATTGTTTCAGCCTGATTACATTAATATGTTATGTATTTAAGGTAGAATGTGGCACTCGTGTACTATTGTTCTGGTGCTCTAGTTGTGGGGTCCCAACCCTTTTGAACAATCAAAATTTCAGTTTTGTTTGACGTATTGTGTTGATTTTTATTTTGTTTTCATATGCAAGGCGATTTTATATGTTATGCTTATTTCTTAATATATCTGCAATTTTGTTGTGAAAATTTAAAGGAGTTGTTTCATGAAAAATATTCTACATTTTTAAAACCAGCATCTGGATCTGAATAGTAAATTAATTGCATGCCATTTAAAAATTTAGTGTAGCCAGTGAGCTATTTACTGAAATCTATCTGTATAGCGCCACCTGCTGTTTGTTCTTTTTCTCATTTCTCTGTCCACCTCATCACTGAGGTGGACGCACATTCTCAGTTCCATCCTTAAACTGTCACTAGCCAGATCAAGCGTTAGAAACTGTGACCGCTACAGGGAGAAAGCTGAGGCAGAAAGGACACACTCCCTGAGCTGTGACAGGGAGAGAGCTGCAGCTGAAAGGATATGCCCCCTGAGCTATGATGGGGAGAGAGTTGCAGCATAAAGGATACCACCCCTGAGCTGTTATAGGGAGAGCTGTCACCTTGAAATACATCTAGCAGTGCAAATGAATGGGAAGATCTTTAGATCCACATGGGGTGCAGGGCTGGTTCTAGCTTTGTTAGAAAGAGATTATGGTACTGTATAGTGTCAGATTTTCATTTTTTACATGAATCATGGGATAATCCTTTCAATGAAATCATGAATCTAAATTTATTCTGTATAGAGTATGAGCACCACAGGCAGAATAACATGTGCTTACACGCCTCAGCATGCTATTCGTGAGGTTATTAATGGTCATCTGAGAAATGATCTGCCATGCTGAATGCACTTGGGAATGCAAATCATCGAGATCCGTTGTTAGCAGCTCCCTTTGCAATTGGCGATCAATGACGACCCAGATATTCTTGATGGGAGACAAGTCTGGAGACGTTGCCGGGGGTAGACTGGGAACTTAAAGTGGCTCCATGTTGTAGGCAAGTCCAAACTGACAGAAGGTGGGGCAACACAAGTAAGCAGGGCCAACACCAGCCAAATGCAGCCAGGGACAAAAGAAGTAGGTGGGGGCCACCACAATGCAGCACAAATACCTCCCGAGCAAAACCAAATACCACAGTGCAGCATAAAATACTGCTGTATCACCATACTGAGGACGGTGATACTGTTGAATTCAGGAGGGCTCCTGCAGCCACTGTCCAGGTGCATATTGCAAGTACCTGATGCTCCTAGCATTAATGCTGAGGGCATCAGATCATTATGTACCTGTCCAGATGTAAGCTGTGTACCGGGGTGGGCTCCCCAGAATACAGCGAAGTCACAGACAAGGAAAGCGACACTGACACCAGCTTACTATGCAAGAACAGAAACTTTACTTAGACAACGAGTAATAACATAAGCATCACCAAAACAATACAAACATGTATAAAAAACTCTCTATCCCCGGACCCACAGTCAATGTCCTGCCCACTGGACAGGCCTAGCCGATGGTGGACACAGCAGAGCCTGCAAGTCATGCTGTGCCGCTACAGAGGACACCCCTAGCCGATGGCAAACGCAGCAGAGCCTGCAAGTCAATAACTGCGCTGCAGTCCAGTACAGTACAGCCTAGCAAAACGATCTAATCCTAACTAACTAATTCTAGGCCTAGGCTAGTCTCTGTAACTTCAGGCGCCAGACAATATAATAATCAGTAACCAGGTGTACTGACCTGCATCCATTCTGGTCCGAGGATGCAGCCTACCAGGGATGGCCACCAACCTCTTAGCAACTGTGCGGCCTTGCTTGATGATGAGGCCTTCTGTCCACACACTGAACTGGTATTCCTGGGAAACCTCTCTTTCAAAAGAGCTGGATTCAGTCAGGGTCTAACAGCTACTCTCCTTCTTCTGAGTGTCCATTAACTGCCAGACATCTGCAAGACAGGATGGAATCTGATTCAGTCCCTCACAGCACAATCCTTCCACCATGCCAGATCAACACTTCCTGGTTCACTCACAGGCAGCAGCATGAGTCAGTGGCCTCTAGTGCCCGGAATGCCAAATGACAGTTTAAGTACAGACATTATGCAGAAATAGCTGTTTCACAATCTCACACAGAGGCCATGAAGAGGGCTTTGGCAGCCCCATGAGCATTGGCCAATCAGAAAACGTTCCCAGTAGGGTTTAGGGCCAGTCCACCCCTGAATGTTGCAGGCCATGGTAGCACTTTAGACTACACAGGCTGCTCACAGTAGAACAAGCAACATATGAACTAGTGCTCTCCTGTTGAAAAATGGTTCCTAGGACCCTTTGGAGAAATGCCCGTACCAAATTGTTGTAATGCAGTAGTGTACCTGAAATTAAGATTAGAGAGGTACCTTACATTATTCCACACCATAATCCTGTGAATTGGACTGGTGTAATGTTCCTTTTGTGAAGGCATCGCCCACGTGGTCTCCAGAGCAATCTCCATCTAGCATTGTATCCAGGACAAAATCTGGGCTTATCACTAAAGAGATCTTCATTCCAGCCTCCATTGCCGTCCATCACGATAGCCTTGGACAGTGGTCTCATGAGGTAAATGGAATACCTGTAGCTAGACATCTGGCTCATAGCCCAGTGTCATGCAAACAACTTCTGATGGTTTGTGTAGACACTGTTTTCCACCCTAGGCTTGGAATGTGATGTCCGATTTCACTTGCAGTAAAGAATGCCATTCTTCTAACCAGATGCAGAGATTTGCCATTGTGCACCACTTGCTGTCATTGCAGTTAGTCGTCGCTCTACCAACCACTGGGACACGCAACGCTGAACAGCACTGACATTTTGGTCTAAGTGCAAAGTGATCTTCTGGGGTGCTAAACCAAGGTCTCTCAGTTCAAGGATTCTGTCCCTCTAAGTTTGTGACAAGTGGTGATAACTGGCACCATGACTTAGAATTGTCATCGCACAATCATCCCACACAACTTGATCTGATTTTTGAAGTTTCATGTAGCTAAAAAAACTTTGCTTTCAGTCTGTCTTTTATGCCATTGCACATGCCACTGATTGGAGATAGGTGCTTGAAAATGTGATCTTCTGCAGATCTTCAGAAGAACCTTACAGCTTGTCCTTCATGGTGCTGCAATTTTAATGTTGAGGGTGTGTGTGTGTGTGTGTGTGAATATATAGATGTATAAATTACCCCTAGTTCTATGAATGAATACACCGTTTAAGAGATATTGTTTCCCTGTCTGTTCTTTTTTTTTTTTTTTGTGGCCTATATGCAGAACCATTCACTTCAATGGGGACTCAAAAAACCAGAATGTCTGTATGTCCATTCAGCAAAAAAAATAGAACATGTCCTATTATTATCCACATTATGGACAAGAACTGCTCTATCGGGACCAGCTGTTCTGTTCCGCAAAATACAGGAATGCACACAGATGTCATCCATATTTTTTGAGGAGCGTATTTTGCGGACCACAAAATACATACGGTCATGTGCATGAGCCCTAAGAGGAAGCATTTGCTAGGGTGAAACACAAGTCAAAGCACTATATTTGCCAAAACATCATATTGCCTTAGCACCTGCCAGTTACACATGGCAATTAGACAGGGGAGGATAAAGGGATAGTACAGTATGTGAGCTATAGAAAGTTCCACACAGATCGGGTATGATACAGTACTTTTTCACTGCTTCTTTTCTCGTTGTTGCTGCTGTTTACCTTTTAAAATCACCAACAACTTCCACCCTTTGTTCCTTCTATCCACATGAGTCCCTCTCTTCTTCCCTCAACCATGTTCAATTCACATACTTTTTACCGTTATGCCTCACTAACCCATCTTCCTACATGGTGAAGCATAAAAAATAACCTCCCAAATCACTCAACCATCTGCTAAGTCTTTATATTCTCCTGCTACTACCCGCAGGCAGCATTTCACCACTATCCACAATCCATGATTTATTTATTTTTTCCTTTCAAAATCTCTTGACTTTCTATCCCTCACAGAAAATTTGCTTCAACCTTCTGACACCACTTCCCCTGCCACTCTATCTTATGATGGGCTACACTTTTCCCATACCCCCAGACCTGATAACAGGCATGGTGGAGGAGTAGGCATACTTTCCCTCTGTACCCTCTCTCACATTTACTTCTTTTGAGATTCACACCATCGGACTCCTCCGCCCACTTTCCCTGTGAGTGTTTGTTGTCTATCACCCCCAGACTCTCCCCACCGGTTCCTGGATCACTTTGCTGCTTGGCTTCCCCACTTCCTATCAACTGAATTACCAACTCTTATCATGGTTGATTTTAACATTCTCATTTATAATCTCTCCATCAGCTTCTCACTTTCTTTTTATAACCTCCTCTCTTGGCCTCTCACAATTCACTTCTCCTGCCACACACAAAAATGGCAATTCACTTGATCTAGTCTTCTTGCTCCCCTGCTCAATATCGGACGTTCCCTTCCCGTTTTCTGACCACAATCCTCTTTACTATGAAGACCTCTCATTCTTCTCATGACATTCCTACTTTTCCAACATACAGAAGCCTACACACCATTAACTCCCAGCAACTTATCGACACTCTACAGTTATCTCTCATACCAATCTTTTTGCTCTTTTGTCCAGATCTAGCTGCCAATCATTACAACCATTCCATCAAAGCCACCATGAATGAAGCAGCTCAAACCTTTCTGACATGGACCACAGCCACCCTGAAACACATTTTCTTTAGTGTTGCTCTAGGTGTGCCGAATGCTTATGGAGAAAATCACAAATACCCTTAGATTTCCTCTATTATAAATTGATGCTTAAAACCTACAACTTGCCTTCCACATTACAAAGCAGAACTACTTCACCTCTCTCAACTCCTCACTCTCAAATAACCAAAACGACTTTTTGATACTTTCCATTTTAAGCCCTAAAGTGCACATGCCCATCACTGACCTCTGTGCTGAAGACCTGGCCACTTACTTTAGAGATAAGTTTGTTAAAATCTGACAGGAAATATTCTCCCAGTCCCCAACCAGCCTCGATCCTCCTCCCTCTCACACTTCCTCGTGTTCTCTTTTCTCATTTGAATCTATAATGGAAGAAGTCTGCAGGCTTCTTTCTTCTTCTTGATCCATGATCTGCAGCAGTGATTCTATTCCCTCACCCCTCCTCCAGTCCCTCTCCCCGGCTGTCATTACTCTAACCCTACTGCTTTACCTTTTGTGTCATCCTTATTCCCTCATAGATTGTAAGCTCTTGCGAGCAGGGCCCTCACTCCTAGTGCTTTATTTGTTTATTACCCTGTAATTTTATGACTTTTGATTTGTACTTAAGCCCACTGAATTGTAAAGTGCTGTGGAATATGGTGGCACTATATAAAGATTATTTTTATAAATGTGTGTGTGAGTATGTTCTCATTACTATATTAGGCTAGGATGATTTTTATTTATTTTTTACTTCATGGGTACTTTTAACCATTTCATTAAAAAACGCATAGCGTGAAAAGGGGTTCTATAAATTTGGATGGATATATATAGATAGAGATATATCCAGAAAAAGGACGGCACTCCGGTCTTGTAAAAGTGGAAAAGTTCTTTATTCAACCATGCGGTGCAACGTTTCGGCTCCACTGAGCCTTTCTCAAGCAGTGTTACAAATCAAGTGATTGCAATTATATAGGTGAGTTAATTAAAATTCACATCATGTGATCACACCACACCCATAGGGGCGTGTTCAAAAAATACCATTGCATAGAACATGAGATGCACAGTGCAGGTGCAAAACTAGAGCAAATGTCATATATCTAGTGATAATACATCATGAAACTGTAATCAAGTACAAAATCAGACATTTGCGTATTAAAGTGAAAGAGGACAGACCCATCGATCGCACTCTTATACAAGTGCACAACCCGTGGGTATGTCCAGTGTACATGGAAACACACCGAGGGGGAGGAGCTGAGGGACGTGTTAAAGGACACCTGCAAACATTAAAGAATTCCTTCCAGGCGTACACTAGATTGTCTATACACATACACTTACATCGGAGCGGCATAGCATCAGACAGGAAGTAGTGATGACATCTACTACAGGACGCCGAGCGTCATCAGAAGCGGCCCACGTTCCTACGTCACCACAGCGCCACCGCAGTCAGTCTGGGCGTATTGCGGCGCATGCTCCGTCCATAGACACTCTCAGGACGCCATCTTGGAAATTGGAAAAGCAGCCCTTACCTGTATGCGGCCACCAGCAGGGTATTGCAAATTAGACCAGCACGGGCAGCCCGGTAACCAGATTGCCCTCATGCTGCACCCTGATTAGAGGCCACTGACAATACGGAAAACCCGTTATGTACAGGAAGATCTCCATCAGGGGTGTCTGGTCGCATATATACCCAAGGAGGGTTCTCCTCCAATTAGTGCCCAGGTATCACAGGGAGCAAAGCCATACCAACATGATGGAAAAGCAATTATAGCACCATCACAGCCCAACTGTAGTACTCATGATGCGTACCGAATCCGACAGTGAAAAAATTTTTTATATAAAAATTAGATCAAAACTTCTTTAATAGAATAAAAAAGAAAAAAAACATATAGTTTCTAGAGGTATCCACCTCATATGTATAAAGATGTGTCCACTTCATCCTTGAGCTCCACCCCTCAATATGTGAAATGCTGGTGATCTGTGTGCAAAAAAGAGAAGAAAAAATTACTGTTAGTCCAACAGTTTTAAAAAAATAATAAATAAACACAGTGTGTACAAAAAAGTACCTTGGCATAATCAGCATAACACAGGAGGCAAGCCATTCCTCACACCACCTCCCCAAAGTTAAATTCTACATTCAATCCATTGGGTCTAAGGCTGTTAAGCCTGTGGATCCAGCACAACTCCCTACGTTTAAGCAGCTTAGACCTGTCACCGCCACGTCTGGGTTGTGGCACATGGTCGATGATCCAAACTGTCAGATCACCCTCCCTGTGCCCAGCCTCAGAAAAATGTTTAGAAACTGGTAAATCGAGACGTTTCTTACGAATGCTCAGGCGATGGTTGTTAAGGCGGGTCTTCAGGTCTGTTGTTGTCTCTCCAACATAGAGTAGGTTGCATGGACATGACAACACGTAAATCACGTAGTTGGAGTTGCACGTGAGATGAAATGATATCCCATAGGATTCACCTGTATGAGGATTTATAAATGTTTTTGCTTTTTGGATGTATCTACAATTGACGCACCCTAAGCAGGGAAAACAACCCAAGCCCGGCTGCGTCAATGCTGTCTGTCTGAAGGATTTCTTAGGACCAATATCCGCCTTGACCAGCTGGTCACGAAGATTTCTGGAACGGCGGTAGGAGAACAATGGCGGGCTTTGAAACTCTGGTATATATCTATATCTCTATCTCTATCTCTATTTGAAATTAGAGCTCAATACAGAACATATGTCCAAACTTTTGTATACTGAGTTATCTACAGTATCTACTTGCTAGTGGGCTGCTGCTTTGGCGATGCAGACAAGACAGTGTTGACTGGAATATGTCCACCTATACAGGCTGCTATATGGATGTGATGTCTGTATTCTATCTGGACATTCCCTTCCCCAGAAGAGTGTTCATTACTATCAGGAATCCCCTGTATTCAGCTGTTGTCATTGGAGTAAGATGTAGATAGCTGCAAATGTGGTATTAGCTCTCATTGAAATATATGGGCAACCATGTAATACATGGTTGCACTCCAGTCCACCAGTGTGGTAGCTGTTGTTTGCAGTGGCTCTCCACTCTAATAGTGAATCCTTGGAGCACTGCTTTTGTAATGCTCTGCACGTTTGCCCCCTCCCCTTGATTGACGTAGTTAGACACCAACATGCTAAGGGCGGAACTGTGTCCTAGCATGTAAATATCATTTACAATACTTATTATATAGCATTACCATGTTTAGAATAGCGAACACATGTTACTAGTTAACTTACAGGCACAAGATATGATTATAAGGACAACAGTAATATGTATTCGCTTTCTAAAAATGGAAAACCTCTATTCTCAAAATAGTAAGGCTATAGCCTTTTTATTATGGTTTAAATGAGGGAGGAAAAAATAACTGGAGAAAAGATTTAGAAGTCTCTCTGTGATATCTACATGCAAGGCTGATTTATTATTTTCCATACTTTGAGAGCTAATGCAGATAACTGGTATCTTTATTTGTTTTTATTTTATGAACTTATATAGCACTACTATATTCCGCATCGCTTTACAGACATTAGCATCGAGCTGCCCCCGATGGGGCTCACAATCTAAGTTTCCCTATCAGTATGTCTTTGGAGTGTGGGAGGAAACCAGAGTATCCAGAGGAAACCCACGCAAACATGGGGAGAACATACAAACTCCATACAGATGTGGTTTATAATCATATATTGTGCCTGTGAATTAGCCAGTCATATGTATTGGCTTTCTATGCATATAAATCTTCTATTCTCAAGACAGTAAGGCTAAAGTAAGTAGTGTATATGATATGTACAGTACATGCTAGGACACAGCATGCTGATGTCTAGTCCTGTCAATCAAGTGGAGGGAGGAGTGTGCAGAGCACAGGGGGTGTTACAAAAGCAGTTCTCCAAGGATTCAGCCCCACCCTCTGCTGCTCCACTTTGCTCATTTGCATATGAATCAAAATGCAGCTGTTTAACATACAGACACAAGAAAGGTATGGTTTTAACCAGCAAGATCAACCCTACCAGGCAGTGTGTTTGGTTTAACATGGTTGATCATGCTGACAGAGGCTCTTTAATGAAAACAAAAGCATTACGAAATATTCAGCTATTGTGTTGCTCTTGTATAATAATATAAAACCTTCAGCGTGTTCTTGTTAATTTTGTTGCTAAGCTGCTTCTGTCCGTGCACAAGGAGATTAGTTCTGCTACTTTACTTCCTTCTTTGCATGTAGCTTAACTGTATGAGCACTTCATCCTGCAACGTCACTAGTTGCAAAAGATGTCACTGGCAGGGGTGTCACAACCGGGCACAGATGACCCAAAGGTCCCTACGGCCCCACTGCTACAAAAGACACCAGTATTATAATTCCCATGTAATAAGTGATCGGACCAAGTCAATATCTATGTGGAAAGACTACTTGGGTTCATCCCTTTCTGTGGTTTGAATTTGCAGTCAACATGTGTATAAATTATGCAGCAGCCCATATGCTTTCAATTCAAGTGAATGAGCCATAGACAATTAAACAGTGAAGCATTGTTATATGACATCAGTAGAGTCCTGATAATAGCAGGAGCCTATATGAGCCACGTTCAGCAGTGTAGCCATATTATACTGATTTAGTTTTATAATTCTAGAAATCTATGTGACATATTATTGCATTGTTTTATAATATCCTTTGTCTTTAGACCACGGTCAGATGGGAAGATGACAAGCTGGTGTGTGAGCAGAAAGGTGAAAAGGAAGGACGTGGCTGGACTCAGTGGGTGGAAGGAGATGAATTACACCTGGTACAGAACTTTTTACTTTGTATTATTAACTGTATAATTAAACAGTAAGGCTTGTGCGTCATTCAGAAAAACTAACCGTGACCGTAAGATTTCTGCCACTGTTCTGCAGGGTTCTTTTGCATTATTTTGATTAAATTCTTAATTCTAATGCAGAAACAGAAAATAAAGACATTTATTATATTACAGTTAAAATAGTAAATGGGTGCACTGCTCAGTATAGGACACAACCCACCATGTCATATACAAGCAATAAAGGGGTATTCCAGTTTTTATGACATAATGACCTATCCTTGGGATGGGTCATCAATTTCAGATCAGTGGGGGTCTGACTCGGCTGTTTGAAGGGGCCACAGTAGTCGTGTGAGCGATGCGTCCTCTTCACTGTTTACCTGCCCACAATATACATTGTAGTGGTCGAGCAGTGTAATTATAGCAGTTCGTTCCCACACCATCACTACAGTGTAGGCTGTATGCTAGTAAACATTGAAGAGAAAGCAGCGCTCACAGGAGAGCTGCTATCATGAAGAGATAACTGTCAGCCAAACAGGACCAAAAGGAATGGTCTCCACTTTTTTTTAAAAGGCACTTTGAAAACACATTTGTTTCACTTGTTCCAATGCTTGTGCCTTAAAAAAAATAAAGGAAGTCTGTAAATAGTTTTAAATAAAAATCTCTACAGCTCCTATGCAGCCCTAGATGTCTCTATAGTTAGGGACTACAAACATACCCTGTGTAGTCTGATCTTGAAGGCATATTCTCTTGTATACTACTCGGAATTCAGATGAAAGAGAATGTGACTAAAAGTTCAGACTACATATGTTTTTTGTAGTCTGTAACCATGGAGATGAATACATAGTTACTGTAAAAACAAAATATTTGGATCATTTTAATTAAACAAGTAAACTTCCTTTTAGTCCAGATCCTAATGGTCTGGAAATCACATTGATAATCTTACTTTTTACATACACTAAATGTGTGCAATTTTACTGCATTGACTTGTGAAATATTAATTCAAAAATCCGTATCTGTTCTCTCTAAAAAGCTGGTTTCTATATTTAACTTTTAAGAACTCTATTCTGATTGCGGCTAAGGGTTCTGTTTTGGTCCTCATACACAAAGAAAACCTTTCATTGCCCCGTCTATTTAAATCACACATGGACGTAGATTTTACATTTCAGAATGCTAAAGGCCTCTTTCTCACATTTGACACAAGCTAAACCCTCGACATGAAAGGTTTGGATTGGACCTGAGCAATGTTCAACCAAAGCGCTTCAAACACAAAGACACCATTCTCCCCATCCCTCTGCTGAAGCGTAAATGCTGCTTCTCTTCCAAGATATCTTCTTTCATGTTCCCCTTTTCCTTTGAATTATTTAACAAAACCACATAGATTCCTGCAGGCAAAATAAGAATTGTGTATTTGCCTCAGTATTCAGCAAGAGAAGAGGTAGAATGAGTCACTCGTTTGTCATTCCAGGCGGTGGTCTATCATATTTTTTTTTAGTTTAAAGATTTATTTAAAATGAATTTTAAAACTAAATCTGAATACATGTATGTGCCTTATATTGAGGAGCCCTTTGACAGTGAAAACTTACCGGTCAAGCTTAATGTTCTTCTAGAAGAGAAGACAAGAAATCACAGTTTAAAATTTTTGCAAAATATGGAGCATTGCCCATAGGAGCCCAGTGGCAAATGCTACAGTCTCATGTGGGCAGTTCCCACTTACTAGAATAGCTCCCTGTATGCCGCAGGAAGATGGCATATTTTAGACAGGAGGTAAAAACTGTACAGTTGCTCCCAGGGGCATACATAAAGCATAGGCATAACTATAGCCATGGGGCCCAATCAGGTGCAAGAACATTGTATCTTTTCGTGGGTAATAACAATATGGCTATTATACATGCCTATAATTTTATGCTACTTTTTAAATATTTTTACACTAAGTGGTAGGGGGCCAGGGACCCATCTTATTTTGCTATTGGAATTATAATTACAAAAATGCAAAATATAAAAAAATTGGGCCCCCTTCAGGGACTGATTAAGACCACCCAAATGCCCTCGGTAGAAGGTCCAGGTGTCTGCAGCTAATTTTTATGACTCAAGTACATTGTATACATTTCCAAATTTTTAATCCCATCTTTGTACAGGTTCTCACCACCTTATAAAGGGGTTGTGCATCTTTGGGGGGTGTTTGGCAAACCCCCACTCTTGGGCAGACCTGTGAAGGGAAGCATACTTGCCTGCTTCCCGTCGCTAGTTCCCACTCCTTCTCTTCCCAGTCTCGGCTGCTCCATTGTGCTCCCAGGATATAAACTTCCATTTTAATGCCACTGTAGCCAATCGCTGGCCACAGTGGTAACCTGCTCCCCTTGCGTCATGTCAAATGGTCAGCATCTGGTCGAAGGCAGCACAGTGGAAGGAAAATTTGAAGAGGCCAATTGCACATTACCTACCAATATGGCCATTTGGTTCGAGTGGTTGGACTTCCAAAGATTAGTCCAGAGGTCCCCACCCTTTTATTGTTTGCGAGCCTCCTTTCAATGGTGGTGTTCAGCCAGACTGTATAGTAAAAGGAGGCAAAGCCTATTAACAACCCCTTAAAGTATAACTGTCATCTTCTTTTTTTTTTTTTTTTTTTTTTGGAGTATTGGATTGTGGTGATTAATATCTCCTTGATGGCCCTATTTCAACTTTTCACTGTGTACTCAATTACCCCTTAATTCCACAGTTTTGTTCCCTCTACTGCCTATTTTTACCTGTGCTTAAAATCAGGTTGCTGTCCTCTGTGTTGAAGGATGGAGGACACAGAAGCACGCAGGTGCAAGGTCAGATTCCTGACAGCCAGGGACTGTAGGTAAATGATTAAAGCCAGGTCCTTCCCAGCAGCTGATAACAGTGCCTGGGCTGTGTGCACTTCTCCCTGTCCCTGCGCTTGGCAGACGCTCCCTCACTCAGCAGAGCTGGACAGTGCAGAGCCGGAGCAGCGCAGACCAGGGAAGGGAGATCTGCCGTCTGCTCAGTGTATAAATGAAAGCAACATGTGGTAAGAGGACCCCTTTGTGCTGCAGGAGATTAACCCTTTAGGGGGGAGGGCTCTGGTTACTGACACTTTTGGGGGGCTATTGTTACTGGCTAGTGAGGGCAGGCGGGATTAGCCTCAGGGTGAGGGCAGTGGCGGCCATCTTAACTGAACAGTGAGATTGCAGTTTTATGCAGACTGGTTGCTAAGGGCTGAATCTTATTAAATATGGGGTAAGTCAGTCTAATAGTAACTGATTCTGGAATATCATGTTATTAGTAACTACCAGTGGCGGATCCAGGGGGGGGGGGGGCAACGGGGCAATTGCCCCCCCCCCCCCGAGCTGGCGGCGGGCGGCGGCAGCGGGGCACAGGGAGATGAGCGCTTCCATTGTGGAAGCGCTCATCTCCAGTCATCTGTATCGCTGTCCTCAGGACAGCGATACAGATGCCTGCCTGTGCTGCGGCAGGGAGGGAGAGGCCTGTCCCTTTCCCTTCCTCTGATAGGCTGCAGGCACTTGGCCTGCAGCCTATCAGAGGCCGGCGCAGGCGGCGCAATGACGTCATCGCGCTGCCTGAGCCATACAGCGTGAGACACAGGCCAGAAGAGGCCTGCATCGCATCGCTGACATGGAGGTAAGTATGTGTTTTTTTATTTTTTATTATATACAATACTTTTACTGGGGGCTGTTATCACTGGGGGCGCTTATTACTGGCACAGGGGGGCTGTTATCACTGGGGGCTCTTATTACTGGGGGCACTTATTACTGGCACAGGGGGGCTGTTATCACTGGGGGCTCTTATTACTGGCACAGGGGGGCTGTTATCACTGGGGGCTCTTATTACTGGCACAGGGGGGGCTGTTATCACTGGGGGCTCTTATTACTGGCACAGGGGGCTGTTATTACTGGCAAAGGGGGGCTGTTATTACTGGGGGATGTTATTACTGGCACAGAGGGGCTGTTATCACTGGGGGCTGTTATTACTGGCCCAGAGGGGCTCTTATTACTGGGGGCTGTTATTACTGGCAAAGGAGGGCTGTTATTACTGGGGGCTGTTATTACTGGCACAGAGGGGCTGTTATCACTGGGGGCTGTTATTACTGGCACAGGGGGGCTCTTATTACTGGGTGTGGAGCACTATGGGGTCATTTACTAGGGGCACTATATAGGGGTATTTTATACTGGGGCATTACAAGGGGGTATTTTTTGCACTGTCACATTATAAGGCGAATTATTTCTACTGGGGGGCATTATGGTGGGCTTTATTACTCCCCCCATGGTATGACCCCCTAGTAGCAGCACCGGCCTCTCCCTGCTCTGCTATCCCTCTGCCCCTTCTCCAAATCCTTATTATGAAATCTTTCTCATTAGGATAAAACACAACATCAGCTCCGCCAAGCCCCCGGCCAAAGTGTGGAAGTGGCGTCCGAGATCCCCAAGGGTCAAGTCAAGTAATTGTAAGTTTTCATGTGAAATATGTTTGTTATACACATATAGCCTACACTGTGCCCGACAATATACAGTATAGCGCTACACTGTGCCCCACAATGTACAGTATACCGCTACACTGTGTAGTCTGTTCTATAAGTACCATTGTTTTGTGGCGGCGGACAGAAAATAATCTGAAAGTGCCCCTCCCGAGACCAGGCTCTGGATCCGCCACTGGTAACTACATATATGAAAATTGAAATTGGGGTCTAAGTGTGACAGTTATCCTTTAAAGATGGGGCCTATTTCCATTTTTACATTTTGGATTTTTCCTCCCAGCATTCCAATAGCCGTAACTTTTTTGTTTTTCCATTCACTTAGTTATATGGGGGCTTATTTGTGTGACAAGATGCATTTTGTAAATCCACCATTTAATTTACCATGTCTTGTATTAGAAAACTGGAAAAAAATTATTTGTGTGGTAAAAAGAAAACTTTCGGCAAGGTTTTTGGGGTTTTGACATCACAGCGTTCACAATGTACTAAAAATGACCTGACATCCTTTTTTCTGTGGCTAAATACAAACGCAGCAATACCAAACTTGAATATTTTTGGTTTTTGTTTTACTACTTTAAAAAAAATAAAAACCTTGCATCACCATATTCTGACAACCATAACTTTTTTATATTTGTCTGAGGGCTTGTTTTTTGCATAACAAAATGTAGTTTTTATTGGTACCATTTTTGTAGTATGTAAGACTTTTTTATCACCATTATTCAATTTTTGGGGTAAATGGTAAATAGCTTGTTTTTCTTTTTTACGTTCACTGCACAGGAATTTTTTTTTAAATATTTTAATAGTTCAGACATTTTCAAATGTGGCGATATCCAATATGTTTTTTTATTTTATTGTTTATATATTTTTATATGTAAAATTGGGAGAGGGGGGTGATTTAAACTTTTAATATATTGGTGTTTTTTTAACCTTTTTTTTTTTTTTTTTACTTTTTTAATAACTATTAGCCCCCTTAGGGGCCTAGTACATGGGATCTTTTGATCCCCTCTCCTATTCACCCTAATAGAGATCTATTAGAGTGAATAGTATTTTTACCATCTCCATTCTGAGCTATGCCTCCTGCATAGCTCAGTATGGAGAAAGCCGTGACAGGCCTGGATCGTTTTAGCAGCGTCCAGGATGCCATGGCAACCAATCGGAGCCCCGTGATTTCACTGCTGGGGCTCCGATCGGAAGCAGAAGGGAGCCTGATCCCTCTGCCTTCACTAACAGGTGCCGTGATCAGCGTTGATCGCCGCACCTGAGGGGTTAAATGACGGGGGCGGTGCAATCGCCGCTTCTGGTCAGTGTCGGCTATATGATGGTCAGCATCCGCCGTGTATGGAGAGAGCCCGCTGCAGAGGCCGGCTCAATACACATGCAGACGTATATATACGGCGCTATGAGTTAAGGGGTTAAAGGTACTATCATGTCATGAGGCTTGCACCCTACTATATGATGAAAATGTATGGGGGAGTTAGGGGGGTGAGAGCCACGTGGCTCCCATGCCGCTGGTTGGAGAACACTGGATTAGACATTGATGGCATTAATATTTTATCGATGTGCAAAACTCCCCATCAACCCCTTTAATCTTGGTAGTCATCAGGGGAGGACTGGCAGCCTTAGTCCTGGGGGGCAAATCTAGTCAAGTGGCCCATTTTTAGCCCCGCCCATCATTAAAAGCCCCTCCTACATATAATAGGCCACTCCCAACACACACTGTACAGCTGACATTTTATAGTTGCGGCCTGTCTCTACACATCATACGGAGAGGGGAGGCCGTCCTGGCTGCACTGCCTGCTTATATAACAAGCTACAGCCAGGAAGCTCCTCCGCTCTCCTCCCTACCCTGATCCTGCTCAAGGCCTGTGGTTCCCCCCACCATCTGCCACCCGCCCGTGGCCTGCTGCCCCCTTTCGTCATCCTCACCCAGTTCTGAATCCTCCTTCTGCAAATGGCAGGAGGAGGAGCCGGAGCATCTCCTCTCCTACATAGCACCACATACCTCTTACATCCAGTGATGTCACCTTTGTTGTAGACGTTCTCTTTCCTCATCTTCTTCATTCAGACCAGACCGCCATGATGATTTTTCTGCCATCTCCCGTCTCTGCAGAGATTGAGAAACAGACATTAGTTTCCTGCCACCCCCAATACTATACTGCAGAAACAGTCCCCCTGGAAATACAAACTACCACACAGATAGTGCCCCCAATACTGTACCCGCTATGCCCCCAATACTATACTGCAGAAACAGTCCGCCTGGAAATACTACTACCACACAGATAGTGCCCCCTTAAACAATTATTGGCACACAGCGCTCTAAAAAATAACTGCGCCCAGACACTAATAGTATAAAGATAATGTCCCCCAAAAATAATTGTGCTAAGCTGATACTATGCCAGGGTGCCCCCAAAGTAACAATGCTCCCCAAAATCCCACCAATAGAAATAATTCTCTGCCAGAGCACACTTAGTAGTAATAATGCCCCTATAGTGCCCTAGTAATCATGTTCTTCATAGCCCCTAGTAGTAGTAAAGCTCCCCATAATACCCCCTAGTAGTACTAATTTTCCCTATAATATGACAGTACATGAAATACCCCCGCTTAGTGCCCGCAGTTGAGCTAATGTCCCCATAATGTATGCAAGTATAAAATACCTCTATATAGTGCCCCAGTAAATGCCCTCATACTGCTCCTCTCCCCCTTCCCCATAGTGTCCCCATAATATGCCAGTAAAAAAATGCCCCTTAGTGCCCCCAGCAGATGCCCCTATAGTGCTCCTCTCCCCCACAATGTACCAGTAAAAAAATGCCCCTTCTTAGTGCCACCATATGCCCCAATAGTGCTCCACTCCCCCATAGTGCCGCTCTCCCCTATAGTGCCTTCCATAATGTGCCAGTAAAAAATGCCCCCTTAGTGCCACCAAATGCCATAGTGCCCCCCATAATGTTCCAATACAAAAGGCCCCTTTAGAGCCCCCACTTCCCCATAGTGCCCCCAAATAATGCCCCTATAGTAGCACCAGATGCCCCATAGTGCTGCTCTCCCCTATAGTTCCCCCCAGAATGTGCCAATAATAAAAAAAAGCCCCTTTAGAGCCCCCAGTTACCCCCATAGTGCTCCTCTCCCCCATGGTGCCCCCCCATAATGTGCCAGTAAGAAATGCCCCCATAGTGCCAGCTCCCCCAATAGTGCCAGCCCTCCCCCCATAGTGCCAGCTCCCCCTATAGGCCCCCCATAGTGCCAGCTCCCCCTACAGTGCCCCCCATAGTGCCAGCTCCCCCTACAGTGCCCCCCATAGTGCCAGCTCCCCCTATAGTGCGCCCCATAGTGCCAGCTCCCCCTATAGTCCCCCCCATAGTGCCAGCTCCCCCTATAGTACCCCCCCATAGTGCCAGCTCCCCCTATAGTACCCCCCCATAGTGCCAGCTCCTCCTATAGGCCCCCCCATAGTGCCAGCTCTCCCTATAAGCCCTCCCCCCATAGTGCCAGCTCCCCCTATAGGCCCCCCCATAGTGCCAGCTCCCCCTATAGTGCCCCCATAGTGCCAGCTCCCCCTATAGTGCACCCCATAGTGCCAGCTCCCCCTATAGTACCCCCCATAGTGCCAGCTCCCCCTATAGTACCCCCCCATAGTGCCAGCTCCTCCTATAGGCCCCCCATAGTGCCAGCTCCCCCTATAGTGCGCCCCATAGTGCCAGCTCCCCTTATAGTGCCCCCCATAGTGCCAGCTCCCCCTATAGTGCGCCCCATAGTGCCAGCTCCCCTTATAGTGCACCCCATAGTGCCAGATCTCCCCCCCCCCCCCATAGTGCCAGATCTCCCCCCCCCCATAGTGCCAGATCTCCGCCCCCCCCCCCCCCATAGTGACAGATCTCCGCAAAGAAGGAAAAATAATAAAAAAATACTTACCTCCATCAGCAGCGTGTGCTGTGCTGCCAGCTCAGGCGTCGCGATGATAATGACGTCATCGCGCTTCCTGAGCCAGCCTCTGATAGGCTGCAGGCATTAGTGCCTGCGGCCTATCAGAAGAACAGGGGAGGGACACGCCTCTCCCTCCCCTGCCCCACAGCACACAGCGGCCGCAATTACATCCAGGGCCGCGCCGCCTGTGGTGATCGGCGGTGCGGCCCTGAAGAATAAAAAAAAAATATTTTTTTTTTTTAGACGGGCGGCCCAGCGGCCGTTTATTTAGGGAGGCCTGGGGAGCAATTGCCTCCCTGCCCCCCGGCCCAGTCCGCCCCTGGTAGTCATGCAGATGTGTCTTTCAGTTATGTGGATCACACAAGTTTGATGTATTTGGTGACTCTTATCTCCTATCCTGATCTTTGTTTTTTTTCCCTAGGAAATGCGGGTTGGAGATATAGCCTGCAAACAAGTGTTTAAGAAGGTTCATCAGTGATGCCAACTTTGAGCGAGACTGTCACCATCCTAAGAAAAACCTTAGAAAATTCTTTCTGCTCCCCCAGGCAAATTGGCTCTTTTTACTATGTTATTTTCTGTCAGATTTTCTGTGATTTTCTTTTATAATGTGATGTTAGGTACTTTAATAAAAACCTTATCCCGATTTTACACTGTGTCGTTTCATTACGGTTTGATTAAACAGACTCGTCAGCTACAGGAAAAGCTGTATTAGTTCCTTCATACTGAGCTCTCAGGCTGAGTCTACACACACATTTTTTACAGTTTTGACTATCGAGCTAGAGAGGTTACCCAAAGAAATACATTAAGTTACATACAACTTTGTGAACTGCAGCTATCACTTAAATGTTTAAATCAGCCTTGCACCCGCACTGAATCCGGACCTATTCATTTCTATGGGGCTGTGCACATGAGCGGTGATTTTCACGCATCACTTGTGCGTTGCGTGAAAAGCGCAGCATGCTCCTCTTTGTGCGTTTTTCACGTAACGCAGGCCCCATAGAAATGAATGGGGTTGCTCGAAATTCGCGATGCGGTGCGATTTTCATGCACGGTTGCTAGGTGACGATCGGGATAGGGACCCGATCATTATTATTTTCCCTTATAACATAGTTATAAGGGAAAATAATAGCATTCTGAATACAGAATGCATAGTACAATAGCGCTGGAGGGGTTAAAAAAAATAATAATAATTTAACTTCCCTTAATCCACTTGTTCGCGCAGCCGGCATCTCTTCTGTCTTCATCTGTGAGGAAAAGGACCTTTGATGACGTCAGCTACGCTCATCACATGGTCCTTAACATGAGTCATCACCATGGTAATGGTCATGTGATGGACCATGTGATGTGCGCAGTGACGTCACCACAGGTTCTTTTCCTCACAGATGAAGACAGAAGAGATGCCGGCTGTGCGGACAAGTGGATTAAGGTGAGTTAAATTTTATTTTTATGTTTTTTAACACCTCCAGCCCTATTGTACTATGCATTCTGTATTCAGAATGCTATTATTTTCCCTTAAAACCATGTTATAAGAGAAAATAATACAATCTACACAACCTTGAACCCAAATCTGAACTTCTGTGAAGGAGTTCGGATCTGGGTACCACAGTTAGTTTATTATCACACCCGCGCGATAAAAACTGAACAACTGACTGCAATTGCGTACCTACAGGGGCGGACTGAGAGCCCTCAGGACCCCCGGGCAAAATAAATCAAGGTCCCCCTTACAGGCCCCACCCATGTTCTGCTGCAAGCCCCACCCCTGTCCCGCCTCCATGCCCCGCCTCCAGCCACACCCTACACAATCTTTTTAATAAGATTTCAAAGTTAAAGTGACACAAAAGGCACCCAGACCACTTCAGCTCATTGCAGTGGTCTGGGTACAGTGTCCCTTTTGCAAATCGAGCTGCAATGTTATAGAGAAACTGCATTGTTTACGTTCCAGCAATAAGTCAGCCTCTAGTGGCTGCCAGCCACCTGAGGGCTTCCTGGATTAAAACAGACCTTTGGTCCGGTATCTGACGCTGGACGTCCTCACACCCTGCATGATGACCTCCAGGGTCAAATTTTTCCCCATAGGAAAGCATTGATTCAATGCTCTCGTATGGGGTGATCTAATCTCAGCGTCCATTAGTGAGCCTCTGTTAGAAGCAGTGTGGGCATAACTACTGTGAAGGGGGCACATATCTGGGCATAACTACTGTGAAAGGGGGGGGGGGCCTTCACAGTAGTTATTAATCCCTTTCAGCAATCCCCCCTTCAGTGAATGGGGGACTGCTGAAAGGGGTTAATAACTACTGTGAAGGGCCTAGCCGTCTGGGCAACCCAACAGATCATCCCCCCACCCACCTTGTACTTGTTCCACTGATCCGCTACTTCTGGCCAAATGGGCATGAGTTCAGTCATTTATGCTATATATGTGTCATCCACAGATCCCCCCCCCCCCATAACAGTGTCCCTGTGAGTGAATGATCCCCAATACAGGGTCTGGGGGCCGGCATCTGGTGTTGTAATGGCAGCGGGGCCCGCTAGGAGGAGCAGGCGCGTGACGTCAGTGAGTTGCGCTGCCGCCCGGCCTGCTACTGAGTCTGTGAGTAGAGAGAGGATCGCAGAGGATTTCAAGTTGTTCACATATAAATATTAGTATTACAGTGAGCGGGGTCCGGTGTAATGGAATACAGTGACTGCACCGGGCCCCGCTGCCATTACCAGGCCAGCATAACATTCGGAATCGGGGTGCTGGGCAATGCATAACATTAACACATTATGTTATTCTGCGGTGGGCCCCCATCCTGGCCGGGCCCTCGGACCATGTCCGAAGTGCCCGACCGGTCAGTCCGGCCCTGCGTACCTACTTGCGCGGGTTTGCCTCAATTCATCGGGGCGCATCCGGACCTAATCCAGACACGCTCGTCTGCAAGGGGCCTAAGTGTAGCCTCAGCATTGCAATGCAACTCTTGAGGGGGTCATTTATTAGGAGTATTTCTGGTGCAAGGTCCTTTGTGCTGCAATCCGTGTATAGCTATGCCATAAGAAATGAATAACGTCCCTAGAACTGCTTCCAACTAAAGAGGAAAAAAAAGTATTTTCAGAAGACTTGAATGAAGAGAGCTATACACATATGTGCATCCACTGCTCCATTCATTCTCCACCTGGATGTGACCACTTAGTGCTGAGTAAGTACTGATCACAAATGGCACAGAGGCCTAGGTCTACATAGATGACAACCGCCAAAAATGACTACAAGCTCTAGGTAAATAAGAAAACTAGTGTTGAGCGAAGTTCTCAATTTCAGGGAAAATTGTTTTGTTACCACAAAGCACAAGGAAATTCGGCTTTGCGGGGAATCAAATTTTCCCTGATATTCGGATGGAAGTCCACTTTGTGCACTTCGACTCGCTCAACACTAAATAAAACATTTAAATATTCCACTTTAAAGAGCTTTCTTAGCTCGAGATAAGTGTTGCTAAGGAAAATCCGTCTTCAGCGCTCAGTAAAAAGCTAAAGACACCTGTGATAACAAGTCAGGTTGGCAAGGTGATGGGCAGTGATGGGACACATGTATATAGTCGGGGACTGGGGTAGTGATGAGAGGCAGGGTGGAAACACTGGTGTTTTCAGTGCTCAGTAATGTGCCTAAGACTAAAGAAAAATCCTCTTTAGCAACACTGGAAGAGCTTTACTAAGAACAGTGCAGTTTCTAGGTAAAATTTCTCTCAGGGCGAGTGCGTGAGGTACAGTGAGTGAGCGCCGCCGCCCGCACTGCCTGCCTGTGGGGGGACATTATTTTTAATAAGGATCACTATGGACATTATTTAGAATGGAGGCTGCTGTGGATGTCATTATAACTGTATAATGTCTGATAGGCCTAGTCCTGAGTTATATTACTCTGCCCTGTATAATAATGTATCCTGATACCCCTTAGTTATATTACTCCAGCGGGGTAATATAACTAAGGGGTATCAGGGATGGGTACATTATTATACAGGGCATGGGCAGGGTAATATAACTCAGCTCAGGACTAGGCCTATCAGACATTATACAGTTATAATGAGTAATGACACCAACAGCAGCCTCCATTCTAAATAATGTCCATAGTGATCCTTATTAAACTTAATGTCCCCCACAGTGACAGTGGCCCCCATTTTCATGTCTCCCACAGAGGTGATTTTCACGCATCACTTGTGCGTTGCGTGAAAAGTGCAGCATGCTCCTCTTTGTGCGTTTTTCACGTAACGCAGGCCCCATAGAAATGAATGGGGTTGCTCGAAATTCGCGATGCGGTGCGATTTTCATGCACGGTTGCTAGGTGACGATCGGGATAGGGACCCGATCATTATTATTTTCCCTTATAACATAGTTATAAGGGAAAATAATAGCATTCTGAATACAGAATGCATAGTACAATAGCGCTGGAGGGGTTAAAAAAAATAATAATAATTTAACTTCCCTTAATCCACTTGTTCGCGCAGCCGGCATCTCTTCTGTCTTCATCTGTGAGGAAAAGGACCTTTGATGACGTCACTACGCTCATCACATGGTCCTTAACATGAGTCATCACCATGGTAATGGTCATGTGATGGACCATGTGATGTGCGCAGTGACGTCACCACAGGTTCTTTTCCTCACAGATGAAGACAGAAGAGATGCCGGCTGTGCGGACAAGTGGATTAAGGTGAGTTAAATTTTATTTTTATGTTTTTTAACACCTCCAGCCCTATTGTACTATGCATTCTGTATTCAGAATGCTATTATTTTCCCTTAAAACCATGTTATAAGAGAAAATAATACAATCTACACAACCTTGAACCCAAATCTGAACTTCTGTGAAGGAGTTCGGATCTGGGTACCACAGTTAGTTTATTATCACACCCGCGCGATAAAAACTGAACAACTGACTGCAATTGCGTACCTACAGGGGCGGACTGAGTCATGAGTCATCACAGAGGCCCCCCCATTGTAATTAATTCCCCCCATTGTAATTAATTCCCCCCCATTGTAATTAATGCCCCCCCCCCATTGTAATTAATGCCCCCCCAGACCATCACTCGCCTCACAGCAGGCATCAGCACTGCTCAGGGACTCAGGGCGGGCGGTAACAGGCATGCAGTGCGGCGCTCACTCACTCACTGTATGTCACGCGCCTGCGCCGCCTAGTGGGAGGATCAGGCGCGTGACGTCAGTAAGTCTGACCAGGGCCGGTGCAAGGATCTTTGCCGCCCTAGGCAAGATAAAAATTGACGCCCCCCACCCCCCCCTTATCAGATCCGGAATTGCGGACCCGGATCCACAATTCCGATCCTGAAAAAAAATAGTACATGTCCTATTCTTGTCCCCAATAGCGGACAAGAATAGGCATATTCTCTTAGTGCCGGCAATGTGCGGTCCGCAAAATGTAGTATTAATAACTAAACAATTAAATAATACACATATTGCATTGTCTACTTACCACCAGGACAATAAGATGATCTGGTCTCTGGCTGCAGTCTGGCTCTTGGTCTGGCTCTGCGGACTCCCTTGTCACTCTCTTCTCCCCCCCTCCCTTGTCACTCTCTTCTCCCCCCTCCCTTGTCACTCTCATTCTACTCCCCCCACCTCCCTTGTCACTCTCATTGTACTCACCCCCCCCCTTCTCACTCTCATTGTACTCACCCCCCCCTTGTCACTCTCATTGTACTCACCCCCCCCTTGTCACTCTCATTGTACTCACCCCCCCCCTTGTCACTCTCATTGTACTCACCCCCCCCTTGTCACTCTCATTGTACTCACCCCCCCCCCTTGTCACTCTCATTGTACTCACCCCCCCCCCTTGTCACTCTCATTGTACTCACCCCCCCCCTTGTCACTCTCATTGTACTCACCCCCCCTTGTCACTCTCATTGTACTCACCCCCCCCCTTGTCACTCTCATTGTACTCACCCCCCCCCTTGTCACTCTCATTGTACTCACCCCCCCCTTGTCACTCTCATTGTACTCCCCCCCCCCCTTGTCACTCTCATTGTACTCACCCCCCCCTTGTCACTCTCATTGTACTCACCCCCCCCTTGTCACTCTCATTGTACTCACCCCCCCCCTTGTCACTCTCATTGTACTCACCCCCCCTTGTCACTCTCATTGTACTCACCCCCCCCCCCTTGTCACTCTGATTGTACTCACCCCCCCCCTTGTCACTCTCATTGTACTCACCCCCCCCCCCCCTTGTCACTCTCATTGTACTCACCCCCCCCCCCTTGTCACTCTCATTGTACTCACCCCACCCCCCCTTGTCACTCTCATTGTACTCACCCCCCCCCCTTCTCACTCTCATTGTACTCACCCCCCCCTTGTCACTCTCATTGTACTCACCCCCCCCTTGTCACTCTCATTGTACTCACCCCCCCCCTTGTCACTCTCATTGTACTCACCCCCCCCTTGTCACTCTCATTGTACTCACCCCCCCCCCCCCTTGTCACTCTCATTGTACTCACCCCCCCCTTGTCACTCTCATTGTACTCACCCCCCCCCTTGTCACTCTCATTGTACTCACCCCCCCTTGTCACTCTCATTGTACTCACCCCCCCCCCCTTGTCACTCTCATTGTACTCACCCCCCCTTGTCACTCTCATTGTACTCACCCCCCCCTTGTCACTCTCATTGTACTCACCCCCCCCCTTGTCACTCTCATTGTACTCACCCCCCCCTTGTCACTCTCATTGTACTCACCCCCCCCCTTGTCACTCTCATTGTACTCACCCCCCCCCCCCCCTTGTCACTCTCATTGTACTCACCCCCCCCCCTTGTCACTCTGATTGTACTCACCCCCCCCCCTTGTCACTCTGATTGTACTCACCCCCCCCCCCTTGTCACTCTCATTGTACTCACCCCCCCCCCCCTTGTCACTCTCATTGTACTCACCCCCCTCCCTTGTCACTCTCATTGTACTCACCCCCCCCCTTGTCACTCTCATTGTACTCACCCCCCCCCTTGTCACTCTCATTGTACTCACCCCCCCCCTTGTCACTCTCATTGTACTCACCCCCCCCCCTTGTCACTCTGATTGTACTCACCCCCCCCCCCTTGTCACTCTGATTGTACTCACCCCCCCCTTGTCACTCTGATTGTACTCACCCCCCCTTGTCACTCTGATTGTACTCGCCCCCCCCTTGTCACTCTCATTTCGTCCCCCTTGTCAATGTCACCTCTAATGTAGCGTGGCCGAGCTCTGTTCGCTCCGCGGTACAGGAGCTTTTGTTTCGTGTACCCTGCTGACAGGAAGTGCTCACTTAGTGTGCACTTCCTTTCAGTCCGGCCGGGTATAGGAAACAAATGCTCCTGTACCCCGGGCCGGACTGAACAGAGCTCGGCCACGCTACATTAGCAACTCAGCAGTCTGCAGCGCAGGCAGGCTGCGCAGCACTAAGCCGGCCGCTCAGGAGGCTCAGCATGAGGGGCGCCGCCGGCCGACCGCCCGCCCGCCCGAACCTTTATCACATAACCAAATTTTTTTTTTTTTTTTTTTTACCTCAACGGGCGCCCCCTGCTTCTGACAGCGCCCCGGGCGGCCGCCCGTCCCGCCCGCCCCTAGAAACGGCCCTGACTAAGAAGAATATTGGGGAGTATACAAAAGTGGAAATGATGGGGTGAAATATGATCAAACTATAAGTGAATAAACTGTGTGAAAATATACATGCTGAATTGAATGTGTATGAAGAACATGTATTGTCCTTAAGATTTTGTACTGACTGATAGAACAGTACCATTAACAGGTTAAATAAATAAAACAGGTCAAACAGGAGTACACCTAGTATGAGCAAGAGGAATTGGGCGAAATCCAAGGTTGGGCTGATTGCTTTCGAGTGCCATATCACATGAGATTTTATGTACACGCCTTTTTAATTTGCTGTATTTTAAAGACTTTTCTTTTATCGGAGGTGTTGCACTGTGTCTCATTACCATTACGTTTTAGCATCTAAGATAAGATAAAGCCTACTACAGATATCAGCTTGTGGAGCCACAGAGCTGAGCCGAGAGGTGGACACAGTCCTGGAAGTAAGCAAGCTGGAAGAGGACGAGACGTGAGACTGAGAGCTGCAAGTGGAATCGATTCTGCCGATCCTTGTGGTGTGCGGAGAAGTAAGTAATCCTTCAGAAATCCTCCTACCTGTGATTTCAGGACTGTAGAGCAGTAAAATACATTTTTAGGTATTTAAGTACTAGGGGAATATAACAAAACAAGTGCAAGGGTGAAGTGAAGCAGTTGTCTATAGTAATCAATTAAAGGGGTTATGTTATGACTGATGTAGAATTATTATTATTTTTTTCAGACGACATATAGTAACATAGTACATAAGGCCGAAAAAAGACATTTGTCCATCCAGTACGGCCTGTTATCCTGCAAGTTGATCCAGAGGAGAGGAAGGCAAACCCTGTGAGGTAGAAGCCAATTTTCCTCACTTTAGGGGAATAAAAATTCCTTCCCGACTCCAATCAGGCAATCAGAATAACTCCCTGGATCAGCGACCCCTCTCTAGTAGCTATAGCCTGTAATATTATTACACTCCAGAAATACATCCAGGCCCCTCTTGAATTCCTTTATTGTACTCACCATCACCACCTCCTCAGGCAGAGAGTTCCATAGTCTCACTGCTCTTACAGTAAAGAATCCTCTTCTATGTTTGTGTACAAACCTTCTTTCCTCCAGACGCAGAGGATGTCCCCTCGTCACAGTCACTGTCCTGGGAATGAATAGATGATGGGAGAGATCTCTGTACTGACCCCTGATATATTTATACATATTAATTAGATCTCCTCTCAGTCGTCTTTTTTCTAAAGTGAATAACCCTAATTTTGATAATCTTTCAGGGTACTGTAGTTGCCCCATTCCAGTTATTACTTTAGTTGCCCTCCTCTGGACCCTCTCCAGCTCTGCTATGTCTGCCTTGTTTACAGGAGCCCAGAACTGTACACAGTACTCCATGTGTGGTCGTACATGGCAATACCTAGAACCAGCCCTGCACCTCACATGGGTCTAGAGAGGTCTACATTCACTGCTCCAATTGTTCTGCTAGATTATCTTCAGCCTGGCAGCTCAGGGTGGGTGTCCTTTCTTATGCATCTCTCTCCCCGTAACTGACACAGATTCTAACAGAACCTCTGGCTGGTGGCAGTTGAATATTTAAATCATTCGACCAGCTCAGTGAGACAGACAAAAAAATAAAAGAACAACCAGCAGGTGGAGCTATACAGATGCATTTTAGTGAATAGCTCACTGACCATACTAAAGTTTTAATTACAAAAGTATTCAGATCCAGGTGCTGGTTTGAAAAATGAATGAGTATGCTTGGTGACACAACCCCTTTAAATTTTGCTGAAATTGAGACCCATTTTTTTAATTTAATATACAGTATGGACTTGCATACAGGGGTATTCCCATCTGAGACGTTTATGACATATTGCTACGGGTAAACCTCTTGGACCTGCTCCAATCTTCAGAATGGGGCCCCGAAGTGAACAAACGGCAATCCTCGCATGTGTGTCTACCCTCTATCCACTACTATTGAACTTCCAAAAATGGAAGCCTCATGCACACGGCCGTTGCCCTGCCGCGGCCATATTGCGACCCACAAACAGTGGGTCCGCAATACATGGGCACAGGCCGATTGCACCCCGCATCACGAATGCGGAGCCATTCACTTGAATGGGTCCGCAATCCGGAAGGCTGGTGCTGAACTGCTTCCGTGGGGTTTCGGTCCGTGCCTCCGCATCGCAAAAAAGTGGTGCATGCACTACTTTTTTGCGGTGCTGATTGCAGACCCCATTCAAGTGAATGGATCCGCGTCTGCATGCGGCAGCCCTACGGTCAGTGCCCGTGCATTGCGTACCATAATTTGCAGTCAGCAGCACGGGCCCGGCCGACACACGTTAGGCTTTGATAAAATGATTATTGTTCGTTTTAACACTAGGATATGCCATCAAGTGAACAAGAGAACACTGTGCATGTGCATTCACTGCTATGGGAGTTCCAAAATAGCCAAGCAAGCGTGCTAAGCTATTTTCAGAAGTCCCCGAGAGGTGAATGAAGAGTGCACCATGTATGTATGGCCACCTTTCCATTCACCTCTATGGGACTGCCGGAAATAATTGAACCAGCACTCGACTATTTTCAGAACTCTCATAACAGTTAATGGAAGATACGCTCTCCTTTACTTCGAGAGCCCATTCTGGAGAGGGGTGCAGGTCCCAGAGATGGTGGTATGCCATTAATGTCTGAGATGGGAATACCCCTTTAATTTAAGTCTATGTGCCTCTATTCCATTCCACTTAGAAAATCTTGGTTCTCGTTAGAAGGGACATCTGTATTTATCAATATGGGGTTTTTAAAAGGGTATTCCCATTTTCTAATCTTATTGCATATTAATAGATTGTGATCAAGGTGGTCCTATTTCTGAGGGCCATTTGGTACTTCTCCTGCACAGAGGCTGTTTAACCACTGTGCAATTCAGGGACTGTGCTGCAGTTCCCTCCACAGGAGGTGACAAACAGTGTCAAAATGGGAAAAAATGTGTAGAATGATTGTTTGGAAGAACATGGAACACTGCAAGACAAATCCTTAAATTTTTGGCTCAGAATGGGTTAAAATAAAAAAACAAGCCCTACTCGCCCCCAGCAAACCCCACTGCTGCCGTTCTGATGCTGCTCTCCACTTCCTGGTCTTGGCCCGACATACAGGAAGTGCTCAGCCAATCGGCTACCGACCATAGCAGTGACCCAACTCAGCCAGTGATGGCTGAGTGGACCTTTCTTGGCACTTCTTGTGTCGGGCTAGGAGCCGGAAGTGCAGAACGGCAGGGACCGAAGCAGCATCAGGATAGCAGAGGATCACTGAGGGACAGTATGGCTGCTTCTCTGTTTATAACCCATTAATGAGCCATATATTAAAACATTAATACTGCTGGACACCCAATGTAAACATTGAATTAAAATAGCTTCTTCATCCCATGTTCTTTACACCCCAAGTTTACAGACAAATTTCACTTGCTTATACAGCCAGGGGGGCACCCAGGAATTTTGTCTAGGGGAGGTCCGAAAGGCAAAAAAATGTGGCATGTGTAGTGCGCTGTGCTAATTCAATTTTTCAAAGCCCCCTTTATATTTAAAACTGCAGGGACGGGGTGTAGTGTGTTGCGCTGATTCTTTTACTTGGCGATTCTAAAAGCTCTTTAGGAAAATAACAATGCGGCGTGCAAATTTTTGGGCACCGCCCATTATTAAAAGCCCCTCCTACATATAATAGGCCACTCCCAACAAACACTGTACAGCTGACATTCTATAGTTGCGGCCTGTCTCTACACATCATACGGAGAGGGGAGGTCTGTCCTGGCTGCACTGCCTGCTTCACATCATACAATAAACAGCCGGCTGCAGCCAGGAAGCTCCTCCGCTCTCCTCCCTCCCCAGATCCTGCTCGAGGCCTGTGGTTTCCCCCACCATCTGCCTGCTGCCCCCTTTGGCTGTCCTCACCCAGCTCTGAATCCTCATTCTGCAAATGGCAGGGGGATGAGCCGGAGCATCTCCTCTCCTACATAGCGCCACATACCTCTTACATCCAGTCATGTCACCTTTGTTGTAGACGTTCTCTTTCCTCATCTTCTCCATTCAGACCAGACCGCCATGATGATTTTTCAGCCATCTCCCGTCTCTGCAGAGATTAACAAACAGACATTAGTTTCCCACATTTCCATCATCTTCACATCTTCTGAACCCCCTTTCCTGCCACCCCCAATACTGTGCCTGCTGTGCCCCCAATACTATACTGCAGAAACAGTCCCCCTGGAAATACTACTACCACACAGATAGTGCCCCAATACTGTAGCCGCTGTGCTCCCAATACTATACTGCAGAAACAGTCCCCCTGGAAATACTACTACCACACAGATAGTGCCCCAATATTGTGCCCGCTGTGCCCCCAATACTATACTGCAGAAACAGTCCCCATGGAAATACTACTACCACACAGATAGTGCCCCAATACTGTGCCCGCTGTGCCCCCAATACTATACTGCAGAAACAGTCCCCCTGGAAATACTGCTACCACACAGATAGTGCCCCAATACTGTGCCCACTGTGCCCCCAATACTATACTGCAGAAACAGTCCCCCTAGAAATACTACTACCAAACAGATAGTGCCCCCTTCAACAATTATTGGCACACAGTGCTCTAAAAAAATAACTGTATAAGGATAATGTCCCCCAAAAATTATTGTGCTAAGCTGATAACGTGGCAGGGTGTCCCCCAAAGTGACAGGGCTCCCCAAAATAGAAATAATTATCTGCCAGAGCACACTTAGTAGTAATAATGCCCCTATAGTGCCCATACTAGTAATCATGTTCCTCATAGCCCCCCAGTATTAGCAAAGCTCCCCATAATACCTCCTAGTACTAATAATTCTCCCTACAATATGACAGTACATGAAATACCCCCGCTTAGTGCCCGCTGTTGAGCTAATGTCCCCATAATGTATGCCAGTATAAAATACCCCTATATAGTGCCCCAGTAAATGCCCTCATAGTGCTCCTCCCCCTTCCCCATAGTGTCCCCCATAATATGCCAGTAAAAAATGCCCCTTTTAAGTGCCACCATATGCCCCAATAGTGCTCCTCTCCCCCATAGTGCCTACCATAATGTGCCAGTAAAAAAATGCCCCCTTAGTGCCACCAGATGCCATAATGCCCCCATAATGTGCCAATAAGAATAAAGGCCCCTTTAGAGCCCCCACTTCCCCTTAGTGCCCCCAAATAATGCCCCTATAGTGCCACCAGATGCCCCATAGTGCCGTTTTCCCCTATAGTGCCCCCCATAATGTGTAAAAAAAAAAGCCCCTTTAGAGCCCCCATAGTGCTCCTCTCCCCCATGGTGCCCCCCAAATAATGCCCCTATAGTGCCACCAGATGCCCCCTAGTGCCGTTCTCCCCTATAGTGCCCCCATAATGTGTTAAAAAAAAAAAAAAAGCCCCTTTAGAGCCCCCCATAGTGCTCCTCTCCCCCATGGTGCCCCCCAAATAATGCCCCTATAGTGCCACCAGATGCCCCATAGTGCCGTTCTCCCCTATAGTGTCCCCCATAGTGTGTAAAAAAAAAAAAAAGCCCCTTTAGAACCCCCATAGTGCTCCTCTCCCCCATGGTGCCCCCCCCCCCATAATGTGCCAGTAAGAAGTGCCACCCCAAAAAAAAGTACCACCAGATGCTCCATAGTGCCGTTCTCCCCTTTAGTGCCCCCATAGTGCCGTTCTCCCCTTTAGTGCCCCATAGTGCCGTTCTCCCCTTTAGTGCCCCCATAGTGCCTTTCTCCCCTTTAGTGCCCCCATAGTGCCAGCTCCCCCCCTCCAAAAAAAACGACAAAAAAAATACTCTGATACTTACCTCCCGCAGAGATGCGATGCAGACCTCTTCCGGCCCGTGTCCCTGCTGTGTGCTGCCCGGCTCAGGCGGCGCGATGATGACGTCATCGCGCCGCCAGAGCCGGCCTCTGATAGGCTGCAGGCATTAGTGCCTGCGGCCTATCAGAAGAACAGGGGAGGGACACACCTCTCCCTCCCCTGCCGCAGCACAGGCATCCTTAGGACAGCGATACAGATGCATTAGATATGGAGATGAGTGCTTCCACAATGGAAGCGCTCATCTCCTACTGCCCCCCCACCACCGCCGCCGCAAATGCCCGCAATTTACATCCAGGGCCGCGCCACCTGTGGTGATCGGCGGTGCGGCCTGGAGGATAAAAAACAAATATTGGGCCGGTTGTTCTAGGGGAGGTCCAGACCCGCTGGACCCCCCCTGTAGGTGCGCCACTGTATACAGCTGATAGGATAATTAGGGCCATGCTGAACCTGGGATGAAATTACACCTGAGAGTTATAGTTCCACCACAGCTGGAGAGCCCCAGGTTAGAAAATATTCTGTGTTCAAGGCAAACAACAGTTGAGTTAAAGGGTTTGTTACCACATGATGGGGAAAGCTATTAGATCAGTGGAAGTTTTACGCGGGGACTCCTGACCGATTACAAGAGCGGGGATCTCATACCCCCTTTGAGCCTCCTGAAATGAACAAGTGGCAGGTCAGGCATGCAAACTTCTGCTCCATTCATCTGTATGTTATGGACTGTGGACAAAAGCCTACTTAAAGGGAACATGTTGCTGTGATACCGCTATTCTACTAGCAGCATGTTATAGAGCAGGAGGAGCTGAGCAGGTTAATACATAATGCTGTGGGAAAAAAATTCTGTGTAACTTATTGTTTGAAATCCCTGCTCCTAACCTGCTTAGGAGTCCAGTGGGTGGTGACTGGCAGCCTCCCCGCTATGTACGACCACCCACTGGACTCCTAAGCAGGCTTAGCTCCTCCTACTTTAAACCATGCTGTCTGCAGATCACACACATCATGACAGGTTCCCTTTATACTACAGGCATACTTTATGCACCCTAAAATAATAACACATTGCCCTCTGCTAAGCTGTCTTGCCTTCAGCTAAGACCAAGGTTCACATTTGTGTTGGAGACTCCATTGCAAATTCAGTCGGATGTACCGGGTAGGGTAGTGAGGCATGCAGTTCTATTTTGTCTGTCAAAACAATGGGCACCACAAAGAAACCCATTGGGCTCTATCAGGTGTTGGTGATAGATCCTGCAATGTGATGTCGCTTCAACAACAAAGGGAAGCCACAGCACAAATGTGAACAGAGCCTAAGGGGGCCTTCACATGCAGCAGATTTCAATACGGAAAATGGGGTTACTTTGGTAGCAAGCACATGGATTTCTGCAATCGCCATTATTACGGTTTATCTCAGTCCCAAATCAGTTTTATGTCCACTCCTTGCATTGACTTTAATAACTGTCCTGTATGAACCTGGACATACTGTACAATTGTCTTATGCATTTTCCTCATCTACCTAAACATAGATTAAGGCCTCTTTCACACCAGCGGTATGGATTGTGTCAGGATCTGTTCAGGGAAAACCTCATGGTGTTGCACACAAGTTCAATCAGTTTTGTCTGGGATTGCGTTCACTGTGTTTTTTTTCTGTCTGGATTGTATGCTTTCTTCATAAGTGTGAAGAAAAGCTGAATAACCATCTACTTCTTCTAGCAACCATCAGTGAAAAACGAAACATTATATCCAGATGCCTTCCGGTTTTCACACAAACTCCATTCACTTCTTTGGAGCCAGAGTTGCATGAAAAATGCAAAATATAGAACACACTGCAATATTTCCTGAACACAGACATGTGTGAATGTCTCAGGAGTCAAACTTGATCGTGTGAAAGAGGCCTAAGGTGTAAAGTACAACATTGGCATATAAAATATTGGGCCCGGTTGAGAAAGTTAAGGCCTCATTGTCAATCCATGTAATTAAATCTAAAATCAGACTCGATTTATGGTCTTATTACTGGAGATAAAGTATCTTGTCTGCTAATCTGTGATTTAAAACTTTTTTTATCAGGATCCCTGAATCCAGTTTTCTTGCAGTCTGCCCTCCTGTCCACACTTTTCTGCCCTCTGTGCAGCACCCCATCTCTGCCACATCATCATGCCTGCTGACTACAATGGCACCTGGGTCATGGAGGTCAATGACAACTTTGATGGGTACATGAAGGCTTTAGGTATGAGCTTTATAAGGTCAAGGGTATTTAGGAATTAGTAAGAATTCATTGAAAAGAAGGTGTCTTCTTATTTCAAGATTGTATAGTTTTATGTCATTGGGTTTTCTTTACTTTTTTTATGCAGCAACATTGGTATCTGGAGGCTTTAGCACCAGATGTGATCATGCTAGCTACCAAAGTCCATATGGATTAAGTTTTAACAGGGAAAGGCACAGCTTGAAATCACTTGACCCCGGCCTTTCAAGTGGCCTGAGCCCTATATCTCCACGTCAAGCACCAGATGCAACTGTGACCTCTGATAGACCAATAGCAATAGGTAAAGTTAGGGTGTGTTTACACATACAAGAATGCATTTGCATCCTAAATAGTTCCCCTTGTAGTCCTATGGAGTTTAAATCAGTCTATTCTAAAAATCTGTGCAGCTATGGTCCGGATTTTGTGAATCCCTATTTTTCCTTAGATTTCCATGGGAAATCATAATCCACAATAAAATTGCCTTGAAACAAAAAATCCAAACATGCAGTTTTCAATGCGTATTTTACCGCTACCTGTGATGGCGCCCTTAGTCTATGTTCAGATGGGGCAAACAGTTCTTGCACTTGTTCCTTTCATCTTAATGGACTTTGTAAAAATCCATCCACAAGTTGCAGAAACAACCCATTTAGATGTATGGAATATATTTTCAGTTACAGAAACTTAAAACCAAAAAAGTCACAGGTGAATGAATATACCTTGACAGCTCTTGTGAACATGGGGGACAGTATTGCTACCTTCCAGGTATAGCGCCATTGTATAACCACAGTAAAGGCCCCATGTTAACACAGTCTACATTTTTTCTACTTGCATTTCAATGGTAGGCTACCTTTGACCTAATGCAAACTTACAGGAAATGTATGAACAAAGCCTGAGTAATAGGTGGGTTAGGAGATCCATATGGTACCATACGACTAAATAAAAAAAATAAAAAATAAACTGATGCACGCTACCTGTGCATTGGTTGGAAATAACGCAGTTACACAGAAATAGACTTACATTAGGTGATAGGTGGCTACTGTAAACCATCAGCACTACCTGTAGAACGATGCTGTGGCAGTGCACATATGTGAAGGAGGTAAAGGATGAAGTAGTGACGGATCCTAATACAGGTACATGGCAGGATGCACTGAGGACTGTACATGGATGGAAGGGAATGAGTAGTAAAAGTTATAACTAATAACACTAGGAGATTTATGGAGAATAGGGTGGAGAAGGTGCAATTAAATTATCACTTCAGTGACGAAGGGTGATGGGGCACATTTTGAAACCCCTGCCCTGGACACCAACATAGCCCTTGGCTTAAACAGGACTGTGAAATATATCTTCAGTATACATTGTTTTAGTTGTATGTGACTATTGCACTCAGAGACAGAAAGCATGCGAAGCTCTCTACTGAAATTTCTGTAAAATGTACGCTTATTTAAAGGGATTCTCTGGGAATTCAGAAAATAAAACGACTGAAAATACTTAAATGTTACTGTATTCTAAATACATTCCCAAAAACCTTAATGAGTTAGATAGAACTGCTTGTTTTTGCCTAGAAAGTAATCATCAGGTAAAATAAAATGGCCCCTGTCCTATAAGTACACACAAAACCTGTCCTAATCACACAGTAGGACAAGTTACTTCACAACACTGAGCTAAAGAGCTGCCTCATCCTCCTCTCTGCTCTGCTTGTCAGGGATTATGATCCTGAATACAGCTGATAAGATCTTCAGGCATCTCTGTAGGAATGGAGTTTATGAGGAGACATAAAGTACAGAGACAGACGACGATGTGGGACTGCGGTAATGTAGCTGACTGCATAAAAGTGCTGCTGCTCATTGACTATATCCCACCCTCATCTCTGTACTTCACGGTCTTCTCATGAACTCCATTCCTACAGAGATTCAGCTGAAGATCTTATCAGCTGTATTCAGGATCATAATCCCTGACCAGCAGAGGAGGATGAGGCAGCTCTTTAGCTCAGTGTTCTGAGGTAACTTGTCCTGCTGTGTGATTAGGACAGGTTTTGTGTGTACTAATAGGACGGCGGCCATTTTATTTCTCCTAATGATTGCTCCCTAGACAAAACAAGTAGTTATAACTAATGAAATGTATTTGGGAATATATTTATAATATAGTAATATTTAAAGGGGTTATCCAAGAACTTTAATGCCCAACCATATGCCCTGGCCCCTCAGAGAGGTTGTACTTACTTCGCTCCGCAGCACCCGCATGACTTCTGATGCTGGCACGGCTGCTACATCTCCCCGTTGCGCAGATGAAAACATACGGCAACCGGGGAGAGGGCCAATAACAGGCCGCAACGGGGACGAGCCTCCCTAGCACAGCTGATGACGCTAGGGAGGCTCGTTCCCATCGCAGCCTGCTATTGGCTTCCTACCCCCCGACACCGGATGTTTTAATCCGCGCGACTGGGAGATGCAGTGGCAGACGTGCCGGCATCAGAAACGACGCAGGTTACAGGAAGCGAGGTAAGTACAACCTCTGTGAGGGGCCTGGGCATATGTGGGGGCATTATAGATCTTGGATAACCCCTTTAAGTATTTTCAGTAATTTTATCTTCCTAATTCCTGGAGAACCCCTATAAAGGGATACAGTAGAATATTTGAGAAAATCGCCCCGGGGATGGAACATGTAATGATTATTATCAGACCTGCATAGAAATATTCCCATTATCATTCTTAATTGAAGGACTTCAGCATGTAAACTGTGATCGGGATAGAAACCACATTATGGGGAACAGCAGAGCTTTATAATGACAATATATTTTCACATTCTCAAGCTGGAAAAAAGGCTACTGTGAAAGGCTACTTTCACACTTGCGTTGTTAATTCCGGTATTCAGATCCAGTAGAGTATCTCAATACTGGAATTAAACGGTTCCATTTTGATTTTGCACATCAAGATGCATACATTCAGTTAGGATGAGTTTGTGTGAAATCAAAATGGAAAAAAAAGGAACCGTCACTAAATATATTAAAAGCCAATGTGTGACGCACGGTTTTGTGTGATCTGAATGGATCTCTTTACATTTAGAATGCATGAGGACTAAAAGGAAATGTTTTTTTCCGGTATTAAGATCAACCAGAAAACAGCAATGCAAGTGTGAAAGTAGCCTAAGTACACTGCTCAGTCTGCTATCCAGTTTTCTCACTCTATACTTACATAC
This sequence comes from Bufo gargarizans, assembly GCF_014858855.1. Lineage (NCBI taxonomy): Eukaryota > Metazoa > Chordata > Amphibia > Anura > Bufonidae > Bufo > Bufo gargarizans. The sequence goes on from NC_058083.1 coordinate 101,306,815, forward strand.
ACTTTTATGGCACAACTAGGAAGGGGAATTCATTCCTCGTCCTGTTCTTTTTGCAGACATTGACTTCGCTACCCGGAAGATCGCTGCTCATCTGACCCAGACCAAAGAACTTATTCAGAATGGAAATGAGTTTAAGACAAAGACCCTCAGCACATTCAGGAATTATGAGGTTGACTTCACTGTTGGGGTAGAATTTGATGAGAAGACTAAAGGCCTGGATAATCGGGTGGTGCAGGTTGGTTGGTGCTGACTCTCCATGGTCAGAGATGATTCTTCTCACTGTTTCTATAGTAAAATCATACTTGCCAACTCTCTTTTAAAATGTCCTTGAGGCTCCTGGAAAAAGGAGAGATATGCCACCATGCTCTAGGAAGAGTTAGTAAAACAACATGAAGAGTTAATTTCTCTCTGAAAGCTGCCCTCCATATTACTGTAGGTGGGGCCTGGATTCTGGGGTGGGATGCCTCTCAAAAGTGGACAGGTCACTGCTAAAAAGGGAGGGGAGTGACTATAAAAAGGGAGTGTGTCCTGAAAAAGACCTGTGTCAACAGAAGAAAAATGTATGGGCAGCACATTGCATTCTTAAGCCTCTTGAAGGCCAGCCTTTAGAAGTTGGCAAGTATTAGTAAAACTGATTTTCTTTTTTCTTGATTTTACAGACCTTGGTGTCCTGGGACGGGGATAAACTTGTCTGCATCCAGAAGGGAGAGAAGAAGAACCGTGGCTGGAAAAGTTGGATTGAGGGAGATAAACTTTACTTTGTAAGAGTGGCAGGACTGGCCTTTATACCTGATGTGTATAGGGGAAAATACACCTGCCCATCATCCTCCGCAGGGAGGGCAGAGGCAGTGTTCATGGCAAGCAGATCATCAGACTCGTCTCTTGCAGCATGCTTTTAAAAATGCTGAATTATGTAAAACTGTTAGGCCCCTTTCACACGGGCGAGTACTCCGCGCGAATGCGATGCGTGAGTTGAACGCATTGCACCCGCACTGAATACCAACCCATTCATTTCTATGGGGCTGTTCACATGAGCGGTGATTTTCACGCATTACTTTTGTTGCGTGAAAATCGCAGCATGCTCTATTTTGTGCGTTTTTCACGTAACGCAGGCCCCATAGAAATTAATGCATCTCGTCTGTCTCCTTTGCTGAACAGGACCTGTGGTGAGCATTCATTTCAGGAACAGGACCTGTGGTGACGTCACTCCGGTCATTACATGATCCATCACATGATCCATCGCCATAGTAAAAGATCATGTGATGGAACATGTGATGACCGGAGTGATGTCACCACAGGTCCTGTTCAGCAATGTTCCATCACATGATCTTTTACTATGGTGATGGATCATGTGATGACCCGAGTGACGTCACCACAGGTCCTGTTCCTGAAATGAATGCTCACCACAGGTCCTGTTCAGCAAAGGAGACAGACGAGATGCCGGGCTACGCGATCAAGTGGACTAAGGTGAGTTAAATTATTTATTTATTTATTTTAACCTCTCCAGCGCTATTTTACTATGCATTCTGTATTCAGAATGCTATTATTTTCCCTTATAACCATGTTATAAGGGAAAATAATACAATCTACAGAACACCGATCCCAGACCCGAACTTCTGTGAAGAAGTTCGGGTTTGGGTACCAAACATGCGCGATTTTTCTCATGCGAGTGCAAAACGCATTACAATGTTTTGCACTCGCGCGGAAAAATCCATCTGAAAGAGGCCTTAGATGTTAACACAGGAGTAACAGACCACTGAAATCAGCGGGTCTGTCACTATACTAGGCTGCCATCAGAGAGGCCATGTCCTGGGACTGCAGCTCATTCCCATACAAGTGAATGGAACAGAGCTGCCATACCAGGCACAGCCACACATGTACAGTCTTTGTGGGTACTGGAGATCAAATCCTCATGGCCAAATACCAAAGACCTATTAAGGACAGGCCATTGATAGTCCCCGAAATCCTCCTGGATAAAATATGAAACCCCCTTAAAGGGATGTTAACTATGTTCTACTTTAAAATGCTGTGGGTTTAAGAAAAAAAACATTATTTAAAAATTAGCCGGGAACACGGAGAAGAGTTGTGAAGCAGCTCCCCGCCAGCCTCTTCCTGCCTGCAGCTTGATTGACGGGTATCTCACTATTTATGTAGAGCCAAAGACATTTCAATCAAGCTGAGATGAGCGGGAGAAGCCCTCGTCTTTTGCTATAACTTTTGGGCCCTGTTGTATTATGTTCTGACTATTTTAACTTCTGATGGGCCAGTCCTACCCTGTGTATGTCCACACAAGCAAGAGGGTCAAATAAAGGGGGGGTGGGGGGAATAATAGCACTTAACAAGTTGGAACAGTTGCTTATATCAATTGCCAGGATGCTATATGGCCAATTCAAATATAAAGACTACATGATCACTATACACACAAATTTGCTCTGGTGTTATTTTCTATCTCTAAAAAAACGCTATAGAAATCATCCATGTGTTTTTCCCACACCGCATGCAGTTTTTATGGCATTTTCTTAGCAGCATTTTTTTTTCTATATAGCTGTATGGACATATTTATTCATGGTGTTTGTCCCCTATAGAGAAGGAAAGGTCAAAGTGCCAGAAAAAAATTGCAAAAGCAGACTTTAAAAAAGCCAAAAATGACAATATAAAAAATGCCTGTGTCCTGTGCTTCATATTTCCCATAGACTTTCAGCTAACATCTGGAGCTGAGGTTTTTACTAAAACTTCCCCCCCCCCCCCCTCAAAACCGCCACTAAAACCTGTGTGTGACCCCACACTCACTATACTGCATCTTTATATTTCAGGAACTAACCTGTGAAGATCAAGTCTGCCATCAGGTCTTCAAGAAGAAGAACTAAGAACGTTCAGTTTTCTCTGCATACCGCATGTTTTTTTTCATAGTGTAGAAACATCTGTAATGCGTGTCTATGTAAACTTCATTAATAAATAAAACATTTCTATGAAAGTCTTACATTTTTTGCATGTGCATAAAAATCATGTTCACCATGACCTATACACTTCACTATTTTAAATAATTGACTCAATTCTAAACAAACTGAGTCTGTTACGAATTTCCCAAAAACTTCAGATTCTAGAGAATCCAAAACGTTTGAGATTTGTTTTGAATGAATTCATCAAAATGGTGTGTGCCATTTTATTGAGCAGAAGACAGCATAGCAGAGCAGGGAAGAGAGAGGATCACATGAGGCCGGGCGGTGCCCTGGCCAGCGTGTCAAGACAATAGCTAGTTAGTTACATTTAATTAATTGAAGACAGAGACGTATTCTTTTTCTAGGGACATTACACGGTCAGTGTGTCATTGAACTCGGTCAGGATGCCACCCATTTTACACTGCTGCAGCAACATTTAAAGTATTATTCAGAGGCTTGTTTTTTAACCTTATATTGCTCCCACTGGTGTATATTCTTCAACTGGATCAAAACAGCCTTGTGTTAGCAAGGGTGTACCTCCTTAATATGGTGGTGTATATTGTAATTTTCTAAATGACAGTAATTAAAAATGTCATACATGGCCAGCGATCTGGTTCCTAGTCATGTGTCGGTCATCGTGCAAGTGATCCTGGTGGCCCTGTTCCATCCCACAATGAACGTGTCAATTATCACTGATGGCACATTCATTGCCTGACCCCTGCGCTCCTGCACCACAGTGCAAGCGCCAGAATCAATATTTGCACTTGTGTAACACCCCAGAGTTGTGTTACTACACGCCTCTACCCCGCTACTATCTCCGAAGAGCCTTTACCTTGTCACCTGATATGATTTTGCTCACGTCTTCACAACTGTGCATTTAAAACTATGTTCAATGTAGAGGTGGGACGAATCCAATTTTTTTAGAATCCGAATCCGAAAAAGGTTCTCGAATCTTTGGAATCTCGAATCCTAAGAATCCTGTACATCAGAATTGTGTGAACGGTGTAAGAAACAAAGTGATCCAAACACTTATGGGGGGATCTATGGATGACACTGCTATGGGGGGGATCTGTGGATGGCACTGTTATGGGGGGGGGGGTCTGTGGATGGCACTTTTATGGGGGGGATCTGTGGATGACACTGCTATGGGGGGATCTGTGGATGGCACTGTTATGGGGGGGATCTGTGGATGGCACTGTTATGGGGGGGGGATCTGTGGATGGCACTGTTATGGGGGGATCTGTGGATGGCACTGTTATGGGGGGGATCTGTGAATGGCACTGTTATGGGGGATGTGTGGATGGCACTGTTATGGGGGGGATCTGTGGATGGCACTGTTATGGGGGATCTGTGGATGGCACTGTTATGGGGGGGATCTGCAGATGGCACTGTTATGGGGGAGGTGTGGATGGCACTGTTATGGGGGGGATCTGTGGATGGCACTGTTATGGGGGATCTGTGGATGGCACTGTTATGGGGGATCTGTGGATGGCACTGTTATGGGGGATCTGTGGATGGCACTGTTATGGGGGAGGTGTGGATGGCACTGTTATGGGGGAGGTGTGGATGGCACTGTTATGGGGGAGGTGTGGATGGCACTGTTATGGGGGATATGTGGATGGAACTGTTATGGGGGATCTGTGGATGGCGCTGTTATGGGGGATCTCTGAATGGCACTGTTATGGGGGATGTGTGGATGGCACTGTTATGGGGGGATCTGTGGATGGCGCTGTTATGGGGGATCTCTGGATGGCACTGTTATGGGGGATGTGTGGATGGCACTGTTATGGGGGGATCTGTGGATGGCGCTGTTATGGGGGATCTCTGGATGGCACTGGTAAAGAAAAGTTTGAACTTCACCTAAAGGTCTGGACATCAATTTCTGCTGCAAAATTCCTCTATTACGCCTACTATCACTACACTCAATTTATTGCAAGTGAGCCAGGAGTCCGGCCGTACCCAGGTAGGAGACACCGTTGATACAATTATCATCACCATACAGAGACATTATAGGCCATCACACCACTCTGACATTCCTAACCTGGGACGTGCGTTATAACACCTTGGGAGGGCCCTGTGATAGTATCCTGTGCACGCTGCAATAGGCGTCACGAACAAACTATAAACTATTATCCACCCATATCCTGACCCGCTGCATAAGTGGCGTCAGTGTATCCGTTCCTGGTCACTGCACTTGCGAAGTCGGTGTAGAGCTTTACTAGCAGTTGTGTAACTGGAGTTCTATGGGCCCCAGGGCAAACTTTGGATAGGAGCCCTCCTCCCACCAGGCCCGGTCGCGGTTTAAACCTCTGCCACACTCCTGGTCTCTGGTTTTAATAATAATATGCCCCCACTACCCCCAGTAATATCCCTATAGCGCCCCCAGTAATGTCCCTATACTGCCCCCAGTAATGTCCCCCACTGCCCCCAGTAATATCCTTCCACTGCCCTCAATAATGTTCATTCCCGCAGTCTTCACTCCGGGTCCCATCACAGCAGCATTACGCGGTCGCTCTGGCAACTATCAGGCCCCAGCATTGCCCTACTAGTAGCATTCACATATGACTCGAGTGGGTGGAGCCTGACCAATGTTAGTCAGGCTCCGCCCACCCGCTTAGTTTGTGAATACTACTAGCGGGGCAGTGCTGGGTCCTGATAGATACCGGACCGACCACATGTGATGCTGCTGTGATGAGCACTCTGATGGAAGTACAGTGATGGGCCCCATTACATGTGAGTGCAGGGGCCCCCCTCCCCCCACCAGGCCCAATTGCTATACTCCTGCTTACCAGCCCACCCCCCTTCTCAAGCCGGCAGCGCTGCCTGCTGACGTCAGGATGTTGCAAGGGAAGAGCTCAGCCCCTTCTTCAGCTACTTCGCTGCAGTGCCGGCACGAGAACTCTCTGTGCTAGCGCTGTCAAACTACAGGTTACTACCCTGCCCCCTTCTCAAGCTTCCTTACTTCACGAGCACCACTTGAGATACCAGCAGATTAGTAAAGTGTACTTTGACAGCGCTAGTGCAGAGAGAAATAAGTACTGCCCAGCCCTCTGAGTGTCTCTGAGGGGGCATTCTAATGTGAAGGTGGGGCACTACGGGGACTCTCTAAGGCTACTTTCACACTAGCGTTTTGGCTTTCCGTTTGTGAGATCCGTTCAGGGCTCTCACAAGCGGTCCAAAATGGATCCGTTTTGAGGTAATGTATTCTGAATAGAAAAAGATACGCTCAGAATGCATCAGTTTGCCTCTGTTCAGTCACCATTCCGCCTGCCTGCAGCGTTTTGCTGTCCGCCTGACGAAGCAGGGCCAAACGGATTCGTCCTGGCACACAATGTAAGTCACCGACCAAGGACAACATCTGCATGTATTTTGTATGTTCTCCCAGTGTTTGCGTGGGTTTCCTCCCACACTCCAAAGACATACTGAGAGGGACCTTGGATTGTGGGCCCCATTGGGGACAGTTGGTTGCTAATGTCTGTAAAGCGCTGCGGAATATAGTACCGATATACAAGTGCATAAAATAAATAAATAATGAGGACAGGATCCGTTTTCTCTGACACAATCTGGCACAATAGAAAACTGATCCGTCCTCTATTGACTTTCGATGGTGTTCAAAACGGATCCGTCATGGCTATGGAAGACATAATACAACCGGACACATTCATGACGGATGCATGCCGTTGTATTGTTGTAACAGAAGCGTTTTTGTAGATCCATGACGGATCCGCAAAAACCGCTAGTGTAAAAGTAGCCTAATATGAAGGAGGCACTATGGGGGCTATCAAATGTGTATATATAGTATCAATACATTTTTATTGGAGATTGTAGACATTACAAATGCCAAACAAGAAAGTAACAAAAACAGAACAAAAACTAAAACAATGAAAAATGAATGTCCTTTAGCACAGGTGAGATCTCAAAAGTCAGTAATGTTGTTGTACCTGCAAACAATACATCAGACATGCATTCAAAAAATATAAGCAGGTAGATGTGTAGCAAATCTGCTAGACAGCCAAGGCATCCAGTGATTATGAGTAGCTATCCTGAACTCACTGGCGTAGCTATAAGGGTCGCAGTTTTATATTTCCCTTTATAAGATGCAGTGCGGAAGAAGTGCTGTGAGCACTGTACAGTACTTACCTCCTGCTTGCTCTTCTCAGGTCCGGTGCTGCCGTGTCCTGGCTGCCTGCAGTGTCAGGACGTACAGAGAGCTCACTGCACTGACACTGCAGACAGGTGACAGTGCAGTGCGGACCCTGAGAAGAGAGCCAGGACATGGTGAGTGGCGGCAGGAGAGGAAAGTTCATGTATTTATTTTACTGTCTGAAATGGGGGATCTGAGAGGTCGAATGGGGGCCTGGGGGTCTGATTGGGGATCTGGAGGTCTGACTGGGGGTCTGAAGAGGTCTAATGGGGGTCTTATTGGTAGTCTGGAGGTCTATTGGGGGTCTTGATGTCTAATGGGGTCTAATTGGGGGTCTGGAGGTCTGATTGTGGGTCTGGAGGTCTGATGGAGGTCTCATTGGGGGTCTGGAGGTTTAATAGGAGTCTGATTGTGGGTCTGGAGGTCTTATGGGGGTCTCATTGGGGGTCTGGAGGTTTAATAGGGGTCTGATTGGAGGTTTAATGGGGTAAAATATGGGGGTTTGGAGGTCTAGTGGGGGTCTGGAGGTCTGTTGGTGGTCTGGAGCTCTGGTCTGAGGTCTAATGGGGGTTTGGAGGTCGGGTCTGAGGTCTGATATGGGGTCTCGAGGCCTGGTCTGTGGTCTGATATAGGTGTCTGGAGGTCTGGTCTGAGGTCTGATTGGGGATCTGGAGGTCTGACTGGGGGTCTGAAGAGGTCTAATGGGGGTCTTATTGGTAGTCTGGAGGTCTATTGGGGTCTGATTGGGGGTCTGAAGGTCTGATGGGGGTCTCATTGGGGGTCTGGAGGTTTAATAGGAGTCTGATTGTGGGTCTGGAGGTCTTATGGAGTCTCATTGGGGGTCTGGAGGTTTAATAGGGGTCTGATTAGGTTCTGAAAGTCTAATGGGGGTCTGATTAGAGGTGTAATGTGGGTAAAATATGGGGGTTTGTAGGTCTAGTGGGGGTCTTGAGGTCTGTTGGTGGTCTGGAGCTCTGGTCTGAGGTCTAATAGGGGTCTGGAGGTCTGGTCTGAGGTCTGATATGGGGTCTGGAGTGCTAATGGGGGTCTTATATGGGGGTCTGGAGGTCTGATGGGGGTCTTATCTGAGGTCTAATATTGGGGCAGGTCTGACATGGAGGTCTAATGGGGGTCTGATCTGAGGTCTAAAACTGGGGTCTGATATAGGGTCTGACATAGAGGTCTAACGGGGGTCTGGTCTCAGATGCGGGGGTCTTATCTGGTGTTTTATATGCGAGTCTGATTTGAAAGGTAAGAGGGTATTTTTTTGTACTGGCACACAATATAAACAGGTATTTTTGTGTGGTACCAGTATTTTCAGGCGGACTGTTTCTGCAGGATAGTTTTGGGGGGGCACAGTATTGGGGGTGGCAGGATAGAGTGTTGAGAAGGTGGAGAGGAGGATGGAAAGGTAGGAAACGGTCTGGTCTGACAGGTGAAGATGAGAAAAGAAAAATATCTACCGTATTCTTCCCACTATAAGACACACCAACCCATAAGACGCACCTAGGTTTTAGAGGTAGACAATAAGAAAAACATTTTTTTCATTATACCTCAGGTCAGACCCCCAATGTTAATCAGACCTCAGCTAACAGCCTCAATAAGATCGCCAATGTTAATAAGACCCCAATAAGACCTCAGATCAGACCCCCAATCAGACCTCAGCTCAGACTCCAATATGAATGACCCCCAATCAGACCTCAGATAAGATCCCCATGCCTCATATCAGCCCCCAGTAGCCTCATATCAATCCCCAGTAGCCTCATAGTAGCCCGCATTAGCCTCATAGCAGCCCGCATTAGCCTCATAGCAGCCCGCATTAGCCTCATAGCAGCCCACAGTAGCCTTATAGCAGCCCCCATTAGCCTCATAGCAGCCCTCAGTAGCCTTACAGCAGCTCCCAGTAGCCTCTCATCAACCCCCAGTATCTTCTCCATCAGCCCCCAGTGCCTCTCACCAGTCCCCAGAAGTGTACATCAGCCTCATAAATATAAAATAAAAAACCCACTTACCTCACCTGCTCCTGGACGCCGCCGCTCCTCTCCTCCAGCGCGATCTGCATCCTCCTGCTGTCGGCTGTGCTGTAAAGGCTGCGCACAGCGTGACGTCACAGAGCGCCTCACGCTGTGCGCAGCCCTGCACAGCTGACAGCCAGGGCCGTCTTTACCAAGGGGCAAAAGGGGCAGCTGCCCCGGGCCCAGTTACTCCTGGGGGGCCCAAGGCAGCTGCCTCTTGAGCCCTGCTAGCTACTGCCCCGGGTGTCAAGCTGTCAGCTACACAGGGGGTGCTGCTATGCCATGCCTGCCGGCACTGAGTCCAGGCATCATGATGGTACGGTAGATGCTAGAGTGGAGTTGTTAGAACGAGGTCTGTGATCGTACTGTGTTAAAGTTGTGATCTAGGACCTTAATGACATCATCACCATGTGACCAGTAACCTAGCGATTACTGGTCACATGGCTATGAGGTCATCACAGGTCCTGGCAGGAGTGTTGCAGAAGTTAACTGTGGAGCTTTTTTGTGTGAAGATTACATCAGAAAAAGGTGACACTCAGAGGCTGTTATGTTAATATACTGTAAACTACTGTATAGTGGGGTGCTGTATACTGTGTGGGGGGCTGTATAGTGTGGGGGGCCTGTATAGTGTGTGGGGGGGCCTGTATACTGTGGGGGCTGTATACTGTGGGGGGGCCTGTATAGTGTGGGGGGGCTGTATAGTGTGGGGGGCCTGTATAGTGTGGGGGGGCCTGTATAGTGGGGGGCCTATATAGTGGGGGGGCTATACTGCTGTACTGTATACTGTGGGGGTCTGTATACTGTGGGTGCGGTATAGTGTGGAGTGCTATACTGCTGTACTGTATAGTGTGGGGGGGCTGTATCGTGTATAGTTTGGGGTGCTGTATACAGTGAGGTGTTGTATACTGTGAGGTGTTGTATACTGTGGGGTGCTGTATACTGTGGGCTGCTATACTGCTCTACTATATACTGTGGGGTACTTTATAGTGTGGGGTGCTATACTGCATACTGTGGGTTGCTGTATACTATAGGGTGCTATACTGCATACTGTGGGGGGCTGGGGTGCACTGTAACACTAGGGTGAGCTGAGCCCTGGTCTCCTTCCTGCAGAGCGGTGCCCACTTCCAGCCTGAGCCCAGCTGCCCAGAGCACTGATCCTGAGCCGCTGGAGTCTTCAGAACTGGAAGTATTTATATCACTGTACTCTACCAGATGTGTGGATTTTTTGTGTGTGTGCTGTGGTGGAGGGCATGATTGCCTGCTAAGGTGTGGGAAGGCGGGATCCAGGCGGCCCAAGTAAATTTTTGCCCAGGGTCCAATCAATATTAAAGACGGCCCTGCCGACAGCCGAGGACCAGGAAGTGGTGAGTACAGAGCCTTCACCGCTTCCCGGTCCTCCTGTACTAATGAGCGCTTCCATAATGGAAGCGGCTCATTAGTATTCGCCCCATAAGACGCAGGGGCATTTTCCCTCCACTTTTGGAATAAAAAAAATGCGTCTCATGGGGCAAAAAATACGGTACATCAGAGGACACGTCACTGGGTGTAAGAGGTATGTGGCGCTGTATTACCCTGTATGTTCTGTAGCTCTGTATATAATGTTTTCCAAGTATGTCGTTAAAGGGGTTGTCTGCTTTTTTTTTCCGTACGAACGCTCCCTTCTCTGCTCTATTTACCTGCTCACTACTGCAATTGCTCATTTAGCTTCAGTCAATATTATAATAAGCAACTGCAGTGATTTTTTTTTATTTGTATGTATTATAGTCCAAGTCCAGAGCTGTATTCACAATTCTGCTGGTATTAGAGTTGAAATACCCAGTATTCCTTACTTGCTGAATGCCTGCAGAGAACTTGCTCTAGGGATTTACCTTCTAAGACGAGTCCTGTTTACACCAGGCATTGTACAGTAATCTAATGTAGTGCTTTACAGCAGCTCAGTCAACATCTTAGGTATGTGTCTATTAGAAACCCTTGTCCACACATTCCAACAGTAGGTACTGAGTCGGCAAGGAATGGTGGAAGGTTGTGAATTCAGATTTGGACTAATACATGCAATACAAACCTACATTGACCGAGTAGTGGGCCAATTATTGGGAACAAATGGTCCTACGAACACTTCTTCACAATAATTGGCCCACATAAAGGTGCTGCCGATCATCCAACAAACAAATCTTTCATGTGGCACCTGAAATCATCAATTGTCAGCAGCACGTTGACCTGTGTTTAGCCTCATGCAGACGTCCGTGGCACACGGTCCGTGAGATACCGGACTGGCATTGCAGGAGAGCACGGCGTCATTGGTTGCTATGACGTTGTACGCTCCTGCAATGCCAGTCCGGTATCTCACGGACCATGTTCCACGGACGTCTGCATGAGGCTTAGACAGGATGTGCTGCCGACAATATGCAAAGTCAATCGGGGATGAGGAATCGTATCAATGATTGTTCTCTCCCCCTTTGCTTTGCATGGGCCATGTGAAAAATCCTTTAAATGAGCACCAATCTACTTATATATCATTGATTATTGCTTCTTTATTGCCAGGGGACAACTTTTAGCTGGAATTTGCTTATCTGTATTATCTACTATAAAATGTTAGTTTAGGGCTTGGTAAATGAGCCTCACTTCTCATCATTTTAAACCCTGTGCAGAAACTTGGGAAAATTGTTGGCTAACTAAATATTTGTAAGGACATTTTTTCCACCAAGATATTGTCCTGCAGCAGTTTTTACATACATTAACCCCATTATATGTATAATCTGTATACTCAGCAATGAATATTCCTGCAAATACAGACACTCAAGTATTTCATCTGAGGCCATCTTAGTAAAGACACCTATTGGTTACCTCGGTTCATGCCCAAAAAGTTATCACTTGAAGAATACCCATCACCAGTACATCTGTGTAACGTCTGAATATGGATGAATCAGTGGGTACAAAAGTGAACTAAACACCCCCCAAGTGCTGATCACAAGGTATGGAATTAGCATGTAACCTATGCCCCTTCCCGTGTTAAGCCATCATAGCCATTCAGTAGTGATGACACTGAACATACATGTTTGCTTCTGTAGTAGAGGAGATCCCCCTCCTAAGGATTGGACATCCAACAACTTTTCCCAATCCTTGCTGAGCTTCAAAAGTTTCATCAGATAAAGCTGGCCATACACATTACAGAAACTGGATTTAGCCAAAATTGCTAAAAATCTAATGTGTATAGGGTCTATACACATTAGATTTTTAGCAATTTTGGCTAAATCCAGTTTCTGTAATGTGTATGGCCAGCTTTATCTGATGAAACTTTAGAGCCAGCTTTTATACCATCTTGTTCATAAAATACTCCCAGGGAACAACCAGTATATTGGTGCTGCATGACTCACTAACATTTGTGCAAAAACTTTTACTACATTGGACAAAGGGCACCTACAACTATGACTGTGTCCTATAGTAACAAGGTACAATGTGCAACCCAGAGTATAGTCTGCATCCAGAGCCTGCCATTATGTCATTCCACATGCTATGGAGTGCCCACCAAAGCTGACCTCATATTAGGTGCTTATCAGCCTAGCATTGGGGTGGACGATGCTATTATCCACCTTCTACACTGAGCTCTTTCTCACCTGGAGAAACCAGCGAACACTGAGAATAGTGTTCTTTGATTTCTCCAGTGCTTTCAACACCATACAGCAAGGGCTACTAAGAGACAAGCAGGATCTTGTGGGAGTGGACCACCATCTCTCCAAATGGATTCAAGACCACCTGACAAACCGACCTCAGTATGTGAGAGCCCGGGACTGTGTGTCAGACACAGTGATATGTAGTACAGGGGCAGGGGCAGATTGAAGTGGCCATGAAAAAAAAAAAAGAAAAGTGGACCCATGTTGTAGGTGAGTTCAAACTGACAGAAGACGGGCCAAAACAAGTAGGCGGGGACAACCTTAGTAGGCAGGGCACCGCCCCAGGAGAACCAAATACCACAAGGGCAGCACAAAATACTTCCACTCTCTCCACAGTATTGAACTGTATCACCACCTAGAGGACAGTAATACAGTTGAGTTCAGGAGGGCACCTATGGCCATTGAGCATCAGATGATTGTGTACCCAGCCTGCAGCCATCAAGAGGGCTTGAGTGGCCCCCTGGGCATCGGCCCACAAGGAAATTTCCCTGTAGGGTCTATGGCCAATCCGCCCCTGTAAAGGGGCACCTCAGGGTACAGTTCTTGCTCCTTTCTTCTTCACACTGTACACTGCAGACTTCAGGTACAGCTCATCTGGCTGCTACTTACAGAAGTTCTCTTATGACTCAGAAACAGTAGGCCTTATCACAGACAAGGATGACTGTCGCGGTCCTTCCTGTGAAAGAGGTGAGAAGATCGGATAGACTTGCTGCACAAGAGGCTATCTGACAGGTCTCTCTGTTTTCCTCTATGTATGTTGTTGTTTGGCAGGATCTCACCTCTCCTCAGGTGCCGCTCTTTATCAGTGATGAGGCTCTATTTTGATCCGCCTCACACTGCTGACCATGAGGTTGATAGTTTCTGTTTGGAGTTGCTAGTTTGTCTTGGATCTTCTGCTTCTCCATACATCTCTAAGCTAAGTACTTGTTGCCTTCGCTGTTTCTTATTATCTGGTGTGTGTTGTTTCTAAGCCTCAGGGAAACGCAGGTTCCTTCATTCTGGAAGGAACCAGCTGTCTCATCCCCTGTTACCTATTCTAGGGCTCGTCAGTTTTAGCAGGTCTTTAGGTATCCGGCGTATGAGTATTTCCACCATCAGGATCTGCTCATACTGGCAGGAGTTAGGGAAAGGCCTAGGGATTAGTAGAAGGTCACCAACCCTCTTCCTTAGCTTTTGAGTCCTAGATTGTTGTCTATTCATTGTGGTGTGTATTTGGTGTCTTCCCTTCCCCTTAACCTGTGACATTATCAACCGCCCAAACCGTTATCATTTGTTTTATCAGTATAGCTATAGATACTGGTTCTGCACTGGTCGATCGTATGCAGAGGCTGTCTTTGGAATTGGCTGACCTCCGCACAGCTGTTGCACAGTTTCAGAGACCAAAGGTGGTGGGTTCCGGCAGCGGGAACCAGGCCTGTCCTGAACCAAAGGTTGATCTCCCGGATAGGTTTTCCGGGGGAAGTGACAACTTTGTTCGGTTCAGGGAATTATATTTCAAACTGCGTCCTAGCTCTTCTGGGGATGAGAGTCAGAGAAGTGGGGATATTTATTTTGGTGCTGAAAGATGATGCTCAGTCTTGGGCTTTCTCTTTCCTGACCGGTTCACAATCCCTCTGGTCGGTAGATAAATTTTTCAGAGCTCTGGGACTTATCTACGATGACCCAGATCGGGTTTCCCTGGCCGTGGTTCCGTTGCTTGCGGCAGGGAGAGCGTTCTGCTGAGTCCTATTGCTCTGAATTTAGGAGGTGGACAACTGACTTTTTTTAAGGACTGTCTGTCTGAGAACCTGAAGGACGCCTTGGCATTTTACACAAATCCAGAGTCATTAGAGGCGGCCATGTCTCTGGCGGTGCGTATTGATAGACGCCTGAGGGAGAGATCTAAAGTCCTCTCCTCGATGTATTACTCAGGAGCTATTCTAGACACTATGGGGTAAGAGACACTCAGCTTGTGTCTGGTGATGAGCCAATGCAATTGTGTCAGGTCACACCTGGACCAGGTGATTTACAAACTTTAGGGTTAATAAAAGACTTTGCTATTTCTGTGGTCAAGGAGGACATTTTGTTAAGTAGGTCCTTATGTTAAACATCAAGGTGAAAAGGGAAATAAAAAGTCCTAATGTGTCTAGTCCTCTTCTCACTCTTGGTAGTGTGGATGGGGAAGTTGAGAATGTACTTTTGTCTTTTACGGTAGTACCCCATTTCTCCTGCCTGCCAAGGTGGCGCTAGATTCCAAAACTGTGGAAATGTAAATATGTAGCAGTGGGGCAGTAGTTAACTTAGTGGATGGCCAGTTTGTCCTATGCATGGTTTGACAACAAGCGCATTAGACAAAAATATTTCTGTGTTTGCAATTAATTCCGCCCCTCTCTCTCAAAAGTGTCTGTCCTCAAATGGTGCTGGACATTCGCCTAAAGGTGGGAGATTCTCATATTGAATCCATTTCATGTTTTGTGGTGGAGGGTTTTCCTCCTCCTCTGGTGTTAGGTTTACCATGGTTAACCAAACATAACGCTACATCGATTGGCAAACGAGACAAATTTTTGGTTGGAGCGATTTCTGTCTTGACAACTGTCTTAGCACGTTGCTTTCTGTTGTAACTACTAAAATGTTACTTCCTTTCCTTTCGGATTTTTCTGATGTATTCTCTAAGAGTGATCAGGAGTTGCCTCCTCATCGGGAGTATGATTTCCCCGTCAATCTTATTCCCGGAGCTAGATTACCAAAGTCTCAGTTGTATAATCTTTCTGAATCTGAAAGAGTAGCCATGCGAGAGTATATCACAGAGTTTGGCTAAAGGTCATATTAGACCATCCAAATCACCAATGGCGGCGGGGTTCTTCTTTGTTAAAATATGGAACTCTTAGGCCATGTTTGGACTTCCGTGAGCTTAATTGCATCACTATCCGTGATCCCTATCCCCTTCCTTTGATCCCAGATGTATTCAGATTGTCGGCGCCAAGGTGTTCTCGAAGTTGGATTTGAGGGGGGCATATAATATAAGAGTCAAGGAAGGGGACGAATGGAAAATGCCCTTTATTACTCCTGAGGGTCATTTTGAGAATCAGGTCATGCCTTTTGGTTTGTCCAATGCTCCTGCGGTTTTTCAACACTTCATCAATGTCATCTTTCATCATCTGGTAAGCAGGTTTGTGGTGGTTTATCTGGATGATATTTAAATTTATTCCCCTGATATGGAGACTCATAAGGATCACGTGAGACAGGTCTTACAGATCCTAAAAGAGAATAAATTGTATGCCAAAATGGAGAAGTGTGTATTTGCGGTCCCTGAAGTGCAATTCCCGGGGTACCTACTCTCATCTTCGGGTTTTCGTATGGATCCGGTAAAAGTCCGTGCTGTGTTGGACTGGAAACAACCTGAAGATCTGAGGGCACTCATGCGATTTTTGGGGTTCACCAACTACTACTGTAAATTTATCTTGAATTACTCAACTGTTGTTAAACCATTAACAGATATGACTAAGAAAGGCGCGGTTTTCTCAGTCTGGTCTGAAGAAACATTACATGCTTTTTCAGCAATAAAGGAATGTTTTGCTTCTGCTCCTAGTCTGGTGCAACCGGATGTGTCACAACCATTTATTGTGGAATTTGACGCATCAGAGGTAGGAGTTGGAGCAGTCTTGTCGCAGGGTTCTTCTCCTAGCAAATGGCACCCTTGTGCTTTTTTCTCAAAAAAACTCTTCTGCGGAAAGAAATTATGATGTAGTTGGCCATTAAATTGGCTTTTGAAGAGTAGCGTTTTTGTTTGGAAGGAGCGATTCATCCCATTACGGTAATAACTGATCACAAAAATCTGGCCTACCTGCAGTCGGCTAAACGTCTGAACTCAAGGCAGGCCAGATGGTCGTTGTCTTTTACTACATTTAATTTCATTGTCACTTATCGTCCTGGGATTATAAATGTCAAGGCGGATGCCTTGTCGTGTAGCTTTCCTGGGGGGGGAGGGGGGGCGGGCGATGATTCAGAGGATCCTGCTCCGATATTGGCTGATTGGGTGGTTGTATCCGCCCCCTTATCCTGAACTTGAGGCAGAGGTGTTGGAGGCCCAGAGAGAGACACCCAATTCCCGTCCTCCAGGGAAGTTGTTTGTCGTTTCGGAACTACGGCACAAGGTGTTTAAGGAACATCACGATACTGTTCTTACGGGACACCCTGGGAGCAGATCCACAGTGGATCTTATTTCTCAAAAATTCTAGTGGCCAGGGTTACATAAATGTGTTGAGGGCTATGTGGCAGCTTGTGAGACTTGTGCGCATGGTAAAGTGGCTCATACTCGGCCTTCAGGATCTCTACTTCCCTTGTCTATCCCATCCCGACCCTGGACTCATTTGTCCATGGACTTTATCACAGATTTGCCTAATTCTTCTGTTAAAACTGTGATTCTGGTGGTTGTTGACCGCTCCAGCAAGATGGCGCACTTTATACCATTATCAGGTTTACCTAATGCCAAAACTCTCACTCAAGTGTTTGTCGATAACATTGTGAAACCACACAGCATTCCCTCTGATCTGGTGTCTGATAGACTTAATTTGTTTCCAGATTCTGTAAGGCATTCTGAACTCATCTGGGGGTCCTTCTCTTCAGCCTTTCATCCTCAGTCGAACGGGCAGACTGAGCGCACTAACCAGAATCTGGAGACCTATTTGAGATGTTTTGTCTCTGAGAATCAAGAGGAGTGGTCTTCATTTTTGTCGTTGGCCGAGTTTGCCATAAATAACCGTAGACAGGAGTCCCCTGATAAGTAGCTGTTTTTTTGTGCATGTGGGTTCCATCCGTAGTTTAGCACATTTTCTGGTACTGAGACGTCTGGTATACCTGAAGAGGAAAGATTCTCCTCTTCATTGTCATCTATTTGGCAGAAGATTCAAAACAATTTAAATAAAATTTGGCAAAAAGTATAAACGTATGGCTGACAAGAGACGTGAGTGGTCCGGACCTGAGAGTGGGTGATTCTTTGTGGCTGTCCACAATAAGGTACCCTCTTGGAAGTTGGGGCCAAGGTTTATTGGGCCATACAATATCTCTGCCATTATTAATCCAGTTGCTTTTCTTCTTTACCTTCCGCAGGCTTTAAAGATTCATAATGTGTTTCACAAGTCATTGCTAAAAAGATATGTTGAACCTGCTGAACCGTCCTCCCTGCCACCACCTCCTGTCATGGTAATATGTGACGTTAATCTTGAGTTTTAGATTGCCAGCATAGTGAACTCACGTATTCTTTGTGGATCTCTTCAGTACCTGGTGCACTGGAAGCGTTACGGTCCAGAGGAAAGAATGTGGGTTCATGCGACCGACGTGGGTTCCTGCGACCGACTGTGAAAGGCCCTCACTTTGTGAGGGCCTTTCATAGGGCACATCCTGATAAAGTTGGTACTGGGTGTCCGGAGGCCACCCGTAGAAGGGGGGTACTGTCACGGTCCCTCCTGTGAGAGAGGTGAGAAGATGGGATAGACTTGCTGCACATGAGGCTATCTGACAGGTCTCTCTGTTTTCCTCAATGTATGTTGTTTGACAGGATCTCACCTCTCCTCAGGTGCCGCTCTTTATCAGTGATGAGGCTCTATTTAGATCTGCCTCACACTGCTGACCATGCGGTTGATCGTTTCTGCTTGAAGTTGCTAGTGCTGGTTTGTCTTGGATCTCCTGCTTCTCCATACATCTCTAAGCTAAGTACTTGTTGCCTTCGCTGTTTCTTATTATCTGGTGTGTGTTGTTTCTAGGCCTCACGGAGATACAGGTCCCTTCATTCTGGAAGGAACCAGCTGTCTCATCCCCTGTTACCTATCCTAGGGCTCGTCAGTTTTAGCAGGGCTTTAGGTATCCGGCGTATGAGTATTTTCACCCTCAGGATCTGCTTATACTAGCAGGAGTTAGGGAAAGGCCTAGGGATTACTAGGAGGTCATCATCCCTCTTCCTTAGCTTTTGAGGCCTAGATTGTTGTCTATTCATTGTGGTGTGTATTTGGTCTCTTCCCTTCCCCTTAACCTGTGACAATGACATGGAGTACAAAACAATTTAAATAACATTTGGCAAAAAGTATAAACGTATGGCTGACAAGAGACGTGAGTGGTCCGGACCTGAGTGTGGGTGATTCTTTGTGGCTTTCCACAATAAGGTACCCTCTTGGAAGTTGGGGCCAAGGTTTATTGGGCCATACAATATCTCTGCCATTATTAATCCAGTTGCTTTTCTTCTTTACCTTCCGCAGGCTTTAAAGATTCATAATGTGTTTCACAAGTCATTGCTAAAAAGATATGTTGAACCTGCTGAACCGTCCTCCCTGCCACCACCTCCTGTCATGGTAATATGTGACATTTTAGTTAGGGTGTTTCCTAGTGTAGAGGGGTTTCAACCTAGCACTGCAGCAAATTTTCAAGGCCTTGACTTAAAGGATAAGTGTAATTTCGGTTTAAAGAGTCTTTTTAGCAAAGATCTAACTGAGCGTTACTAAGGAGAGTCTTCAGTTCTACTGAGCGCTGAAGACACTTCTGTGTAACAACTCGGATGGAAAAGGCACATGTCCATAGACAGGGATTGGGGTAATGACAGGAGGTCGGCTGTAATCCTCAGTATGTTACAAACAGGCGTTTTCAGCGCTCAGCGCACTAAAGACACACTCTCCTTAGCAACACTCAATTTACACTCAGTTTTCAAAAAGAAAGAAACACACTTACCATAATAAAGTATATTACAGAAATTTTTAATATTCCTGTCCCTACAGTAATATAAAAAATAAAATGAAACAACAGTTACAATGTTGGACTAGAACTAGAAAAAGATGGCTGCTTTCTGTCCACAGGTTGGGTGTGGTATTACAGATCAGCTCCAATCTCTTCAATGGATCTGAGTTGCAAAACCAGAGGTAACCCATGGACAGGTGTGAGGCTGTTTTTAGAAGAAAGCAGCCATGTTTTCCTAATTCTTAACAAACACACAACCCCCTCCTGAAAACATAGAATACCCAGAGGGAATAAAATAATGTACATGCAAGTAGAAGTGTATAGATATTAAGAGGCCCAAGTTATGTATCAACAGTAATTTTCATGATGTATTGGGTACCTGCACCTGGGATTTGTGAAATTATGGATAAAGCATATAAGATATAGTGCCAGACAATCTTACAGCATAGATATGGTAACTGAACCTGATTAGATATGGCAGCAGAGGCAAGCCTAACAGACTCAAGCTTACTGATTAGAACCAAGCTTACTGCACGTCTGCTTTCACCCTGCACCACTTTCTAGTGCTCTGTCCAGGGCCGGACTGGGAATAAAAAGCAGCCCTGGAAAAAGCTGCATACCAGCCCCACTGCATTGCGTCATTATTTACTTGTTTATAATAGGGGAAAGCATTCATTTTAAAACACGTGTGTAAACACGAATATGAACTTTGCCCCACGATAGCTCTTTTGTAGAAACCCCATTGTTCATATTATCACAGTGTTTTCCCAACCAGGATGCCTCCAACTGTTGCAAAACTACAACTCTCAGCATGCTCAGACAGTGTTTTACCACGCCCTTTGACCCGCCCCTTTTTTGTTGGCCACCTATTTAATGATTGTTGCATGGAACATTTTACTTGACCAGCTATTTTAGATATTCTACGGCAGTCCTGTTACAATCCCCCCTCCCCCCAATGAGCCTTTCGACCAAATAATAAAAATATTTATAAAATCTCACCCATATGCTGCAAAAAAAATACAAAATCTGATTAATTGATAATAAAGATCAACTACAAACAAACATATTTCACATGAAAACTTACAGTTACTTGGCTTGACCCTTGGGGATCTCGGACGCCACTTCCACACTTTGACTGGGGGGCTCGGTAGAGCTGATGTTGTGCTTTATCCTAATGAGAAAGATTTCATAATAAGGATTTAGAGAAGGGGCAGAGGGATAGCAGAGCAGGGAGAGGATGTTGCTGCTACTAGGGGGTCATACCATGGGGGAGTAATAAAGCCCACCATAATGCCCCCCAGTAGAAATAATTCTACTTATAATGTGCAAAACATACCCCTTTGTAATGGCCCCAGTTGAGCTAATGTTCCCATAATGTGCCAATATAAAATACCCCTTCTCAGTGCCCCCATAGATGACCCCATAGATGACCCCATAGTGCTCCCCCTTTCCCCATAGTACCCACCATAATGTGTCCCAGTATAAAATGCCCCTATATAGAGCCCCCCATATAAAATACCCCTTCTTTTTAGCCTCAGTAGATGCCCCTATAGTGCCACCCAATTATCTGCCAGTAATAAGTGCCCCAATAGATGCCCCCAATCATGTGCCAGTAAGATGTGCCCCCATAGATGCCCCCAATCATGTGCCAGTAAGATGCCCCCCAATCATGTGCCAGTAATAAGAGCCCCCCAACATCATGTGCCAGCAGCCAGAGCGCCCCCATATCATGTGCCAGTAGCCAGAGTGCCCCCCTATGTGCCAGTAGCCCCCCTTATTATGTGCCAGTAAGCCCCGTTATTATGTGTCAGTAGTTCCCCTTATGTGCCAGTAGTCATCTTTATGTACCAGTAGCCCCCCTTATCATGTGCCAGTAGCCCCCCTTATCATGTGCCAGTAGCCTCCCTTATCATGTGCCATTAGCCCCCCTTATCATGTGCCACTAGCCCCCCTTATCATGTGCCACTAGCCCCCCTTATGTGCCAGTAGCCCCCCATTATGTGCCAGTAGTCATCTTTATGTGCCAGTAGCCCCCCTTATGTGCCAGTTGTCCCCCTTATGTGCCAGTAGCCCCCCTTATGTGCCACTAGCCCCCCTTATCATGTGCCAGTAGCCCCCCTTATCATGTGCCATTAGCCCCCCTTATCATGTGCCATTAGCCCCCCTTATCATGGGCCACTAGCCCCCCTTATCATGTGCCACTAGCCCCCCTTATCATGTGCCACTAGCCCCCTTATCATGTGCCATTAGCCCCCCCTTATCATGTGCCATTAGCCCCCCCCATGATGATCCAGTATTGTACCTATATAAAAAAAAATATAAAGAAATAAAAAACACTTATACTTACCTCCAGCCAGCGATGCGATGCAGGCCTCTTCCGGCCTGTGTCCCTCGCTATACGGCTCAGGCGGCGCAATGACGTCATCACGCCGCCCGCACCGGCCTCTGATAGGCTGCCGGCCTAGTGCTGGCAGCCTATCAGAGAAACAGGAGGGGACACACCTCTCCCTCCCCTGCCGCAGCATAGACATCTGTATCGCCATCCTGAGGACGGCGATACAGATGACTGGAGATGAGAACTTCCACAATGGAAGCGCTCATTTCCTGCTGCTGTGCCCTGCCGCCAGCCGCCCCCACTTGCCACCAGGGCCGCGGTCTTGCGGCACTCAGGCCTGCCGGCCTACCGGGAAATTTCCCGGTATCCCGGCAGGCCAGTCCAGCCCTGGCTCTGTCTCCTCCTCTGCCCCAACTCCTCTCTCAATAGCTACAACTAGTGTTGAGCGAACTTCTGTTTCAAGTTCGGCATACAAGGTTCGGGTTATCTAAGAATTCCGTTATGGATTCCGCTACCACGGACCATAGCGTATGGTCTGTGGTAGCGGAACCCATAATGGAATTCTTAGATTACCCGAACCTTGTACCCGGAATTTGAAAACAGAAGTTCACTCATCTCTAGCTACAACCTCTCTATAGATACTGTCACGAGGGTATCGAGAACCACGCCTGACTCCGTTATACCCGGGGTCAGGAAGTCGCAGCGGTTGGCTGCACGCTCTATTTAAGATAGGGCTGTTTTCCTTATGGTAGCTTTCTGGGTTTGCTTTGCAAACCCTTTTGGCTCACTCAGGGATCCGTAGCTCCTTCTCCTCAGCTGTTCCTTGTCCAGCACTCCCAAACCTCCTTATATTCCTCTCTCACACTTCTCTGGTTGCCAGAGATAGAGCTTCCTGCCTGGACATCTATCCTGACCCACTGGAGCTGTGTTGCTGCATTCTCTGACTGTTGATTCAGAACGCTACCCTCCGGATCCCTGTTGGACCTTTGTGGACAGTTGTTGTCGTCCACCTGGGTGTTTGTGTTTGTCTGTGTTTGTCTGTCCTCTCCCTGGTGTTTCCCTCTTAGTGCAGTGGTGAGGACTAGCGATCCCACCGGCCCGTTCACTATCTAGGGCTCATTTCAGGGAAAGCCAGGGTTTAGGCACGTGATCGCCGCACGGGTGAGGAACCCGTCTAGGGACGTCAGGGCAGTCAGGTGCCAGCCGCAAGGTGAGTTAGGGGTCACCACCTTTCCCTCTCCCTTAGGCAGGGCTTTCCCTGTTTTCCTCCCTGTGCGTGACACCGGTCATTACATTATCTCTGGCCCTTATTTTGTGTAGGTAAAAAAAAAAATATATATATATATATTTAGATTATTTATTTTTTTACCTACTTAGAATCCAGTATGGATCAAATTGCTGCTCTGTCCAAACAATTTCATGGCCTGTCTTTGGAGGTGGTAGGATTGAAGGCGTCGGTCCTCCAGCAACAGCAGCAATTACAACTGACCGCAAGCCCAGCGGTTGCTACTGGTAACCAGGTTGTTGCGGAACCCAAGGTCCCTCTCCCTGACAGATTTTCTGGGGGAAGGGACAAGTTTTTGGCATTCCGTGAGGCCTGTAAGTTATATTTTAAACTGCGCCCTCACTCCTCTGGTAATGAAGATCAGCGGGTGGGGGTTGTTATTTCCCTGCTGCAGGGGGACCCGCAGTCCTGGGCGTTCTCTTTACCTACTGATTCCCAGGCTCTTCGGTCAGTGGATGAGTTTTTCGAGGCCTTGGGTCTCATATATGACGACCCTGACCGAGTAGCACTGGCTGAATCAAGATTACGGAGACTCTTACAAGGAGAACGGCCGGTAGAGGAGTATTGCTCTGAATTCCGTAGGTGGGCTACAGATACCCAATGGAACGACCCGGCTCTCAGGAGTCAGTTCTGCTCTGGGTTATCCAAAAGGGTTAAGGATGCGCTTGCATTATATGAGACCCCCTTTTCCCTTGATGCGGTTATGTCCCTTTCTATCCGTATAGAGAGACGCCTTAGGGACAGGTTGAAAGAACCGGAGAAATTGGTAACTCCTCTCAAGCAGCAGTTAGTCTGTACGGACTTAGACGAGCCTATGCAGCTAGGAGGAACTACTCGTCAGGTCCGTCCTCCTGAGGCTCGCCGTAGGCGTGGGGTTTGTTTTTTTTGTGGGGAGAGGGGTCATTTCATTAATGTCTGTCCTTCTTTCCTCAGAAACAAAAGACCGTCGGAAAAACTACTAACCCCAGGCTGTGTGGAGGATGTCAGCCGGGGGGTATACGTCTCCTCCATACGTACATCGCAATTTGTGTTGCCAGCGGTTATTGTTTTTGGTGATAAGACGGAGACTATTTCTTTCTTTTTAGACAGTGGAGCAGGGGTAAATGTGATAGATGCCCATTTTGCCCGCACTTTGGGTTTGTCTCTCTGTACGTTACAGAGACCCATTCCCATATTTGCTATTGATTCTGCTCCCCTGTCTCAGAGAAACCTCACCCACATTGTTCATAATATACACCTTCGGGTAGGGGACCACCATAACGAGATGCTTTCAGGTTATGTTCTGGAGGGGCTTCCCACTCCGGTGGTGCTGGGTCTTCCCTGGTTGGTAGCGCACAATCCAGTAGTGGATTGGCAGGCCAGGGAGATATTGGAGTGGAGTGAGCAGTGCAGAGAAAATTGCTTAAATAGCAATTGCTTAGTCGCCTCCATAACTACCCTACCTACATTTATTTCGGATTTTGAGGATGTTTTTTCTGAAAAGGGTTGTCAGAAGTTACCATCTCATTGTCCTTATGATTGCCCGGTTAACCTTATTCCCGGCACAAAATTACCCAAGACCAGGTTATATAATCTTTCGGGTCCAGAGAGACAAGCCATGAAAGATTATATCTCCGAGAGCTTGGCTAAGGGACACATCAGGCCCTCTTCTTCACCCGTGGCTGCAGGGTTTTTCTTCGTTAAAAAGAAAGATGGGGGCCTGCGTCCTTGCTTAGATTTTCGCGAATTAAATCGGATAACCATCCGAGACCCATACCCTCTTCCTCTCATTCCTGACCTGTTTAATCAGATTGCGGGTGCTAGGTGGTTCTCCAAACTTGATCTTAAGGGGGCCTACAATCTGATTCGTATTAAGGAGGGGGGTGAGTGGAAGACAGCGTTTAACACCCCTGAGGGGCATTATGAAAATCTAGTTATGCCTTTCGGTCTGACCAATGCTCCTGCCGTCTTTCAACATTTCGTTAATGACATTTTTAGTTATCTAATCGGCAGGTTTGTGGTAATATACCTAGATGATATTTTAATTTATTCGTCTGATCTGAGAACACATGAGGAGCATGTCAGACAAGTACTGCAGGTCCTACGGACGAATGAATTATATGCTAAGATTGAAAAATGTGTCTTCGCCGTTCAGGAAATACAATTCCTGGGTTATTTTTTATCTGCTTCAGGTTTCCGTATGGATCCTAGGAAGGTCCAGGCAATTTTAGATTGGGATCTTCCTGAGAACCTCAAAGCACTACAACGGTTCTTGGGCTTCGCGAATTTCTATAGGAAATTCATTAAAAATTATTCACTTATTGTAAAACCGCTTACTGACATGACTAGGAAGGGGACTGATTTTTCTAAATGGTCTGACGCCGCTAAAGTTGCTTTTTCCTCTCTAAAAGAGAGGTTTACCTCAGCACCTGTACTAGTCCAACCTGATGTCTCTCAGCCTTTTATTGTTGAAGTCGATGCGTCAGAGGTGGGAGTGGGGGCGGTGCTGTCTCAGGGTCCGTCTCCTGGCAAATGGCGTCCTTGTGCTTTCTTTTCGAAAAAACTATCTGCAGCAGAAAAGAACTACGATATTGGCAATAGGGAACTATTAGCTATTAAACTTGCGTTTGAGGAGTGGCGCCACTTCTTAGAGGGGGCAGTCCACCCCGTCACTGTGATTACGGACCACAAAAATCTCCTGTACCTCGAATCAGCTAAGCGTCTCACCCCTAGACAGGCTAGGTGGTCGCTATTTTTTACCAGGTTTAACTTTGTTATTACCTATCGTCCTGGGGCAAAGAACACCAAGGCTGATACACTATCTCGTTGTTTCCCTGGAGGGGGTAATGTGAGTGATCCGGTGCCCATTCTACAAAGAGGAGTGGTTGTCTCTGCGGTACACTCTGTTTTGGAGGGGAAGGTGTTAGAGGCCCAGGGGGACGCCCCGGTCTCTTGCCCCTCAGAGAAATTGTTTGTACCGTTGAACCTACGTTTCAAATTATTAAAGGAACATCATAATTCGGCACTTGCTGGGCACCCGGGTAGTAAAGCAACCTTGGAGCTATTGTCTCGTCGTTTTTGGTGGCCAAGGTTGCGTCAGGATGTATTGGATTTTGTGTCTTCTTGTTCTACCTGTGCGCGCGCAAAAGTTTCCCATACACGTCCTGCAGGGTCTCTATTACCACTCGTCATTCCCAATAGACCGTGGACACATCTGTCAATGGATTTTATCACTGACTTACCTTTGTCTGCGGGTAAAACAGTGATTTTGGTAGTAGTGGACAGGTTTAGCAAAATGGTACACTTCATTGCGTTACCCGCACTACCTAATGCTAAGACTCTTGCTCAGGTATTCGTCAGTGAAATCGTGAAGCTTCACGGGGTCCCCTCCGATGTTGTTTCGGATCGGGGTACCCAGTTTATTTCTAAATTTTGGAAAGCTTTTTGTTCCCGTTTGGGGGTACACTTGTCCTTTTCCTCAGCTTTCCATCCTCAGTCGAATGGACAGACTGAGCGAACCAACCAAAACCTTGAGACATATCTAAGATGTTTTGTGTCTGAAAACCAAGAGTTGTGGTCATCATATTTACCGTTAGCTGAGTTTGCCATAAATAATCGTCGTCAGGAATCCACTGGCAAGTCACCATTTCCTGGTGCATATGGTTTTCATCCCCAATTCTGCACTTTCAAAGAGGGGGGGTCTTCATGGGTTCCCGAAGAGGAACGTTTTTCGTCATCTCTTTCATCGGTATGGCAGAAGGTGCAAGCTAACTTGAAAAATATGGGAGGTAAATACAAATGCATGGCTGATAAGAGACGGTCGCCAGGTCCGGACCTAGGAGTGAATGACTATGTGTGGTTGTCTACTAGGAATATTAAATTGAAGGTTCCCTCTTGGAAACTGGGTCCTAGGTTTATTGGCCCTTACAAAATTGTAGCCATCATCAACCCCGTGGCTTTTCGCCTGGAGTTACCTCAGACTTTTAAAATTCATAATGTTTTTCATAAGTCGTTACTCAAAAAATATGTTCCACCTCTAGAACCATCACCGCTGCCACCCCCTCCTGTTGTCGTGGATGGTAATCTAGAATTTCAGATATCCAAAATTGTTAATTCTCGTCGGGTCCGCCGCTCTCTTCAATATCTGGTGCATTGGAGAGGTTACGGTCCCGAGGAAAGAATGTGGGTTCCTGCGTCTGAGGTAAAGGCCGACAGGTTAGTTCGGGTTTTTCATGCCTCTCATCCTGAGAGACCTGGTCCTGAGTGTCCGGAGGCCCCTCGTAGAGAGGGGGGTACTGTCACGAGGGTATCGAGAACCACGCCTGACTCCGTTATACCCGGGGTCAGGAAGTCGCAGCGGTTGGCTGCACGCTCTATTTAAGATAGGGCTGTTTTCCTTATGGTAGCTTTCTGGGTTTGCTTTGCAAACCCTTTTGGCTCACTCAGGGATCCGTAGCTCCTTCTCCTCAGCTGTTCCTTGTCCAGCACTCCCAAACCTCCTTATATTCCTCTCTCACACTTCTCTGGTTGCCAGAGATAGAGCTTCCTGCCTGGACATCTATCCTGACCCACTGGAGCTGTGTTGCTGCGTTCTCTGACTGTTGATTCAGAACGCTACCCTCCGGATCCCTGTTGGACCTTTGTGGACAGTTGTTGTCGTCCACCTGGGTGTTTGTCTGTGTTTGTCTGTCCTCTCCCTGGTGTTTCCCTCTTAGTGCAGTGGTGAGGACTAGCGATCCCACCGGCCCGTTCACTATCTAGGGCTCATTTCAGGGAAAGCCAGGGTTTAGGCACGTGATCGCCGCACGGGTGAGGAACCCGTCTAGGGACGTCAGGGCAGTCAGGTGCCAGCCGCAAGGTGAGTTAGGGGTCACCACCTTTCCCTCTCCCTTAGGCAGGGCTTTCCCTGTTTTCCTCCCTGTGCGTGACACCGGTCATTACAGATACACATCAACAGCTTTTCAGTGACATGTTCCAACACCAACTCCCTAGTGCCTACTGTCTGCTGTGTGCTGTACAGCTACATAGGTATCTGAGGACCTCCATGTTGTCTCAGGCACAGACTAAATTATTCTCTTTTTACTGCCATTTCTTATAATCTGTGGTGCTGCTGTGGCATCTTCTGGCAGAATATAATATTGCAGGTGTACATTCAACAGGCAGTAATATGGAAGTATAACATAAATAACGTATTACAGAATGTAGCACAGAGGTACAATCAGCAACATAGATACGTGCACAGGAAGAAAGGGTAAATAAAATGCACAATGTCAACTGCACACAGGTAGATAGATAGATAGATAGATAGATAGATAGATAGATAGAAAAATAGATACAACTCCAAGAAGTTGGGACGCTGTGTAAAATGTAAATGAAAACAGAATACAATGATTTGCAAATCTTATAGACCCATATTTTATTCACCATAGATCATAGAACACATATCAGATGTTGAAAGTGAGACATTTTACCATTTCATGAAGACAATTAACTCATTTAGCACTTGATGGCCGCAACACATCTCAAAAAAGTTGTCACAGGGCCATGTCTACCATTGTGTAGCATCCCCTCGTCTTTTACAGTCTGTAAATGTCTGGGAAGTGAGGAGTGCTGTTGCTGGAGTTTTGGGAGAGGAATGTTATCCTATTCTTGTCTAATGTAGAGTTCTAGCTGCTCAAGAGTCCTGGGTCTTCTTTGCCAGATTTTTTGTATCATGATGCACCAAATGTTTTCTATCGGTGAAAGCTCTGGACTGCAGACAGGCCAGTCTGAAGTTTTCAGTATAACATTCTCTTTACAAAAACAGGTGATACAGGTGTATAATAAAAGTGCACTATGGTAGAGCACACACAACGTGTAGTACTCAAAGAGCGATAAGCCACGAAACGGCACAGACAACAACAGTCAAGAGGACATGAAAAATAACAATTAATAAAATAACTCAAAGATAGGAAAAGACACATGAAAGACAATATGGGGCGGGGGGAGGAGAGGAGGGAAGGTAAGGAGAGGGTAGGGGGGTAAGAATAGACGGTCACATCTTAGTAGTCTGGAACATCTCCGGAAGACACACCTCCTTAGGATCAGGGCCGTCTTTAATATTGATTGGACCCTGGGCAAAAATTTACTTGGGCCCCCTGGATCCCGCCTTCCCACACCTTAGCAGGCAATCACGCCCTCCACTAGAACACACACACAAAAAATCCACACACCTGGTAGAGTACAGTGATATAAATACTTCCAGTTCTGAAGACTCCAGTGGCTCAGGATCAGTGCTCTGGGCAGCTGGGCTCAGGCTGGAAGTGGGCACCGCTCTGCAGGAAGGAGACCAGGGCTCGGCTCACCCTAGTGTTACAGTGCACCCCAGCACCCCACAGTATGCAGTATAGCACCCTATAGTATACAGCAACCCACAGTATGCAGTATAGCACCCTATAGCATACAGCACCACACAGTATGCAGTATAGCACCCCACACTATACAGTACCCCACAGTATATAGTAGAGCAGTATAGCAGCCCACAGTATACAGCACCCCACAGTATACAACACCTCACAGTATACAGTAGAGCAGTATAGCACCTCACCGTATACAGCACCCCAAACTATACACGATACAGCCCCCCACACTATACATTACAGCAGTATAGCACTCCACACTTATACACCACCCACAGTATACAGGCCCCCCACAGTATGCAGTCCCACACAGTATACAGTCCCACACAGTATACAGCCCTCCCACAGTATACAGGCCCCCCACAGTATACAGGCCCCCCCCCACTATATACAGTCCCACACAGTATACAGTCCCCCCACAGGATACAGTCCCCCCACACAGTATACAGACTCCCACACAGTATACAGGCCCCCACACTATACAGGCCCCCACTATACAGTAGTTTACAGTATATTAACATAACAGCCCCTGTCACTTTTTTCTGATGTAATCTTTACACAAAAAAGCTCCACAGTTAACTTCTGCAACACTCCTGGTAGGACCTGTGATGACCTCATAGCCATGCGACCAGTAATATTGCTAGGTTACTGGTCACATGGTGATGATTTCATCTAAGGTCCTAGATCACATTCACAGCTCTAACAGTACAATGCATGGACCGGCAGGCATGGCATGGCAGCACCCCCTGTGAAGCTGACAGCCTGACACCCGGGGCAGTGGCTAACAGGGCTCAAGAGGCAGCTGCCTTGGGCCCCCAGGAGCAACTGGGCCCGGGGCAGCTGCCCCTTTTGCCCCTTGGTAAAGACGGCCCTGCTTAGGATGGGTCAAAACCAATCAGTTAATCCGTGGTCTACCAGGTGACCATACAAATTGCGTGAAGCTTTGACGTATTTGGGACCAGAATACGGCTGGGATACGGAGGGGGGTGGTCTGCAGTAGTAATTTTCGTAACAGGGTCATCTTCAATATACTAATTCTACCGAACCAGGAGAAATCCCGTCTGCGCCAGGCCACCAATTCCCTCTGGAATTGCTGGAGAAGAGGGGTGAAATTTAATTTATAGAGTTGTGGCAGATCAGCAGTGGTTTTTATACCTAGGGTTGTTATCCCATTCAGTGGCCAGGCAAAAGGGAAAGAGGTTTTGAGAGAAGAAACTAAGGCGGTGGGTAGGGAGATGTTGAGGGCCTCAGATTTTGAAATTGGTCCAGTCACTAAAATGGGAGATTTCACAGAGCAAGGATGGCAGGGAAATGTGGGGGTTGGTTATATAGAGCAGGAGGACATCCACAAAGGCTGCGCATTAGTATTCATGATCCCCAATTTTTACTCCGGATATGTCCGGGTTGGCGCGTATAGAGGACATTAGATACTCCATAACCAGAACGTAGATCAGAGGCAGCCCTGTCTCGTCCCATTGCGGATGAGAAAGGGAGGGTAGAGAGTACCATTGACAAGAACAACTACAGTGTAATCATAATTTACTAGTGCAGCTCAATAAAATATATTATCATCAAAAAGGTAATTTATTTCAGTAATTCAATTCAAAAAGTTAAACTCATACTTTCTATAGATTCGTTACAAACAGAGTGATCTATATCAAGTGTTTATTTCCTTTAATGTTAATGATTATGGCTTATAGCTAGGGTTGAGCAAACCCGAACTTTAGTTTTTTTTGTACATTTTCGTAAAAGTTTGAGTTTGGTGTTCAGCGATTTAATGGCGCTTGTTGAAAGGCTGCTGGGCAGCCAATCAACAAGCGTTTAACTCGTGTGCCCTTAGAAGCCATCACAGCCATGCCTACTAATGGCATGGTTGTGATTGGCCAAGTGCAGCATGTGACCCAGCCTCTATATAAGCTGGAGTCACGTAGCGCCGCACTGTTCTTACTAGTTGTAGGGATAGGATGCTGCTGCTGTGAGGGAGAGATTAGGAAAGACACTGATATCTGCACTTGGTGTGAAGTCTGCGATCTACAGCGTTTTTTGTTTGGGGGTGTGCAGTGAGCAGGACCGTGGTATGGTTACACGGACGCCAAATTATGCAGTGGGTCAGGATATGGGTATAATAGTCTATAATTTAGTTTGTGATGCCAATTTCAGCATGCGCAGGGTACTGTCACAGGGCCCTTTAAGGTGTGGTAACTCACGTACCAGGTTAGGAATGCCAGAGTGGTGTAATGTCTCTGTATGGTAGTGTGGTGCTAGTAGAAGTAATATAGGAATTTGCTGCAGTAATTGAGATCCAGACCTTGGGTAAAGTTCAACCTTTTCTTTACTGGTAGTAGCTTTCATCCAAGCAAGATACAGGTCCTTAGGTCCCAGCAGGTATTGGCAATGGTTGGCAGGAATTTATCTTCTGCTCTCTCATGTACCTGGAGCTTGCAGGAAAGGACGTCTGCTTTGTAGCTCTATACTATGGCAGGAATTTGGCTTCTGCACTTTCTATCTTCTGCTGTATGAGGACTGACTAGCTGAGGAGGAATATGGCTTCTCCTAGGGTCTCTGGATTTTACTCACAGTTGTCTTCACAGGGTATACTTTCTTCCTGCAACTGGAGTGGTCTGCTTGCTTCTTCCAGCTGAGGCTGAAGGGCTCAGGCTGGGGATGATGATAAATTTCTCAGCCGAGACAAGATCCTGGCTTGATTCCCTATATCTGGGAGCTCCTGCACGCACAGCCTTCCCCTGGCTGGCACACTCACTTTAACTTCCTTCTCCACCCATGAGGCAGGGTGTGGGAGCAACCCACTCTGCTCACAGAGGGGGGAGCTAAACTGGAACGAACTATTCCAGCCTAGAAACAGTGGGCGTCAGCGGCCATTTTGTGCAACAGCAGTGCACCAGCACTGCATATGTGCCAGGGAAAATCATTTAATCCTGTTTTTGTAGTTCAGTGGCTGACATATACCCATTTTTAAAGTGAACCTGCACTGCATATGTGCCAGGGGAAGGGAAAATAATAACGTCTGTGAGTTCAGGGACCCAGGGGGTGACATATCCCAATTTCTTTCTGTAAAGTACCGCTGTGCTGCATTTCTGAGAGTGAAATATAATCAGTTAAATCCATCTTTTCCATTGTGTGGTGACATATTTACATTTTTGGTTGGAAAGTACCTCTGAGGCCTGCACATGTGACAGGCAGGCACATAAATTCAGCAAATCCATCTCTTCCATTGTAGGGGTGACATATCTACAATTTTTTAAGTAAAAAAACCCTGTACTTAACATGAGAGTGAAATATAATCTCAGTTAAATCCATCTGTTTCATTTAGGGTTAAAAAAAAAAAGCAATAAAGTACCTTTTTGCCCTGTGCTGCATTTCTGGTAGTTAAAGCAATACAGTTAAATCCATCTGTTTCATTGTGTGTGAGAAAAAAACTTTTTGGGGGAAATAAAGTACCTTTGCTGCCTGCACTGCATAGCAGACCGGGCAATAAGTTAAAAAAAACTCGTCTGTTCCATTGTTGGGTGACATTAACCCATTTTGGCCATCAAAAAAACCCTGCTCTGCATTGTTCACAAGGAACTTAATTTAGTAAAAACGTCTGTTACTTCGTTGGGTGACTGCAAAAAAATGAGGAGAGCATCAAACAAGGGACGTGGCCCTGGTCGTGGTGCTGCTAGTGTTGGTGGAGCTCCTGTTGCAGGGAGAGGACGTGGTCGATCTGTGCCAGCTACACGCACAAGTGACATAAAAGATAACTCACCCCCTTGCAAATCAGTCTGAGCCTCAAGTCATGCAGCAGTCTCTTCTGCTTTTTGTTGACTCTGCTGGCAGGGTTTCCGTGGGCCATCCACATAGCCCTGCCCCAGAAGTGAAAGAGATTGAGTGCACAACCACTTATGTTTCAGGATGAGGACATGGGAAGACCACCGGAGCACTTCACAGGTGCCAACTGCTGTCGCTTTCTGCAGTCTACAGACCGACAAGGAGGGCGGGGATAAAGAGTGGGTGGAAGATGATGTGGAGGATGATGAGGTACTAGACCCCACATGGAATCAAGGTCATGCGAGTGATTTGTGCAGTTTGGAGGAAGAGGCGGTGGTCACACAGAGTCACCAGCACAGCAGAAGAGGGAGCAAGGTGCAAAAGCATTTGTTACATTCTTGGGTCACATTTTACAATTGTTGCTGTGAATAAACCCCTGCTCTGCATAGGTCACAGGGACCTAAATTTCTAAAAATCGTCTGTTACATTCTCGGGTGACATTTTATCATTTTTGCCATATACAAACCCCTGCTCTGCATAGGTCACAGGGACCTAAATTTCTAAAAATCGTCTGTTACATTCTCGGGTGACATTTTATCATTTTTGCCATATACAAACCCCTGCTCTGCATAGGTGACAGGGACCTAAATTTCTAAAATTCGCCTTTTACATTGATCATTAACCCATTTTTGCCGGTGAAGACCCCCAGCTCTGCATTGCTGACAGGGAACTAAATTTAGTAAAAACGTCTGTTACTGATCGGAAGATACGTGACTACAAGCGCACGCTGGTACACGCGCTGCTGATGGCATTCCCACCTGACAGCGGGGGCACACTGGAAGAACAAGGCGAAGGGAGAGGAGGAGGAAAAGGTCACCAACGCAGCTGGGGCACCACCAGCACCTCAGAAGGCAGGGTTAGCATGGCCGAAATGTGGAAAAACTTTGTCAGCACGCCACAACAACCAGCACCACCAGCTAATATGGAACGTCTTAGCAGGAGGCAGCATTTCACCAACATGGTGGAGCAGTATGTGTGCACACGCCTACACGTACTGAATGACGGGTCTGCCCCCTTAAACTTCTGGGTCTCCAAATTGGACACATGGCCTGAGCTTGCCCTTTACGCCTTGGAGGTGCTGGCCTGCCCTGCAGCCAGTGTATTGTCTGAACGTTTGTTTAGCACGGCAGGGGGCGTCATCACAGACAAACGCAGCCACCTGTCCACAGCCAATGTGGACAAGCTCACGTTCATTAAAATGAACCAGGCAGGGATCCCACAGGACTTGTCCGTACCTTGTGCAGAATAGACATGTATACCGGCCTCACCCAGCCATTGTTGTACTCCAGCGCACTTTTATCTTTGTTTTATTTTTTTATATTTCCCAATGTTTTGGGGTCTACCCAAATTTAAACAAAAAAAATATAATAAAAAAAAAAAATTAAAAAAATTTGGCTACCTCCTTCTCCTCCACCGCCGCTTCCACCTACACCGCAACATCAACCGCCTCCTCAACCTCCTACTCCATATGGACCTCGTCCACCTAGATCAAGATTATTATTTTTTATTTTTCAGTATTTTATGTTATTGTATTTCCTAATCCAGATTTGGTTGCAGAGCACTTGCCATGCTCTTAACCACATTTTGCTGCCTTTGCAGCCTTCTAGTCCTTTTTTAAAGCAATTTTAGTGCTCCAAAGTTCGAGTCCCCATTGACTTCAATGGGGTTCGGATTTGGGGTCCCGACCTCTAACTTTTTTGCGAAGTTCCGCCGAACCCGTCGAGCCCGAACTTCCAGGTCTCAACTCTACTTATAGCTAATTGAAAACCAAAAGTTAGTATCTCAGAAAATAAGAATATTACAAGACCAATTAAAAAATGATTTGTAATACAGAAATGTTGGCCTACTGAAAAGTATGTTCAGTATATGCACTCAATACTTGGTCGGGGCTCCTTTTGCATAATTTACTGCATCAATGTAGGGTGACATGGAGGCAATCAATCCAGATTGCTTTGATACCAGTCTTCAGATTGTCTACAGTGCCTTGCAAAAGTATTCACCCCCTTGACTTTTTTCATATTTTGTTACATAACAGCCTTAAAGGGGTTGTCCGGGATTTGTGACATTGCTCTAATAGTACAAGTGTGGCATACACATTACATACAAGCAGGTAGTACCTTTGGCACAGATTTCTGCAGCCCCATTTTCATCTTTGAAATTCATGGCCGGAAGTTACTGTTTTCTTCTCCTCATTGACGTACCAGGTCCCTTGCAGGCAAGCAAAGCTTCCTCTTCCGCTGCTCAGGGAGCCCGGTGATGTCACTGGCAGTGAATGAATCGGGGTGAATATTGATGAGGGGCGGAGTTACAGCGACTAGCCGACATCCCGCTATGCCCCACCCCTTGACACCCCGCTAAGCCCCGCCCCTCCAGTCCAGTGAGCTTCAGAATGAAAGGAGGTGAATATTGATGAGGGGCGGAGTTACAGCGGAGCAGAGAGACCGCTGTAACCACCTGATGCTGCCCTGCCCCAGGACCCACAGGGCAGTGCAGCCGGAAGTCAGGTAAAGATAAACAGATATATAAACAATGAGTGGGGGACCGTTGGAGCCACATAGAAGTGGCTAAAATAGCTGAAAATGTATGGAGGCACCTCTATTTAGATGTACATTGTGAGTAAACATGTTCTTTTTTTTTTTTTTAAACATTTGGTCCCAGAAAACCCCTTTAAATTCAATGTTTTGGTAATCTGAATTTTATGTAATGGATCAGAACACAATAGTCTAAGTTGGTGTAGTGAAATGAGAAAAATATATAAATAAAACTATTGTTTAGAATTAGAAAACAGAAGATTTGCATGTGTATATGTATTCACCCCCTTTGTTAGGAAGCCCATAAAAAGCTATGGTGCAACCAATTACCTTCAGAAGCCATATACAGTCATGTGAAAAAATTAGGACACCCTTTGAAAGCATGTGGTTTTTTGTAACATTTTTAATAAAAGGTTATTTAATCTCCGTTTCAACAATACAGAGAGATTAAAGTAATCCGACTAAACAAAGAAAACAGAAGAAAAGTCTTTTCAAGATCTTCTGTAAATGTCATTCTACAAAAATGCCTATTCTAACTGAGGAAAAAGATAGGACACCCTTGCCCCTAATAGCGAGTGTTACCTCCTTTGGCTGAAATAACTGCAGTGAGACGGTTCTTGTAGCCATCTACCAGTCTTCGACATCGGTCTGAGGAAATTTTACCCCACTCCTCAATGCAGAACTTTTTCAGCTGTGAGATGTTTGAGGGGTTTCTTGCACGTACAGCCCTTTTCAAGTCACCCCACAGCATCTCAATGGGATTCAAATCTGGACTTTGACTTGGCCATTCCAGGACTCTCCATTTCTTCTTTTTCAGCCAATCTTTGGTTGATTTACTAGTATGTTTTGGGTCATTGTCATGTTGCATGGTCCAGTTCCGCTTCAGCTTTAATTTTCTAACTGATGGTCTCACATGTTCTTCAAGCACCTTCTGATACACAGTAGAATTCATCGTGGATTCTATGATGGTGAGCTGACCAGGTCCTGCTGCAGCAAAGCAGCCCCAAACCATGACACTTCCACCTCCATGCTTCACAGTTGGTATGAGGTTCTTTTCTTGGAATGCTGTGTTTGGTTTACGCCAAACATGTCCTCTGCTGTTGTGTCCAAATAATTCAATTTTGGACTCATCTGTCCAAAGAACATTATTCCAGAAGTCCTGGTCTTTGTCAACTTTATCTCTGGCAAATGTCAGTCTGGCCTCGATGTTTCTCTTGGAAAGCAAAGGTTTCCTCCTTGCACACCTCCCATGCAAGTTAAACTTGTACAGTCTCTTTCTGATTGTAGAGGCATGTACTTCTACATCAACAGTAGCCAGAGCCTGCTGTAGTTCTCGAGATGACACTTTAGGGTTTTTGGAGACATCTTTTAGCATCTTGCGGTCTGCTCTTGGGGTGAACTTGCTGGGGCGACCAGTCCTGGGCATGTTGGCAGTTGTTTTGAAAGCCCTCCACTTGTAGACTATCTTCCGGACAGTGGAATGGCTGATTTCAAAATCTTTTGAGATCTTTTTAAATCCCTTCCCAGACTCATAGGCTGCTACAATCTTTTTTCTGAAGTCCTCTGACAGCTCTTTTGCTCTCACCATGGTGCTCACTCTCACTTCAACAGTCAGGAGCACACCAAACTAAATGTCTGAGGTTTAAATAGGGCAAGCCTCATTCAACATGCAGAGTAACGATCTACTAATTATGTGCACCTGGTGTGATATACCTGTGTGAGATCTGAGCCAATTTAAGAGGGAATACATGTGAGGGTGTCCTATCTTTTTCCTCAGTTAGAATAGGCATTTTTGTAGAATGACATTTACAGAAGATCTTGAAAAGACTTTTCTTCTGTTTTCTTTGTTTAGTCGGATTACTTTAATCTCTCTGTATTGTTGAAACGGAGATGAAATAACCTTTTATTAAAAATGTTACAAAAAACCACATGCTTTCAAAGGGTGTCCTAATTTTTTCACATGACTGTAATTAGTGAAATGATGTCCACCTGTGTGCAATCTAAGTGTCACATGATCTGTCATTACATATACACATATTTTTTGAAAGGCCCCAGAGGCTGCAACACCTAAGCAAGAGGCATCACTAACCAAACACTGCCATAAAGACCAAGGAAATCTCCAAATGGCTTCTCCATTTTTTTTTTACGTAGATCCATCTACGTAAAAATGGAGAAGCCAAGCTTGAATAGAGGTGGGGGGGTTAGACATCTATTGTCTGCCATGTATAATGCTGTCTTGACACCTTTTTCTGGGAAGTCTTTATCACCTACTGACTCCAATTAGGATAATGGGATTAACACCTTTGACCCAATGCTGGGCATAATTACCAGATGTGGATTCAGTTACATATTTATTCCCAGAATATTTTGTACAATCACAATCAAGCTCGTTGGAAGAACGAGTGAAACGTTTTCAAGAAATCTACAGTACGTCCAGTTGCCTTGATTTATTCTTTACAGATATCTTATGTGTTGGCATTGATCATGACATCCAGCACAAAGATTACCTCTGTCAATCTGAAATATTTAGTTATTTAGCTTACTTAAATGGCGCTGACATATTCCGTAGCACTTTATAGACATTAGCATCAACCTGTCCCCAATGGGGCTCACAATTTAGGTTCCCTATCAGTATGTATTTGGAGTGTGGGAGGAAACCGGAGTACCCGGAGGAAACCTGCGTAAACACAGGGAGAACATACAAACTCCATGGAGATGTTGTCCTTGGTCGGATTCAAATCCAGGACCCCAGCGCTGCAAGGCACCAGTGTTAACCACTGAGCCACCGTGCTGCATCAGTGGAACACCCCCTCAGCCAACATTGAGCGCTGGGGGCTGCCCACCCGACAAATCACTGTTATCAGGCACCAACACTAACGATACTGAATAGTGGCTGAATGGGAGAGCGTGCAAGAAAAAAAGAAAAATCCTGACAGAGTCACAGAAGAGGCAGCTGCAAAGGTATGCAGTCTGTTGGAGTTCTACGAGGACATGGCAGGTCCTCTGAAGCAGGGATGCCCAACCTATAGCCCTCCAGCTGTTGCAAAACTACAACTCCCAGCATGCCCAGACAGCCTACAGCTAACATTAGGGCATGGTGAGAGTTATAGTTTTACAACAGCTGGAGGGCCGCAGGTTTGGCATCCCTTTTTTTATTTTTTATTTTTTATTTTTTATTAAAGTTTTAAAATTACATAATGATTCACAACAACAGTAACTTGCTTTTCTTTTCCCAGTACATTGTGACTTTTAATCAACATTAATTTTTGCATTGTGTAGCATTCCCCCCACCCAACCCCCCTGGGTTGCTGCTTGCAACAGCACAGACAGAAAAGAATAAAAAATAATAATAATAAAACAGCCCCTCTCCATCTCTCTCCCCCATCCCCCCAACGACAGCTATCCCAGCCATTTATGCCATATTCGGGCAAATCTGTTTTTTTTCTCGTGAGAGATTAAATGGAATTCTTCTGTGACAAGTGCCAATCGAGTAGATCTCGCCCAATTGTCAACCGTAGGCACAGCACTATCTCCCCAGAGTCAGATGATATTTTTCCTAGCCTGGAATAGTAAATTGGCTGCTATTTCTAGCTGTTTAGGGTTACCTATTTTCTCCATGACTCCAAGAATACATATTTCGAAATCCCGGGGGACTTGATACTCCTCTATTTGTAAAATCACCTTCTTCCAATAAACCTGAATATCGGCACACGTCCAGAGAATGTGGATATCATCCACTCCCTTCTCTCCACACTTTAGACATCCAAATTCTTTGAGTCTGTAGCATTTCATCAGGAACTTGGGGGAATAGTATAGGCGGTATAATATATTGAATTGTATAATTCTATGAGAGAAACCATTTGTTACCTTATTTTTAGCCCGAATAGCCATTTCCCATAGTTCCTAACTTTGTGATGGTAAAACCGTGCTCCATTTATACATTAAGCATTTAACTGCTTTTTTATTTGTTTTCTGGTGTAGCAAACTCTCATATTTTAGATGTCAGTTTTTTCCCTACTGTTAATCTGGAGATTCTTACTAGTGGGGGGAGGGAGAGCGGTAATCTGTGTCCCCTTTCCTATCCTTGTTCGCAAAGCATGTTTCAATTGTAAATAGTAAAACACCAGATTTTTGTTTCCCAGTCCATATTGGTTTTTTAACTCTTGATATGGAATTATATCCCCGCTTTTCCATACCTGGCCCAGTTTAAAAATCCCGTACTTGCGCCAGATTTCCTGTTCAATGGCTGTTAATTCAGTCAGATGACAGTTATCCCATAATAAAGTATCCGTATGGAATTCATTTTGAGCCCATAGCGCTCTAGCTTCCTTCCATACTTTGGACAGCAATTCTATAATCAGTATCTTGTTGGGTCGCTGCAGCGTTAAGGTTTTTGCCTCAACTATTTGAAACAAATTGCAGCGGTCCAACTTTTTATCGATTGCTGCAATTAGGGTCTTATATCTTTGTGAATTGCTCCATACTATCATGTTTTTTATATGGCCAGAGATGAAATAAAGTTCCAAGTCCGGAACCGATAATCCTCCATTCCTCTTATGTATCTTCAGTTTTTCTGCTCTGATTCTGGGTTTTTTACCTCGCCAAATCAAATCCGCTAATAAGCTGCCTATTAGTTTGAAAGGTTTTTTTTTATTATTGTCGCTGCATTCAATAAAATATAGTTGAGAGGGAGAGAGAAATATGAAGTTTTTTCCAGAGATCTACTTTCTTCCTATTTTTTTTATTAGGGGTACAATATTTAATTGGGCATAATCTTTGGGTTTTGGGGTTATCTGTATTCCCAAATACTTGACAGGTTCTTGTGGACTTTTAATTTCTAAGGGGCCTGGTACAAAATCATTCTGAGGATCAATCGGGATACAGGCCAATTTAGACCAGTTTATATTAAGCCCAGCATATTTACTGTACTGATCAAAGGTCTGGAGTATCTGGTTACTGATGAATGCTTACCCACAAACAGCAGGATATCTTCTGCATATAATGCAATTTTTTCTTCATGGACACCATACCTGAACCCCACTATTTCTTTATCTTGTCTTATCATGTTAGCCAAGGGTTCCAGGGCAAGGGCGAAGAGCATAGGGGAGAGAGGGCAACCCTGCCTGACCCCCCTATTCATCTGTATATTATCTGAATATTCCCTGTTCACCATTACCCTTGCAGTGACGTTCGTATATAATAACTGGACCCATGATACAAAATTATCTCCAAATCCCATTTTTTTTAGTGTCGATATCAAAAAGGGCCATTCTATAGTGTCAAATGCTTTTGAAGCGTCAATTGCGACAATCATACGTTCCTCACTATTTGTGGGTTCAAGCTGGGTGTTCACGAAGTATCTCATAATATTATCAGTTGTAGTTTTACCTGGGATGAATCCCGACTGATCCTCATGTACAAGTGTCGTAATAACCTGCTTAAGTCTGTCTGCCAGAATCTTAGCCAAAATGTTATTGTCAGTGTTGATTAATGAGATGGGACGGTATGAGTCCAACAAACATGGGTCTTTATCTGGCTTTAAGATCAGTGTGACCAAGGCTTCCCTTACGGAATCTGGCAACTTCCCAGACTCCCTCGAGGCAGTCCAGACGGCAATCAGTTTAGGTATTAATATTTCTTTATTTTGCGCGTATATTTCAAACGGAATGCCGTCTATTCCTGGAGCTTTCTTTTTTGTTGTCTTTGTTAAAAAAAAATCCACTTCCCCAGTACTTATATAGCTGTCTAAGCTTTCCCTCTGCTCTAGTGTTAATGGGTTTATAGTATTTTTTTCCCGAAATTTTAGTATCTCATATTTTTTTGGTTTTACTGCTGTAAATGTCCTCAAAATACTCCTTGATCAAGCTTAACTTAGTAGCCTGGTCAACAATATTTTGGCCCCGTTTGTTCACTATGCAATGAATGTTGTTCTTTTTCCTCTGGGCTGCTACTAACGCTGCTAACTTTTTGCCGGGTATATGTGCATATATATAGTTATCCCTAACATAGTTTTGTTTATGTTGTTCTGCTAACAAAAACAGGTCATCCTTAATTTTTCTTTGTTAATCTGTCCATGTTTGATAGTTTTG
This sequence comes from Bufo gargarizans, assembly GCF_014858855.1. Classification (NCBI taxonomy): domain Eukaryota; kingdom Metazoa; phylum Chordata; class Amphibia; order Anura; family Bufonidae; genus Bufo; species Bufo gargarizans. The sequence continues at coordinate 101,348,731 of NC_058083.1, forward strand.
TTCATTGGGATATTCAATATACGGTACTTTTCCTCATGTTTTACAAGCTCCTGTTCTAATATATCAATTTCCTTCCTTGTTCTCTTTTTATATATTGCTGTATATTTTATGAAAATCCCTCTGATAAAGGCTTTTGCCGCATCCCACACCACTTTAACACCCGCAGAGCCTTCATTAATAATGAAATATTTCTTTATCTCTTGTGAAACTTTATCATGTAACCCCATAATATTTATCCAGCCAATATATATTCTCTTTTTTTTATATTAGTGATAATTGGACTGTGATCTGAAATCCCCCGGTGACCGTATTTAATCCCTTGGATATCAAGTGAACCTTTATCATTAGTGAATACTAAATCAATACGTGACAAACTCTTGTGAGTTTTTGAAAAACAGGAGTATTTTTTTAACTTTGGGTGCCTTTCTCTCCATATATCAATCCATCCAAATTCTTCCGTGATATTTTTTAGTTTAGATCCAGTGCAATAGTTCTGAGTATTTCCTATTCTACATCTATCTATTTTCCCATCCATTACATGGTTAAAATCTCCTGTGATTAAAAGTGATTTATCCTCACATCTAAGCACCAAATCGTGAATTTTTAATAGATTCTCTATCTTAAAGGGTGGGGGAATATAGACATTTACTATTATCCATGCTTTTCCATCTATTATGCAATCCATCAGGACATAGCAGCCCTCTCTATCTATCACTGTTATTGATATTTTTATGTCTATATCTCTATGTATTAAAATGCTCACTCCTCTTGCACATGATGAGTAGACTGAATGGAAAGCGAGCTGTACCCCCGGTCTGGTCACCCCACCCGCTGTCTCACCTGTCAAGTGTGTTTCTTGTAAACAAACTATCGCTGGAAGAGATCTTTGTATTGCGTCAAATACTGCTACTCTTTTTATCCCCTTACTCAGACCCCTAATATTCCATGAGATTATTCTCATAGGTCCTGTTTGTATTGGCTATAGGTATTTGCTACAGCACTGCCAAGGGGGGAAGAGGACGAGAGAAAGAGAGAGAGAAAAAAATTACAACAAGCAAGCAACCCACCCATTCCCATCTGAATGACCCAGAATGGCATAAACCCCTGGTTCTCTATCTGAGCATTTCCCCCTTCCGACCCGATCCCGGCCCTCCTGAAGCTCAACTCTTTATTTTCCCTTTAAACCATTCCCCAGCTGCCTCTGGAGTATAAAAAAAAAACACGTTTTATCCTCAACGTCGCCGGAAATATCATTGAATACTTGACACCGTGCTGACGCAGAGTCTTTTTTAGTTCAATGTACTGACTTCCAGCCTTTACTGTTTCCCTTGCGTAGTCTGGAAATAACTGTCACGGACGGTGTACAGGAAACAAGACAAAGCAACATGCATATATGACTCACTGGATCCAAAGCTAAGGAAACAAAAGGGAGACCCCTGCACAAGACCTAGCACTTTCCCTGGCTGCTCAGCCTATGCAAAATCCCAAAGGTGGATGGTTGCATATCCACGTACCTCGACTATATAACCCCTGAACACCCTACAATAGTGAGGGGACACGACCACCGGCTCCCTACACCAGACACGGAGGGAGTCAGGGTCACCTGGGATCCAGCAAACAGAAAATAACAGATAAATGTACAGCACTTAACTTTGTAGCAGACTGGGAAACAGGATCAGCATGCACACACACTCCAGGAAGAAGTATAAGCCGCCCAGTAAAGCATTATGGGGAGGAATTTAAAGGGAAGCAATCAGTCCAACTACATGACAGCTGAGAGAGGCTAACGAGATGAGGAACTGACTACCACAACAAAGAAAACTCAAGGAGGAGGTTCTGAAAGGCCTCTGTCAGAGCTTCTCAGCTGTCTGGTTGTGACAGTACCCCTCCCTCTACGAGTGGACTCCGGACACTCAGAACCCATCTTCTCAGGATGGGACCTATGGAAAGCCCTGATGAGACGAGAGGCCTTAATGTCCGTCACTGGGACCCACATCCTCTCCTCAGGACCATAACCCTCCCAATGAACAAGGTACTGAAGAGAACCGCGGACAAGACGAGAATCCACAATCCTAGAGACCTGAAATTCAAGATTCCCATCAACCATAATCGGAGGAGGAGGCAAAGGCGAGGGTACAATGGGTTGAACATAAGGTTTCAATAAGGACTTATGAAAAACATTATGGATCTTCCAAGTCTGAGGAAGATCAAGACGGTCGGCAACAGGATTGATGACAGACAGGATTTTGTAAGGCCCAATAAACCTAGGACCCAACTTCCAGGAGGGAACCTTCAATTTGATATTCTTGGTAGACAACCACACCAGATCACCAACATTCAGGTCCGGACCAAGCACACGTCTCTTATCTGCCACACGCTTATATCTCTCACTCATGCTCTTTAGATTATCCTGAATCTATTGCCAAATAGATGACAAAGACGAGGAGAATCTGTCCTCATCAGGTAAACCAGAAGACCCCTCTCCCGAGAAAGTCCCAAACTGCGGATGAAACCCATATGCACCAAAAAATGGTGACTTATCAGAGGACTCCTGACGACGGTTATTTAAAGCAAACTCAGCAAGGGACAAAAAAGAACACCAATCCTCTTGATTCTCCGCCACAAAACAGCGCAGATATGTCTCCAGATTCTGATTGACGCGCTCTGTCTGGCCATTCGACTGCGGGTGGAAAGCAGAAGAGAATGACAACCGAACCCCCAAGCGAGAACAGAAAGCCTTCCAGAATCTGGAAACAAACTGCGTGCCCCTATCAGAGACTATGTCTGAAGGAATACCGTGCAATTTGACAATGTGATCAATAAATGCCTGCGCCAGCATCTTAGCATTGGGCAAACCAGGAAAAGGGATGAAATGCACCATTTTGCTAAAACGGTCCACCACCACCAGAATCACAGTCTTCCCCGAGGAACGAGGCAGGTCCGTTATGAAGTCCATGGACAGATGTGTCCAAGGACGGGAAGGAATAGGTAAGGGAAGGAGAGGACCTGATGGCCGTGAATGAGGGACTTTGGCACGAGCGCAAGTCTCGCAGGCTGCCACAAAACCCTCAACCGACTTACGAAGCGCAGGCCACCAGAATCTCAGAGCGATGAGATCCAGTGTGGCTCTTGCCCCCGGGTGCCCAGCAAGGACCGTATCGTGGTGTTCCTTAAAAATCTTGTGTCTTAAAGCGAGAGGCACAAACAACCTCCCAGGAGGACAAAGATCAGGAGCCTCTGACTGGACTGCCTGCACCTCTGCCTCCAATTCAGAAAAAAGAGCAGAGACCACCACACCTTCAGCCAAAATAGGACCCGGGTCTTCAAAATTCCCGCCTCCCGGAAAACAACGTGACAGGGCATCTGCCTTCACATTCTTAACTCCAGGGCGGAACGTGACAACAAAATTAAATCTTGAAAAGAACAAAGACCATCTGGCCTGTCTCGGGTTCAGACGCTTGGCTGACTCCAAGTAGGCCAGATTTTTATGGTCAGTAAACATGGTAATAGGGTGTCTGGCTCCCTCCAGCCAATGGCGCCATTCCTCAAAAGCCAACTTGATGGCCAACAATTCCCTATCTCCCACATCGTAATTTCTCTCTGCGGAGGAGAGTTTTTTCAAGAAAAAGGCACACGGTCGCCATTTGGCAGGAGAGGAACCCTGAGACAAGACCGCACCCACACCCACCTCAGAAGCATCAACCTCAACTATGAAGGGTAAAGAAATATCAGGTTGCACCAAGATGGGAGCGGAAGCAAAACTCTCCTTGATATTAGAAAAAGCCTTACGCGCCTCTACCGACCAAGAAGAAAAATCTACCCCCTTTCTGGTCATATCAGTGAGTGGTTTAACAATAGAGGAATAATTCAAAATAAACTTCCTGTAATAATTGGCAAAGCCCAAAAAACGCATCAGCGCCTTCTGATTCTCAGGAAGCTCCCACTCAAGCACAGCGCGGACCTTCTCGGGGTCCATGCGAAAACCAGAAGCGGAGAGAAGAAACCCCAGAAATTGAATTTCTGGAACCGCAAACACACATTTTTCCAGTTTCGCATATAATTTATTCTCCCGCAGAATGAGCAAGACCTGACGTAAATGTTCCTTATGAGTTTTGAAATCAGGAGAAAAAATCAAAATGTCATCCAAATACACTAATACAAATTTTCCCATCAAATGATAAAAAATGCTGTTCACGAAATGCTGAAAAACGGCTGGGGCATTCATCAAACCAAAAGGCATAACCAAATTTTCAAAATGGCCCTCAGGGGTATTGAAGGCCGTCTTCCATTCGTCTCCTTCTCTGACCCTGACCAGGTTGTATGCCCCTTTTAGATCTAATTTGGAAAAGACTTTAGCCCCAACAACCTGGTTAAACAGGTCCGGGATTGGAGGAAGCGGATAAGGGTCACGAATAGTGATACTGTTCAGCTCCCTAAAATCCAGACAAGGTCTTAAAGAACCATATTTTTTCTTAACAAAGAAAAAAACAGCGGCAACAGGTGACTTCGAGGGTCGTATGTGTCTTTTTCTCAGACTCTCAGAGATATAAGCACGCATAGCGATCCTTTCAGGTTGGGAAAGATTGTATAAACGAGATTTAGGCAGCTTGGCGCCTGGGATGAGATTAATAGGGCAATCGTACTCCCTGTGCGGGGGCAAATCCTGAACTCCACTCTCAGAGAAGACATCCGAAAATTCAGAGAGAAAAGATGGTACAGTCTTAGTAGCAACCTCAGAAACAGATGTCGTGAGGCAATTCTCTCTGCAAAAGTCACTCCAACCATTTATTTGCCTCGCTTGCCAATCAATGGTGGGATTATGTTTAGTGAGCCAGGGTAGCCCCAACACTAGAGGAGTAGGCAAACCGCTAAGGACGAAACATGACACATCCTCCACATGAGCATCACTCACAATTAAACGGATATTGTGAACTATGCCCTTTAATGATTTCTGAGAAAGTGGAGCGGAATCAATAGCAAAAACAGGAATATCCTTTCCCAAAGTGCACACCTGGAAACCATGAGTTATTGCAAATTGACTATCAATGAGATTGACCGCTGCTCCACTATCCATAAAAATCTCACAAAAAATGCTCTTGCTCTCTAGCGCCACCCTAGCAGGCAGGACAAAACTGGAACTACAAGCAAACGGAAAACCTTCAATTTCCGCCTCAACCCTGCCAATAGTAACAGACGGAACATTTTTAAAAGATTTTTTCCTCTTTGTTTCTTTATTACTCCCAGAGAACTGCCTGAATCTCCTAGAGGGACAAACATTTGCCAAATGATTTATACCTCCACAACAAAAACAAACCCTCCCATGCGGGCTGAATCTTCTATTGTCAGAAGCAATCAACCCCAGCTGCAAGGGCTCCTGCTCAGAAGGGGCTGACAGCGACTGAGACCCCTGCGCACAGAATGGGACTGCTGCACTGTCCTGGGACTGAGTATGACAGGAAGGAGAGATCTCTTCTCTCTCTCTAAGACGCCTGTCAATACGAACGGCCTGAGACATAGCAGAGTCCAAGGAAATAGGCCTTTCATGAAAGGCAAATGCATCTTTCAATCCCTCTGAAAGACCATGGCAAAATTGACTTCGGAGCGCAGCATCATTCCAACCAGTATCAGCTGCCCATCTCCGAAATTCTGAGCAGTATATCTCTGCGGATTGTTTACCCTGGCATAATAGACGTAGTCTAGACTCAGCCAGAGCAATACGATCCGGATCATCATATATCTGACCCAGGGCTAAAAAGAATTCATCCACTGAACGGAGGGGCCGTGCCCCCTCCTGCAGCGAAAAGGCCCAGGACTGAGCGTTACCCCTGAGCAGCGATATAATGATCCCCACCCTCCGTTCCTCATCACCAGAGGAATGGGGAAGAAGGCGAAAATGGAGTTTGCAAGCCTCTCTAAAACGCACAAAATTCTCACTACCCTCGGAAAACGTATCCGGGAGCGAGATCTTAGGCTCAGAACAAACTCCATGAACGCCAGCTGAACCGGTCACTTGAAGCTGAGAAAAAGTCCTGCGGAGATCAGCTACCTCCAATGAAAGACCCTGAAGGCGTTCAGCCAAAAGTGAAACCGGATCCATGCTTGAGACGGTTTTGGCGGCTTATAATGTCACGGACGGTGTACAGGAAACAAGACAAAGCAACATGCATATATGACTCACTGGATCCAAAGCTAAGGAACCAAAAGGGAGACCCCTGCACAAGACCTAGCACTTTCCCTGGCTGCTCAGCCTATGCAAAGATCCCAAAGGTGGATGGTTGCATATCCACGTACCTCGACTATATAACCCCTGAACACCCTACAATAGTGAGGGGACACGACCACCGGCTCCCTACACCAGACACGGAGGGAGTCAGGGTCACCTGGGATCCAGCAAACAGAAAATAACAGATAAATGTACAGCACTTAACTTTGTAGCAGACTGGGAAACAGGATCAGCATGCACACACACTCCAGGAAGAAGTATAAGCCGCCCAGTAAAGCATTATGGGGAGGAATTTAAAGGGAAGCAATCAGTCCAACTACATGACAGCTGAGAGAGGCTAACGAGATGAGGAACTGAATACCACAACAAAGAAAACTCAAGGAGGAGGTTCTGAAAGGCCTCTGTCAGAGCTTTTCAGCTGTCTGGTTGTGACAATAACATTACAGCTTCACCTTCATACTCAAGATTACCCCTTTTTCTTGAATGTATATCCTCTTTGTCCCTGGCCGATAGTAGGCTGAAGATTATTGGCCTAGGTCTTATCTCCGGGGGAGGGGGCCATCCCATTCTACGGGCTCTTTCCACAAAATGTTTGTAATTCGAGATATCATTGCCCAGTTGTCCCATCAACCAGGCCTGTATAAAGGCACAAGTATCCTGACCCTCTACCCCCTCTGGGATCCCCAGACACCTCAGGTTGGTTCTTCTAGATCTATTTTCTAGCTACAGCAATTTGTTTTTTTAGTTCCCTATTGTCCTGTCCTTTAACCATTATTTCTAGTAGGTCCTCAGCATCTGATTTTCCATTCTTCTTCTCTACTTCTGTCACTTTTTCTTTATATTTTTGTAGGTCGCTCTTAGAAGCCCAACCGACTTTCTTATATTTCCCATCTGGAGAGAGAGGTCTTGTATTGCCAAACTACAATTTTTTATTTCTTTAAATATATCTTGCAAGCTAGGCGCCTGCGCCTCTTGAATAAGAGTATTTTCATCTGCATGTTTTTGGTTTTTACAGCCGCTCTCTCCAGCATGGGGATGTTTTTCTTGTATTTTCGGGCTTACAATATCTCCTGAGCCAAAAGGGATGTCCTCCAAATCTAGTGAAGTGTCTTCTTTTTTTTTCTTAGGGGGGCGAGTCTGTCTGCTCATATTCGGAAGAGGCTGTTGCTTCGGTCTATCTATTCTTTTAAACATAGGAGAGATTGAGGTGTTTAACTCTAATTGCCCCTTCCCCTGCTTCGCTACCCCCTGCCATGACATTGCAAATCCAGTACCAGGCAAAACTGCCAAGAAAACAAACAAAAAGGAGGAAGCAGTGGGACAGGAAGAATCACATTAAACAGGAGAAAAAAAAAACGGGGGTTAGCCCGTGCTTTGGTGTATCCTGTGATTCCCTATTCTGTGCCTCAATACTATCCCCACCCCAATTCAACGCCCCTGAGCCAAAGGATAGGGACACAGGGATGCACAGGATGTCTGCCCCAGAGTCCGAGTCCCACTCCTGAGGTTTTGTATTGTGTCTCTCAGAACAAAAGGATAAGTTAGTTCTATTTTGGAGTCTGAGTTCCCCTCCTGCAGTTTTAGTATTACGTCTCGCAGAGAGAAAGGGTAAGTTAGTGCTGTGATGAAGTCCAAGTTCCACTTCTGCAGGTTTAGTATTACGTCTCACAGAGAGAGAGGGTAAGTTAGTTTTGTGTTAAAGTCGGAGTTCCCCTCCTACAGGTTTAGTATTGCATCTCACAGAGACAGAGAGTAGATTAGTTCTGTTAGTACGTATGCCGTAGAGATAAATCAATCAATCAGCTTGCGCGGGGAGCAGTATGGACCCTCAGAACAGTTTATTTCACTGAGCAGGATAGCCAAAACAGTCTAGGCCCAGCATCCCCCAAGATCTTCCGGTCAGTACAGTCAAGTGGTTATAAGCTCTTATTCTCTGTATGCCCAGTTTAAAAAGTGCAAGGGTCACAAACATCAAACGCCAGTCATTTACCCCTGCATTACCCGTGGATCAACCCTAGCAGTAGGGAGGAAAAAGGAAAGAAAGAAGTCCGATCCAACTTCTGCAGATCCACTCTGATCATCCCCCCTCACATACTGGGGACTAGCTTACAGCTATTTTCTAATTGCAACCAGTCCATCTGCACAGGGATCCTTCACCTGTTGCCGTTATATGGAGCCGTCTGTTTCCAGGTTATTGGCACAATGTCAGGGTGTTCAAGGTCTTCCCCCCCTCGATACTCCCCCACCTCTGTAGATGTTACCATTTCACCTCCACTACAGTCGCCTCCGGCTCTGAAGTCAGCCCCCGGCGCCGGGGAACATCCGCAGCACCTCTCGAACCGACGCCAAGACTTGCGGTGTGGGAGGGGGAGACCAACACATCCGACATCCAGCAGGTAAACCTCCAGGCTTGCATGAGTCTCGCCTCTCGCGATCTCCCCGAGGACAAGCGAGTTGTCGGGTAAGTGGTGGCACAAGCGGAGAATGGTGCGCTACGCGTCAAGCATCCAGCCGAGATCCATGGGAGGGAGGGAGGGAGGTGCGCTCTTTACCTACGTGTGCCCGCACGCATGCTCCACCTATCAGTGGCATTCCTTCTCTAAAGTATAGTAAACAAACAATACAGCAGCACAATGTGAATAATACTGAATACATGGATTATAAATGTTATAACAAAAAATACTGTATCTAGAACCAAACTCTGTGTGTATATATATATATATATATATAAATAATTTGTAATTGGATTGAAAATTGGCTTCAAGATTGTATCCAAAGTGTTTTGGTCGATGATTCCTACTCTGAATGGTCCCGGTTTATAGGTGGTGTGCCCCAAGGTTCAGTGCTGGGTCCGCTATTTTACTTTTTCATTAATTTCATAGAGGATAGGATTAATAGTGCTGAAACCAAACATTTTAATATGGTCCAGTCTATGGAAGATGTAAATAAGTTACAAGCTGACTCGGACAAACTTACTGTTTAGGCCTCCACTTGGATAATGAGGTTCAATATAGATAAATGTAAAGTTATGCACCTGGGGGCTAATAATCTATATGCAGCATTTGTCCTAGTATCTTTTAGAGTACATGGAGCGTGCCACCCTTGGCGCGCACCATGTTCTCCTAAGCTGGCACAGTGGAGAAGGAGTCTCTCCTTCCCCACTGTGACGCGGCTGCCACTGCCACCAATGACAATGCGGTACCTGAGGGGTTAATTGACGCGGTTCGGAGGGATCCCTGTCATTGAGGCCACGTACATTTGTATTAAGGGGTTAATTATATTCATTGGTGGCGCAGTGGCCAACAGCCCCCCTCAGTATTATATTCATTGGTGGCAGTGGCCACAGGGTCCCCTCCCCTCCTCCTATTCATTGGTGGCAGTGGCAGCATCCGATCAGAGCACCAGCAGGAAATCATAAGGCTCCGATCGATTACCATGGCAGCTAGGATGCTACTGAAGCCATCCCTGGCTGCCATGGTAAGCTCCCTGCTGCTATGTGTACTAAGCACAGGGCAGCAGAAACAGTGTAAAGTCCTATTCATCCTAATAGATCTCTATTAGGGTGAATAGTACAAGGGTTCTAGCCTTGTACTATTTTTTGTCACCTTGCCCCCTGCAAACATAGGATAGGACTGTTCTATTATAGGCCGAACCTTGCATAAAATGCAGAATGCAAGTTTTTTTGGGGTGTTTTATTTTTCTTTCCGTGCTATCGAATGGTATCGAGTATCGCAATACTTTTTTATGGTATCGAAAACGAATCAAAACTTTATCATGACAACCCTAGTTAGGATAGACAGGTAGAAGGCAGGGCCTAATACATCATACATCACCTTTCCCATGGGAGCATGCATACACATATAGTTGTCAATCACTAAGTATGACCGCCTAGTGGACTATTAAGCAGAGAAAGAAAGCAGGCTCTGCTCCTCCTGCTCTAAACCATGCTGCCTGTAGGCTACACTGCATGTAAATCAGGACAGGTTGCTGTCAGACTGCCTTGCCTCTAGTTAAGGCCTAGGTTCATATATGTGTTGGAGCCTCCATTACAAATTCTGTCAGATTTACCAGGAAGAATGCTATTTTGCCTATCAAACAGGGCAGCACAAAGGAACCCTTTCAGTTCGACTGGGCTCCACCGGGCACTGGTGATAGCTCCTAAAATGTGACATGTAATTAAACATTTAGCATAGCCACTGAGATACTCAATCAAATGTACCTGTATAGCACCACCTGCTGTTTGTTTTTTTCTTATTTCTTTGTCCTGCTCACTGAGATGGCCGCACATGCTTAGTTTCATCCTACAACTGCCTCCTGAGCTGTGATAGGGAGAGCTGAGACATGCCCCCTGAGCTGTGATAGGGAGAGCTGAGACACGACCACTTATCTGCAGCAGAAAACACACTCCCCTTGAGCTTTCAGCTTGATATAAATCTAGCAGAGCAATGAATGGGGAGATCTCTGGATCTGTCACGGATGGTGTTGCAGAAAGCTGGAACTTATAAATAAACATCCGACTGGCTTGATCCCAAACTAAGGAGCATATGGGTGAGCCCTATAAAACCCCTAGAGCTCTCTCTGACTGCTATGCCCATGCAAAGGTCTTTATGGTAGACGATTGCATGCCCACGTACCTAATACTATGTGACACCTGAAAACCCTATAATAGTGAGGGGACACGACCACCGGCTCCCTGCACTTAATACGGATGGAGTCAGGGTCACCTAGAATCAAGCCAGCAAGGAAACACAAATAAAGGAAACAGACTTATCTTAGGAATCAGCAGAAGCAGCCTCCAGCAGTGAATACAATCCAGGAAGAAGTATAAACCGCAAAGTGAGGCAGTATGGGAGGGAATATAAAGGGAGACAATTAGTGTAAATAGGTGACAGCTGGGAGAAGGAAAGGAGATGACAAAGTGAAACCAAAACAAAGAACGTCATGCAAGAGGTAGAGAAGAACGTCTAACAGCCATTCTCACAGAACTGGCAGTGACAGGATCCATGTTAGGTACAGGGCTGGTTCTAGCTTTGTTAGAAAGAGGTTTTCAAGTACTAATTGATCTCAGATTTTCATCTTTTACATTAGTCATGGGATAAACCCTTTAAAGGGGTATTCCAGGTACCATAGATATATATTATGTTTTAGACTAATTCATTATCAATAATTACTTAATATAATGTAAATTTCACATATTTACGGTTCAGTAGTTAAGAAAGTTTTCTACTTCTGCCACCCACTGTGTTTCCTCATAAATTACCATGGCATCGACCTGTAGTTCTGAGCCTTTGTTAGGTTGAGCTGCTCAGTGTGTTGCTATTAATTTTCTAGTTAAATGTGTTGTGAAACAAAGGGAGTGTTAGGCCTCATGCACACAAACGTATTTTGTTTCCGTATGGTTCCTTTTTTTTGTGGATAGGATGCAGACCCATTAAAAAAAATGCGGAAAGGACACCGTATGCTGTCCCCATCTGTATGTACGTTCTGTAATCCTGCAAAAAAGATAGAACATGTCCAATTGTCCGTTTGGCGGACAAGGATAGGCATTGTTACAATGGATCCACACAAAAAAATAAAAATCGGGTGCCAAACGGACGTCATCCGTATTTTTTGCGGATCCGTGTTTTGCGGACCGCAAAACACATATGGTCGTGTGCATGTAGCCTTAGTGTGCTGGTGAATACTGAGTAGTGGGGGCGTGACCGGACTGTATATCAGGCAGCCAATCAATAAACATCAACACACAATCTCACAGCAGGAAAGCTAGGGATTGTGGGGATTGTAGTCTTTGAAGTTTTGTGAGGGAAGATCAGGCGCCATGACACTCTGTGTGCTGCAGGCTCACACAGGAGCTAGACAAGTGGATTGCAAGGTAAATTGAAGCTCTGGTTCTATGTATAGGTACGGGTTCTGGTTGGGTCACGGCTTGCAGCCTTAATGTAGTTTTTGAAAAATTAAGTTACTTTCCCAGAATACCCCTTTGAATAAAAAAAAAAAAAGGAAGAAAGACTGTAACAGAGCCTATGGGACCTTCACACACGGCAGATTTTGCTGCAGAACATTTCTGCAACTGAAAATCAGTTCAGTTCATCTGAATGGAGTTACATTGGCAGCAAGTACATGGATTTCTGCAAGCCTTATTCAGGTGAAAGGCATAAAAATATTCTGCAACAAATCTGCCATGTGTGAAGGTCCCATAGGCTATGTTCCAGTCTTTCTTCCTTTTTCAGGGACAGGACTCATCTAAGGTACATTTGCATATGTATCAAATCGTTTTTTTTATACAATAAAAGCACACAGAGCTATGGGGACTGGGTATTGCGGATGTGCTAACGGCCATCTAGCAACCCATGACCTCAGCTCTAAAGAAAAAGGGGGTAAGTCAGCACATCCCAAAGCGCAGGGGCACGTTGCTATGGCTGAGAACAAAACTGTTAAACAAAACATACAATGCAACAGCTCACTGCAAACCAAATAAAGTACAAAATTGCATCATAATTGCAAATGCTATACTAATAAGTTAGAGATGCTTGGCAAATCGTTTTGTACAAAATTATTTGAGCCCGTCTGCCGCACGTCAAGGCGATCTCTAGTTAGACGGGTTCCTAACACAAAATTTTACCTGTTATGTGCCATGACGGCTATCATATGGAAGCTGCACTTTCTGAATTATATGATAGCCGTCATGGCACGTAACAGGTAAAATTTTGTGTTAGGAACCTGTCTAACTAGAGATCGCCTTGACGTGCGGCAGACGGGCTCAAATAATTTTGTACAAAACGATTTGCCAAGCATCTCTAACTTATTAGTATAGCATTTGCAATTATGATGCAATTTTGTACTTTATTTGGTTTGCAGTGAGCTGTTGCATTGTATGTTTTGTTTAACAGTCATGTCCTCAGCTCTATACACAAAATCCCGGTGACAGGTTCCCTTTAAGGTGGAGGGTACAAAATTGACATATAAAAAATATTGGGGCCGATTGAGAAGGTTAATGTCTCACTGGGTCTGTCCAGCCATGCAATAAAATCTAAAATCACACTCGACCTATGGACTTATTACTGGAGATAAAGGCCCTTGTCAGCTAATCTGTGACTTTGAAACCCTTTTATCAGGATCCCAGGGATCCTTCTGTTCTGCCGCATATAAACTGCGGTCAGAATCTGGTTTTCTTGCAGTCTGCCCTCCTGTCCACACCTTTCTGCCCTCTCTGTGCAGCACCCCATCTCTGCCACATCATCATGCCTGCTGACTACAATGGCACCTGGGTCATGGAGGTCAATGACAACTTTGATGGGTACATGAAGGCTTTAGGTATGAGCTTTATAATGATTGGAATTTTTTTATGTCAGAGGGTTTTCTTTACTGTTTCTTAACTTTTTTTATGCATTAACATTGGTATCTGGAGTCTTTAGTACCGAATGTTATCATGCTAGTTACCAATGCTAATATGGGTTAAGTTATAAGTAGAGATTGGCGCAGCTTGAAATCAATTGACCCGTCTTTAAGGGAGCCAAGGCCATACAACACGGTTCTTACATGGTACAGAGACCTTTGGGGCACCTCAAGCACCAGGTGCAACTGTGACCTCTGATAGACCAATAGCAACTGGTAATGTTAGGGCGCCTTCACATGTGGTGCGATGCATTTGCAAAAAAATCTGTATCATAAATAGTTCCCTGTGTATTCCTAAGAGGTTAACTTTGTCTTTTGTGAAGCCCAAATTTTCCTTAGATTTCAATGGGAAAGCATAATCTGAATCTGCCTTGAAACTAAAAATACACAGAATTTTCAGTTGCAGAAATGTTTGCAAAAAAAAATAAAAAGCTGTCAAGTGTGAATACACCCTAATGGCTCTTGTGAACATGGTGGATAGTATTACTACCTTCCAGATATAGCACCACTGTATAACCACAGTCAACGCCCCATCTTCACACAGTCTACGTTTTTTCTACTTGCATTTCAATGGTAGGCTACCTTTGATCTAGTGCAAATGTGCAGGAAATGTATGTCTGAATAAAGCCTGAACGAGTGATAGCTGCATTAGGAGATCCATATGGCACCATACGACTGTCGTGTGGCAGTTCATATATGTGAAGGAGGTGAAGTAGAGACGGACCCTACTACAGGTACCGGTACATGGTGGGATGCACTGAGGACTGTGGGTAGTAAAAGTTATAACTAATAACACTAGGGGATTGATGGAGAATAGGATAGGGAACGTGCAATTAAATGATCACTCGACAGTTAGGCCTCTTGCACACGACTGTGTGCCCCCCGTGGCCGTATTTCGGCCCCGATACGGCAGGTCCGCAATACGCGGGACACCGGCTGTGTGCATTCCACATCACGGAGATCTGGAGATGCGATGCGGAAGCACGGATCGGAACCCAACAAAAGCACTACGGAGTGCTTTCGTGGGGTTCCATTTCGTGCATCCGTTCCGCAAAAAAGATAGAACTTGTCCTATCTTTTTGCGGGACGGGTGGATCACAGACCCCATTCAAGTGAATCGGGCCGCAATCCGCATGCGGCTGCCCCACTGTCGGTGCCCGTGCACTGCGGACCCCAATTTGCGCACGTGTGCAAGAGGCCTTATTATATTGAATGAACTTCAGTGAACAAGGGTTGTGGGGCATACTTTGAAACCCCTGCCCTGGGCACCAAGAGACCCCTTGGCTTAAACAGGACTGTGAAATAGATATTCTGTATACAGTGGTCCCTCAAGTCACAATATAAATTGGCTCCAGGACGACCATTGCATGTTTAAACCATTGTAACTTGAGTAATCGGTTTCAAAGCCCCAAAGTGTCACCCAAGATAAGAGAAAATAAAGATTTATGAAAAATAAGCAGATAACAACTCCTTACATATAACAGTCAGGAATATCTGCTAACTAGCAACTAATAGTTATTTTACCAGAGAAGTGGCCTTGATTGGTTGGATCTGAGTCTGAGGCATTGTATATTGGGTCTAGTTTCAACTTACGATGGGTCAGAAAAGACCATTGCATGTTGAAAATATTGTATCTTGAGTCCATTGTATCTTGATGGATCATCATACATTGGTTTAGCTGTATTCGACTTTGGCATTCTGATACAGAATGCATTGAAGGACGTTCACCATACTGCGTCGTCCTCTGCTGGAATTTATGTAAAATGTACACATATTTAAAAGGAACTTATTGCACAGAAGTATTTCTAGTCATTTCCACTGAATGACTTCAGCATGTAGACTGTCATCAGGATCTCATTATGGGGAACAGCAGGGCTTTATAATGACAATATAATTTCCCATTCTCACACACTTTTATGGCATTCCCTGTCTTGTTCTTCCTGCAGACATTGACTTCGCTACCCGGAAGATCGCTGCTCATCTGACTCAGACCAAAGAACTTATTCAGAATGGAAATGAGTTTAAGACAAAGACCCTCAGCACATTTAGGAATTATAACCTCGACTACACTGTTGGGGTAGAATTTGAGGAGAAGACTAAAGGCCTGGATAATCGGGTGGTGCAGGTTGGTTGGTGCTGACTTTCCATGGTCAGAGATGATTCTTCTTAATATTTCTATGGTAAAATCATAGTTTCCAACTCTTCCAAAATGTCCCTGAGGCTCCTGGAAAAAGGAGAGATCTCCTGGACTCCAGGAACAGTTCGTAAATCAGCATGAAGAGTTTCTTTCGGAAAGCTGCCCTCCATGCTACTGTATGTGGGGTCTGGATTCTGCATTAGACGTAGTATCGGTACCCAAAGAGTGCCTTGAAGGGGTGGCATGACTCTCAAAAGTTGATAGGTCACTGCTAAAAAGAGGCAAGTTGCTATAAAAAGGGAGTGTGGCCTTAACAAGGCCTGTGGCAACAAAAGAAAAATGTACGCTGCATCCTCCAACCTCCTGGAGGCTATCCTCCAGAAGTTGACAAGTATTAGTAAAATTGATTTCAGTTTTGACGATGTCTGATGTCTTTCTTGATGTTACAGACCTTGGTGTCCTGGGATGGGGATAAACTTGTCTGCGTCCAGAAGGGAGAGAAGAAGAACCGTGGCTGGACACATTGGATCGAGGGAGATAAACTTTACTTGGTAAGAGTGGCAGTACTGGCTTTTATACCTGATACCATCAACTTATGAAAACTATGTCCTACTGTGAAACACTGGCTTTTCAGCTCCCCGAAAAAACCTCTTGCAGCCCGCAGCTTGATTGACGGGTATCTCCCTATTTATGTATAGCGATAGACCTTTCAATCAAGCTGAGACGAGCGGGAGAAGCCCTTGTCTTTTGCTAGATCTTTTGGGCCCTCTGGTATTATGTTCTGATTATTTAAAAAGAGGCCGGACCCACTGATGGATCTTTTGATGGGCCAGTCCTACCCTGTGTATGTCCACATACAGCAAGCAGCTCAGAGACTGGAGGGGAAGGAGCAGAATAATAGTACGTTACAAATTATAGTAGTTGCTCGTATTAATTGCCAAGATGTCTCTACATATAAGAATTTGCTCTAGTGTTTTCTTTTTAACACTTAAAAAAACTGCCATAAAAACCATCCACTTTTTTTCCACACCACATATGTTTTTATGACTTTTTTTAGCAGCAGTTTTTTAGCTGTGTGAACCATACTTTTTTCTAGTGTTTGCTCCTTATAGAACAATTTCCTTATAGGAAATGTGAAAATGCCAGAAAAAAAAAACCCAAAGCTTCAGTAAGCTACAGAGAATAAAAAAAAAACACCTAATAAACAAAAAGCGGAAATAAAAAAAAGCTTTAGTGTCCTGCATTTCATGTTTCCCATAGACTCAACATCTGGACTTTTTAATGGGAAAAAAAATCCACCAAAAACCCACACTCACTATACTGCATCTTTATATTTCAGGACCTAACATGTGAAGATCAAGTCTGCCATCAGGTCTTCAAGAAGAAGAACTAAGAAATGTTCCAGTTTATTTGCATACTGCCCTGTTTTTCCTTTAGTTTTGAAAAGCTGTAATACGTGTCTATGTAAATTTTATTAATAAAAACACATTTCTATAAAAGTCTTCCATTTTTTGCACATGCATAAAAATCATGTTCAACATGACATAAACACCTCACTATTTTACCCAAACAGTTCAGTAACCAAGTTAATAAATTGCATTACAGCTATAGATGATTCTAAACTGAGTTTGTAAAAATTTCCCCAAGACTTTAAATTCCAGTGAGTCAAAAACTTTTGCTATTTGTTTTTGGATGAATTGCTCAAAATGGCATCTACCTTTTTATAGATTAAAAGTCAGCACAGCAAAGCAAGGAACATAGTGAACGAAGAATACAGGACCAGGGAGGTGCCCTTGACGACAGGTTTGCCCATAATGCTTTGCAGACAGTCTCAGCAATCAGGAGGGACGATATTAAGAAGTGCCATAGGCACAGGATGTCTGAAGAAAAATATATCTTAATATGAATGCTACACTGCTACAGCAATATTTAAAGAGGACCTGTCACCTCCCCTGCCATTCCTGATTTAATAGCTTCATGCAACCCCCATGTAATAACAATTCTGGAGCCTCTATTCTTATGCCTCTATGTTGTGCTATTCCTTTATTATTTCTACTAGAAGTTAAGAATGAACTGCTAGCAGTCTGCAGTAAGGGTACAGGGGGAGGTAACCAGTTGGGGGGTGTACCTGCACAGACTCACTCTATCCAATCACTGCTGCCATTTTCAGACTATACAGGTACACCCCCCCCCCCCCCCCCAAACTGGTTACCTCCCCCTGTACCCTTACTGCAGACTGCTAACAACTAATTTGTAACTTCTAGTAGAAATAATAAAGGAATGGTATAACATGGAGTCATAAGAATAGATGCTCCAGAATTATTATTACATGGGGAATGCATGAAGCTATTAAGAAAGGCATGTCAGGAGAGGTGACAGGTCCTCTTAAAACCTATACTACTCAATGTTTTAAATAATGTGTATCATCCCAATTGATGTCACATAATAAATAATTACAGACAGAAATCTTATTCAGTACTCTAACAACTTGTCCATCATGCTCCATACTATGCTGCTGTTGCCGCTACTACTACCCCTACACTACACTACTACATTACAACTACCATTTGTTAACCACTTCCAGACCGGGCTATTTACCCCCTTCCTGACCAGGCCTAATTTTGCAAATCTGACATGGGTCACTTTATGTGGTAATAACTTTGGAATGCTTTTACTTATCCAAGCCATTCAGAGATTGTTTTCTCGTGACATATTATACATCATGTTAATGGTAAATTTGAGTCAATAAGTTTTACCTTTATTTATGAAAAAATCCAAAAGTTAATGAATTTTTTAAAATTAACTGTTTTCTAAATTTGAATTTCTCTGCTTTTAA
This sequence comes from Bufo gargarizans, assembly GCF_014858855.1. Taxonomy (NCBI): domain Eukaryota; kingdom Metazoa; phylum Chordata; class Amphibia; order Anura; family Bufonidae; genus Bufo; species Bufo gargarizans. The sequence continues at coordinate 101,367,322 of NC_058083.1, forward strand.
GACAGATAGTGATGCCTCATAAAATACATATTAATTAACATTCACCATATGTCTACTTTATGTTGGCATCATTATGGTAATGTCATTTTCTTTTTTTAGGACGTTAGAAGGTTTAGAATTTTAGAAGCAATTTTTGAAATTGTTAAGAACATTTCCAAAATCAACTTTTTTAAGGACCTGTTCAGTTCTGAAGTCACTTTGTGTGGCTTACATCATAGAAACCACCTATAAATTACCATATTTTAGAAACTACACCCCTCAAACTATTCAAAACTGGTTTTAGAAATGTTAACCCTTTAAGTATCCCACAGGAATTAAAGCAAAATAGATGTGAAATTTCTAAAATAAACCTTGATATTTATTACCCTGATTCTGCAGTTTCCAGAAACACCCCATATGTGGTCATATACTGCTGTATGGGCACACGGCAGAGCACTGAAGGCAAGGAGTGCCATATGGTTTTTAGAGGGCAGATTTTGCTGGAATGGTGGGAGCCATGTTGCATTTGAAGAGGCCCTGAGGTATCCCCACAGTGAAAACCCCCAAAAAGTGACCACATTTTGAAAACTACACCACCCAAGGACTTTTTAAGGGGTGTAGTGAGCACTTGACCTAACAGGAGTTTCATAGAATGTATAATACTTGGCTGTGAAAATTAAAAATTATATATTTTTTTTCTACAAGAAAATAATGCTTTAGGCCCAAACTTTCTTTTTCAGAAAAGATAACAGGAGAATACCACCCCACAATTTTTGCTACCCATTTTCTCCTGAATACAGTAACACCACATTTGTGGTTGTAAACTGCTGTTTGGGGATACGCCAGAGCTCAGAAGGGAAGGAGCAGCATCTGGATTTTGTAACATGGAATTTTCTGTCATGGTTTTTAAAAGTGATACCTTTATTTTTTCGTTGAATGAGCTGCGTGAAGGTTTATTTTGTGCGGGACAAGCTGTAGTTTTTATTGACACCATTTTGGGGTACATTTGACTTTCTGGTTGCTTTTTCTCAAATTTTTGGGTAAGTGAAGTAACATAAAAAGCTGTTTGGTGTAATATTTCAAATTTTTTTTTTTTTCACACCATTCACTTGATGGGCTAGATCATGTGATATTTTTATAGATCCGGTCAATACAGACGCTATCTTCTTGTGTGAGCGCTTTTTTTTTTGCAGGATGAGGTGATTTTTATTGCGACCATTTTGGAGTACATACGACTTTTTTATTGATTAATGTTATGTTTTTTGGGAGGTAAGGTGACTAAAGAAAGCTGTTTAGGCGTAATTTTTATTTGTTTTTGTTTTTTACGCTGCACACTTGATGGGGGTAGATTATGTGATATTTTTGAGTAGCCAGTTACGGACGCGGCAATACCAAATATGTCTTTTATTAGATTTTTTTCTATTTTTAACATTTTTTAAATCACTTAATTGGGTAAAAAAATGTTTACATGTGAAACTTTTTTTTTTTATAAAACACTTTTTTTTTTTTTACACTGTGTTCCCCATAAGGTCATACAAGACCACAGGGGGACATTTAACTTAACTTTTTTTTTTTTTCACTATTGATTTCTCCTATAACTGGGGCTGACATAGTAGCCCCAGTTACCGGGGGAATTCAGCCCCCAGAGAGGCTGTACAGCAGTATACAGCGCTGTACAGCCTAAGTGCAGGGCTGATCAAAGTCTGTGGAAGACCCAACAGCTCCTGCACAGGCTGCACTCCCCCAGCCCTGGCGGTCACATGACCACCGGGCCGGGACAGGAAGCAGCACACTGCTTCCTGATCTGTATACACAGCACCCATTCAGCACTGTGTATACAGCGATCTAGAAGGCAGAGACACAGAGGAACAGTCCCTGTCTTCTCTTTGGGGTGCCCTGCTGTCACTTACAGCAGACCTCCGGCACAGCAGCTGCATGATTAGCGTACAGCTGCCATCTGTGAAAAGATGTTTCAAAACGTCCAATCAGAGATAAACCCGACCGCCCTGGACGTTTCTAATTACAGCATATATTATAGTCCAGAGCTGTATTCACAATTCTGCTGGCATCAGAGTTGAAATATCCCAATATTCCTTACTTGCTGAATGCATGGAGAGAACTTGCTCTAGGGATTTACCTTCTAAGACGAGTCCTGTTTACACCAGGCATTGTACAGTAATCTAATGTAGTGCTTTACAGCAGCTCAGTCAACATCTTAGGTATGTGTCTATTAGAAACCTGTGTCCACACATTCCAACAGTAGGTACTGAGTCAGCAAGGAATGCTGTAAGATGTCTGCTCTGAAGACTGTAAAATTGTGATTTCAGGTTTGAACTAATACATGCAATACAAACCTACATTGACCGAGCAGTGGGCCAATTATTGGGAACAAATGGTCCTACGAACACTTTTTCCCAATAACTGACCCACATAAAGGTGCTGCCGATCATCCAACAAACAAGAAAATCTTTCATGTGGCACCTGAAATCATCAATTGTCAGCAGCACATTGACCTGTGTAAACGGGATGTGCTGCCGACAATATGCACTATGCCTGGGAACATTGTTGGCCAACTGTGAAAAGAGAGAAATTATAAAGAATTTTTTTTTACACCCAGATATTGTCCTGCAGCAGTTTTTATATATATGAACCCTATTATATGTATAATCTGTATACTCAGCAATAAATATGCCTGCAAATACAGACACTCAAGTATTTCATCTGAGATTCTTGTAGGACACCTAAAAACACCTAGAAGGATCAGTTCATGCCAAAAAAGGTATCACTTGAAGAATACCCATCACCAGGACAGATCTCTTTTAGGGTACTTTCACACTTGCGGCAGAGGATTCCGGCAGGTAGTTCCGTCAAAACGTAGCAAACTGATGGCATTTGTCAGAGGGATCCAGATGCGGATCCGTCTGACAAATGCATTGAAATGCTGGATCCGTCTCTCCGGCGTCATCCGGTATAAAAAAAATTAGCATTTTTTTCGGTCTGCGCATGCGCAGTTCAGAAAGCCGGATCCATTTTGCTGGAACACTTAATGCTGGATCCGGCGCTAATACACTTCAATGTATATGAATGCCGGATCCAGCATTCCTGCAAGTGTTCAGTCTTTTTGGACGAAGATAAAACTGCAGCATGCTGCGGTATTTTCTCCATCCTGAAATGGCAAAAAGACTGAACTGAAGACATCCTGATGCATCCTGAACGGATTGCTCTCCATTCAGAATGCATTAGGAAAAAAACTGATCAATTCTTTTCTGGTATTGAGTCCCTAGGATGGAACTCAGCGCCGGAACAGAATAACGCTAATGTGAAAGTACCCTTAGTTACTACATCTGTGTATGTAACGTCTGAATATGGCTGAATCAGTGGGTACAAAAGTGAAGTAAACACCACCCCCCCAAGTGCTGAATACAAGGCAAGGAATTAGCATGTAACATGTGCCCCTTCCATTGGTAAGTCTTCATTGCCACTCAGTAGTGATGACACTGAACATACATGTTTACTTCTGTAGTAGAGGAGATCCCCCTCCTAAGGATTGGACATATTGACATCCAACAACTTTTGTTAATCCTTGCTGCACTTGAATTGTCCCCAATACCTTATACACATTAGATTTTGAATGATTTTGGCAAAACCCAGTTTCTCTAATGTATACGGCCAGCCAGCTTTATATGCTGAAACTTTAGAGCCAGCTCTTATACCATATTGTTCATAAAATACTCCCAGGGGACAACCAGTATCTTGTGCTGCATGACTCACCTTTATTACACTGGACAAAGTGCACCTACACCTAAGACTGTGTCCTATAGTGACAAGGTACAATGTGCATCCAGAGCCTGCCATTATGTCTTTCCGCATGCTATGGAGTGTCCACCAGAGCTGGCCTCATATTAGGTGGAGTAACTTCAGCAGGTTAAAAAAAAAAGTCCAAACTGTTTATTTTCTGGTAAGTATCATAGCCAAAACAGCATCCACTGATGGGGCGAACCTATGGCACCAACATAACATAAACAACAAAAATAAACTCCTGCCCGTCTGGGCACTACCTAGACAAGTCGTCTCTGTCTCACCGATATAGTGCAGCTCACACAGGGGGATGTAGATGTATTGGTGACCTGGCACCTGCAAATTGTCAAACCATGGAAAAAGCATATAAGAGATGGTGCCAGGCAAGATTACAGCATAGATATGGTAATAGACCCTGATTAGATGCAGAACCAGAGGCAAATGTACTGCATAGAAAAACTAACACACCCAAGCTTACTGCACAGATACAGTAAGGCCCCTTTCACACGGGCGACCCATTCATTTCTATGGGGCTGTGCACATGAGCAGTGATTTTCACGCATCACTTGTGCTTTGCATGAAAATAGCAGCATGCTCTATTTTGTGCGTTTTTCACGCAACGTAGGCCCCATAGAAGTGAATGGGGCTGCGTGAAAATCGCAAAAATCGCAAACATCACTGCGCTCTTCACATGGCCCGTCACATGATCCATCACCATGGTAAAATATCATGTGATGGACCATGTGATGAGCGTAGTGACATCACCACAGGTCCTTTACCCAGGTCCTTAAGAAAGAAGACATAAGAGAAGCCGTGCTGCGTGAACAAGTGGATTAAGGTGAGTTAAATTATTTTATTTTTATTTTTTAACCCCTCCAGCCCTATTGTACTATGCATTCTGTATTCAGAATGCTATTATTTTCCCTTATAACCATGTTATAAGGGAAAATAATACATACAATCTACAGAACACCGATCCCAAGCCCGAACTTCTGTGAAGAAGTTCGGGTTTGGGTACCAAACATGCCGATTTTTCTCACGCGCGTGCAAAACGCATTACAATCTTTTGCACTCGCGCGGAAAAATTGCGCATTTTCCCGCAACGCCCCCTCATCTTATCCAGGCAAAAAACATGACTCCCGTGTGAAAGAGGCCTAAGGCTCTGTTTATATCTGCATCATGGAGTACATCAGGTTCCTTCATGTTGTGCTATGTTCTGATGGCAGGACAAGTTTTGCATGCAGCATTATTCTTTTCATCAAATCTGACAGAATTTGCAGTGGAGGATCTGACACAGATGTGAAGAAAGCTGAAGAAACCCAAGTGCTGCACATAGATACGGTAACAGGTTCAAAGTCAATGCCTAGATACAGTACTAGAACCAAGTTTACTATCCATGTAATGCATCGAGTGGTGGACAAATGGAGTGTTAGCTGTTTACCCCAGCAGAGGAATGTCACTGTACAGATAGACATACAGGGTGGAAAAACTGAAACTGTGAGGCATTAGATTAATGGTTACAGCTCAGGTACAGATGCTTGGCAGTTGCAAGTGTCAGTATACGTGTGATGGCTTCTCCACTAGGAGGCTCCAAGTGTGGCACAAACGTTGCAGTGCAGAGGATGGTTCACTCAGCGGCAGCAGTTCAGTCTCTAGAGATAGTCTCTCTCTCCTGCCTGTCCCAGACCTGCAATCACTCTGTATTCACCTCTTGTGCTCCTCCTGCAGTACCACAGCCGGCTTCTAGGTCCTTTAAGATCTGGAGCTTGCACCCTGCTCAGCTCTCGGCTGCTCTCACCCTGCACCGCTCTCTAGTGCTCTGTCTCCTCCTCTCTCAACAGCTACAACCTCTCTAGAGATACACATCAACAGCTCTTTGTGTCAGTGGCATGACCAACTCCCTAGTGCCTACAGTCTGCAGTACAGCTACATAGGTATCTGAGGCCCACCCAGGGGCGTAGCTGAAGGTTCATAGGCCCTGGTATAAGAGTTTAGCTTGGGCCCCCTTCCCTCAGTGCTTTGTGGGGCAGGGAAGCACATAGCCTTCGTCCTGCCTGAGGCTAAAATTGAAATGGTAACCCCCATGCCAAATTCTTGACCTTACCCCTTCCCTCCAGCCAGAGGTGTAACTTGACCATCATGCACTTTCTATAATACTGGTGTCTTCTTATATGGCACAAGGGTCTTTGGGCCCCCTCAGGCTCCTGGGCCCGGTAGCGACTGCTACCTCTACACCCCCTATAGCTACGCCCATGGGCCCACCATGTTGTCTCTGGCAAGACTAAAATGATTTCCCTTTTACAGCCCCCTTTTAAAATGATGTATAGCCAGAATAGCATGGTACTATGTTAGCCAGAAAAATCTATGTGATGTTAAATTTTGTGTTAAAAAATATTTTGTGTTAAAAAATACAAAAGTTTTACACAAGAGTACGGTATATTCCAGCCCACTTTTATAATCTGTGGTGCTGCTGTGGCATCTTGTGGCAGCATATAATATTGCAGGTGTACATTCAATAGTAATACAGAAGAACAACATAAAGTAGGCGATACAGTATGCAAAACAGTGGTACAGACAGCAACATATATACCTGCACAAGAGGAAAGGGTTAATTAAAGACACAATATCAACTACACACAGATAGATAGATAGATAGATAGATAGATAGATAGATAAGAAAAAAAGGCAGCACCTAGCCAAAAAAGGCAGACAAGAGAGGTGCAGGCCCAATGGGACAAGACTATCGCCCAGATATTAACAAAAAAACTCTCAAATAGAAAAAAGATAGATAGATAGAAGCCCAATTCCCAAAAAGTTGGGATGCTGTGTACTATATAAATGAAACCAGAATGCAACCATTTGCAAATCGTATAGACCCATATTTTATTCACATTAGATCGCGATGGTGAGGAGCAGTGGCCTCCAGGAGCAGGAGAGGTAAGTGATTGTTTTTATTTTTTCATTTGAAGCAATATGGAGCTGATAAAGAGGCAATGGGGTCTTATAAAGAGGCAATGCAGCTGATAAAACGGCAAAGGGGGCTGATAAAGAGGCAATGGGGTCTTATAAAGAGGCAGTGGGGGCTGATAAAAAGAGGCAACAGGGGCTGATAAAAAGAGGCAACAGGGGCTGATATGAGACTAAGGCTAATCAAATGGGGTCTTATTTATATTGGGGCTCATATCTGAGGTCTGATTGGTGGTCATTCACTTTTGGGTGTGAGCTGAGGTCTGATCTGAGGTCTTATTGGGGCCTTATTAACATTGGGGGTCTGATTGAGGCTGTGATCTGAGGTCTTATTGGGGCCTTATTAACATTGGGGTCTGATTGAGGCTGTGATCTGATCTGTATCATGTAGAGTTCTAGCTGCTCAACAGTCCTGTTTTTTTCCCCCCCAGAATTTCCATTTTATGATCTGTGCAGTCATGCTGTTGTGATGGATGCAGTATGTGGTTTAGTATTGTCCTGCTGAATTATGCAAGGCCTCCCTGAAAGACTTTGTCTGGAAGGGAACGTATGTTGTTCTAAAACCTCTATATACTGTTCAGCATTGATAGTGCCTTAGGTACTCATGCCATAGGCACTAATGCAACCCCGTACCATCCAAGATGATTGATAACAAGCAGGGGGCGTGGCCTAGCAGCGCATGGAGCAGGGGGCGTGACCGCCAAGCTCCGCCACTAAGCCGCAACATTAGGGGCCTTGAGTCCTCAGCACAGACCCCCACATGGGCAAGAAGTTGCCCAAGAAGCCCCCACAAGGGGTCATACCTCCTCTGGACCCCCCGCACCGAGGCACGCTTTGGGACTTCGTCCTGCGCTAAGGACGGAGCGCGCCCGACCTGGCAGCCCCTGCAGAAGCGCTCCCTCAGCGCTGCAGGGAAGGACAGGACCGTAAGACACCAGGCACTCCGGCTGCACAGGAGCCCCCAACACCGGCTAACGTGACCAGAGACCTGCCAGCCGCAAGCCTCTCCACCGCCGCCCTGGACGTGGACCAAGCAGGAAGCCCTCGATCCCAAGATGGCGCCTGCATGTGCCGAACTACAGACACCGGCGGAGCCCCCCTCTAAGGTCAGTGCCCAGTGGTGTTCTCCTCTGACCCCCCTCAGCCATCCTGCCCCCGGCTCTCTCTCCCTGCAGAAAGGGGACCCCCAGATGTGCCCAATATTGTGGCAGTGTCCTCTGCCGTAATCTCCTCTCTGGAACTTGAGGATGACATAGGGGCTACCCTTTCCATGCAGCGGTACGGTGCCCCCACCCCTGCACACTCCCCATACTCTGACCTCAGCACCTATACTGGTCTCCCCTCCATGGACCGGGCTTCTATGCTGTCCCAGCTGCCTACTAAAGGCGACTTCCAGGCTCTGGTTACAGAGGTCACCGCAACATGCAGCTCTGAAATCTCTGTGGTTCGGCGCAACCTAAACTTTATCGCCACCCGAGTGGAGACCCTAGAGAAAGATAATGAGGTAACATGGTCCTGTGTCTCTCAACTCCATACCTCAGTGTCCTCACAAGTCGCAGGGCTCCGCAAGTTGTAGCATCATATAGAGGACAATCGTGGGAGGAGGAATAATATCAGAATCCGTGGTCTCCCAGAGCCCTCAGGGGAGGAGGACATACAGGGAATCCTGGACGTGCTCTTCAACAAAATTATAGGGGACCCCCCGTCTCATACCACTAAGCTGGACAGGGCCCACAGAGCCTTCCGACCCAAAGGATCCACCCCCCAACCCAGGGACTTTATTTGCTGCGTTCACGACTTCGGCCGGAAAGAGGCGATCATGATGAAAGCCTGAGACTCCCGGTTTGTGGACTTTCGGGGGGCCAAGGTACAGCTTTTCCAGGACTTGTCGTGGATCATCGAATCCCGTACCGCTGGGGGTTCCCCTTCTCCTTGAACACCCGGATAAATGACCGCACTGTGGCCTTAGGCTCCTACTCTGACCTTGGCCCATTCTGTGCCGTGTTGGACTTGCCAGTAACTGACCTCTCTGATTGGTAGATTTCCACGACATCCCTGCCCACCCCTCTTGCTTGGCAAACGACGGGGGGTCACAAGAGACGTTGACTGCCCTCGCCCAAAGTAAGGCCCGCTGATCCTGGGGGAGCATCCCCTTCACCCTGATTGGCTTTCCCTGAACCCGGAGGAACATCTCCCCATCGCTGAAGGGCTCATCGACGTGCCTGGACGTTCTCTTTTTTTTTTCTCCCTAGAAATGACTGAGCCCCACAGCAAATTTTTTAATGGAGCCCCTCTCCCTCAGTAATTTTTTCACAACCCCTACCTTTCATGCCGCCCCCATTCCTGTGGCTAGTAAAGATCTCTCTCTCAGACCAGGCCTGGCAGCTGTCCCATCCGTCTATACTGTCACTGTACATAATTTCATTGTGTTGAGGGGGCCCTGACAAAATCTTTTAGTCCTCCTCCTGGATGGGCACCTTCTGGGTCAGGGTCCCAAAGCAGCCGCTTCCCCTGCTTCCCCTATAGCTACGCCACTGCCTTCTGCGCAGGGCCGGCTCCAGGTTCATTTGGGCGCTTGGGCGATAAATCCTAGTGGGCCCCCTTGAGGCATTTTTTTACATTTACGTGTGCCCCTGTGGCTCCCACACAGTATAATGACCCCCAGTGGCCCCTATACAGTATAATGCCCACTAGTGGCCCTTTACACAGTATAATGACCCCCCAATCCCCCCACTGTATTATAACCCCCAGTGGCCCCCCCATTCCGAATAATGACCCCCAGTAGCCCCCACACTGGGAGAATACTATATGGAGGGGGCTCTGGGGGTCATTATACTGAATGGAGGGTCATTGGGGATTAATATACTAAATGCGGGACACTGGGGGTCATTATACTATGTAAAGGGCCCTCACAGTATAATGACCCCACAGTGGCCCCCCATTCAGAATAATGACCCCCAGTCGCCCCCCACACTGGGGGTTATACTGTATGGAGGGGGTTCTGGTGGTCATTATACTAAATGGAGGGTCAATGGAGATCATTATACTAAATGGGGGGCACTGGGGGTCATTATACTGTGTAAGGGGCCCTCACAGTGTAATGACCCCCCAGTGGCCCCCTCACATACCTATCATTGCTGGAGCGCAGGGGAGCCAGCGGTCCTGTCATTCACTAACTGCAGCTCCCTGCGCTCCTTCCCTCTTCAGGCCCGCTGCAGCAGTGAGACACACGTCATGACTAGAGTTGTCCCGAACATATGCGGTGTTCGGTCCGCCCCCTATTCGTCTTCATTGAGCAAACTTTGACCCTGTACCTCACAGTCAGCAGACACATTCCAGCCAATCAGCAGCAGACCCTCCCACCTCCTGGACAGCATCTATTTTAGATTCATTCGGAAGCTGCAGTCTTAGTGAGAGGAGGGACAGTGTAGCTGCTGCTGATTTAATAGGGAAATCGATAGCTAGGCCAGTGTATTCAGTGTCCGCTGCAGTCCTGAAGGACTCATCTGATCTCTGCTGTAAGGACAGCGTCCTGACAGCACCCCAAAATACCCTTTTTAGGGCTAGTACATCAGTCTGCTTTTTTTTTTTTTTTTTCTTCTCTGTACTATAATTGCAGTTGCCTGCCAGTGTGTGTGTCAGGCTCACACCATATACTGTGCCCACTTGACCAGTGCCACCACTTATATCTGGTGTCACAATAGCTTGCATTTAAAAAAAAAAAAAAAGTGTTCAGAGGCCACGTACCCTGAACTCGAGAAGTTCTGAGGACATAGTTGACTGGCTTACACAGGACACCCAATCTTCTACAGCTTCCGCTCAGAACCTTGATGCACCATCCTCCTCCAGCTCAGCTTCGGGCACCTCTCAAGTTACCACTCGCCCGCCTGCCGCCACCACCAACACTAGCACCACAGCCGCTTCATTTGATCTGTCAGAGGAGTTATTTACACATCAGTTGGAAGAAATGAGTGATGCGCAACCATTATTGCCAGAGGATGTAGATAACAGGGATATGTCTCAGTCGCAGCATTACACACATGGACGTACGGTGTGATGATGATGATGTTGTACACGCTGCTGCTTCCTTTGCTGAGTTGTCAGATACAAGTGAAGCGGTTGATGATGACAATGTGTCCGTGGATGTCAGATAGGTGCCCGCTCGAAGAGAAGAAGAACAGGGGGAAAGTTCAGATGGGCAGACAGAGAGGAGGAGGAGACAGGTTGGAAGCAGGGGGAGGTCGTCGCAAGGAGCTAGTGGCACAGTCAGACAGCATGTATCGGCACCCGGGGTCAGTCAGACAGCACGCCAATCAACGCATGCTGTTGCCATCACCAGAATGCCGTCATTGCAAAGCTCAGCAGTGTGGCATTTTGTTTGTGTGTCTGCCTCTGATAACAGCCATTTGCAACCTGTGCCAAAAGAAACTGAGTAGTGAGAAGTCCAACACCCACCTAGGTACAACTGCTTTGCAAAGGCACATGATCTCACATCACAAATGCCAATGGGATCAACACATGAGTACAAGCAGCACACAAACTCAAAGCCACCATCCTCCTCTTGGTCCAGCATCTTCAGCCACGTCAACCACTGCTGTCCTCCTTGCCCCCTCTCAACCACCCGCCACTTCGCCTCTCGCCTTGAGCAGTTCCTGCTCATCTGCCCACAGTCAGGTGTCTGTCAAGGACATGTTTGAGCGTAAGAAGCCAATGTCACAGAGTCACCCCCTTGCCCGGCGTCTGACAGATGGCCTGTCGGAACTCTTAGCCCGCCAGCTTTTACCAATCAAAAATTTGTAGCTATTGGGACACCGCAGTGGAAGGTACCCGTCCGAAATTTCTTTTCACAAAAGGCAATCCCCAACCTGTACTCTATTATGGAAAAGGAAGTCATGGCATGTCTGGCACACAGTGTTGGGGCAAGGGTCCATCTGACCACTGATACCACCTGGTCTGCAAAGCACGGTCAGGGCAGGTATATCACCTACACTGCGCATTGGGTAAACCTGCTGACGGCTGCCAAGCATGGAATGCGTGGCTCTGCAGAGGAGTTGGTGACACCGCCACGACTTGCAGGCAGGCCTGCTGCCACCTCCTCTACTCCTCCTACTCCATCCTCTTCGCTAACCTCCTCGGCTGAGTCCTCTTCTTCTGCTGCGTCTTGCTCCACATCAACTGCACACCCCCAGCTCCCCAGGGGCTATTCCACATCCCGGATACGACAGTGTCACGCCGTCTTGGGGTTGACTTGCCTGAAAGCAGAGAGTCACACCGGACCAGCACTCCTGTCCGCCCTGAACGCACAGGTGGATCAGTGGCCGACTCCGCACCAACTGGAGATCAGCAAAGTGGTGTGTGACAATGGAAGCAATTTGTTGGCGGCATTGAATTTGGGCAAGTTGACACATGTGCCGTGCATGGCACATGTGTGTAATCTGATCGTACAACACTTTGTGCATAAGTACCCAGGCTTACAGGACGTCCTCAAGCAGGCCAGGAAGGTATGTGGCTATTTCAGGCGTTCCTACACTGCCATGGCGCACTTTTCAGATATTCAGCGGCAAAACAATATGCCAGTGAGGCACTTGAATTGCGACAGTCCGACACGTTGGAATTCAACACTCCTAATGTTCGACTGCCTGCTCCAACAAGAAAAAGCCGTCAACTAGTATTTGTATGACCGGGGTTCTATGACAGCCTCTGCGGAGTTGGACATTTTTTTGCCACGTTACTGGACACTCATGCGCAATGCCTGTAGGCTCATGCGTCCTTTTGAGGAGGTGACAAACCTAGTCAGTCGCACTGAAGGCACCATCAGCGACATCATTCCATTTGTTTTCTTCCTGGAGCGTGCCCTGCGAAGAGTGCTGGATCAGGCCATAGATGAGCGTGAAGAGGAATTGTGGTCACCATCACCACCAGAAACAGCCTTATCAGCATCGCTTGCTGGACCTGCGGCAACGCTGGAAGAGGAGTCTGAGGAAGAGGAGTCAGAGGAGGAATGTGGCTTTGAGGTGGAGGAAGACCAACCACAGCAGGCATCCCAGGGTGCTCATTGTTACCTAACTGGTACCCGTGGTGTTGTACGTGGCTGGGGGGAAGAACAGACCTTCAGTGAGATCAGTGAGATCAGTGAGGACGAGGAACGGGACACGAGTAGCTCGGCATCCAACCTTGTACAAATGGGGTCTTTCATGCTGTTGCGCCTGTTGAGGGACCCTCGTATAAAAAGGCTGAAGGAGAACGACCTGTACTGGGTGGCCGCGCTACTAGACCCCCGGTATAAGCAGAAAGTGCCCTAAGTGCATTTTATTGAATTACCGGAAGTCGGAAAGGATGCAGCAGTTCCAAAATAAATTAAAAAGTATGCTTTACACAGCGTATAAGGGGGATGTCACAGCACAACGGGAATCTAACAGGGGAAGAGGTGAAAGTAATCCTCCTCCTACCACGACCACACCGGCAAGGACAGGACGCTTTACAGACGTGTATTGATGGAGGACATGAGGAGCCTACGCATCGCCACAGCCCTTCGGGGTCCACCCTCAGAGAACAACTCGACCGACAGGTAGCAGACTACCTCGCCTTAACTGCAGATATCGACACTTTGAGGAGTGATGAACCCCTTGACTACTGGGTGTGCAGGCTTGACCTGTGGCCTGAGCTATCCCAATTTGCGATAGAACTTCTGGCATGCCCCACTTCAAGTGTTCTGTCAGAAAGGACCTTCAGTGCAGCAGGAGGTATTGTCACTGAGAAGAGAAGTCGACTAGGTCAAAAAAGTCTAGATTACCTCACTTTATTAAGATGAATGAGGGATGGATCCCGAGGGACTGACAGTGGGTGATACATTCGACTAAAAAAGGCCTGATGAGATGAGCTGCCTTGGGCTAAAAATGGTCCACACGCTGCTGTATTTTATCTCTGCATGCCGGATGACTTGCGTGACTTATCCGCCACCAACTAGGGTTCAAGCCGCAATGTTTTAGTGCACTTTCTGCCTGGAAAACATCAATTTTTCCGGCCGCTGCAACAATACCTAATTTTTCAGGCATGTGTACATGCCTAATTTTTCTGGCCTCTGGTGCTGCACTGTGGCTGCAAAAACAAACAAAAAAAAAAAAGGCACATACATGTGTCAATTCCCTTCGAGATCGTTACCTTGTTGTGGTGAAGGGGCTTGCGTATCACAATGAAGTGACCACCTCTATGAGTGTGTTGGCAATGGCAATGTTGACACACCCCAGATGATAAGGTCGTTGCTTCATTGTGAACAGACCAAAAGCGATCGGCTGGATAATTTTGCATAGAAAAAACATTCATTTTCTTTGTGATCATCTAAGGTGATCATTAAAGCCTACTAGGCCAACAATGGGCCCACACAGCACAACCAGTGGGGAATAGTGGGGAAATTAATGGAAACCATACTTAAGGAGAGGATTGTGGAACATCTAAAATCCCATGGATTGAAAGATGAAAAACAGCATGGGTTTACTTCAGGGAGATCATGTCAAACTAATCTTATAGATTTTTTTGATTGGGTGACTAAAACAATAGATGGCGGAGGTGCAGTAGACATCGCTTATCTAGACTTCAGTAAGGGCTCTTTCACACCTGCGTTCTTTTTTTCCGGCATAGAGTTCCGTCGTCGGGGCTCTATGCCGGAAGAATCCTGATCCGTTTTATCCCAATGCATTCTGAATGGAGAGAAATCCGTTCAGGATGCATCAGGAAGTCTTCAGTTCCGGACCGGAGCGTTTTTTTGTCCGGAGAAAATACTGCAGCATGCTGCGCTTTTTGCTCCGGCCAAAAATCCTGAACACTTGCCGCAAGGCCGGATCCGGAATGAATGCCCATTGAAAGTCATTGATACGGATCCGGCCTTAAGCTAAACGTCATTTCGGCGCATTGCCGGATCCAACGTTTAGCTTTTTCTGAATGGTTACCATGGCTGCCGGGATGCTAAAGTCCTGGCAGCCATGGTAAAGTGTAGTGGGGAGCGGGGGAGCAGTATACTTACAGTCAGTGCGGCTCCCAGAGCGCTCCAGAGTGACGTCAGGGCGCCCCAAGCGCATGGATCACATGATCGCATGGCACGTCATCCATGCGCATGGGGCGCGCTGACGTCATTCTGGAGCGCCCCGGGAGCCGCAAGGACTGTAAGTATACAGCTCCCCACTACTACTATGGCAACCAGGACGTTAATAGCGTCCTGGCTGCCATAGTAACACTGAAAGCATTTTGAAGACGGATCCGTCTTCAAATGCTTTCAGTACACTTGCGTTTTTCCGGATCCAGCGTGTAATTCCGGCAGGTGGAGTACACGCCGGTTCCGGACAACGCAAGTGTGAAAGAGGACTAAGGCTTTCGATACTGTCCCACACAGAAGGCTTATCAATAAATTGCAGTCTTTGTGCTTGGACTACCATATTGTTGAATGGATTAGGCAGTGGCTGAGGGACAGACAACAGAGGGTTGTAGTCAATGGAGTATATTCAGACCATGGTCTTGTTACCAGTGGGGTACCTCAGGGATCTGTTCTGGGACCCATATTGTTTAATATCTTTATCAGCGAAATTGCAGAAGGCCTCGATGGTAAGGTGTGTCTTTTTGCTGATGACACAAAGATTTGTAACAGGGTTGATGTTCGTGGAGGGATACACCAAATGGAAAAGGATTTAGGAAAACTAGAGGAATGGTCAAAATTCTGGCAACTAAAATTAAATGTGGATAAGTGCAAAAATAATGCACCTGGGGCGTAAAAACCCAAGAGCAGAATATAAAATCAGCGATACAGTCCTAACCTCAGTATCTGAGGAAAGGGATTTATGGGTCATTATTTCAGAAGACTTAAAGGTAGGCAGACAATGTCATAGAGCAGCAGGAAATGCTAGCAGAATGCTTGGGTGTATAGGGAGAGGCATTACCAGTAGAAAGAGGGAGGTGCTCATGCCGCTGTACAGAGCACTAGTGAGACCTCATTTGGAGTATTGTGCTCAGTACTGGAGACCATATCTCCAGAAGGATATTGATACTTTGGAGAGAGTTCAGAGAAGAGCTACTAAACTGGTACATGGATTGCAGGATAAAACTTACCAGGAAAGATTAAAGGACCTTAACATGTATAGCTTGGAAGAAAGACGAGACAGAGGGGATAGAAACTTTTAAATACATAAAGGGAATCAACAAGGTAAAAGAGGAAAGAATATTTAAAAGAAGAAAAACTGCTACAAGAGGACATAGTTTTAAATTAGAGGGGCAAAGGTTTAAAAGTAATATCAGGAAGTATTACTTTACTGAGAGAGTAGTAGATGCATGGAATAGCCTTCCTGCAGAAGTGGCAGCTGCAAATACAGTGAAGGAGTTTAAGCATGCATGGGATAGGCATAAGGCCATCCTTCATATAAGATAGGGCCAGGGGCTATCCATAGTACTTAGTATATTAGGCAGACTAGATGGGCCAAATGGTTCTTATCTGCCGACACATTCTATGTTTCTATGTAACCATAGGCTTTGAAAAACCGCCATCGCCTGCAATCTCCCAAACGTGCGCACGAGCACAGTTATCACTACACCAAGATTGACGCATAAAGGAATAAAATTTATGTCATGAGTGTGTCAACTATTGACAACTCTTTGCGGTTGTCTAAAATCTATCCCATACACGTCCCCTGATAGGGGACGAAACAGGGATTAAATTGATAGGAATAGTACTACTTTTTTTTTTTTTTTTTAATCCTTTATTATTTTCCTGGAGCAAATATACAAGTTCTCATATCAACCAGTTAAAATTTACAAATATACTTTATACAAGTTAATACACTTGTTCCTTTTAACCCACCCAATCCCTTTTGTTTCCCTGCTGCGGGATCCGTCCGCATTTTAATATCTACCTTGATTTCTGTTTCCAAAAATTTTCCCAGTATAAGGGATCTTGGGAGCCTGAAGCAAGTAAGGGAGCCTGCCCCTCGGGGAGCCATCACTTCAATTTCCTTGCCACTCTTCTATAGGCCTCAATAGTGTCTAGCCGAGCCCTCCATTCATAAAAACTAGGGCTATTCTTCGTACCCCAATATTTAATTATCAAGGCCTTTGCCACCATAAAACCTTCCATGCTAACTCGCAATTGGTAGGGGGTCAGCTCAGAGCGGGGGAAAAGACCCAATATTGCCTGCGTAAAACTTCGCTTCAATTTGATCTTATATCTTTTATATAATTCCTCATAAATACTAGTCCAAAACCCACGCAGTTCTGGACAATTCCATGGTAGGTGACCTAACTCCGCATTTTCTGATGAACATTTCAAACACAGATCCTTCCTTTCCTTATATATCTTGGCGAGGAAGGCGGGGGAGTAGTATAGGCGGTGAACAATCTTGAACTGTATAAATCTATATTTCTGACAGATCAATACTTTTTTTATGTTTTGATATACCATATCCCATTCCAAGCTGTTCCCCTCGCCCAATTCAAGTAGGAGGACCAACCAAGCATCTTTTTCCATCTCCCGGTTCCTAAAATCTATTCCATAGACCGGCCCCGGATAGGGGACGTAACAGGGATTAAACTGATAGGAATAGTACTACTTAACATACCACTCATATCGGTTAGCACAGCACATTGCTCTGTGCATGCGCAGTGCCCCAAATTGGAAGTAAGAGGACCGACCAAGCATCTTTTTCCATCTCCCGGTTCCTAAAATCTATTCCATACACCGACCCCTGATAGGGGACGTAACAGGGATTAAACTGATAAGAATAGTACTACTTAACACACCACTCATATAGGGTGGCACAGTACATTGCAAGCCGTATGCGCAGTGCCCCAAATTGGAAGTAAGAAGACCGACCAAGCATCTTTTTCCATCTCCCTGTTCCTAAAATCTATTCCATACACCGACCCCTGATAGGGGACGTAACAGGGATTAAACTGATAGGAATAGTACTACTTAACACACCACTCATATAGGGTGGCACAGTACATTGCAAGTCGTATGCGCAGTGCCCCAAATTGGAAGTAAGAAGACCGACCAAGCATCTTTTTCCATCTCCCTGTTCCTAAAATCTATTCCATACACCGGCCCCTGACAAAACAGAGATTAAGTGGCGGCGATTTCTAGTGGGAAGGCGGCGCTGGGTACCAGACGGAGATGGCTGCAGCCGGGCACCCTGTATGAAGCGACGTCCCCTTGGAAACCTTAGGTAGGTGAATGACAGGTTATAAAAACCTGTTTTATGTGCTAATAGAGCCACAGGCTCATTTAATAAGGACAGTTTCGGATTCAGGTTATTAGTAGGGACCTGGCCATATGCTTAGGTTATAGGCCTCAAATGTCATGACAGAATCCCGTTAAGTCCCTCCTCACAAAATGGAAACCCCTATACATATCGTTGCTAGGCAGCATAGCAGCGGTGAAAATGTCCCTCCTTCCAAAATTGCTTTATTACTTTGAGACGCTCCCCGCATGAATCCCTATGTCAGAACTACGCCTCCTCCAACAGGCCATTCTCGACTTTATATGGCAAGGTAAACATCACTGCATCCCCCGTAAGGGGGGTCCCTAATATAATACACTATTACTGGGCTTCTCATTTGCGTGTCGTTCCTTTTTGGGCATCCCAACAGGCATACACCAAATGGGTAGAAATCGAAAAACTCTGGATTGCCCCGGTTCATCCGAACACCCTGCTATGGCAGCAGGCCCCCGTAGCTCCCCACACTCCCCTCCTGGGGCCTATGGCCTTTACCAAACACAAATGGGACACCTGCCATCGACAGTTTGCCTCAGCTTCTTAGCACTCCTCTATGATCTCCTTTCTCTACAACGCAGCTTTTCCCTCTAGCTTGACCGCCCCCATCGTCCGGGTCTGGTCGTCGTTGGGTTTTTTTCCATCTGGTGGACATTGTAGACTCCTCTACTCTGAGATTGAGGTGCTTTGCGCAACTTCAGGACCAATTGAAAATGCCGGCGACTGAGGGACTCCACTACCTCCAGGTTCGTCACTATGTGAGCACCACTTTTGGTTCGCTTAAGGTGTCACTTTCCTACCCCATTTGAGCGCTTGTGCAGACTGGGCACAGGGACGAGAGGTCTGATCTCTCTTATCTACCGCCTTCTGGCCACAATTGCAGCGGGCGAGACCCCACATCATGCCTACATAGAAAAATGGGCTACCACCCTCGGATCGCCTCTTTCTCGCAGTGCCTGGCAGACTGTATGGAATAGGGCAGCCCAGTCATCTATTTGCACCATGTATAAGGAGACGCAATACAAGCTGCTAATGCACTGGTACCATACCCCTGCACTCCTACATTCCATAAACCCCACAGTTCCATCTGTCTGCTGGCGGTGGTTGAACGACATGGGTTCTTTGTATCATATTTTCTGGACGTGCCCCAGTATCATCCCATTTTGGCGGGAGGTAAGGGATGTGGCTCATTCCCTTTTTGGATCCCCTGTACCGCTAGACCCAAAGGTCTACTTACTTAACCTGCCACATCTAGGGTTGACCAAGCACTCCTCCAGGCTGTTTCTCTCACTATGTACTGCAGCCAAATCCTTGATTGCTAAATCCTGGAAGCCGACTACCCCTCCTACTAAGTCCATTATTATAGCCAGGGTCCATGACTTCAGGTCCATGGAATGTCTCACGGCATCCCTTAACAACACCGTGGAACAATTCCAAACAATATGGCTATCCTGGGATACGTACCTGGCATCCCCCTAATGGTCTCCCATCCCACCTCACTCTTACTCCCCCCTTACCTGTTCCTTTCCTTTTGTGTCTTGTCAGTTGTCTTATCCCTAGTCCTGAGTTTTACGTGCTACATCTTTGGATATAATCATGGGACCTGTACTACTACACGCGATGTTCATTGTGCATGCTCCCATTTTGATGGTCGGCCAAATGACTCTGTATGAGCTATGTCTTACCATTTCATGTTTATCCTTTCTGCATTAATGAAAATTTGCACGCTATGTGCTAATAAAAATCTACAGTATAAAAATAAAAAAAAGCAGGATGCAAAATGAGTTCTTACAGTGTGTACAGAGGCAAAGCTAAAGATTCATGGGCAATGGTGCAAAAGATCCGCTTGGTTTTCTACCCCCAAAACCACCACCAATATATCTAATATCTGGTGATGACGGTAAGTACGGCTCATCATTACTATGATACACTGTGTACAGAGACTAATGGAGTGAGGACAGGTGAGTATTGTCTCCTCTGTCATTTTAATACCTGTATCACCCATACATTTAGTGCCCACCAAAAGTTCCTGCAATTACTGTAAAAAGTGCAATTTAGATTGCGCCCCCTAATTAATCGTGGCATATAGTAAATAGGGCAATATAAAGAGTCCCTTCTTTCCCACTATGATGTTGCTGCCACTGCCACCGATGAAAAGAAAAAGGGAAGGGGCTGTGAAGCTGCCACTGCCACCAATGGCAATGCGGCACCTGAGGGGTTAATTGGCGTGGTTCGGCGGGATCGCTGTCATTGAGGCCACGTACATTTGTATTAAGGAGTTAATTATATTCATTGGTGGCCAACAGCCCCCTCGGTATTATAATTATTGGTGGCAGTGGCCATAGGGTCCCCTCCCCTTCTCCTATTCATTGGTGGCAGCATCCGATCGGAGCCACAGCAGTGAAATCACAGGGCTCCTATCAGTTCCCATGGCAGCCAGGACGCTACTGAAGCCATCCCTGGCTGCCATGGTCAGCTCCCTGCTGCTGTGTGCACAAAGCACAGGGCATCAGGGACAGTGTAAAGTCCTATTTACCCTAATAGATCTCTATTAGGCTGAATAGTACAAGGGTTCTAGTCCCCTAAACAATAAAGAAACATATTACATATCGCCACGTCTGAAAAAGTTCAAATTATTAAAATCTTAAAAAATATCTCCATTGCGATAAAGCCGTAACAGAAAAATATAAATAAAAAACACGCGATTCACTATTTTTTGTCACCTTGCCCCCTCCAAACATAGGATAGGACTGTTCTATTATAGACCGAACGTTCCATAAAATGCAGAATACACATGTTTTTTTGGGTGTTTTAGTTTTCTGTGTGTGCTATCGAATGGTATGGAGTATCGCAATACTTTTTTATGGTATTGAAATCGAAAAAAAATGTTGGTATCGTGACAACCCTAGTCAGGATAGACAGGTAGAAGGCAGGGCCTAATACATCATACATCACCTTTCCCATGGGAGCATGCATACACATATAGTTGTCAATCACTAAGTATGACCACCTAGTGGACTATTAAGCAGAGAAAGAAAGCAGGCTCTGCTCCTCCTGCTCTAAACCATGCTGCCTGTAAGCTACACTGCATGTACAGCATGACAGGTTGCCGTCAAACTACCTTGCCTCTAGTTAAGGCCTAGGTTCATACAAATTCAGTCAGATTTACCGGGAAGAATACAGGGAGTGCAGAATTATTAGGCAAATGAGTATTTTGACCACATCATCCTCTTTATGCATGTTGTCTTACTCCAAGCTGTATAGGCTCAAAAGCCTACTACCAATTAAGCATATTAGGTGATGTGCATCTCTGTAATGAGAAGGGGTGTGGTCTAATGACATCAACACCCTATATCAGGTGTGCATAATTATTAGGCAACTTCCTTTCCTTTGGCAAAATGGGTCAAAAGAAGGACTTGACAGGCTCAGAAAAGTCAAAAATAGTGAGATATCTTGCAGAGGGATGCAGCACTCTTAAAATTGCAAAGCTTCTGAAGCGTGATCATCGAACAATCAAGCGTTTCATTCAAAATAGTCAACAGGGTCGCAAGAAGCGTGTGGAAAAACCAAGGCGCAAAATAACTGCCCATGAACTGAGAAAAGTCAAGCGTGCAGCTGCCAAGATGCCACTTGCCACCAGTTTGGCCATATTTCAGAGCTGCAACATCACTGGAGTGCCCAAAAGCACAAGGTGTGCAATACTCAGAGACATGGCCAAGGTAAGAAAGGCTGAAAGACGACCACCACTGAACAAGACACACAAGCTGAAACGTCAAGACTGGGCCAAGAAATATCTCAAGACTGATTTTTCTAAGGTTTTATGGACTGATGAAATGAGAGTGAGTCCGACTCAGACGCCAGCAAGGTGGAGGTGGAGTACTGGTTTGGGCTGGTATCATCAAAGACGAGCTTGTGGGGCCTTTTCGGGTTGAGGATGGAGTCAAGCTCAACTCCCAGTCCTACTGCCAGTTTCTGGAAGACACCTTCTTCAAGCAGTGGTACAGGAAGAAGTCTGCATCCTTCAAGAAAAACATGATTTTCATGCAGGACAATGCTCCATCACACGCGTCCAAGTACTCCACAGCGTGGCTGGCAAGAAAGGGTATAAAAGAAGAAAATCTAATGACATGGCCTCCTTGTTCACCTGATCTGAACCCCATTGAGAACCTGTGGTCCATCATCAAATGTGAGATTTACAAGGAGGGAAAACAGTACACCTCTCTGAACAGTGTCTGGGAGGCTGTGGTTGCTGCTGCACGCAATGTTGATGGTGAACAGATCAAAACACTGACAGAATCCATGGATGGCAGGCTTTTGAGTGTCCTTGCAAAGAAAGGTGGCTATATTGGTCACTGTTTTTTTTTTTGTTTTTTTTTTTGAATGTCAGAAATGTATATTTGTGAATGTTGAGATGTTATATTGGTTTCACTGGTAAAAATAAATAATTAAAATGGGTATATATTTGTTTTTTGTTAAGTTGCCTAATAATTATGCACAGTAATAGTCACCTGCACACACAGATATCCCCCTAAAAGAGCTAAAACTAAAAACAAACTAAAAACTACTTCCAAAAATATTCAGCTTTGATATTAATGAGTTTTTTGGGTTCATTGAGAACATGGTTGTTGTTCAATAATAAAATTAATCCTCAAAAATACAACTTGCCTAATAATTCTGCACTCCCTGTAGTGATTGCTATTTTGCCTTTTAAATAGGGCAGCACAAAGGAACCCTTTCAGTTCCACTGAGCTCCATCGGGCACTGGTGATAGCTCCTGAAATGTGATATAGCTTAAAGAGGACCTTTCACCTGGCAAAAAATTGTGAACTAAGTGTCATGATGTGTACAGCGGCGCCCAGGGATCTCACTGCATTTACTATTATCCCTGGGCGCCGCGCTGTTCTCCTGCTATGCCCTCCAGTATCTTCGGTCACTTGGTTATAGTAGGCGGAGACTTAGGGGACTTGATTATAGTAGGAGGAGACTGCTGTGAGCTCTGCGCTGTAATTGGCCAGCGCTACAGCCTAGGAGAAGAAGACGCCCAGGAGAAGGGCAGTCTCCTCCTATTATAACCAAGTGACCGAACATATCGGAGGGCATAGCAGGAGAACTGAGTGGGATAATAGTAAGTGCAGTGAGATCCCTGGGCGCCGCTGTATATGTCATGATACTTAGTTCACAATTTTTTGCCCGATGAAAGGTCCTCTTTAACCACTTCAACCCCGCTAGCTAAAACCCCCTTCTTGACCAGGCCACTTTTTACACTTCTGCACTACACTACTTTCACCGTTTATCGCTCGGTCATGCAACTTACCACCCAAATGAATTTTACCTCCTTTTCTTCTCACTAATAGAGCTTTCATTTGGTGGTATTTTATTGCTGCTGACATTTTAACTTTTTTTGTTATTAATCAAAATGTAACGATTTTTTTGCAAAAAAATGACATTTTTCACTTTCAGCTGTAAAATTTCGCCAAATTTATTGTTCTACATGTCTTTGATTAAAAAAAAAATGGTTGGGCAAAAAAAAAAATGGTTTGGGTAAAAGTTATAGCGTTTACACACTATGGTACAAAAATGTGAATTTCCGCTTTTTGAAGCAGCTCTGACTTTCTGAGCACCTGTCATGATTCCTGAGGTTCTACAATGCCCAAACAGTAGAAAAACCCCACAAATGACCCAATTTCGGAAAGTAGACACCCTAAGGTATTCGCTGATGGGCATAGTGAGTTCATAGAACTTTTTATTTTTTGTCACAAGTTAGCGGAAAATGATGATTTATTTTTTTTTCCTTACAAAGTCTCATATTCCACTAACTTGCGACAAAAAATAAAAAATTCTAGGAACTCGCCATGCCCCTCACGGAATACCTTGGGGTGTCTTCTTTCCAAAATGGGGTCACTTGTGGCGTAGTTATACTGCCCTGGCAATTTAGGGGCCCATATGTGTGAGAAGTAGTTTGCAATCAAAATCTGTAAAAAATGACCGGTGAAATCCGAAAGGTGCACTTTGGAATATGTGCCCCTTTGCCCACCTTGGCTGCAAAAAAGTGTCACACATCTGGTATCGCCGTACTCAGGAGAAGTTGGGGAATGTGTTTTGGGGTGTCATTTTACATATAACCATGCTGGGTGAGAGAAATATCTTGGCAAAAGACAACTTTTCCAATTTTTTTATACAAAGTTGGCATTTGACCAAGATATTTTTCTCATCCAG
Organism: Bufo gargarizans; assembly: GCF_014858855.1. Classification (NCBI taxonomy): domain Eukaryota; kingdom Metazoa; phylum Chordata; class Amphibia; order Anura; family Bufonidae; genus Bufo; species Bufo gargarizans. Next base: position 101,391,531 of record NC_058083.1, read on the forward strand.
CATGGGTATATGTAAAATGACACCCCAAAACACATTCCCCAACTTCTCCTGAGTACGGCGATACCAGATGTGTGACACTTTTTTGCAGCCAAGGTGGGCAAAGGGGCACATATTCCAAAGAGCACCTTTTCGGATTTCGCAGGCCATTTTTTACACATTTTGATTGCAAAGTACTTCTCACACATTTGGGCCCCTAAATTGCCAGGGCAGTATAACTACCCCACAAGTGACCCCATTTTGGAAAGAAGATACCCCAAGGTATTTCGTGAGGGGCATGGCGAGTTCCTAGAATTTTTAATTTTTTGTCACAAGTTAGCAGAAAATTATGATTTTTTTTTTTATTATTTTTTTTCCTTACAAAGTCTCATATTCCACTAACTTGTGACAAAAAATAAAAAATTCTAGGAACTCGCCATGCCCCTCACGGAATACCTTGGGGTGTCTTCTTTCCAAAATGGGGTCACTTGTGGCGTAGTTATACTGCCCTGGCAATTTAGGGGCCCATATGTGTGAGAAGTAGTTTGCAATCTAAATCTGTAAAAAATGACCGGTGAAATCCGAAAGGTGCACTTTGGAATGTGGGTCACTTTGCCCACCTAGGCTGCAAAAAAGTGTCACACATCTGGTATCGCCGTACTCAGGAGAAGTTGGGGAATGTGTTTTGGGGTGTCATTTTACATATACCCATGCTGGGTGAGAGAAATATCTCGGCAAATGACAACTTTTCCAATTTTTTTATACAAAGTTGGCATTTGACCAAGATATTTATCTCACCCAGCATGGGTATATGTAAAATGACACCCCAAAACACATTCCCCAACTTCTCCTGAATACGGCGATACCAGATGTGCGACACTTTTTTGCAGCCTAGATGCGCAAAGCGGCCCAAATTCCTTTTAGGAGGGCATTTTTAGACATTTGGATCCCAGACTTCTTCTCACGCTTTAGGGCCCCTAAAAAGCCAGGGCAGTATAAATACCCCACATGTAACCCCATTTTGGAAAGAAGACACCCCAAGGTATTCAATGAGGGGCATGGCGAGTTCATAGAATTTTTTTTTTTGTTGCATAAGTTAGCGGAAATTGATTTTTTTTTTTTTCTCACAAAGTCTCACTTTCCGCTAACTTGGGACAAAAATTTCAATCTTTCATGGACTCAATATGCCCCTCACGGAATACCTTGGGGTGTCTTCTTTCCGAAATGGGGTCACATGTGGGGTATTTATACTGCCCTGGCTTTTTAGGGGCCCTAAAGCGTGAGAAGAAGTCTGGAATATACAGTCATGTGAAAAAATTAGGACACCCTTTGAAAGCATGTGGTTTTTTGTAACATTTTTAATAAAAGGTTATTTCATCTCCGTTTCAACAATACAGAGAGATTAAAGTAATCCAACTAAACAAAGAAAACTGAAGAAAAGTCTTTTCAAGATCTTCTGTAAATGTCATTCTACAAAAATGCCTATTCTAACTGAGGAAAAAGATAGGACACCCTCACATGTATTCCCTCTTAAATTGGCTCAGATCTCACACAGGTATATCACACCAGGTGCACATAATTAGTAGATCGTTACTCTGCATGTTGAATGAGGCTTGCCCTATTTAAACCTCAGACATTTAGTTTGGTGTGCTCCTGACTGTTGAAGTGAGAGTGAGCACCATGGTGAGAGCAAAAGAGCTGTCAGAGGACTTCAGAAAAAAGATTGTAGCAGCCTATGAGTCTGGGAAGGGATTTAAAAAGATCTCAAAAGATTTTGAAATCAGCCATTCCACTATCCGGAAGATAGTCTACAAGTGGAGGGCTTTCAAAACAACTGCCAACATGCCCAGGACTGGTCGCCCCAGCAAGTTCACCCCAAGAGCAGACCGCAAGATGCTAAAAGAGGTCTCCAAAAACCCTAAAGTGTCATCTCGAGAACTACAGCAGGCTCTGGCTACTGTTGATGTAGAAGTACATGCCTCTACAATCAGAAAGAGACTGTACAAGTTTAACTTGCATGGGAGGTGTGCAAGGAGGAAACCTTTGCTTTCCAAGAGAAACATCGAGGCCAGACTGACACTTGCCAGAGATAAAGTTGACAAAGACCAGGACTTCTGGAATAATGTTCTTTGGACAGATGAGTCCAAAATTGAATTATTTGGACACAACAGCAGAGGACATGTTTGGCGTAAACCAAACACAGCATTCCAAGAAAAGAACCTCATACCAACTGTGAAGCATGGAGGTGGAAGTGTCATGGTTTGGGGCTGCTTTGCTGCAGCAGGACCTGGTCAGCTCACCATCATAGAATCCACGATGAATTCTACTGTGTATCAGAAGGTGCTTGAAGAACATGTGAGACCATCAGTTAGAAAATTAAAGCTGAAGCGGAACTGGACCATGCAACATGACAATGACCCAAAACATACTAGTAAATCAACCAAAGATTGGCTGAAAAAGAAGAAATGGAGAGTCCTGGAATGGCCAAGTCAAAGTCCAGATTTGAATCCCATTGAGATGCTGTGGGGTGACTTGAAAAGGGCTGTACGTGCAAGAAACCCCTCAAACATCTCACAGCTGAAAAAGTTCTGCATTGAGGAGTGGGGTAAAATTTCCTCAGACCGATGTCGAAGACTGGTAGATGGCTACAAGAACCGTCTCACTGCAGTTATTTCAGCCAAAGGAGGTAACACTCGCTATTAGGGGCAAGGGTGTCCTATCTTTTTCCTCAGTTAGAATAGGCATTTTTGTAGAATGACATTTACAGAAGATCTTGAAAAGACTTTTCTTCAGTTTTCTTTGTTTAGTTGGATTACTTTAATCTCTCTGTATTGTTGAAACGGAGATGAAATAACCTTTTATTAAAAATGTTACAAAAAACCACATGCTTTCAAAGGGTGTCCTAATTTTTTCACATGACTGTAAATGTCTAAAAAATGTTACGCATTTGGATTCCGTGAGGGGTATGCTGAGTTCATGTGAGATTTTATTTTTTGGACACAAGTTAGTGGAATATGAGACTTTGTAAGAAAAAACAAACAAACAAAAAATATTTCCGCTAACTTGGGCCAAAAAATTTTCTGAATGGAGCCTTACAGGGGGTGATCAATGACAGGGGGGTGATCAGGGAGTGTATATGGGGTGATCACCTCATATACACTCCCTGATCACCCCTCTGTCATTGATCACCCCTCTGTCATTGATCACCCCTCTGAAAGGCTCCATTCAGACGTCCATATGATATTTACGGATCCACGGATCGGATCCGCAAAACACATACGGACGTCTGAATGGAGCCTTACAGGTGGGTGATCAATGACAAGGGGGTGATCAATGCCAGGGGGTGATCAGGGAGTGTATATGAGGTGATCACCCCCTTGGCATTGATCACCCCCCTGTAAGGCTCCATTCAGACCTCCGTATGCGTTTTGCGGATCCGATCCATGTATCAGTGGATCCGTAAAAATCATACGGACGTCTGAATGGAGCCTTACAGGGGGGTGATCAATGACAGGGGGGTGATCAATGACAGGGAAGTGATCAGGAAGTCTATATGGGTGATCACCCCCTTGTCATTGATCACCCCCCTGTAAGGCTCCATTCAGACGTCCGTATGCGTTTTGCGGATCCGATCCATGTATCAGTGGATCCGTAAAAATCATACGGACGTCTGAACGGAGCCTTACAGGGGGGTGATCAATGACAGGGGGGTGATCAATGACAGGGGGGTGATCGGGAAGTCTATATGGGTGATCACCCCCTTGTCATTGATCACCCCCCTGTAAGGCTCCATTCAGACGTCCGTATGCGTTTTGCGGATCCGATCCATGTATCAGTGGATCCGTAAAAATCATACAGACGTCTGAACGGAGCCTGACAGGGAGGTGATCAATGACAGGGGGGTGATCAATGACAGGGGGGTGATCAGGGAGTCTGTATGGGGTGATCAGTGGTTCATAAAGGGTTAATAAGTGACAGGGGGGGGTGTAGTGTAGTGTTTGGTGCTACTTTACTGAGCTGCCTGTGTCCTCTGGTGGTCGATCCAAACAAAAAGGACCACCAGAGGACCAGGTAGCAGGTATATTAGACGCTGTTATCAAAACAGCATCTAATATACCTGTTAGGGGTTAAAAAAAAACATCTCCAGCCTGCTAGCGAGCGATCGCCGCTGGCAGGCTGGAGATCCACTCTCTTACCTTCCGTTCCTGTAAGCGCGATTTCACAGGAAATCTCGGCTCTCGCGGGAGGACGCGTATATGCGTCCACCCAGAAGAGCAGGACCGCCGGCAGGACGCAATCCTGCGTACGGCGGTCCGGAGAAGGTTAAAGAGGTTGTCCCACAAAAAATATTCTACAGTTTTCCAACCAGCACCTGAATCTGAAAAAAAAATTTATTGCATATATAAAAAATTTAAGTTATTCAATAAAATGAGTTATTCAATAAAATGTACCTGTATAGCGCCACCTGCTGTTTTTCTTTTTTATTATTTCTTTGACCTGCTCACTGATATAGTGAGAGCTGAGACACGCCCCCTGAGCTGTGATAGGGAGAGCTGAGACACGCCCCCTGAGCTGTGATAGGGAGAGCTGAGACACGCCCCCTTAGCTGCAGCAGCAGAAAAGACACCCCCCTGAGCAGTCAGCTTGATATAAATCTAGCAGAGCAATGAATGGGGTGATCTCTGGATCCATGTTAGGTACAGGGCTGGTTCTAGCTTTGTTAGAAATAGGTTTTCATGTACTAAATGATCTCTGATTTTCATCTTTTACATTAGTCATGGAATAACCCATTTAAAAGGGTATTCCAGTTACCATAAATATAACTTATGTTTTAGACCAGGCATGCTCAACCTGCGGCCCTTAAGCTTTTGTAAAACTACAACTCCCACAATGCCCTACTGTAGGCTTAAAGCTGTAGGCTGTTTGGGCATGCTGGGAGTTGTAGTTTTGCAACAGCTGGAGGGCCGCAGGTTGAGCATGCTTGTTTTAGACTAATTCATCATCAATTACTTAATATAATGTACATTTCACATATTTACCGTTCAGTAGTTATAAAAGCAGTTTTCTTCTTCTGCCACCTACTGTGTTTTCTCATTCATTACCATAGAATCGACCTGTAGCTCTGAGCCTTTGTTAGGTCGAGCATGCTCAGTGTATTGCTATCAATTCTCTAGTTAAATGTCTTGTGAAACAAAGGGAGTGTTAGGCCTCATGCATACAAACGTATTTTGTTTCCGTATCCATTTAGTTTTTTTTGTGGATAAGATGCGGACCCATTCATTTTAATGGGTCAGCAAAAAATGCAGACAGGACACCGTGTGCTGTCCGCATCCGTATGTCCATTCCGTAATCCAGCAAAAAAGATAGAACATGTCCTATTAGGCCTTGTTACAATGGATCCACAAAAAAATAAAAATAAAAATCGGATGCCAAACGGACGTCATCCGTATTTTTTGCGGATCCGTCTTTGGCGGACCGCAAAACACATATGGTCGTGTTTATGTAGCCTTAGTGTGCTGGTGATTACTGAGTAGAGGGGGCGTGACTGGACTGTATATAAGGCAGCCAATCAATAAACACACAATCTCACAGCAAGAAAGCTAGGGAGTGTGGGGATTGTAGTCTTTGAAGTTTTGTGAGGGAAGATCAGGCGCCATGATACTCTCAGTGTGTTGCAGGCTCACACAGGAGCTAGACAAGTGGATTGCAAGGTAAATTGAAGCTGTGGTTATATGTATAGGTACGGGTTCTGGTTGGGCCACAGCTTGGTTTGTCTGCAGTGATGGCGTCCAGGGATATTCTTTCTTCTATGCGGGAAGCGGCGGCTCAGCATGGGGTGGTATGGCTTCAGGAGCAGCTCTGCCTGGCAATTGGGTGAGAAAGAAGTCACTCAGCAGGCTCCCAATCGGGCACCCCCTTCCGGCCACCGCCAACCCCCGGAGCGCCTCAGCCTCGATGTTCCACGTTGGTCTCGCCATGTCAAAAGCCCCAGCATGCGTCCTCCGGTCCCCTCTGGCAGTGTGCTGCACGATTCCACCATAGCCAGGACCAGGAGGATTCATCATACACGGCAAAGGCTGGCTCTACGTGGTACCCCAGGCTCATCTGTGTCTGATCCCATGCCTCTGAATCGCCAGCACCTCCCCCCCAGCCACATCCCCACCTGGACCATGGTTGGCTGTGCCCTCTCCTCTCCCTGTTCAGGGGGAAGCCTTCAATGGCTCTACTCCCATAGCCCGTCGGATGGCAGAATATCATGGTGGCACAGCACCTGGAGTGCTGCCTCCTCCTCAGTCTGTTTCCTGTGCACGGGAGGTGGCCATACCAGCACAGACCACTAGAGGGCGTGAGAAACCATAACTTGCTGCCAGCATCCCTGAATCTGCCTCTCCTGTGCAACATATAATGCTGAGGTCTGTGGGAGGCCGCCTTGCAGAGCGCTGCTCAGTTGTCGTGGAGACGACATCGCCTGAAGATGACGCCACCAGTCTGGAAGATGGAGAACTGCGACCTTCACATCCGCTATCCGGCCTGACGGCTGTTCCGGGTCCTGTCCCGAGTCAGCCAGGTGAGTCCACAGCGGTGTCTCTTCCCCTTTCTCTATTCTCTTCTATTGTGTCTTTATTGACTGTGTTAGGGTCGTTGCTTGCGCAGCACTTAACGGGAAGTTGGCATGACACTGGAGAGGCTTTTGCGCAATTTTTAGCCAGAATAAAAAATTTGAGGCCCCCTGTTCTTCAGCCTCAGATTTCACCGTTGTCGGCATAGGTGGGTACTTCATCAGGGGAGGTGCTAGCGGAACCACTTAGAACGGGGTCTGCCGCTGAAGTTAATGTTCTGGCAGTTACTGCGGGTGTCGGTGGGGATGTTCAGTTTATTTTGGAGTCAGTAGTGGCCTCAAAGGGAATGAGTGACCCCTCGGGGCGTATGGCGGACGCGGCCCATCGCGAACTTTGTTTGCTTTGATGGTCCACTCGGGGCCCATTTAAAGGGTTTCTGTCACCCCAATTTTTACTATTAAACAGGCTGACATTATAGATGTGAAAATGTCACCTGAATTTAACTCTGCGATTCTTTTATTTAAGTATGCCCCCGGAAATTGGGGTGACAGAAACCCTTTAAGGAGGTGTTGGAAAAAATATAGAAAGACGAGTATGTCGAACTATTTACCCTGCTTCCCCTTGAAAAATTTAATTTGAACAGAGGAAAACCGGACAAGATAAGAAAGAGGAGAAAGAAAGGCATCGATATCGTTTGATACCATGCACTTTTTCCAAATGGGCATACTGGCCAGTGTTATTGGTGAGCGTGCTCCACATACTTGCTCGGCCCTTTTTTGATACATGGACTCAATAGGCGAAGCTCATCGGGTCTATGGTGGCATGGCCTGGCTCCGGTACGACAAGCAATTCCAGCAGCGCAAGGAAGTTTGTCCCTCTTTGCAGTGGGGCCACAATAATATCTCCTTGTGGATGCGTTTGATGGTGGCTGTGCGAGCTCCTGCACAGCCTTTTCATTCCGGGGCCGGGGGTTAACCCTCAGGGGCTAGGTCCCTAGCTAACCAGCGACCAGGCTGTTTCTGGCAGCTCAATGAGGGGCATTGCCGCTTCCGGGCCTCGTGTCATTTTAGGCACTAGTGTACAACCTGCGGCGGAATGCTCGTCAGCACCCTCACGTGGTGGCGGATAAGTCAGCCAAGGAGGTTACCTTGGGATGAAAGGTGGGTCCATTTCTTGACCCGCCTTGGCCCTACTTGCGGGTCTCTCCTTTAGGAGTGGTGCCCAAAAAAAGAACCAAATAAATATCGACTGATACATCATTTGTCCTACCCGGCGGGGTTTTCCTTTAATGATGGTATTGGACAGGGGTTGAGTTCAGAGGTTGTGGGATGACCGTTTTTATGTCGATCGATGTCTGCCCATGGGTTGCTCAATTTCCTGTTCGTACTTTGAGGCTTTTAACACTTTTCTTGAATGGGTAGTGCGAAGAGAGTTGGGTTTTCAGTCAGTGCTACATTACTTGGATGATTTCCTTTGTATAGGCTGCTTCTCTGCAATGTTCTCTATTGCTTTATACCGTCGAACAGGTGGCACACCGTTTTGGGGTTACTTTGACCCCCGACAAAACCGTCGGTCTAGTGACAGTCCTTTCCTTTTTGGGTATTGAATTGGATTCCGTTGCTATGGAATGTCGGTTACCTCTAGACATGTTAACGGAGTTGCCTAAACCTAGATCGTGACCTATTGGGGATGCGGAAAGTTTGCTTGCAACAACTTCAATCACTGTTGGGCAAGTTGAACTTTGCATGTCACATTATCCCGATGGGCCGGGTTTTTTGTCGATGGTTAGCACTGGCCACGTCAGGGATCCGGAGCCCTCTTACATTTCATCCATTTAAATGTGAGCACAAGGCAGATCTTAGGGTTTGGGCAAAGTTTTTCTATTTGTTTAATGGTCGTTCACTGTGGTGGGCAGGCTGGGCAGATAGCGTTGATTTGGAATTATTCACGGATGCCTCAGGGGCGTTTGGATTTGGTGCTTACTTGAAGGGTCAGTGGCTGGCAGGTGTTTGGCCTTCTCAATGGCATTCTGTGGGGCTTACTCGTAATCTGACTCTGTTGGAACTGTTTCCAATAGTAGCAGCTTTGGAGGTATAGGGATCGCATTTTCAGAACAGGCATGTTCGATTTTGCTGCGATAATCTGTCGGTGGTACAGGCCATTAACAGTTTATCGGCATCTTCGCCCCCAGTAGTCAATTTTTTACGCAACCTGGTTCTGCGAAGGTTGGAGCTTAATGCATGGATGTGTGCTTGTCATGTTCCTGGAATTTCAAACTACATTGCTAACTCCTTGTCTCGATTACAGTGGGATTGTTTTCGCATGTGTAATGACCCGGAGTGCCATTCCCACTCTTTGGCGCCTTGCTACCACCTCCTATGGGCTAATAACCTGTAATTCTGTGTATCTTATGCAAGTCTTCCATTGTGTGCATATTTATTCCTATGTAACTGTTCATGTAATAACCTGGTTGATCAGTTTGGCTCAGTTTTGTCAGACGGACACCAAAACGGAATGGAGGCGGAACAGAGCCACACTGAGCCAAACTGATGCATTCTGAGCGGATCATTATCCATTCAGAATGCATTAAGGGCAAAATTGATTTGTTTTGGACCGCTTGTGAGATCCCTGAACGAACCTCACAAACGGAAACCAAAACGCCAGTGTGAAAGTAGCCTAACTATATTGCCGTCCTCAGGATGGGCTTTGTTAATGAGTATCTGTGAAGATGTGGTACCGTTGGTGTAGCAGGGGAGGCACGGATATCTTTGTGAGAAAACAAAGTTTATTCATATTATTATCAGTCTTATAAGTCAACAATGTGGGAAACATTCAAAAGGCGTCTAAGAGTCTGTCTCTAATTGGTAAGAAGTGTTAACATTTATCAGTTAGCTTTCATTTAGGCTTCCAAATACCAGGTGTGTATAGTGAAAATATAGTCAGATTTACTTGGTTAACTCTTTGGGGCATGAAGCATGTGACTTATGCAACAGTGCCACCTAGGTATGAGTAGGTAACACTACACCAGTAGCAAAAGTGCATTCTGGGTAGTGTCATGACGTCACACCCCTTATCAATGTGCACGCCCATCCAATAGTGATTGGAAAGTTTCAAACTGGAGGGGTGTGTTCATCTGATAAGTTTTTGGTTAAGAAACCACATACAAGAAAAAGAGAGGAGAGAGAAAATAAAAAGAACAAAGAAAGAAAGGGAGATTCCTGGAAAAACTCTGGATTATCAGGAAAACTCTTGAGAGCAGACTTCCCCGAGACTCTGCACATCACTTGACCCTTGGGTAATGTATATTTTGTTTCATGTAATATTGGTATAGATTAATTGGCTTGATACTTAGTCAAACCCCGCTTATTGCGGACGGATGGTGTTAGTACCACATCAGTATCAGCAGATTCAGTGAAGATGCATATCACTGAATACAAGATCTGATAATTTATAGGTTTCGTTGCAATACTACTTATACAATCTGAGATTGGTCATCGTTTTGGGCAGAGCAAGGGCTTGTATCTCTCATTTTCATTAGTGAGTTACTGTGTATAATCAATTGATATATATTTCTCATAATTTTAAGCAGCATTGCATTCTTGTACTGGTTGAATAATAGATTGTGAGACACTGGTCTTGGTGTTAAATTTGTGTTCTGTTGCCGCCATCTAGTGGCAGATTTTGGGTACTACAGTTTTCTTTTATCACTGGTTTTATATTCATTGTTATTTATTGTATATTAAATTATTATATAATAAATCATTTATATTTTTGCATGGACGCTTGTACCCTGTTTTACTGATTGCACAAAATAATTAGGTTCTCGATCGAACTCTTGGAAGCGGATCAATATCATACATATCATTTTTCTTATGATCCTTTAAATATATTTTTTTTTATATAGAGCATTTGCTTTATATACCTGACAGGGCGCTTCAGGGTGAGGATTGAAACAGTAGGGGGCGATATAACTACAGGGGGCACTGCAGGCGGCATTATAAATACTTGAGGCATTTCAGGGTGAGCATTATAACAGTAGGGGGCAGTATAAATACTGGGGGAACTGTGGGGGCATTTTAAATCCAGGGGACATTAGGCATTCTTATTAATACTAGGGGCTCTATAGGAGGGATCCACATTATTTCTACAAAGAGCACTATGGGGGCCTTATTACTACTGAGGGGTCTGTAGAGAGCTTTATTACCACTGGGGTAATAATAGGGGGCCTTATTTTTACTTGGGGCTCTGTGAGGGTATTATTAATACTGGATGGCTCTTCTACTAATGGAGGCACTCTTGTGGAGCATTATCACTGTTGGGTCCATTAGGGGTCAGTATTACTAATGAGAGCATTCTAGAAGGGAATTACTATTGGTGGAACTATGAGGAGTACTGTTACTATGGGGGCACTCAATTTTCTTCAGGATAGTATTTGGGGGTACAGAAAAGTATGGAATATTTCTGTGTGTCACACTCTGCAGAATGGAGGCGGCTGAGAGAAGTGTCCGGACCAAATGGAAAAGATGATGACAGAGAAGATCTAAATCAGAGGAGACGTCACCTGGGAGGCCCTGGATGTGAGAGGTATAGCAAGTACAGTAAGTCTTCAGTGCTAGTGTTTGCGGGGGGGGGGGGGGATACGATTGTTCAACTTAGAGAATTGGGCCTTATGCATTGGTGCTTGGGGCCCAGATCTTTTGAGACCCTAGCAACGCCCCTGCCATGCTGTAGGGAGAAAAGCAGACGCTCGTCCCTGTGGGACTGAGCTCTCCCTAAAAGCCAGCCAGGAAGAAGTTCCCAGGATTACAGTAAGAGACAGACAATGCTAGATGTTGCAGCATCCAGCAGGAAGGAAAGCATTCCTATTTAATATTGCTAACATATGCTGAGGAAGCGGCTCACTAAAGATAAAGCAGGTATACGTACAGTGAACTCAGTACTGGCTATGTCATAGGAGGCACTGATATATTAGGGAGGCAAGGAAAGTGCCCACATCTCTACAGGTTAAATTAACCCTATAGTGCCCAGAAAAATAATTACCATAGAATATCTGAACATATAAAACACACAGAATAAGGAATTTATAAAATAACCATAGTATTGTCCAAAAGCACAATTGTTATGAGGTAAAGGGTGACCCCAAATGATGTAAGGGACCACCTAACGAAGTGCACTAGGGAATTAATGTATATCCCTATGTGTCAGGATGCTATAGATTTTTGGACGCTTCACGCGTCACTGGCTCAACTATGGCTACCCTTCAGATCATAGAGACAGACTAAATATAACATAAGGACGTACTGTCCATTCCACTCTTCTTAGATATAACAACTAAAGGTGAGCCTTTCATTGAGTCCAGTGGGGGACTGGGATCGGAATCTGAAAATCCATTCAGTCTCTATCTGTAGGATTTTCCTGTCCTAGTCCCCACCCCTCCGTGATGGGGGAATCACCTCCAGTACCGAGAATTTTATAACTCTCGGATTACCAGAATAAGCCTCCATAACATGATTCGCCATGGGAGTAGCATTCTTTTTATGGACATCAATAACATGTTCGCACACACTGTCTCCTGACTTTCCTAATGGTCTTGCCTATATAGTCCTTAGGACACGGACACTGACAGATGTAAATTGTCCCTTTGGTTTTACAATTGGAAAATCCCTGAATGGTAAATACTTTCTTTATGAGGAATGGAGCTGTATAAAGATTCAACATCAATAGATGCCAATAGACATCTGGAATCAATATGCAGCGCATCAATCTTATTGATAAAGTCCATAGTATCCCTTGTATGTGAGGGGAGGGAAAATACAAATGGTCTAAGTACCTCATCAACATAGACCCCACAATTTTGAGTCAAAGAATTGACACCCGCTACAATTGGTTGATACTTAAGTGGACTAACCCCCTTATGAACCTTGGAAAGGCCGTAAAATGTGGCGATACATGGCTTGGAGGGTAATAAAAACTCAAATTCTGCCTTATTGATAACTCTTTGGGTCAGGCCTGTGCACAAAATCGCCTTAAGTTCCCCTAGAAACCTATCGGTAGGGTCAGAGGATAGTTTACGATATCCTTCAGGATCCTTAAGTAGATCCACACAAATCTTTTCATATTGGCGATGGTCGAGAATCACCAAATTACCCCCTTTATCTGATGGCTTAATTATGTCTTGCTCTAAGTCTCTGAGGGCCTGCATTTCAGCATGAGAGAGGTTAAATTCATGATGGTAACGGAACTCTATGTCCTCAAGGTCGGAGAATACTAGACGAAGAATATATCAATATGTTCATAATTGGGCGGAGGGGGCATACGTATGCTCTTGTTCTTAAGGTTCGTAAATGGACCTTCGCCTACATACGCGATCTTTCCTCCCAAATGTCCATAAGGACCTGTAAATCAGGGAGGTCCTCCGAACTAATGCCAAGTCTATCACAGGTCTGCTTGTCAGTAGTACTGAAAAATGTATGACACTTGAGCTTTCTCACGAACAGGTGTAAATCTTTAACCCATGTAAACAACCAAAACTTTGTGGTAGGTACAAATGATAACCCCCTCCTGAGGACATTACATTCGGTGTCATTAAGATTACGTGTGGTGAGGTTTATGATTTGTAGTTTGTAGTTTGTGTAGGGAGTACGGTTCTCTACTGTCTTCCCGTGATCTTGCAGCTGGTACGGTGCTTGAGTCTTCTCTAAAAAAAGAGGGATTTGGAGGCGTATAAGTCATTGATGCAGAAGAGGGCAAAGATGGAAAGGAAGATGTGATACTTTCTCCACGGGGAGCTCCCTTCTGTCTTCCCCACCTTTGCCATCTTCTACTTGCCCTCCTTTATTGTGGGGCGCCCCTGTTGTAGGTACCCCTGTATTGGTTCTGTTGGGTCTCGCTGTCGGAAAGGTCAATATTCGACAACGAGATCTCAGAGCCTGAGGGAGGTATGGGTTTTGCCTCAATACAGTAGACCTTGTTCTCCATAAACTCTCCAAGGTCACGCACAAATTCTCTGTGCTTGCATTCCTTAAAGAGGACCTTTCATCAGAATTAAACTTCTAAAGTAACTATACAGGCATGTAGAGCGGCGCCCAGGGACCCCCCTGCACTTACTGTTATACCTGGGCGCCGACCCGTTCTCCGGTAATTGCCTCCGGTATCTTTACAGTTAGGCTCCACCCAGGGGAACCTGCCGTCGGCTCATTCTCCCATGCTGCAGCGCTGGCCAATCACAGTGCTCAGCTCATAGCCTGAGAGAGAGCTGAGCGCTGCGATTGGCCAGCGCTGCAGCATGGGAGAAGGAGGCGCCGGCAGGTTCCCCTGGGTGGAGCCTAACTGTAAAGATACCGGAGGCAATTACTGGAGAACGGAGCGGCGCCCAGGTATACCAGTAAGTGCAGGGGGGTCCCTGGGAGCCGCTCTACATGCCTGCATGGTTACTTTAGAAGTTTAACTCTGATGAAAGGTCTCTTTAAGTAAGTTTGTAGAGATGCTTCACGTTTAGAAAAGTCAGCGTCACTTTTAAACTTAAGGGTGGCCTCTATAAGTTCTTGTAACTTTTTTGCAGTATGTTCAAATATTTATTTTTTCTCCTTCAAGCAAGATTTTCCTGAGGTTAAGGGAGCTGCGTGTCAATTCTTCCTCCCACAACACAGTAAGGGATGGAGAAGAGATACCGGTAGCTGGTACAATGGGAATTCGCAAGCATTTTGGAACTATTTTATTCTCAAGGTAGCTTTCTAGTGATCGTAACTCCCACCAGGATTTTCAATTATCCTTATAGCCATAGTAGAGATCCTTGAATGCTATTTTACAAGTAGCAGAGGTGGAGAGTCCAGGTATATCCTTATCTGAGAAGATATCTTTAGCCTTGTTAATGAGTGCCTCATTGAATAGAGTACCTTTAGGGTAATTTAGGGTTATCTAGCTGAAGAAACGAGGACAGAGTCTCCACCATTGTGATTCTTCTCTGGACTGAGGGGTACAACAGGGTCATCCAGGGTCAGTCATATGTCTGGGCACTCTAATATGAGGAGTCACATAGGGTACATGAAAACACGTATTAATAAAAATCAATAATTGTGACAGCCAAAATACACTGGGTGACACTCCAAATAAGCATATATAACTACATTGAAACTACAGAAAAAGATAAAAGTCTCTAAATATAGGCGTCTATATTGAGATACGCTGGTGGTATTGCGCTGTAAGGTCGACGTATATAATCGTAATATATCGTTGCTTAACTGCAAATGTTGCTTTGGATATTGTGAAAAATATATAAAAATGAGGCAATATGATATGGTATAGTACAATATCTGGTTCTTCTGTCTTGGTCTCTATTATAAAATCAAGCTCCCTGGATACTGTAATGGAATATAGTCTATATGCTCAGAGTATGGTTCTTATAATAAGGTTAGTTGTGTTAGTTCTTATCGTATCAAAATCTTGAGAATTATTTGAATGTTTCTCTAAAGTTTATTTGTTAATATGAGTAAATGTTCCAACAGTACTGTTTGTTATACTCACTGTTGAGTAGATAGCATTCATGCGTGGCGTCCCACGTGGAGTGAGATTATGAGCTTGCATGAAGCCAAGTTAGGAGGAGAAGGTTGGTGTTTCCTTACTTGGATATTTGATATAATAGATAATTTCGCTGGACGTATTTGTAATGAGATCTTATATACGGCTATAGCGATCTCAGTGTCTTTGCTAGCTGGATTATGGGCTCCGTGTTTTCGGCGTCCCCCGTGTCTCAGACTTCACAGGCACCGGTAGTAGGAGTCGGCTTTGCTGATTAGTTCCTATATGGTATGTCCGCTCCGGACTTCGACTCTTTCTCGATATTTCAGTAAAGCTCTTCACTCAATTTCCATTAATCAGTATTTGGCATACTGTTACCGGCTGTAATGGCAAATTGATTAAATGTATGCTCTACACCAAACGCGTTTCGGAGACTAGACTTTCTCCTTCATCAGTGGCTACATTTGATATGCATGATCAGCCAGATTTTATACTTGTGTCGTCCAGAATGTCTGGAAAAGATGGACTGGATTTTCCAATAAAAATTGTGGTTCTTACTTCGTTGCGGTTTACTTGCGTTTTTCATGCTTTTTTTTCAGTACTTATGTGTTTTTTGTTCCTTAGTATCTGTGTGAGCTACCGTATGTAGAATGCTCTATGGTTTATTTTCCATTGTTCATATTGCTCTTCTGTTATAATCATTTTTGAATAAGCTTATACATACAAATAAAATAGTTTCAGTCGAAGAAAAATCCTTTCAATCGAATTTATGGAAACCTGTCAGACATATTTTATTCTTAATTTGCTTCTCCTTATAATAACATCATAATAAAAGGTATTTGGATATGGATTCTCATAGGTACAAGATAAGTATTGTATAGCTATGTCAATGAGGTAGTCTGTATTTCTTGTGAGAAAGTGGTGTCTATATTTCATAGAAATTAAAGAAGCAGATGTGAATTTCTGTCTTAATACAATTATTGTGGGATTTTTGTGCCTTTTTTTATAAGAATTATAATGCAATTTTTTTTTTTGTGCGTTTTTTTTTTGTGCGTTTTTTTTTTCAATAAAACGAAATTCTTAAATATACACTCACCTAAAGAATTATTAGGAACACCATACGAATACGGTGTTGGACCCCCTTTTTCCTTCAGACCTGCCTTAATTCTACGTGGCATTGATTCAACAAGGTGCTGATAGCATTCTTTAGAAATGTTGGCCCATATTGATAGGATAGCATCTTGCAGTTGATGGAGATTTGAGGGATGCACATCCAGGGCACGAAGCTCCCATTCCACCACATCCCAAAGATGGTCTATTGGGTTGAGATCTGGCGACTGTGAGGGCCATTTTAGTACAGTGAACTCATTATCATGTTCAAGAAACCAATTTGAAATGATTCAAGCTTTGTGACATGGTGCATTATCCCGCTGAAAGTAGCCATCAGAGGATGGGTACATGGTGGTCATGAAGGGATGGACATGGTCATAAACAATGCTCAGGTAGCCCGTGGCATTTAAACGATGGCCAATTGGCACTAAGGGGCCTAAAGTGTGCCCAGAAAACATCCCCCACACAATTACACCACCACCACCAGCCTGCACAGTGGTAACAAGGCATGATGGATACATGTTCTCATTCTGTTTACGCCAAATTCGGACTCTACCATTTGAATGTCTCAACAGAAATCGAGACTCATCAGACCAGGCAACATTTTTCCAGTCTTCAACAGTCCAATTTTGGTGAGCTCGTGCAAATTGTAGCCTCTTTTTCCTATTTGTAGTGGAGATGAGTGGTACCCAGTGGGGTCTCCTGCTGTTGTAGCCCATCCGCCTCAAGGTTGTGCGTGTTGTGGCTTCACAAATGCTTTGCTGCATACCTCGGTTGTAACGAGTGTTTATTTCAGTCAACGTTGCTCTTCTATCAGCTTGAATCAGTCGGCCCTTTCTCCTCTGACCTCTAGCATCAACAAGGCATTTAAGCCCACAGGACTGCCGCATACTGTCATGCCTTGCTCAGACGTTGTGCGGAGGTCTGTCAGATTGGCAGCACGTGTCTAACCTTTTGTTTGTTTTGGAATCATGCTGGATCCGCCTTCCTTCAGGTGCTCTGGGTGGGGTCATTGGCTTAAATTGCCTTCAATCCCAGAGGGCCGTGCGGGTTATAGATTTCTGTCTGGCCTTGGATTCAAGGAAGGAAGGATTGTCTGTTCCAGCTCAGATAAGTTTGATTTCTGTTTGTGTTGTTTGTGGTCTAGGCTATTTGTGTGTCTTCTGCCCCTTCTCCCCTTTCACCATTTCAGGGATTCTAGGGTGTTTGCAGTCCAGGCACGAGGACACTTCATTCCTACCATTAAGGTCTGAACGTGGGCTTAGCAGCATAGGGAGAGAAGTCAGGGATGTGCTAGGAGGTGACCTGTCCCCAGCATCTAGCCTAGACACTTGTGTATTTGGTTGTCTGTGTATCTGAGTTCCTGTCCGCCGTGACACATACTGGATGTTTTTCCCTTTTCACACCATTCTTTGTAAACCCTAGAAATGTTTGTCCGTGAAAATCCCAGTAACTGAGCAGATTGTGAAATACTCAGACCGCCCCGCCTGGAACCAACAACCATGCCACGCTCAAAATTGCTTAAATCACCTTTCTTTCCCATTCTGACATTCAGTTTGGAGTTCAGGAGATTGTCTTGACCAGGACCACAACCCTACATGCATTGAAGCAACTGCCATGTGATTGGTTGACTAGATAATCGCATTAATGAGAAATAGAACAGGTGTTCCTAATATTTCTTTAGGTGAGTGTATATCTTATTTGTACTAGAGCATTACCCATATTTTCTACTACCGCATTGGTGTGGGAATTGTACAGCTTTTGTATGTTTTTTTTAAAGTTTATATTATATGGAGGAGTCCGGAACAATTGTTTGTGCTATAGAATTATTGTTTATTTCAATATGTTGATGGATGGATGTTGGATAAAGGCCCTCAGCAAAGGAAGGGGTCGCAGTGCTGATAAACAGCCAGACTGCGACTCCCCATCGGCCGGGGCATTCACCCTATCACAGGAACCCAAAGATCTCCAACGCAGCGTTGAGTCCTTCTGGTTGAAGGCTACCAAATTCGAATATCCTTCCGGATTCGGCTCTCGACATTTTTTAGATGTGATCTCCTCCCCTCCAATGTCATTCTATTTGTTCCAACGTTGCAAATCTGAGATCTCTAGGGTCCTGGTTGTGGACTAGTTTAAAATGTTTAGATAGGGAATGTTTCTCATACCCCTTCTTAATATTGTTGATATGCTCAGCTATTCTCACTTTCAGGGGTCTCTTTGTTCTGCCTATGTATTGTTTGGAGCATGTGCATTGTATAATATATATAACGTTCAAAGTATTACAGGTTAAAAAAAAAAATCATTTCAAAAGAGAACGAATTCTGTGTTGAATCGATTTTTGTTATCTTTTTGGGAACTGATGTGTTCAGGGCCGCTGCAAGGATTTTTGCCACCCTAGGCAAAGATCCATTTTGCCGCCCCCTCATGTCACTCACTCACTGACAGACACGCACACACACACACTGACAGACAGACACTCACTGAATGACGTACACATACACTCACTGACAGACACACATACACTCACTGACAGACAGAAACACACTCAGACACTCACTGAATGATGTACACAGAAATTCACTGACAGACATACTCACTGACAGAATTACACCTAACCACTGAAACACACACACACGGAAAATCACTGACAGACACTCACTCACTGGCAGACAAACACACACATATACTCACTGACAAACATACAGACACTCACTGACAGAAAGATAGACATACATACACTCACTCACTGACATAAATACACAGGCAGACACTCATGCAGTCAAACACTTAAACACTCACCTCCCTGGGGTCCAGTGTGGTGCAGCTCCTCAGTCCTCCAGCGCGCCGTTTAGTATGCCGGGGCCGGAATGACGTCCTATTCCGGCATCACAGAGGGCGCGCGAGGGAGGAGTGGGGAGCTGCTAGAACAGCCTCCCTTGCCATCTGCCTCCTCTCCTCCGGTAATTTACTGGCAGAGCAGGCATCTGCCATCAGGGTAAGCAGATGCCTGCTCTGCAATATTTAACAAGGACCTCCATCTCCTGGCCCCCCTGTAATGGCGCTGGGGGGGGCGGCTCAAGAGCCGCTCGCCCTGTCGCCCAGGGCTGCAGCCCCCAGTCAGGGGAAGCCCACCAGGGCGCCCTCAGCAGGCCGGCGCCCTAGGCAAACTGCCTAGTTCGCCTATATGGTTGTGCCTGACCCTGGATGTGTTCCTACAGTTAATGCAGCATTCACACCTGTGGAAGCTGCTCCTTTTAAGCCATTTATTGATAGATCTGGTTCTAACTGTTTTTTCCCCCCCTTGCTGCAGGAAAATAGTAACTTCCACTTCTCAGCAGGGGGGCAGAATAGAACAGGATCGTTCCACTCTGAACGGCCATAACATTAAAACTATCTCTACCAATGATGCTACCACCTGCTGGTCAACCTGGAACATTACAAGGGAACAATTACATTTAACATAGTTTTAGATGCACATTTTTGAAGACATAACGTAAGTTATATCAGATGACAATATAAAAGTTATTAAAGGGAAGTAGCGGGGTAGAGGCATGTAGTAACACAACTCTGGGGTGTTACACATAAAGCTAATAATACAGGAATGTCAGGAGAGGTGAAAGGTCCTCTTTAAGTATATTCATTATCTTAATGTCTCACTGGGTCTGTCCAGCCATGCAATAAAATCTAAAATCAGACTCGACCTATGGATTTATTACTGGAGATAAAGGCCCTTGTTAGTTAATCTGTGACTTTAAAACCCTTTTATCAGGATCCCAGAAATCCTTCTGTTCTGCCGCATATAAACTGCTGTCAGAATCCAGTTTTCTTGCAGTCTGCCCTCCTGTCCACACCTTTCTGCCCTCTGTGCAGCACCCCATCTCTGCCACATCATCATGCCTGCTGACTACAATGGCACCTGGGTCATGGAGGTCAATGACAACTTTGATGGGTACATGAAGGCTTTAGGTATGAGCTTTATAAGGTCATGGGTATTTGGGGATTAGTGAGAATTCATTGAGAAGATGTTTACTTATTTGAGGATTGTATTGTTTTATGTCATAGGGTTTTCTTTACTGTTTCTTTACTTTTTTATGCATTAACATTGGTATCTGGTGGCTTTAGCACCGGATGTTATCTTGGTAGTTACCAATGCTAATATGGGTTAAGTTATAATAGAGATTGGCGCAGCTTAAAATCATATTGACCAGGCTTTAAGAGAGCCAGGCCATACAACACTGTTCTTACATGGTACAGAGACCTTTGGGCCACCTCAAGCACCAGGTGCAACTGTGACCTCTGATAGACCAATAGCAACTGGTAATGTTAGGGCGCCTTCACATGTGGTGTGATGCATTTGCAGAAAAATCTGTATCATAAATAGTTCCCTGTGTATTACTAAGGCCTCTTTCACACGGGCGTTCCGGATTTTCTCTGGATGCGTGGCGTGTGCATTGCGGAAAAATCGCACGAGTAGGCAAGCAAATGTAGTCAGTTTTGACTGCGATTGCGTTCCGATGTTCAGTTTTTATCACGCGGGTGCAATGGCACCCAGACCCGAACCCGGACTTCTTCACTGAAGTTCAGGTTTGGGTTAGGTGTTCTGTAGATTTTATTATTTTCCCTTATAACATGGTAATAAGGGAAAATAATAGCATTCTTAATACAGAATGCTTACTAAAATGTGGCTTGAGGGGTTCAAAAATAAATAAAAATTAACTCACCTCATCCTCTTGTTCGCGCAGCCGGCATTGTCTTCTTTCAGGACCTGCAAAAGGACCTTTGATGACATAATCGCGCTCATCACGTGGTAAGCGCGGTGACATCAGCGCAAGTCCTGCTGAATTAAAATCTAAGGCCCCTTTCACACGGGCAAGAATTCCGCGCGGGTGCAATGCGTGAGGTGAACGCATTGCACCCACACTGAATCCGAACCTATTCACTTCAATGGGGCTGTTCAGATGAGCGGTGATTTTCACGCATCACTTGTGCGTTGCATGAAAATCACAGCGTTTTTCACACAACACAGGCCCATTAGAAATGAATGGAGATACGTGAAAATCGCATAGCATCCGCAAGCATGGTTGCTAGGAGATGATGTTAGTAAATTGATAAAAGTCAATTTATTGTATTATTTTCCCTTATAACATAGTAATAATGGAAAATAATAGCATTCTTAATACAGAATGCTTACTAAAATGTGGCTTGAGGGGTTAAAAAAAATAATAATTTACTCACCCCATCCACTTGTTCGTGCAGCCAGCATCGTCTTCTTCTTCTGTCAGGATTTGCAAAAGGACCTTTGATGACGCCATTGCGCTCATCACGATAGATAGAAGATCCATTGTATCTTGATGGATCATCATACATTGTTTTAGCTGTATTCGACTTTGGCATTCTGATACAGAATGCATTGCAGGAGATTCAACATACTGCGCCGCCCTCTGCTGGAATTTCTGTAAAATGTACACATATTTAAAGGGATACAGTAAAACATCTGGGAATTTGGTCTAGGGATAGAAAGTGTACTGATTCTTATTGCACAGAAGTATTTCTAGTCATTTCCACTGAATGACTTCAGCATGTAGACTGTCATCAGGATCTCATTAAGGGGAACAGCAGGGCTTTATAATGACAATATAATTTCCCATTCTCACACACTTTTATGGCACAACTAGGAAGTTGAGAATTGATTCCTTGTCTTGTTCTTTTTGCAGACATTGACTTGGCTACCCGGAAGATCGCTGCTCATCTGACTCAGACCAAAGAAGTTATTCAGAATGGAAATGAGTTTAAGATAAAGACCCTCAACATATTCATGACTTATAACCTCGACTTCACTGTTGGGGTCGAATTTGAGGAGAAGACTAAAGGCCTGGATAATCGGGTGGTGCAGGTTGGTTGGTGCTGACTTTCCATGGTCAGAGATGATTCTTTTTAATATTTCTATGGTAAAATCATACTTTTCAACTCTTCCAAAATGTCATTGAGGCTACAGAAAAAGGAGAGATCTCCTGGACTCCAGAAACAGTTAGTAAATCAGCATGAAGAGTTGCTTTCTATTGGAAAGCTGCCCTCCATGTTACTGTATGTGGGTCCTGGATTGTGCATTAGACCCAGTCTCGGTACCCAAAGTGCCTTGAAGGGGTGGCATGACTCTCAAAAGTTGATAGGTCACTGCTAAAAAGGGGCAAGTTGCTATAAAACGGGAGTGTGGCCTTAACAAGGCCTGTGGCAACAGAAGAAAAATGTACACTGCATCCTCCAACCTCCTGGAGACTAGCCTTCAGAATTTGGCAAGTGTAACGGAACACCTGGCACCCCGACTGAGTGCCTCCGTTGCTAGATGCTCCTAGTGCTTTCCGAGGACTCCAAGCACTCCACTTGACACCGTACGCACTGCAGACCCCACGAACCGCCGCAGCTTGGTTGGGGTCTCACCGTCCTCCACCCACGCTGGACCTACTACAAGGTTCCAGGCTCCAGTGGGTGAACCTCTCCTACAGCCAGAGAGCAGGAACAGCTCTTACAAGAGCTAGTAGTTATGCCAGGGGAGTATAGCAAATCTTCAGCGTATAGCAATCCCCCAGTTTGATCAGTTATCCAAACACCAGTCTCAACATGATGAAGGATAAAACAGGAACACTTTATTGAGGGCTACTCGCCCGTATTTATGCAGGTCCCCATCTGGTGGACACGCCCCCAGGGGACCAGAATGGAGACTGCGACACACCGAACCGATACAACACATCCCCACAATGCATCATGGTTTCCTCCTTTCTGTCCCAGAGACAACCGAGGAATAATCCAATTATCTCTCAGGACAAAGGGGAGATCGCCAATACACATGTGGAGACAACAGGACAGACATCACCATTTAAACACACAATGTCACACCCTCCCAGCAACCACAGACATTTAACATATTCCCAGATAGCTCAAGTCTGAGTGCATATCATTAGGCGAATGGCACTCAGACCACACGAATACAATTAAACTAGCCATCTGGGTACCCTCACATAATAAAATACAATTCCAAAGACAGATTTAAGCTGTGCGGCCGGCCTGTCTTCTTTAAAGTTAGTATGGGCCATAATCCTGAGGCAGGAGGCTGGCAACCAACCCCCTCCAAAACACCGTGGCGAGGTTGGTTTCGTCACAGCAAGTATTAGTAAATTTGATGTCTGTTTTGACAATGTCTGATGTCTGTCATGATGTTACAGACCTTGGTGTCCTGGGATGGGGATAAACTTGTCTGCATCCAGAAGGGAGAGAAGAAGAACCGTGGCTGGACACATTGGATCGAGGGAGGAAAACTTTACTTGGTAAGAATGGCAGTACTGGCTTTTATACCTGATACCATCAACTTGCAGCACTAACCTTATGCTTTGAAATTTAAATGATGTAAAACTACTAGATGTTAACACAGGAGCGACAGACCAGTAAAATTAGTGCATCTGTCTCACTATACTGTGCTGCCACCAGAGAGGCCATGTCCTAGGACTGCAGCTCAGTCCCATAGAAGTGAGTGGAACGAAGCTCGAAGCTGCCATACCAGGCACAGTCAGACATGTTCATGGTTGTGCCTGGATAACAATGAAAGGCATGTGCTGTAGCCTCTTTATTCTGGTGACTATGTGGGTACTGGCGGTCAGATCCTCATGACTTAATATTGAAGGCCTATCGTAACTATGTCCTACTGTGAAACACTGGAATTTTAGAGAAAACATTATTCAAACAGAACAGGGAGAAGAGTCATGGGGCAGCTCCCCGAAAACCTCTTGCAGCCCGCAGCTTGATTGACGGGTATCTCACTATTTATGTATAGCGAGAGACATTTCAATCGAGCTGAGACGAGCGGGAGAAGCCCTTGTCTTTTGATAGATCTTTTGGGCCCTGTTGTATTATGTTTCTGATTATTTAAAAAGAGGCCAGACCCACTGATGGATCTTCTGATGGGCCAGTCCTACCCTATGTATGTCCACATACAGCAAGCGGCTCAGAGACTGGAGGGGAAGGAGAAGAATAATAGTACGTTACAAATTAGAGTAGTTGCTCATATTAATTGCCAAGATGTCTCTATATATAGTAATTTGCCCTTGTGTTTTTTTTAACACTTAAAAAACTGCCATAAAAAACATCCATTTTTTTTCCATACCACATGCATTTTTATGACTTTTTTTAGCAGTAGTTTTTTTTAGCTGTGTGAACCATACTTTTACTAGTGTTTGTCCCTTATAGAGAAGGAAATGTGAAAATTCCAGAAAAAAACTGCCAAAGCTTCAGTAAACTGCACTTGAAAAAACTACAGAGAATTAAAAAAAAAACACCTAATAAACAAAAAACAGGGGGGGGGGAAGCTTGTGTGTCCTGCATTTCATATTTCCCATACAATCAACACACCAAAAACCGCCACTAAAACCTATGTGTGAACCCACACTCACTATACTGCATCTTTATATTTCAGGACCTAACATGTGAAGATCAAGTCTGCCATCAGGTCTTCAAGAAGAAGAACTAAGAAATGTTCCAGTTTATTTGAATACTGCTATGTTTTTTCTTTAGTGTAGAAAAGCTGTAATACGTGTCTATGTAGATTTTATTAATAAAAACATATTTCTATAAAAGTCTTACATTTTTTGCAGATGCATAAAAATCATGTGCAACATGACATAAACACTTCACTATTTTACCCAAACAGTTCAGTAACCAAGTTAATAAATTGCGTTACAGCTACAGATGAGAAAATCTATTCTAAACTGAGTTTGTTAAAATTTCCCCAATTCCAATGAATCCAAAACTTTTGCGATAATGCTTTGCAGACAGTCTCAGCCAATTGGGAGGGACGTTATTAAGAAGTGCCATAGGCACAGGATGTCTGAAGAAAATCTTATCTTAAAGTGAATGCTACACTGCTACAGCAATATTTAAAGATAACCTGTCACCTCCCCTGACATTCCTGATTTAATAGCTTCATGCATTCCCCATGTAATAACAATTCTGGAGAACCTATTCTTATGCCTCTATGTTCTGCCATTCCTTTATTATTTCTACTAGAAGTTATGACTGAACTGCTAGCAGTCTGCAGTAAGGGCACAGAGGGGAGGTAACCAGTTGGGGGGTGTACCTGCACAGACTCACTCTATCCAATCACTGCTGCCATTTTCAGACTATACAGGTACACCCCCCCCCCCCCAAACTGGTTACCTCCCCCTGTACCCTTACTGCAGACTGCTAACAACTAATTTGTAACTTCTAGTAGAAATAATAAAGGAATGGTATAACATGGAGTCATAAGAATAGATGCTCCAGAATTGTTATTACATGGGCAATACATGAAGCTATTAAGAAAGGCATGTCAGGAGTGGTGAAAGGTCCTCCTTAAACCTATACTACTCAATGTTTTAAATAATGTGTATCATCCCAATTGATGTCACATAATACATAATTGCAGACAGAAATCTTATTCCATATTCTAACAATTTATCAATCATGCTCCATACTATGCTGCTGTTGCCGCTACTACTACCCCTACACTACACTACTACATTACAACTACCATTTGTTATCCACTTCCAGACCGGGCTATTTGCCCCCTTCCTGAACAGGCCTAATTTTGCAAATCTGACATGGGTCACTTTATGTGGTAATAACTTTGGAATGCTTTTACTTATCCAAGCCATTCAGAGATTGTTTTCTCATGACATAGTGTACATCACGTTAATGGTAAATTTGAGTCAATAAGTTTTACCTTCCTTTATGAAAAAATTCAAAAGTTAACGTAAATTTTAAAAATTAACTGTTTTCTAAATTTGCATTTCTCTGCTTTTAAGACAGATAGTGATACCTCATAAAATACATATTAATTAACATTCACCATATCTCTACTTTATGTTGGCATCATTATGGTAATGCAGAAACACCCCATTTATGGTCATATACCGCTGTATGGGCACACGGCAGAGCACTGAAGGCAAGAAGTCCCTTATGTTTTTTGGAGAGCAGATTTTGCTGGAATGGTCTTAGGGAGCCATGTTGCATTTGAAGAGGCCCTAAGGTATCCCCACAGTGAAAATACCCCAAAACCACATTTTGTAAACTACACCACCAAAGGAACTTTTAAGGGGTGTAGTGAGCACTTGACCTAACAGGCGTTTCATAGAATTTATACTTGGCTGTGAAAATGAAATTGATATTTGAGGAAGATAAATTGAAAGACTTTAAAACACTGGTTAGGGAGTTTGGGATCCCCCAAAAGGATATCTACAAATACTTCCAGTTTAAGAATGTGTTGAGGACAGTGGTGCAGGTAGACAAATATAGAAAGGAACAATCAGATAGATTATATAAATTTACCAATGGAGGAGAAAAAAGAGGAACAACTGCAAAAAGATATAGGATTTTGATGGAGGGAAAAAATAAACTGATTACAATACTTGCCAGAAAAAAATGGGAAAAAGAACTACAGTCTTTTACGGAAGAGAAATGGAAAGATGCTCTTAGAAGTTATGCTATCCAGTAGTCTGTATATTAGGGGCAACTGAACATCTGAAGTTAAACAAAGAGACACAATTGGTTTTGAGTAAAGTACCATTTCAAGCTAGACTCCTTATACTTAGGAAATGGATAAAGGAAGATCCCCTGACAGTGGGACAGTGGCGAGAAGCAGTTGTCAACTTGATTAAAGTGGAACGGGTGACGGAGAGCCATATCAAAAAATCCGAAAAACTTTATGAAATATGGAAAAAATGGTTATACTAGGGCTAGAATTTATTTTTTATTTTTTTTGTTTCTGGTTTTTTTTTCTTCTCCCCATCCTTCTCCCTAAGGGTGGTGGGTGGGTATTTGGGATAAAACAAAAAACAAAAAATAGTATTATAATATTTACTAATTTGTAATATGGACTTTCTTATTGTTGAATTGTTGTGATTTGTGTATAAATGTATACAGTTTTACAAAATTGAAATAAAAAGATTTATTTAAAAAAATTATGCATTTCGAGAAAAGGAAAAAAAAAAAAGAAAATTAAATTTGTTTATTTCTTTTTTTTTTACAAGAAAATTGTTCTTTAGGCTTTTTTTTTCACAAAAGATAATAGGAGTATACCCACAATTTTCTATCCATTTTCTCCTGAATACAGTAACACCCAATTTGTGGTCATAAACTGCTGTTTGGGGATACGCCAGAGCTCAGATGGGAAGGAGCGGCATCTGGATTTTCTAACATGGAATTTTCTGTCATGGTTTCTAAGAGCGATAACTTTTTTATTTTTTTTGCTGACTGAGCTGCGTGAGGGCTTATTTTGTGCAGGACAAGCTGTAGTTTTTATTGGCACCATTTTGGGGTATATTTGGCTTTCTGGTCGCTTTTTATCTCCTTTTTTGGGAGGTGAAGTCACAAAAAAAGCTGTTTGGTGTCATTTTTCTATATTTTTTTTACACCGTTCACTTGATGTGGTAGATCATGTGATATTTTTATAGATCTGGTCATTACGGATGCTATGGTCTTGTGTGAGGGCTTGTTTTGTGCAGGATGAGGTGACATTTTTATTGCGACCATTTTGGGGTACATACGACTTTTTGATTGATTAATGTTGTTTTTGGGGAGGCAAGGTGACTAAAGAAAGCTGTTTAGGCGAAATTTTTATTTGTTCTTTTTTTTACGCTGCTCACTTGATGGGGTAGATCATGTGATATTTTTGTGTAGCCAGTTGTTACGGACGCGGCAATACCAAATATGTCTATTTTATTTATTTTTTCTATTTTAAAATTTTTTCTAAATGACTCAATTTGGAGGGAAATTTTTTTAACATGTGAAATTTTTTATTTAATTTAAAAAAAAAAAATTATTTTTTATTTTACACTTTGTGTCCCCCATAAGGTCATACAAGACCACGGGGGGACATTTAACTTCACTTTTTTTTCCCACTATTGAATTCTCCTGTAACTGGGGCTGACATAGTAGCCCCAGTTACATCGGGAATTCAGCCCCCAGAGAGGCTGTACAGCAGTATACAGCGCTGTACAGCCTCAGTGCAGGGCTGATCAAGGTCTGTGGAAGACCCAACAGCTGCTGCACTCCCCCAGCCCCGGCGGTCACATGACCACCGGGTCGGGACAGGAAGCAGCACACTGCTTCCTGATCTGTATACACAGCGCTCATTCAGCACTGTGTATAAAGTGATCTAGAAGCTAGGGATACAGAGGAACGGTCTCTTTGGGGTGCCCTGCTGTCACTGACAGCAGACCCCAGGCACAGCAGCTGCATGATTAGCGTGCAGCTGCCATCTGTAAAAAGATTTATCGTCAATGGGAAGTGGTTAAAAACAACCAACCATTGCTGATAACACCATGTGTGTGCATAAACATAGGCAGGCATTTGTCCAAAAAAAAGTGATTAATTTTTTAATGTCTTTTAATTTTAAAAAGTGTGAATTTATTCTGATAGAAAGATATCTGATGGACTACTCAATCAAATAGCAACTAAAACAAACTTAAGGAAACTGGCTAATTTCTAATTACAGCATATATTATAGTCCAGAGCTGTATTGACAATTCTGCTGGCATCAGAGTTGAAATATCCCAATATTCCTTACTTTCTGAATGCATGGAGAGAACTTGCTCTAGGGATTTACCTTTTAAGACGAGTCCTGTTTACAACAGGCATTGTACAGTAATCTAATGTAGTGCTTTACAGCAGCTCAGTCAACATGTTAGGTATGTGTCTGTTAGAAACCTGTGTCCACACTTTCCAACAGTAGGTACTGAGTCAGCAAGGAATGCTGGAAGATGTCTGCTCTGAAGACTGTGAATTGTGATTCTTTTGGGGTCTAGTGGCCGGAGACAGTTTGTCAGACGACCAGAAAACACAGAATTCAAGCCACAGTACAGTACACTGTGAAGACAGTGAAGCATGGTGGCGCAACCATCATGATATGGGGATGTTTCTCATACTAAGGTGTTGGGCCTATTTATCGCATACCAGTGATCATGGGTCCATTTGAATACATCAGAATACTTGAAGAGGTCATGCTGCCTTATGCTGAAGAGAAAAAGGGTGTTCCAACAATACAACGACCAAAAAAACACACCAGAAAACGTGCAACATCTTGGTTCCAGACCAAAAAGATATATGTTATGGAGTGGTCAGCCCAATCCCTGGATCTTAATCCAATAGAAAACTTGTGGGGTGACATAACAAATGCAGTTTCTGAGTCAAAACCAAGAAATAGAGAAGAACTGTGGACTGTAGTCCAATCATCCTGGGCTGTAATACCTGTTCACAGGGGCCAGAAGTTGGTTGACTCCATGCAACACAGATGGACAGCAGTTCTCGGAAACAGTGGTTATACAACTAAAAATTTGTAAAGTGATTTAAAGGAAAGCAAAATCTTCAAACATTTTTCAGTTTATATAGTGAATGTTTGAGTTTGTAAAGAAGAATAGAAACACTGCTATTTTTTTAAACAGTCTAATATTCACTTTTCTTCAATTTTTTTAGAGGAACAACACAAATTTGATATATTTTTCTTCATGTTTTGATTTGGAATCGAATGGATTTGGAATCAAAGGGTCCATAAATATTGGGACATCAACACAATTCTAAAATGTTTGGCTATATACACCACCACAATGGATTTGAAATAAAACTAACAAGATGTGCTTTACCTACAGACTGTCAGCTTTAATTTGAGGGTATTTACATCCAAATCAGGTGAACGGTGTAGGAATTACAACAGTTTGCATATGTGCCTCCCACTTGTTAAGTGACCAAAAGTAATAGGACAGAATAATAATCATAAATCAAACTTTCACTTTTTAATACTTGGTTGCAAATCCTTTGCAGTCAATTACAGCCTGAAGTCTGGAACGCATAGACATCACCAGGCGCTGGGTTTCATCCCTGGTGTTGCTCTGCCAGGCCTCTACTGCAACTGTCTTCAGTTCCTGCTTGTTCTTGGGGCATTTTCCCTTCAGTTTTGTCTTCAGCAAGTGAAATGCATGCTCAATCGGATTCAGGTCAGGTGATTGACTTGGCCATTGCATAACATTCCACTTTTTTCCCTTAAAAAACTCTTTGGTTGCTTTTGCAGTATACTTTGGGTCATTGTCCATCTGCACTGTGAAGCGCCGTCCAATGAGTTCTGAAGCATTTGGCTGAATATGAGCAGATAATATTGCCCGAAACACTTCAGAATACATCCTGCTGCTTTTGTCAGCAGTCACATCATCAATAAATACAAGAGAACCAGTTCCATTGGCAGCCATAGATGCCCACGCCATGACACTTCCACCACCATGCTTCACTGATGAGGTGGTATGCTTAGGATCATGAGCAGTTCCTTTCCATCTCCATACTCTTCTCTTCCCATCACTCTGGTACAAGTTGATCTCATCTGTCCTTAGGATGTTGTTCCAGAACTGTGAAGGCTTTTTTAGATGTCGTTTGGCAAACTCTAATCTGGCCTTCCTGTTTTTGAGGCTCACTAATGGTTTACATCTTGTGGTGAATCCTCTGTATTCACTCTGGTAAAGTCTTCTCTTGATTGTTGACTTTGACACACATACACCTACCTCCTGGAGAGTGTTCTTGATTTGGTCAACTGTTGTGAAGGGTGTTTTCTTCACCAGGGAAAGAATTATTCGGTCATCCACCACAGTTGTTTTCCGTGGTCTTCCGGGTCTTTTGGTGTTGCTGAGCTCACCGGTGCGTTCCTTCTTTTTAAGAATGTTACAAACAATTGTTTTGGCCACGCCTAATGTTTTTTCTATCTCTCTGATGGGTTTGTTATGTTTTTTCCGCCTAATGATGGCTTGCTTCACTGATAGTGACAGCTCTATGGATCTCATCTTGAGAGTTGACAGCAACAGATTCCAAATGCAAATAGCACACTTTAAATGAACTGTGGACCTTTTATCTGCTCAATGCAATTGGGATAATGAGGGAATAACACACACCTGGCCATGGAACAGCTGAGAAGCCAATTGTTGCATTACTTTTGGTCCCTTAACAAGTGGGAGGCACATATGCAAACTGTTTCAATTCCTACACCGTTCACCTGATTTGGATGTAAACACCCTCAAATTAAAGCTGACAGTCTGCAGTTAAAGCACATCTTGTTTGTTTCATTACAAATCCATTATGGTGGTGTATAGAGCCAAAAATGTTAGCATTGTGTCCATGTCCCAATATTTATGGACCTGACTGTATATATATATATACAGTACAGACCAAAAGTTTGGACACGCCTTCTCATTCAAACAGTTTTCATTATTTTCATGACTATGAAAATTGTAGATTCACACTGAAGGCATCAAAACTATGAATTAACACATGTGGAATTATATACATAACAAACAAGTGTGAAACAACTGAAAATATGTCATATTCTAGGTTCTTCAAAGTAGCCACCTTTTGCTTTGATTACTGCTTTGCACACTCTTGGCATTCTCTTGTTGAGCTTCAAGAGGTAGTCACCTGAAATGGTCTTCCAACAGTTCTGAAGGAGTTCCCAGACATGCTTAGCACTTGTTGGCCCTTTTGCCTTCACTCTGCGGTCCAGCTCACCCCAAACCATCTCGATTGGGTTCAAGTACAGTGACTGTGGAGGCCAGGTCATCTGGCGCAGCACTCCATCACTCTCCTTCATGGTTAAATAGCCCTTACACAGCCTGGAGGTGTGTTTGGGGTCATTGTCCTGTTGAAAAATAAATGATGGTCCAACTAAACGCAAACCGGATGGAATAGCATGCCGCTGCAAGATGCTGTGGTAGCCATGCTGGTTCAGTATGCCTTCAATTTTGAAGAAATCCCCAACAGTGTCACCAGCAAAGCACCCCCACACATCACACCTCCTCCTCCATGCTTCAATGGTGGGAACCAGGCATGTAGAGTCCATCCGTTCACCTTTTCTGCATCGCACAAAGACACAGTGGTTGGAACCAAAAATCTCAAATTTGGACTCATCAGACCAAAGCACAGATTTCCACTGGTCTAATGTGCATTCCTTGTGTTCTTTAGCCCAAACAAGTCTCTTGTTGCCTGTCCTTAGCAGTGGTTTCCTAGCAGATATTCTACCATAAAGGCCTGATCCACACAGTCTCCTCTTAACAGTTGTTCTAGAGAAGTGTCTGCTGCTAGAACTCTGTGTGGCATTGACCTGGTCTCTAATCTGAGCTCCTGTTAACCTGTATATATACAGTACAGACCAAAAGTTTGGACACACCTTCTCATTCAAAGAGTTTTCTTTATTTTCATGACTATGAAAATTGTAGATTCACACTGAAGGCATCAAAACTATGAATTAACACATATGGAATTATATACATAACAAAAAGTGTGAAACAACTGAAAATATGTCATATTCTAGGTTCTTCAAAGTAGCCACCTTTTGCTTTGATTACTGCTTTGCACACTCTTGGCATTCTCTTGATGAGCTTCAAGAGGTAGTCACCTGAAATGGTTTTCACTTCACACCTACCTGCGGGTCCCGACTCATCCGCTCCCACTGACAGCTTAGGGCAGCAGTAATAGCGGAACTTGCTCCGTGCATTCTGCCTGTTCTCCCGCCGCTGGGTCACGTGGTGCGCGCGCCGGGCTCTCCACTCGGCGTCCTGTTGCCAGGCAACGGGCCGCTCGTATCGTGAGCATGTGACCCTGGCTTCCCTCTGACTTTAGCTCACTGCTCCATGGGGTTCTGTACTGGAGAGCTATTTCAGGGGAACCCAGGCTGCATCCCAGTTGTCCCCCCCCCCTCCTTTTTTCTCACCTAATAAAAAAATAAAAAATAAAAATAAAGATATATATTTGGGTATGTATGTATATATGTATCCATGTAAAAAAAATAAAAAAATAAAGTACTAAACTTCCTAAAAATGTACCTGTCTGGCGGAGGGTGAAGGGTGAGTCCCGCGGTTCTGCTCCGCTTGAGCCCGCCGGATCCCCTTCCACTCGTCGCTACATGTTACATCCTGCTCTCGCCTGCTCTACCTACTTACTCTTGCATACGTTACCTATTGCTTCCAGCCTCGTGGCCCATTGTCCTCCACGCCAGGTTCAGCGAACCTCCTCTATTTACCTCCTCACTTAGGTTCAAGGGACGGTTCCCTCTGCGGCTCCACATGTCGCCTCTGCACAGCTTCACGCTTTTTAGTGGTATCTGGTCACACTAACAAATCTCTTCCGCTCCCTCTAGCATCAGCCTGCCATGCCGCCAGGTCCCATGTTCTCTATCTATTCACTACTCCACTCAGGCCATACAGTCTAATTTGTTCTAGGGCCAACCTGCCACGTCAGCCAGGTTTACGTTTATTGATATCTCGTCTGGTTCGTCACATTCCTCATAGTTCATACCTTCAGGATAATCCCGCCCAACCAAGCCAGGCCTCGGCCACCGCCTGCCACAACAATCAGGCCTCGTAGTCAATTTGCATAGGGACAACCTGCCACGTCGGTAGGTTTACGTTTATTAATTTATCGCCTGTTACGACCCAGGCCACGTAGCTCAAAATTGTAGGATCAACCAGCCACCCAGGCCATACCTCTGTTGCCGCTGGCCTCTCCAGCCAGGTCTCATATTCAATTTGCATAAGGACAACCTGCCACGTCGGTAGGTTTACGTTTTATTAATTTCTCGCCTGTTACTTCGCAGGCCACGTAGCTCAAATTTCAGGATAAAGCGGCCTCCCAGATCAGGCCTCTGTTCCCGCCTGCCTCACAGTCAATTCGCATAGGGACAACCTGCCACGTCGGTAGGTTTACGTTTGTTAATTTCTCGCCTGTTACATCGCAGGCCACGTAGCTCAAATTTTAGGATAAAGCGGCCTCCACGATCAGGCCTCGTAGTCAATGTCACTGCCTGTCTCACTAACCAGGTCTCGCTGCCCCAATTCCCATAGGGTCAACCTGCCACGTCGGCCAGGTTTCACGTTCCCAACTCCACCGCCTGCACGTTTCCAGGCCACATAGTTCAAATTCCGCTAGGGTCCACTCATCGCACTCTCTCTCTATTGTAATTCTGGTTCACCCCAGGTGGTTCGGCTCTCATCTCTTACGGGCCTCGCCCGGCAGCACTTCTCCGTTCCCTCGTCTGCCTCACTAATATTAATCTGCCTTATTCTCCATCACCATCAACTGTTGTACCTATGTTTTCTCTTCTCCAGGTCTTCAGTTTTTCAGACAGCCCAGTCATGTCTCACGTGTCCGACATTGAAGACGCCATCTCCATGCCAGAGTCCCCAACACCGACAAAATCTCCTACATTCTGGCATTTCTGGCTTATTGTCACACAGAACTAAAGCTTTCCTATAGCACCATTAGATTGTACCTGTCGGGAGTACAGTATTATTCCATGCTCGAGTGCCCTGGTAGCGCATCAATATTCTCTTCCCACGCAGTTAAAGCTACCCTCAGGGGTATTCAGAAATCTAGTAAGGAGACCGCCCCCTACAGGTATCAGGTGACCTTTTCAGGAAACTGTCCACCTCACTAGACGGGAACCCTTTTGGGCCATATCCTAGAATCATTATCAAAGCCGCCATATATTTAAAGTATAACTGTCATTTTTATTTTTGGGGGAGTATTGGATTGTGGTGATTAATATCACCTTGGTGGCCCTATTTCAACTTTTCAGTGTGTATTCAATTACCCCTTAATTCCACAGTTTTGTTCCCTGTACTGCCTGCTTTGACTTGTGCTTAAAATAGGGTTGCTAGGCATGGTCTGTCTATCTGTTGAAGGACGGAGGATGCTGCGTGCAAGGTCAGATTACTGACAGCCAGGGACTGTAAGTAAATGATTAAAGCCAGATCCTCCCCAGCAGCTGATAACAGTGCCTGGGTTGTGTGCACTTCTCCCTGTCCCTGCGCTTGGCAGACGCTCCCTGGAGTGTGGAAGAGCTGGAGTGTGGTTCGTGTTAAAGTCCTGTTCATCCATCATCCTCAGAAGTTTAGTGTTCCGCTTGTTGTGTTTTGTATCCCCCCCCGCCCCCGGTTGTTTACTGGGCTCCACGAGACGCTGGTTCCTTCACCAGGGAAGGAACGGGTTGTCTCTGCCCTGTCATTACCTTTAGGGCATCCGAGGGTCACCAGGGTTTTCTAGGTTCCTGTGTATGGGCATATCTACCATTGAGAGGTGCCCATACGGATAGGAGTTAGGGCCAGGAGCAGGGTTTTATAGGTGGTGACCCTTTTCCTTCCCTAGCTGTGAGGCCTAGTGTCTTTCCCCTTTCTTCTTGTTGTCTTTCTGTGTTACCTGCTCTCATCCTCAGGTTTTCGTATGGATCCCGAGAAGGTCCGTGCCATGTTGGACTGGGATCGACCCGAAAATCTGAAAGCGCTTATGTGGTTTTTATGGTTTACCAACTACTACGGTAAATTTATCTTGAACTATTCATCAGTGGTTAAACCATTAACATACATGACTAGGAAGGGTGCTGATATTTCTATCTGGTCTGATGCAGCATTACAGGCCTTTTCTGCTGTGAAAGAATGTTTTGCTTCGGCCCCTATTCTGGTGCAACCGGACGTGTCTCAGCCATTTATTGTTGAGGTTGACGCGTCCAAGGTAGGGGTAGGAGCAATCTTGTTGCAGAGTCCTTCACCCAGTAAATGGCGCTCA
Organism: Bufo gargarizans; assembly: GCF_014858855.1. Taxonomy (NCBI): domain Eukaryota; kingdom Metazoa; phylum Chordata; class Amphibia; order Anura; family Bufonidae; genus Bufo; species Bufo gargarizans. Next base: position 101,427,308 of record NC_058083.1, read on the forward strand.
TGTGCATTTTTCTCCAAAAAACTCTCGACTGCTGAAAGGAATTATGATGTGGGGAATAGGGAATTGCTGGCCATTAAGTTGGTGTTTGAGGAATGGCGGCATTGGTTGGAAGGAGCTATTAATCCTATCACGGTAATTACGGATCACAAGAATCTGGCCTACCTGGAGTCGGCTAAGCGACTGAACCCAAGGCAGGCCAGCTGGTCATTGTTTTTCACCAGATTTAACTTCATCGTCACTTACCGCCCTGGGGTTAAGAACATCAAGGTGAATGCTTTGTCGCGTAGCTTTCCTGGGGGGGGGGGTGAGTCTAATAATCCTAGTCCCATTTTATCTGAAGGGGTAGTCATATCCGCTCTTTATCCTGATCTCAAGGCCAAGGTGTTGGAGGCACAGGAGGATGCTCCGGACTCTTGTCCTCCGGGGAAATTGTTTGTTCCCTCAGAATTGCGTCACAAGGTGTTTAGGGAACATCACTGTACAGTGCTTGCTGAGCACCCTGGGAGCAGATCGACTGTCGATCTCATCTCTCACATATTCTGGTGGCCGGGGTTGTGTAAGTGTTTTGAGGACTATGTGTCAGCCTGTGGTACCTGACCTGTGCACGTGCTAAGGTGACACATACTCGGCCTTCCGGATCTCTGCTTCCATTGCCCATCCCATCCAGACCTTGGACCCATTTGTCTATGGATTTTATCACGGATGTACCGAATTCTTCAGGAAAAAATTTGATTCTAGTGGTAGTTGATCGTTTTAGTAAAATGGCACACTTTATTGCATTACCTAGTCTACCTAATGCTAAAACTCTTGCACAGGTGTTTGTCGACAACATCATGAAACTACATGGCATTCCCTCTGATGTGGTGTCCGATAGAGGGACTCAGTTTGTTTCCAGATTCTGGAAAGTGTTCTGTACTCGTCTGGGTGTACAATTGTCCTTCTCTTCGGCTTTACATCCTCAGTCAAACGGACAGACAGAGCGCACTAATCAGAATCTGGAGACTTACTTGAGATGTTTTGTTTCAGAGAATCAGGAAGAGTGGTCTTCATTTTTGTCGTTAGCTGAGTTTGCTATAAATAACCGTAGACAGGAATTCACTGATAAGTCGTAGTTTTTTGGGGAATATGGGTTCCATCCACAGTTTGGTACATTTTCTGGTGCTCAAAATTCCGGCATTCCTAAATAACCTGAAAAAGATGGGCAATAGGTATAAGCATGCTGCTGACAGGAGACGTATGAGTGGTCCGGACCTGAGAGTGGGTGATTCTGTGTGGTTGTCTACAAGAAACATTAAACTTAAGGTACCTTCTTGGAAGTTGGGCCCAAGATTTATTGGTCCATATAAGATCACTGCCATTGTTAACCCTGTAGCCTTCCGTCTTGAACTTCCTCAGGCATTGAAAATCCATAACGTATTTCATAAATCGTTGTTAAATAAATGTGTCGAACCTGTTGAGCTGTCCTCCTTACCTCCCGTTTCTATCATGGTGGACGGCAATTTAGAATCTCAGATCAGCAGGATTGTGGACTCCCGAGTTCTCCGGAGATCCCTCCAGTATCTCGTATATTGGAGAGGGTACGGACCAGAGGAGAGAATGTGGGTTCCAGCAACTGATGTTAATGCTAGTCATCTGGTCAGAGCATTCCACAGAGCTCATCCTGATAAGGTCGGTCCTGGGTGCCCGGAGGTCACCCGTAGAAGTGGTGGTACTGTCACTCCTGTGACAGGTCTTAGAAGGTCTGAAAGATTATATGCACATTAGTGATCTGACAGCCTCTTTTGGTTTCACTTTGTCTTTGTGTTGCTGGTATGTCTACACCTCCTGTTCAGGTGTGGGTCATGTGACCTTTACCCATCCCTATTTAGTCTGACTTTACCCATCATTCCTTGCTCTGGATAGCTTCATTTGGTTTTGGAAGAGCTGGAGTGTGGTTCGTGTTAAAGTCCTGTTCATCCATCATCCTCAGAAGTTAAGTGTTCCCCTTGTTGTGTTTTGTATTCCCCCCCCCCCCCCGGTTGTTTACTAGGCCTCAGCGAGACGCTGGTTCCTTCACCAGGGAAGGAACTGGTTGTCTCTGCCCTGTCTTTACCTTTAGGGCATCCGAGGGTCACCAGGGTTTTCTAGGTTCCTGTGTATGGGCATTTCTATCATCAAGAGGTGCCCATACGGATAGGAGTTAGGGCCAGGAGCAGGGTTTATAGGTGGCGACCCTTTTGCTTCCCTAGCGGTGAGGCCTAGTGTCTTTCCCCTTCCTTCTTGTTGTCTTTTGGTGTTCTCCCCTATTACATCACTGACAACGTGATGGCATTGCAGATAGCAGGAGCAACCCCGAGCGTCCACGATGCCCGAAAAGCAGTCCGTGCCTCGATTCCTAAGATGACCCCCGCAGATGACATCGAAACCTACCTGGCGATGTACGAGAAAGTGGCCAGGAAAAAGCTACCCCTTGACCAGGTACCTTAAGTTTAATGCTGAGGTCGTCGCTCCGTTCCTGGCATCCGATTCCCAGTGGGTGTATTTCGACTTGCCGGACGATCAAGCGGCCGGCTACCAGAAAGTTAAGGGTGAGATTCTGGCAAGACCTGGGGTGGAATGTGTTGGTCCTGGCCCAGCGGGGGCATCAGTGAGGGTTCAACACGGCTGAGCCTGCAAGACCCCAGTATTATAACTTACTTTACCTCTTGCAAAAATGGCTACAGCCTGATGTGCTGAGTCCCACTGCTATGCTGGATCGACTGTTAGCTGATATGTTCTGGAGGGCTTTGCCATACCCTTTCTAGCACTGGATCGGTCAGGTGTCTCCTGGCAATGCCCTTGAGATGGTGGACCTGGTGGAACGCTATGAAGCTACCAGGAATCTAAAGGATAGTTCTGTCGGGAGGGACGCGGCAAACCCCAGAAATCTCCACCCCAGGCCCGGAGATTTGAGCCGATAAAACCCGCCCGGGATGTACCCACGGTGGACCTGGCTCCGATAGTCTGCTGGTGGTGTTAGGAGCCTGGCCATGTAAGGGTTGACTGTCCCCATTGGGTTGAGCCCATGTACACTAACTATGGCTACCGTCGCTATATGCCAGGAGGCTGTGTGCAACAGGTACCCCAGAGTCTCTAGATCACTTGAGCCAGGTGGAAGTGGAAGACACCCCGGCGGAGGCTCTGCTGGACTCAGGGAGCCTGGTGACCCTAGTAAGGGCTACCCTAGTGCGGTCCACTGAGTATACTGGCCAGAAATTCGGGGTGATGTGCATCCACAGAGACTTAAAAGACTACCCCACAGCGCTGGTGTCTCTACCCACAGTGGCCAGTAGATAGACCCACAAGGTGGCTGTCACCACAAATCTACATTATGAACTCATAATAGGGAGAGACTTCCCCGGCTTCCCAGCACTGTGGCCTGCTACAAGAGGGACTGATACCCATGAGACAGTGGTAACCCTAGCAGAGTGGCCCGGCTCAGGGGGGAGACCAGAACCCTGGGAACCTGAGACCGAAGGGCCAGCGGTAGGGGTGACCGCCACTTCGGTGGAAGAGGGCGAGACAACCCCGCTAAGTGTGATGTTGGGAGACGTGAAGGATGTCCTGAATTGGCAGACCTAAATGTCTCCGGGGATAATTTTGGTACCGCCCAATGTCGGGGCCCAACCCTATCCCGCGCCTGGGAAAATGTGTTAATAGTAGATGGTGAACCACAACAGGAAGTAATAATGTAAGACCGCACTGCTTTATCCACCCTTCAGGAAGCTTGTCCTCCATTGTTCGTTTCACAGGTGTATAGTTGGCACAGGAAAATGGTGATCCTCATACAATCCACAGTCCTCCTTTCATGAAAGACTCTGTGACAGACCAGAAGATCGCACCAATAGTGAAGCACCATCAACCAACTTGCTATTAAAAGGATTTATTTATACTCACAAACATCCATATAAATAAGGCACATCAAATAATAGAACACTCAGGATTCTGCCCGACCCTGGTTTCGCTCACGCTTCATCAGGGGCAAATACCCCACCCTTGTATGGGATGTCCTTTATACCCACAAATCTCCAGACCCCTCCCCATTAGGACTTTTCCAGGTGTTAATGTGTACATAAATCTAAAACATCACACAAATACAACAATAAAATTCCTTTTCTAATGTAAACCAAATACTCATACATAGCCTATCTTATATATCCTATATACTACCATTTGTTTTTTTTTATTCAGGATTACACCTCACTCATTCGTGAAATTGCACCTGTTCCCAATTCTAACCACTGGGGTTCCCCTCTGTTTACTGAGGTTTACACCTCTCTCATTCACAAAATTGCACCTATTCCTAATTCTAACCTCCAGAAGCCTTTACTCCTATCCTTCCCCCACTCAGACACAACCTTCTTATTCCCTACTTAAACCACCAGGGGTCCCCATTGTGTTATTTCTGAAAACCACATATTTGCTTCTGACCACCTTTAAAGGGATTCTGTTACCAGATTTAACCCTATTAAGCTAGTTAAACCTAACTAGTCTAGTCCTACTTTTATCTATGCCCCCGTTACCCCAGAAATCTAAGGGGGGGGGGGCGTTGTTCCTGCTCCTATAGGCTCCGTTCTCCTACCTTTGCCGCCTCCCTCCAAGTCCTGATTGACAGGTCCAGGCGGCGCTCGCATCTGTCTGCCAGCCCTGTGCTCTGGTGAAATCTCGTGCCGTTCAGCATTCGGCGCAGGCGCGGTGAGAGAAAGACACTTGCAGGCTGCCAGATCTAGTTTATAAATCCATTCAACCTCTCGGTGGTTAATCCTTGCCACCAGATCCCCCCCCCCCCCCCGCCAGTGTGGTTTAACTGCTTCGATCCCAGTGAACTTCAATCTACTGGGATTTTTCTGATGCATTTTTTTAAAATCTGCAGGTGCACTTTGTGTCAAGACCCTTTTTAATATTACGTATGCGTTCTTGTATCCTTATCTTCAGTTTTCTGTTAGTTCTCCCTACATACTGGAGTCCTCAAGGGCACTGCAATACGTACACCACTCGTACACACTCACAGGAAATCTCCCCTTTAATCCCAAAATCCAGGTTTTTCTTATTTGAATGAACTGTTTGTATGCTTCTCAATCGGTCCTTCTTAATCCTATATTTGCATGGTCGGCAAAAACCGCACCATGTGAATTTGTTGCTTTGTCTTGCGATATTTAGTTTGGGGATAAAGCTGTGAACTAAATGGTTACGCAGGTTGGGAGCTTTTTTATAAATAATTACAGGTTGGTCAGGAATTTTATCTCCTAGAATGGGGTCATTTTTCGAAACTGCCCAGTTCTTTTTAATCGCTTTTTTCAAGAAGCTTGCACTGATGTTATACTGCGTAAGGAATGTAAACCGGAAATCTTATTCTTTTCTCTCACTCTTTCTTTCTTCATTGCTTCCTTCTAGACTTTTGCTATACCTATTCAGTTCGCTCTCTGAGTAGCCCTTTTCCAAAAACCTCTGGTGGATAATCCGGCTTTGTGCTTTATAATCATCCCTATCCGTACAATTTCCTTATATTCTCTTAAATTGCCCTTTCGGTATATTTTTAAACCACGGTTCATAGTGACAGCTAGTAGTGGCAATATATCCATTCACATCAGTATATTTGAAAAAGGTTTTCAATTGGACAAATGTCGGTAGTCTATGTGGGGAGAAATGTGACTTGGGGGGTGAAATGGACATGATGGAGGGGGAGAAATGTGACATGGAGGGGGAGAAATGTGACATGGAGGGGGAGAAATGTGACATGGAGGGGGAGAATTCTGACATGGGGAGAAATGTGACATGAGGGGGTGATGTGACAGAGGGGATTATGTAAAAAGAAGGAGGAGAAATGTGACATGTGCAGCCAGCCAGTAGCACAGGGGCAACACGTGAGGTGCACGGTGAACCAATGAGGAGCCAAATAATAACACACAGTTCATCAGTTTACTCACGGTTAGCAGATAGCCTCCCTGGGCTGGCAGCACAGTTTTGAGGTGGACAGCACGAAATCCTCCGGGGCAAGCTCTGTGGTAGGGAAGCATCAGCCAAGATGGTGGTTGAGGTGCCCTTGATGTTAGGGGTGCTTAGGGTGCTTGTTGCGGCTGAGTCCCTTGATGGTATTTGTCGTGACGCCAGTACCGTTAATAGTGGTACAACCAATAGTGGTAATAATGAGGTAGACAGTGGTAAGATGCAACTCACAACTTTTACTGATGTTGACTTTGGTTGCAGCAGTACAAAATACAGTCTCTGGATGGTATTAGAGTTAATCTGCGAATCCACTGTTTCTAGGCTATTTTAGGCTTAATTTAATCTTTGGTTAAGGAGTACCTTGTTCCTGTTGATGTGCTCAGTCCTATACCTTGTTCTTTCCCTACAAGCTGAACATTGGGACAGGTAGCTCATCTGTTTCCCAGAGTTATGGTGTGGCTGCCTGAAGCTATAAGTCTGTGGCGCAAAGGTGTCTGTGGCCCTAAATAATGGCTTTTATCACTGATGAATCCTTAGGAAGCTTGTTTCTATTCCAGGGAGGCAAACTCTCTCCTACTGGTCAGGGATGCAAGTATATAGTCCGGCCACAGAAGGAAAACGCTCTTCTGCGCCTGACACCTTGGTACTACCTCATAGCGAAGTTGTCTCCACGCACTAATCTGTGGTGTGGAGTCTTCACTCTGCTTTCTCATCTCTGTTCTCACTAATCTGAACTCAACTGTCTGAGTAGGCCTGACCTAGATATTTATAAGACCTAAGTTTTATCCCCATCTAGTGGTGGGATGTATAAATTACACTTAATCTGCCTGGTAACAGGGATTTTGAAGATAAATTAGTACAAAGTCACATAATACAGCATAATACAATTTTTAGGGTAAAAAGTACTTTTAAGCAGTGCCCACATACATGGAGGGGGAGAAATGCGACATGGATGGAGAGAAATATGACATGGATGGCTGATGTGACATAGGAGGGTGATTTGACATGGAGGGGGAGAAATATGACATTGAGGGGGAGAAATGTGACATGGAGGGGGGAGAAATGTGACACTGAGGGGGAGAAATGTGACATGGGGGGTGATGTGACATGGAGGGGGAGAAATCTGACATGGGCAGGGTGATGTGACAGAGGTGATTATGAAAAAAGGAGGGGGAGTAATGTTACATGGATGTAGTGGGGAGAAATGTGACATGGAGGGGGAGAAATGTGACATGGAGGGGGTGAAATGTGACATGGAGGGGGAGAAATGTGACATGGAGGGGGTGAAATGTGACATGGAGGGGGAGAAATGTGACATTGAGGGGGTGAAATGTAACATGGAGGGGGAGAAATGTGACATTGAGAGGGAGAAATGTGACATGGAGGGGGAGAAATGTGACATGGAAGAGGGAGAAATGTGACATGGAGGGGGTGAAATGTGACATGGGGGGTGTAAAGGATCTCCTAGCACCCCGATCGGGTACCTCCGTTAATGGATGCTCCCAGTGCCTCCCGAGGACTCCAAGCACTCCGCTCAACACCGATACCACCACAGGAACAGGAACAGCTCTTACAAGAGCTAGGAGTAATAGCCAGGGGAGTATACACGTATAGCAATCCCCACACACATGAGACGAGGCTCTATGTTGAATGTAAAATAGGAACTCTTTATTTGGCTCGTCTTTCTTCCATTAGGGCCAGTTCGCACAGTTTTTTTGGCACTGATTTTGGCACCTTTACGGCTGAAAATCAGCTAAAAAAAAAGTCTCAAAGCAGCCTGCTATTCATTTCATTGGGAAGCCGCACTTGCCTTTTTTCCAAGTGGAAAAGCAGCAGCGTGCCCTATATTGGGGCAGAATCCACGCTGAATCTCCCATTGAAATGAATCAAATAAAAAACACTATATATGTGTCTGCGCATTTTCTGCAAATTTTTTTGTGCGGACCTGTGCAAAAACCACAAGTTGAAAACGCAGTTTTGTATTGATGTAAACACCCACTGGGTAATAAAAAGAAACGTCCCACAAAACAGCGCACTGGAAGAAAACAAACAGATTTTGTGTTAAATTTTCAAAATCTACCATGTGAACATGTTCTTACTCTATGGCCGACCTGTTTATACAGAATTTTTTTACTGAGCAGATTTTGCAGCACTTGATTTTTTCTGTCGCGGTCGGTTCATTCTGCGTCAGAAGAAGAGACGCACAATGCCTCAATCTCGGCGCAGAATCTGCTCTTAAGCTACCACTGAAATGAATGGGATATGGGAAGCAGCAAAAAATATGGCATACGCTCAGCGAGGACAAAAAGACAGTTTTGTACTTAAGTATACACCCTCTCAAAAAAAGCATAAAAACATGTTAAAAACACACCAAAATTGCGCTTTAAAAACCCCTAATCAGTGATGATTTTTGAAGCAGGATTTTCAAAATCCCTAGTGTGAACTGTGAACCTAACCTAACAAGTTTAACATGACGACTGTGGGAACACAGCAATAATGCCAATCTCAACATGGCTGCCAGGAATGGGCGACGTCGCCACGTCACGAAGTTTCCTCACAGTGCCAATCCCAAGATGGCCGCACTTCGTCAACGGGACTGATCTCCGCAGGCGGATGTGGAAGCGCCTAAAGTCTCGCGAGATCTGCCCGCAGTCCCGGAAGCTCCACGTCAGTCAGAGGGAGAGAGACCAGGGGGAACCGGAGACATGGTGAGTGCACCTGGGGAGCGGGGTTCAGCAGTGTGGCTGCACCTCAGCTGCTTCTACCAGATGTGTGAGGGGAGGGATGGTAGGTAGGTGACTTCAGCTGCCACCTACCGCCTCCATTAGTGGACACGTCAATGCACGGGGCCATGCTGGGACTTGTAGTCACTCTTCCTGATGATTTGTCATGCTCCTAGACAAATGCTGATTGAGCCCCTATCCAATTGTGGCTGACAACGTCCATGATGATTGCAGGTGGCACATAGGTTGTCACCCAGCTCTTCACCACTGGGTGACAACTGGCAATAACAGCAGCCTTATTGGTTGTCGCCCCGGTAATGGCGGGATAGAGTCTGGAAGGAGAGGGGTCCACAGACGTCTAGTACTGGGATTAGTAGACGGCGTGTAATACTCCGCCACCTGGAGACCTGTCCCATAAGTGTCCCAACCTCTGGGCACTGTGACACCCACCCAATAAATAGTGGCTTCAGTTTGACCCCCCCGTACACACACACGCCCGGCACGACCAGGTGTGCATGTACTTTCACACTTGTGTTAAAGTTTTCCGGCATAGAGTTCCGTCCTAGGGGGCTCAGTACCGGAAAAGAACTGATCAGCTTTATCCCCATGCATTCTGAAGGGAGAGCAATCCGTTCAGGATGCATCAGTTCAGTCCCTCTAAACGCTGAATATAGAACATGCTGCGATTCTCGTGCTACGCGGAACTGATGCGTGAAAACCACCGCTCATGTACACAGAGCCATTGAAATGAATGGGTCCGGATTCACTTCACACACCGCACCCGTGCAGTCGCTTGTTTAAACAGGCCGTAGGGTGGCTTTCCATGTACCAATAATTGGCCAGATTATCGGGAGAGAACGTTCCTGCAAACACTTGTTCCCGATGATCTGGCCAGCTAAATGTGCCGCCCATCACCCGATAAGTAAGTGAAACGCTTGTTGGTGCGGGCACCTAAATGATAATTTCTGGGCAGCAGATCGTGCCGTCTAAACAGCAATCTGCTGCCCCGAAACAGTGCAGATACTGTGGAGGTGAGTGCTGCAGATAAATGCAGCGGTCTCCTTCACTGCGCGAGCAGCCGACTGTCGGGAAGGAAGACAAATCGGCTGTTCCATCGCCTTTACTGTATACCAGTATGTTGCAGACCGGTAATAAATCTGGTGTATTTGTGGCTCCTCAGATCTGTCAGGGACGGGGCACAAAGTCTGGATAACACACAGTGCATTAGACACAGTGTATATGACACGTTTGTGTATTTTGCTCAGTAAACCTCCCCCGCTATGTCTAGGTAGACCGTTATCACAATGATCACAGCCCTCCATACTGTGTACAGCAGCAGGAAAACACGTGCAGTGTATATGTGTGTGTGTGTGTGTGTATATATATATATATATTAGTATTCATGGATCAGGTGAAGGTTTAGTTGTCGTTGCCTCACGTGTCCATTATTTTCAGCCTCTGCGACTTGACATCAAGAGGAAGCTGACTGCTCGGTCTGACCGAGTGAAGAGCGTTGACCTGCACCCCACCGAGCCATGGATGCTGGCCAGTCTGTACAATGGCAGCGTGTGTGTCTGGAACCACGAGACCCAGGTAATACCACATTATGTGGCGGTATATGAATACAGGGGACTCTCCGCATTTTCCTGCCCATCACAACCTGTTACTGTTCTTCCAGACCCTGGTGAAAACCTTTGAAGTATGTGATTTGCCGGTCAGAGCGGCGAAGTTTGTGGCGAGGAAAAACTGGGTCGTCACCGGAGCTGTAAGTATGAACCTTGTGGTCCTTACATTGGGATCTATTTAAGACCGGGGTTTTAGATGCCGGTGTAAATAAGACCCTACGCTGGCAGTGGATCCTCTGGAGTTGCGAAGAAGCGCAGGCTTCTCCATAACTTGGGCAGATCCTCTGCCAGTTCTAAATGTAAGACAGTTTCCGAGCGGTCTTGCATTTAGACCATTTTCTACACCTAAAACAGGCCTAGAAAATGGTGAATAAGTCAGACATGCCGGCCCATCCCCGCCACACCCACAATTTTAGACCTGGCATGAGCGGGGAAAAGTTGCTGATAGCGGCGCAATTAACCATTGCTCCGCAATCTACGCCTGAAATACGCCTAATTTAGGCCTATTTCAGATTGGTAAATGACCCCCATAGTGACTGCATTGTCATGGGAGTAAACACAAGGATGAGGCTCTTTATGAAGCCGGCCATGCACCTTAGGGCTTGTTCACACAAATGTTTTTTTGCGTTCCATTAATTTCAGTGGTTCCGCAAAAAAAAAAACAACGAATGTACTCCGTAAGCATTCTGTTTCAGTATTTCTGTTTTTCCGTTCCGTTGAAAGATAGAACATGTCCTATTATTGCCCGCAAATCACGTTCCATGGCTCCATTTAAGTCAAAGGGTCTGCAAAAAAAAAATGGAACACATACGAAATGCATCCGTATGTCTTCCGCACCCGTTCCGTTTTTGCGGAACAATCTATTGAAAATGTTATGCCCAGCCCAATTTTTTCTATGTAATTACTGTATATGCCAAACGGAAACACTACTGAAAAACGGATCCAGGAAAAACGGCCCGCAAAACACTGAAAAAGACATACGGTCATGTGAACGAGCCCTTAGATTGATGTCAGCCAACAGCTACTCCTTCTGACTCGCCGTATATGTGCTCTCTATAGGGAGAGGGGAATAAGCCACTGCCAGACAGAGCCTTATCTCCCATGAGACCAATATGTCCCACCCTTCTTTCCTCTGACATCTCCCTGTGTTGGGACAATCCCTCACTCGGTAGATGTCTAGCTGATGATGTGTATGACCACCTTAAAGGGTCATTCCCATCTCGACTTGTATGGCATTTACACCCTTGGGACCTGCATCTCGAAAACTGGGCCCCTGTCTTGTGCCACTGGGAATAGAGGGGTCACCCGGTCTCGCCCCACCTGGAACAAAGAGGTGACCGTCCACCCGTGAGACAGCACTCTAGTGAAACTGCCTTCATTCATTTCGATGAGAGCTGTGAAAATAGGTGAGCGCATTTACACAGCGATAACATAGAACACAATGGAGAGAGCCGTCCACTCGTGGTCACCTCTGTTTTTGACGGGGCGAGACGAGGCCCCATTCTCCACATATAGGTGCAGGTTCCATTTCTAGGACTTATCAGACATTTATGGCATAGCCTGTGGATGGGAATACCCCATTAAGGACCAGAGAGTGACAGTACCTGATAGTGAATGTGTTGGAGGCAGGGAAATGGTGTAATTCAGAATATCCTAAAATGCCACAAAATCTCACTGTGCAAAATGGCAAGACCTGATGTGGATTGCAGGGAGACAAAACCTAATCTACGTGGCCAAAAGACTGGCTATGAGGATACCCCTCTCTAGACATTCTTTGTACACTTTATCTCCTGCATTGATGTCTGAAGCAAACGTGTGCGTGTCCGTCACCCAGGTCAGAAAGAAGATGTTATGACACAAGCATCACATGAAGTTTAAAAATCCTCCTCCTCAGTGCCGACCACCAGCCTCGATAGAGCAGCAGCCATAGATCATTGCCTGTGCTTCAGTACTAGGGACCGGTGTGCTCTCTTCTTGGCATGGTGGCACTGACGGTGCAGGAGTCATTTCTTAAACCTGTTCCTGGCAGAGTAATGTGGCATACAAGCTTAACAGCTTAGAGCCTGGTAGGTATACCATGTGTTACAATGTGTCGTACAGTGACATTGCCATTCGTGTAAGGGCAGGGAGATATGTATCAGAAATACTGCGGAGGAAAAGTGGAGCCATTGTCCTTTGCAGGTAATTGGGTTCAGCTTTCATTTCCCAAGTTGTATCTGAAAAATGTTAAAATGTCCCCCTTTACTGTTTTACACTACTTTCACACTCGCGTTCGGTATGGATCCGTCTGGTATCTGCACAGACAGACCCGCACCGATAATGCAAACGCTTATATCTGTTCAGAACGGATCCGTTTTCAATTGTGCCAGAATGTGTCAGAGAAAATGGATCTGTCCCCATTGACTTACATTGTAAGTTAGGACGGATCCGTTTGGCTCAGTTTTGTCATACGGACACCAAAACGCTGGTGTCCGTCTGCGGAACCAGAATGGAGACCAAACACAGCCAATCGGATGCATTCTGAACGGATCCTTATCCATTCAGAATGCATTGGGGCTGAACTGATACGGATCTCACAAGCGAACCCAGAAACGCCAGTGTGAAAGTAGCCTTAGATAAATCTGACTGTAATGACATCTGTTCCTGTCCCCAATAGGGCTCATAGTCTAATTTCCCTAAAAGTGCACATTAACACGGAAGTTCAGATAAATTTAGATTTGGACCTATAGAGGAAGTTTATCAAAACTGGCACTAAGAATAAGGCTACGTCTACACGACGACAAATAGGGCACAACTACACTGCAACATTTGTAGCGCAACATTTTGTTGCACCAATGTCACGCAACAATTTTTATAATGGCAGTCTTAGGTGTCGCACTGCAACATGCTGCGACGCAACAGTCGCAGAAAATCCATTTGAGATGGATTTTTCTGTGACTGTTGCGTCGCAGTCGCAGCATGTTGCAGTGCGCCACCTAAGGCTACTTTCACACTTGCGTTCAGAGCGGATCCGTCTGAGATGGATCCGCTCATATAATGCAGACGGTGGCTCCGTTCAGAACGGATCCGTCTGCATTATATTGTAAAAAAAATTCTAAGTGTCAAAGTAGCCTCAGACGGATCCGTCCAGACTTTACATTGAAAGTCAATGGGGGACGGATCCGTTTGAAAATTGAGCCATAGTGTGTCATATTCAAACGGATCCGTCCCCATTGACTTACATTGTAAGTCTGGACAGATCCGTTTGCCTCCGCACGGCCAGGCGGACACCCGAACGCTGCAAGCAGAGTTCGGGTGTCCGCCTGCTGAGCGGAGCGGAGGCTGAACGCTGAATGCATTACGGCTGGACGGAAGCGTTCGGGGCCGCTTGTGAGAGCCTTTGAACGTAACTCACAAGCGGACACCCGAACGCTAGTGTGAAAGTAGCCTTAGACTGCCATTATAAAAATTGTCGCGCGACATTAGTGCAACAAAATGTCGCGCGACAAATGTCGTCGTGTAGACGTAGCCTAAGGAGAGCAGTTATTGAAACCAATTAGTTTCCATCTCTCAAGTTTCAGGCGACCTTCACTCCCATTGTGCCCATTGGATGTCCGCAGTGCAGATCTTGCAGGAAAGTATTAAAGAGGTTATCCTGTAAATATTGATGACCTATCCTCAGGATTGGTCATCAGTATTAGATCAGAGGGGGTCCGACACCCAGGACCCCTGCCAATCAGATGTTAGGAGAGGTCGGGCACTCCGTGGGCATACATGACCATACATCTGCCACATGGTGTAGTTGAAGCTCAGAACGCTCACTAGAGCTCTGGGGAGCGGGGTTTCCGGGACTCAGACCCCCACCAATGTGATGATGATGACCTGTCCTGAGGATAAGTCATCATTATCTTTTCCAGGATAACCCCTTTAAGGGGGAGATTTAGCAGTCACCTACCTGATCTTTCGGGCCCTCACCAATTACAAGAATGGGGCTCTCGTTCAACTCTGAGTCAGTCCGTCCTATAGACTATAGTGAATTCAGCAACGCCACGCATGCCAGACCACCTGTCCTTTCAAACAGGAGACACAGGACTCCCATTCTTGTGGGGCTCCCAGTGAAGGGGCTGCCTCGGTCAGATACTTAGCACCTGTACTAAGATATCTTCTTTGTAACACACAATATAGGGGCTACTGCTATCCGTGTAGAAAGTAGATCCAGGGGTCAGTCCAATGCGCAGGGTCATATTAGACGATTGTGTTGATTATGGAATCATTGATCTAATTACCTGTATTTTCTCCTAAGGATGACATGCAGATTAGAGTCTTCAACTACAACACATTGGAGAGAGTTCACATGTTCGAGGCTCACTCTGACTACATCCGCTGCATTGCCGTGCACCCCACTCAGCCCTTTATACTGACCAGCAGCGGTAAGGCTTTGAGCTTAACATAACATTAGCTCTCTTATACAATTTTGTGTGTACATATCAGGCTACTTTCACAATGGCGTTTTGGATTTCCGTTTGTGAGATCCGCTCAGGGCTCTCACAAGCGGTCCGAAACGGATCAGTTTTGACCTAATGCATTCTGAATGGAAAAGGATCCGCTCTGAATGCATCAGTTTGTCTCCATTCTGGTTTGGAGGAGGCCACCAAAACGCTGCTGATGAAACTGAGCCAAACAGATCTGTTCTGACACACAATGTAAGTCAATGGGGTTGGATCCGTTTTCTATGACACAATCTGGCACAATAGAAAACGGATTCGTCCTCCACTGACTTTCAATGGTGTTGAAGACGGATCCGTTTTGGCTATTTTACAGATAATACAAACTGATCCATTTATGACGGATGCAGAAAGTTGTATTGTCTGAACGGATCCGTCTGTGCAGATCCATGACTGATCCACACCAAACGCGAGTGTGAAAGTAGCCTTATTGGGAAGATAAATTACCTCATATACTGTCTTCGGCAGTACTGCTTCTGCTGAAAACTTAAAGGGGTTTTTCTGAGATTTTTTTTAACTGATGACCTGTCCTCTGGATAGGTCATCAGTATCTGATCGGTGGGAATCCAACACCTGGGACCCCTGCTGATCACCTGTTTGAGAAAGCACGGGCACTTTCAGCAGTGCCGCTGCCTTCTCACAGTTCAGCAAACACAGCGCCGTACATTGTACAGTGGCTGTACTTGGTATCGCAGCTCAGACCCATTCACTTCAATGGGGCTGAGCTGCGCCTAGGCCATGTGCCCGATGAACGTGACAT
This sequence comes from Bufo gargarizans, assembly GCF_014858855.1. Classification (NCBI taxonomy): domain Eukaryota; kingdom Metazoa; phylum Chordata; class Amphibia; order Anura; family Bufonidae; genus Bufo; species Bufo gargarizans. The sequence continues at coordinate 101,442,864 of NC_058083.1, forward strand.
CACAAGGCTGAGAGAAAGCCTGGGCGCTACTGCGAGCACTGGTTCCCTACAAAAAAGCTGATCGGTGGGGCTCCTGGATGTCGGACCCTGAATGATCAGATACTGATGACCTATCCAGAGGGTACGTAGGTCATCAGTATAAAAGTCTCGGAAAACCCCTTTAATGAAAGGCGGCAATCACAGGAAGCCAGGTTTGACAGGTGTGCATAGAACATGCAAACAAGCTCTAAAATACTGTCTGTAATTTTTTTAGGCTACGGTAAAGGCCCCTTTACATGCACCAATGAACGTTCTTAGAAATGCTCATTCCTGATTATTGCACTGTGTAAAGGTGCCAACACTCACCTGATGAACAAACAAACTCATTCATCGGGTAAAAGTGTCGCTACGCAGTCCCCTAAATCATCGTTTCTTTGCGGCAGATCATGCTGTGTATAAACTCGGCAACCTCTCACCTTCTCTAATAAGCAGGGGTTATCAGGAACCAACGGATTGTTCCCGATAATAGCTTGCTGTGTCAGCATGTGTAGAGGGGCCTATGTCCAGAAACAGGAAAAGCACACTGCCACTCCATTCAAACTCTATGGGACCGTAGTACTGTACTATCTCCGGCAGAGATACAGTGCGCATGGTCGACATTCCATTCAGATGGGGATTCTAGACAAGATCTCCCCTCCCCCCTTCACTTGGGTAAACATAGTCATTGCAAAGATCGGGTTGTTTAGCACTTGTTAAAATCCAAGTCTTTATTAAGCAATAGGACACAAAAAGGCGATAAAATCTTCACTTACATCTCTCACTCGAAACACATAAGCAAAGATTATATACTATACTGTAGAGGAGTCATGGTATTATCCATTTTAACCCTAAATATGCCAAGAATTTCCCTGGCATGACAGGTAAAACTTTTAAGAAAAATAAGCAGCTCTAGTTGTCATTTGATTGGCTAAATAGATGGAAATGTCATGTAGAGCCTGAGACCACAGGGTGCATGATGGGTGCAGGGAGAATATATGGACGCTGGTCCTCCTCAGACATACATAGAAAACAGTCATCATTAGAGAACCTACTGTCTTCACCATTGGGGTTCATGGTTTGGAATGAGGACATAGTGTAACAGATGAGCAGTGTACATTCTCAATGATATTCACAAATAAGCGCCGTGTCCTACATGACAAATAGAGGGGAAACTGAACATGGTTTTACATGTGCTTCCTTTAGATGACATGCTGATTAAGTTATGGGACTGGGATAAGAAGTGGTCCTGCTCTCAGGTGTTTGAGGGACACACACATTACGTCATGCAGATCGTCATCAACCCCAAGGATAACAACCAGTTTGCAAGCGCCTCACTAGATCGCACCATTAAGGTAGAGTATACCACGCGCCTGTTATGGATGGATCAAGTGGATTGTGGGTTTTATGTTTTTTTTTTTTTTTTTTTTTGTACGCTGTGTATCCACTCTGCTAATTCCTTTGCCTTTCCAGGTTTGGCAGCTTGGATCCTCCTCCCCCAACTTCACACTGGAGGGGCACGAGAAAGGGGTTAACTGCATTGATTATTACAGCGGAGGTGACAAACCTTACCTGATCTCTGGAGCTGATGACAGACTTGTCAAGATTTGGGACTATCAGGTGAGTTAAACTAGTGTCCTAGGAAGTGAAAGATCAGATTAAACCAGAAACACCAGACTATTTGAAGACCTATTGTATTCTCCCGTATTCAGAACAAAACTTGTGTCCAGACTCTGGAGGGTCATGCTCAGAATGTCTCCTGTGTCAGCTTCCACCCTGAGCTCCCCATTATCATCACTGGTTCAGAAGATGGTAAGTGTGTCTCTCCTGATAATATTTTTATGTCTTTAATTGTAGTTTTTTCCCCCACTGTTCATCATTTAAATATAGCCCCATTTATAAGTTCCTCATCTGGCAGTGGAAACTTTTTCTCTCTAAACCCTTAGGTACGGTGAGGATCTGGCATTCCAGCACCTACCGCCTGGAGAGTACCCTGAACTATGGCATGGAGCGAGTCTGGTGTGTGTCTGGACTTCGTGGCTCCAATAACGTGGCTCTAGGATATGATGAGGGTAGCATTATTGTCAAGGTGAGGTCTATAGTCTGTGAGAATAATTATCTGAAGCATTTTTTCCCCTAATAGATTAATTTCTCCAGATGGGAATAACCCTTTAAAGCAGGGATGCCCAACCTGCGGCCCTCCAGCTGTTGTAAAACTACAACTCCCACAATGCCCTGCTGCAGACCGACAGTTGTAGGCTGTCCAGGCATGCTGGGAGTTGTAGTTTTGCAACAGCTGGAGGGCCACACAGGTTGGGCATCCCTGCTTTAAAGCAAATGTTCTTGCTTAATAATTTTCTGTAAAGTAATTGGGATGTAAAAAATATCACAAGGCCCTGTTCTCCAACCTTTTAAACGCCTGTGCAACAATATTTTGTGGTACAGGTGTTTTTGCCCCACCCTCTCCATTTGGGACTGGTAGGGCGTGGTGGAGGCCAGACTAAGCCTGGGAGGTGCACCTAATGTAAGCCTTGTCATAAATTAGGCAAATCCGGCAGCACAAGGGGGAAACTAATATCGGTGTAAATAGCCAGTCTTTGTAAATGACCCCCGTTATGTCAGAGGATTGTGTCTGTGGGCCAAGACCTCTACCGACCAGCCATTACTCTTTGGTTCGGATCTCTGAGATTTTTCACATCTGTCAGAAGTCCCGTGAATTTTTCATGGAATGGTGCCATGAATGGCACTTTCATTTTAACTACAAAATCCATGTTTAGTTTGCACTGCAAAATGAAAATATGGCTGCATAACCCCTCTCTTTATATGTGTAGTTGGGCCGTGAAGAACCAGCAATGTCCATGGATGCAAATGGAAAAATCATCTGGGCCAAGCACTCTGAGGTGCAGCAGGCTAACCTGAAAGCTATGGGAGAAACAGAGATTAAAGACGGAGAGAGGCTTCCTCTAGCTGTGAAGGACATGGGCAGCTGTGAAATATATCCCCAGACTATCCAACACAACCCTAATGGGAGGTAAGACTGTGGCGGCAGTATGTAAGTATACCCCTCTGTAAAGGGTATGCCAGTTAAGGTAATTATTTCAACTCACAATTTCACTCCAGGTTTGTAGTGGTGTGTGGAGACGGAGAATACATCATCTACACCGCCATGGCCCTGAGAAACAAGAGCTTTGGATCTGCGCAGGAATTTGCGTGGGCGCACGATTCATCTGAGTAAGTCTTAATTTATATTTCGGCAATGTCTAGACATGGTTTATGTATTTAACCTAAACACAGGTATTAACGTGAAAAAATGTTATAGAGATCCGCTCACCCCTGCTCTCTCAGGGCAGGTGCACCAACCAAAATTGAGACACCCCTCAAAAGTGGAATAAATGTAGGAAAAAAAATATGGATGGGCACTCATATATGGAAATATGGGACAGAATTTATTCAAACATATAATAAAACATCAATAAAACAATAAATAAAAATGAAAATGTATGAGGATATTTTCTGGTTGAAGGTCACCCACTCAGAAATCTCCACTAGTACGGATAACTTTCACCAGAAAATATGCTATCCTCTATACCATTAAGATTGTATTAAACATTGGCAATAAATCCTGTATCAAAAAGTGAAAATATACACATAGGTGTCAAGCGCTATTGGTTCTCCTTGGTTGATATAATTTGTATCTTATTGTGAATACACAAGTAGCAATATGTAGATAGCGATATGAATATCAACTATATATCTTGTTATGGATACATTAAAGTAGTGCCAAGTCCGAATTGTTTCTCCTATCCAAGTAATGAGAAATGTCCAGTCTTTGTTGTTTGCTTGTGAAAGCTGGAAAGTATTCTTAGCAGATCACTAGATATGATTTTATCTGGTCTGGTTTCAATCTTGCTAATATATGGATTTACCGTCTCATAGTTCTTTACCCACTATGTGGGCTTACCTTTGCCTGGTATAGATTCACTGGGACAAGTGGGTCGACTGCTAGTCTGTGTTAGAAGCCGGCGTCCCGGCTGTGAAGTCCGTAGCGTTCCACGTGTGTATCCCAGATACTTCCGGCAGCTGGTTTGGTTTGAGAGGCTGCGTACTCGTACCTTCAGGCGCAGGTAAATGACGTATTGGAGGTCTCGAGCTAGAGAAGGTTTATTTCTTTCTTTCTCTTTCTTTTCCTTTAAAGTGCACTTATGTCCATGTAGACGGGGTATTGTTCAATTGTTCAATTGAACAATACCCCGTCTACATGGACATAAGTGCACTTTAAAGGAAAAGAAAGAGAAAGAAAGAAATAAACCTTCTCTAGCTCGAGACCTCCAATACGTCATTTACCTGCGCCTGAAGGTACGAGTACGCAGCCTCTCAAACCAAACCAGCTGCCGGAAGTATCTGGGATACACACGTGGAACGCTACGGACTTCACAGCCGGGACGCCGGCTTCTAACACAGACTAGCAGTCGACCCACTTGTCCCAGTGAATCTATACCAGGCAAAGGTAAGCCCACATAGTGGGTAAAGAACTATGAGACGGTAAATCCATATATTAGCAAGATTGAAACCAGACCAGATAAAATCATATCTAGTGATCTGCTAAGAATACTTTCCAGCTTTCACAAGCAAACAACAAAGACTGGACATTTCTCATTACTTGGATAGGAGAAACAATTCGGACTTGGCACTACTTTAATGTATCCATAACAAGATATATAGTTGATATTCATATCGCTATCTACATATTGCTACTTGTGTATTCACAATAAGATACAAATTATATCAACCAAGGAGAACCAATAGCGCTTGACACCTATGTGTATATTTTCACTTTTTGATACAGGATTTATTGCCAATGTTTAATACAATCTTAATGGTATAGAGGATAGCATATTTTCTGGTGAAAGTTATCCGTACTAGTGGAGATTTCTGAGTGGGTGACCTTCAACCAGAAAATATCCTCATACATTTTCATTTTTATTTATTGTTTTATTGATGTTTTATTATATGTTTGAATAAATTCTGTCCCATATTTCCATATATGAGTGCCCATCCATATTTTTTTTCCTACAGGTATTAACGTCATTGTACTTCCTGTTTCCTCGCTCACCTGTAGGTATGCCATACGTGAAAGCAGCAGTGTAGTGAAGATTTTCAAAAACTTCAAGGAGAAAAAGAGCTTCAAGCCGGACTTCGGTGCAGAAGGTTGGTTTTATGTGGCATCTTATATACATGCATGTATATCATAAGTACTGTGTGTAAGACATATGGCAACTGATCTATGGCAAAATTGCAGAAGTGGGTAGCCTCTGGAATGTAAATCATGTATTTAAATATTGTTTTAATAATTAGCTGGAATTATGTGTTTTGTTTTTTAAAACATTGTAGCAAATTGGATTATTTCTTTAGTAGTGCACTGATATTTTTCATGAAATGTCACCTTCTAATGCTAGGTATCTATGGAGGATTTCTACTTGGTGTGCGGTCTGTTAACGGTTTGGCCTTCTATGACTGGGAGAATACAGAGCTTATCCGGAGGATAGAAATTCAGCCTAAACATGTGAGTTTTCATAACTGTGTTACTTTAATGTTTGAAAAGTCATTGTGGCAGATATACTGATAAAACTGCTCCAGAAATCTGGCACACATGTTGCACAACACATAAATTGGGTGTCTCGGGGCTCTTTCACACAAGCGTGTCCCTTGTGGGAAAAGCGCTACGTGTGAGAGAGGGATTGTGTGGTCTGGACTATAAAAGCGCATGTCATTAGTATTGATAATGCTGTGTGCCTTCTTCCTGATCTTTCTGTAATGGAATTTTACTGACAGCTTTAGGTCAGTGCGAATCCATTACAGAAAGGTCACACAGAGGCACGCAGCATTATAAATCATAAGGCCCTGCGCTTCTGTAGTCCAGACCGCACAATCCCTCTCTCACACGGAGCGTGATTCCCGCAAGGCACACACTTGTGTGAAAGAGCCCTGAGGCACTTTTTGTGCCTCACTCAACAAGTGGATGTGACTTAGTTGGAAAGGGGCATGGCTTAGCGGAAAGGACGTGACTTAAGGACATCTCAAAGGTTTTGATGGTGGGGTCTATGTGCCAAGACCGCCGCTGATCCCTAAAACGAGGAGAGAGAAGCTCTTACATTGAACGTTCGCTCTCTTCACTGCAGAAGACAAGCTCAATAGAAAGTCTGTGAGTCTGTCTCGATTCAGTCTCCTGCATTGAGGAAAGAGAGTGCATCGTGTGAATGCTTCTCTCTCCTCGTTCTAGCGTTTGGTGTGAGTCTCAGGCACTCTGACCCCCTCCAGTCAAACATTTTGAGATGTTGCTATGACATATCAAATGTCTTGTGAAAGCTCAGTGGCCCTTTTAAGTTGCACCAAATGTATCATCCAGCATGAGCTGCTGTGGTGCATACAGTGTAATTATAAGAAGGTTGGTAACTCTGCTCCTTTGCGTCGGAACTTGCAGCACACATTTATATCTTACCCTTTCTCTTTGGTAGATTTTCTGGTCTGACTCTGGGGAGCTGGTGTGCATTGCTACAGAGGAATCTTTCTTCATCTTAAAATACCTCTCTGAGAAAGTAGCCACTGCTCAGGAGACTCATGAAGGAATGTCTGAAGATGGAATAGAGGATGCTTTTGAGGTAAGCAAGGTTTATAAGCTTGTGATGAATGTGACACATTGTAATTTTACCTTTCCATGGGTGGGTACTCCCATGCTAAGCATAATTCGTCCGAGCACAACAGACAAGAACCCCATCAGGAAGTATTGTCACTGTCCTGATAGGGAGTTCTTCTAGAGGCTGCTGATCAGGAGGAGAGATTTAGTCTTTAAAAGAGTTTTTCAAGACCCCTCCAAATGTAGGTAAAGGCAGAAAGTGTTATGACAAAAGAAGCTTTACCTTTCTGATCCCGCATCATTCCACCACCTCTGATGATGTAGTGCCCAGGCCCAGTGACGACATACCGAACTACCCCACTTATAAGTAAGGCTTCATCTGTTATACCATTTCCCTCCTTTACCTATCTTTTTGGGATCTTCACAAACCTCTTTATGACTTTTATTCAGACAAGCAATAGTCGCATCAATGTGCTGTCAGAGTTTAGAACGAACAGCACATGAACTGAACACTTACACATTGAAGTCAATGGGTAAATTCACAGGTACATTTTTTTTTTTTTTTTTTTGACAGACTGTCTGATTTTAATATAATCTTCACAGTAGACTCACTGAAGTTAGCGGATCTGTGGGAAAAAAAAACGGACAGCACACCGACGCCACCCTGACACCAATTTTGACAGATGGTTACTAGGATATGTCGGGGCTTGCATTCTACAGATTTTTTTGATGGATGACAGTATATTGTCCCACAGAAAAAAATGGACAAACTGAACGCAGACAATCCCGATTCAACATGGAAGGATGACTTCTTAAAGGGGTCGTCTCACTTCAGCAAGTGACATTTATCATGTAGAGAAAGCTAATACAAGCCACTTACTAATGTATTGTGATTTTCCATATTGCCTCCTTTTCTGCCTGGATTTATTTTTCCATTACATTATACACTGCTCGTTTCCATGGTTACGACCACCCTGCAATCCATCAACAGTGGCTATGCTTGCACTCTATAGGAAAAAGTGCTGTCCAGGACTGTGGGAGCCCACGTAGGGTGGTGCTTTTTTTCTATAGTATGCAAGCACGACTACCACTGCCTGGATTGCAGGATGGTGGTAACCATGGAAACGGGCAGTGTATAATGCAATTGAAAAATGAATCCAGCCAGAAAAGGAGGCAATATGGACAATCACAATACATTAGTAAGTGGCTTGTGTTAACGTTCTTTACATAATAAATGCTATTTGCTGAAGTGACACAAACCCTTTAATGGGTATGTCCAGGATTAGAGAAACAGATCTACTTCCAAAAACCATCAACCCCACTTGTCCGTGGGTTATATTTTGTATTGCAGCTTAGATCTATTGAAGTGAATGCGGCTGAGCTGAAACACCACACAACCTGTGGACAGGGATGGTGCTGTTTTTGTAAGAAAGCAGACATTTTTTGTAACCTTGGACATTTCTGTTAAGAATTGTCATTTTCCCTTTTGGTAAACCAGTGTATATTTTATTATAATGCTAATCTGGTTTCCTTCTCAGGTGCTCGGCGAAATTCAAGAAATCGTGAAAACTGGTCTCTGGGTTGGGGACTGTTTCATCTACACCAGCACAGTAAACAGACTCAACTATTATGTCGGTGGAGAAATAGTTACCATTGCACATTTGGACAGGTGACCCTATTTTACAGAATAAAATTGTAGTTCTCAAATGGACCGGGTCATTGTAGTGTGGGGTTAAGAAGCAAGTAATGACTCTGTGGACTTTGATTATGGTAATCTAATGAATATTGGCCTATACACAGGTCAGTGAATGAACAGTTTATTCCCGATCATTGCTTGTTCATCCATGCAGCAATCATCCCCTCTGCATGGGGGTGAATAATCATTACTATGATCAATCGTGTCCATACAGATTATTTGTCGGCAGCACATCCCAGTTTATACAGGGCGGTGTGCCAACACATGATTTTATGTGCCACATAAATTATTGGATTAGCCAGCGAACAAATGTTTTACTTTTTGTTGAGTGATCGGTGGCACATTTACACAAGCAAATGTCAGGATTACACAAGTTTCTTCCCACTAATTGGCCTGATAATGACCATTTTACACGGGCAGATTAACATTGATCTACTTGTTGCCAGTTATTAAAAATCCACATAGTGGTTATTTGTGAGTAATTGTCATATTTTAGGCTACTTTCACACTGGCGTTTTGGCTTTCAGTTTGTGAGATCCGTTCAGGGCTCTTACAAGCGGTCCAGAACGGATCAGTTTGCATTCTAATGCATTCTGAATGGAAAAGGATCCGTTCAGAATGCATCAGTTTGCCTCCGTTCCGTCTCCATTCCGCTTTGGTGTCCGTCTGACGAAACTGAGCCAAACGGATCCGTTCTGACACACAATGTAAGTCAATGGGAACTGATCCGTTTTCTATGACAGTCTGGCGCAATAGAAAACTGATCCGTCCTCCATTGACTTTTAATGGTGTTCAAGACGGATCTGTCTTGGCTATGTTACAGATAATACAAACGGATCCGTTCTGAACGGATCCGTCTGCAGATCCATGACAGATCCGCACCAAACGCAAGTGTGAAAGTAGCCTTAGACTAAACCAGTCTTAGATCCATCTACTAGCTTAACCTAAATTGACTCCTTATCATATATAGGTCACTTGACCCTTTTGGATTACTATTTGGCTCGCTCATCAGTTAGCCCACCACTGTGCAGTGCCCGCTGTTGACTTATCTGTGCCCACCATCTTGAATTTTTCCCTCTGTAGAACCATGTATTTGCTGGGGTACATACCTAAAGATAACCGTCTGTACTTGGGGGACAAAGAACTAAACATTGTCAGCTACTCCCTGCTGGTGTCTGTCCTGGAGTATCAGACCGCTGTGATGAGGAGAGACTTCACCATGGCAGACAAAGTGATTCCAACCATCCCTAAAGAGCAGAGGACACGTGTTGCCCATTTTCTGGAGAAGCAAGTAAGGACATACATTTCTTGTCGTGTATGTATTTGTTAGACTGGAAATGTGATGACATTATGTTGCTTCTCTCATTGTGCCGTTTAGGGCTTCAAAGCAGCAAGCGCTGGCTGTGTCCACTGATCCCGAGCATCGCTTTGAGCTGGCATTGCAGCTGGGAGAACTGAAAATTGCACATCAGCTAGCAGTAGAAGCAGAGGTAAAGTGTTCTCAATTGTCTGATCCTGCGGTATGTCCAGGTACTTTATTATTCCCTCTTACATTCTGAATTCTATGCCTCTCCATCACATCCATACTAAATAATATCTCCCCGTATGTAAGGTTCTTTCTTTGTGGCACAGTGTTTCAAAACTGAGATGTCATGATAATTACACTGTAAAATGTAACTGGGATTGTCTTATCTGTACATCTGCCTCTCTAAATGAGGACCCTTTAAGTGATCGTCTGATCGTGGCATTCATCACCCATTAAACTAAGGCCTATCCTCTCTCACCCAAGGCTACCATGTTAAAACTTGGCTGGTTGGTTTCTTTCAAAAACATATAAACACATGTACAGGTTGTGTGTGGTCTTGCAGTTCAGCGCCATTAACTTAAGAAATTACTGGCACAACATATGGACGGGGGTGGTGCTGTTAGAAGAGAACAGACTGTTTTTTGGTCCTGAACAGTCCCTTTTAAGCCTTTTCTGTTATTGCATCCTGCTAAATATCATGCCAGTAGTAACAGTGCGCAGTTATTAGCAAACTACTTCTACAAGACTCTGCATATGAAAAGATATAACTAGGTTATGGGCTATTTTCCAGTTTGTTTATTTGCTCTATTCTTTTTTTTTTTTTTTTTTTCCTTCAACCATCTTGTAGGCTGAACAGAAGTGGAAGCAGTTGGCTGAATTGGCCATCAGCAAGTGCCAGTTTGGCTTGGCCCAAGAGTGTCTGCACAATGCTCAGGACTATGGAGGTCTTTTACTACTGGCCACGTCTTCAGGAAATGCCTCCATGGTGAACAAGCTGGCTGAAGGGGCCGAGAGAGATGGGAAGAACAATGTGGCTTTTTTGAGCTACTTTTTATTGGGAAAGTAAGTGGAGAAAACGTGTGTCCTGATATAGTATTAGAACACTGCACGATGATGGAGACATCATGAGGGAAGTCAGATTTGTAGGAGCGCCAAATGTATCGAGTGTTGCACAATGTTTTATAAATCTTTATGTCTAAGGGTTCGTGCACAAGACTGTAGCTTGTTTTGTGGTCCACAAATTGCGGATCGCCAAAACACTGATACCAGACGTGCGTGGGAACGGAACTTCTGGCTCATAATAGAACAGTCCTATCCTTGTCCATAATGCAGACAAAAATAGGACATGTTCTACATTTTTGCAGATACCATAGAACAGAAATATGGATGCGGAGGGAGCACGGTTTGCTGTCTGCATCTTTTGCAGCCCCATTAAAGTGAACGGGTCCGCATCCGACCTTCAGAACATGTGGATCGGATGCAGACAAAATATGTTTGTGCATGAGCCCCCACAGTTCTGTCTTGCGATCTTACTCCACTCTCTACGCCACCCCTTTACTGGCGCAAGAGTGCGTTCATTTTTAAAAGCATTATAAAAATTTGAAGTTGATAAATCTGGCTTAAATAAGCTCGATGGGCTAACCATGCCACCCACTTATTGAGTGGTGTAAAAAAAAAAAAAAAAAAGTCAAAATGTCAAAAAAAAACATTTGCATCAATAAACCCTTTTTTGCAACTTCTTAGAGCCAGAATTCTGGAGTGCAGAGCTTGATCATCTCCCTCGGGGTCCTGTGTTGGAGAGCTTAATTTCCACCCATTGATGTTATGCTTTTCATTTTCAGAATGGACACTTGCCTTGAGCTTCTGATTTCCACTGGACGTCTGCCCGAGGCGGCCTTCTTGGCACGAACATACCTGCCGAGCCAGGTGTCCAGGTAATTGAGCTGACTTTTAGACTTGGTCTACACAGCGATCTTGGCTGCGACAATCATCACATGTGTAGCTATAGAAATTAATCTGGTAGACCGCCTCGCAAGTTGCTGTGACCAAAACCCCAGAATCGCAAAAAAATAAATAAAGCAGAGTTGGACTTTTTGGTAATCCTGGGGTCACAGCAGCTTGCGAGTAGCTCTGCGACTACTTTCATTTCAACAACCGCACTGCTAATCAGCAATGCTTGGTTGCACAATGGGTCCCACGACCAAGATCGCGGTGTAGCCCCAGCCTTACTTTTAGGGACTTTTGAAGAGACATTTGTAGCCAGGATCTCTCTTTACTGTTTGGGGGTCCAGTATACAACTTGTCAGTTGTGATGATTTAACTTTCCTTTTTGCTGCTAGGGTGGTGAAGCTGTGGAAAGAGAGTCTATCCAAAGTCAACCAAAAGGCTGCAGATTCCTTGGCTGACCCCACTGAGTATGAGAATTTGTTTCCTGGATTAAAAGAGGCCTTCTTGGGAGAGCAGTTTTTGAAGCAGAAGAGCAGTCTACCCCTCCCAGGAAGCCAGTACCGCCATGTCACTGTAAGTATCCGTACATTGTCTTTTCTACGAGGATGGTTACACTGAGGCTAAAAATCTTTCCCATCTGTGCAGCCAAATGAAGAAAGAAATGTCTTGCAAGAAGCACAGGGATTTGAACCATCTGAAGAAGCCACCATAGTGGTGAGTTCTACCAAATGCACTGTGTAACAACATTGTAATCACTTACATATGCCCTCATTGCATACACACATAGAAAGTTTGATGCCAACAATTGGTTGGTGCGTTATTTTTTGTCAGTGTGTATTAGTTGACTGGTGCATTTTATGCTTGTTTTCTGGCGTAGAAAAGTCGCAGATTTTGTGCAAGCCCCTTTTTGCTCCAAAATTTTAAACTTTTTGTTTTACACAACTCAACACTTTTGCAAAGCGAGTGGGAAAGTGGGCATCAGTTACAAATAGTTTTACTCCACATCACTGCAGCTTTAACCCCTTAAGGCACAGTGACCTAATAAATACTACATCACTATAAATAGGTAGTTAAGCCTCAGTAACATACTGTTACAGCACTGCGTGGGCTCGGCCTGCCATCACTTGAAAGTACCAGCTGTATTATACGCCGGGATCGGAAATCCTGGCAGGTTAACCCCTAAGGTGCTGTGGTCAATAGCGACCATAGCATCTGAGCAGGTAGACAAAAAGAAAAAAAGCCCACATACGGAAGGGAAAAAAAAAGCTTTTAAAATGCAGACTAAAAAAAGCAAAAAAAAAATTGCTGTGTTCAAGTGCTAAAAAGTCACTAACGCATAATGACTTAAAAAAAATTCGCATTTGATAAATTCCCCCAATATGTTTCTTAATTATTAGTATTCATTATTGATCTAATGGTAGAATAAGTCAGTGTTGTAGAGTGGGCTTATTTATTTCCCTGTCTCCTGCTCGCCTCTCTGTTTAACCTCCACCTCGCAGACACTAACAGGGCTGATGTCACGTAGCTAATGGAGAAAGCATTTACTAATGTCAGTGCACCTAGACATGGTTGAAACTGCTTCTAAAACTGCCAAATCTGGTGCATCTAGTTTTAGAAAAATCCATTGAATAGGGGATGTGGCTTAGTGGGAAAAGTGGCATGTCCTAAGATGTGAACTTTTGCACCACAATTCTGGCATAAAATTCTGTAAAGTAATTAGTGTATATTGCGGTCCGCAAAAAATACGGATGACATCTGTAATGCTGACGATAATAGGACGTTCTATTTTTTTGTGGAACAAATACGGAAACAGAATGCACACGGAGTAACTTCCGTTTTTTTTTTGCGGATCCATTGAAGGGTAATGGTTCCGCATAAAAAAAATGGAACGGACACGGAAAGAAAAGAGGTTTGTGTGCATGAGCCCTCAAGACAAATGTGTCTATCCTTGCACCAAATACATCATCCAGCCTGAGCCCCTGTGATATATTTTGTGAATCCTCTGCCTGCCTGGTATAGTTTTAGTCTAAATTTAAAGGGTAACTGAGTTTTAGAGCTTCTCACAAATGAACTTCTGCTTTTGCTGGGGACAGTGTGAGGATTCATCTCGGCCTCCCCCAGTGCTCTGCTCATACTGTGTGCCACTCCTGAAGCCTGGGGGCATGTCCTAATACAGGCAGTCTGCCAGTACTACACTGCTCTAGACTTCCTTTCCCATACTTCTAGGCCAATCACCAGGGAGCCCCATCTTAATCCTTGCCCCTGACCTCAGCACACATGGTGTGTAAGAGACAGTTTATCCACATCCAACACAGTTCTAGGACTCGGAATACACATTGTCATGACAGCATAGGGAGGGGAAAATAATTGCAGGTCACAGAAGACCGTTTATGGGAGAGAGCGAGAGTTTGAGGGAAAAGATCCAGAACACAAGGGCACATTGATTACAGCACAGAGGGTGCAAGGACTATGTAAACTGATGCTGAGTCAGTCCAGTGAGGGACGCTAATAAACAAGCTAAAACCAACACATGCAGAGGCACACAAGCACTTCATTATAGGATGACTGGAGTAAGAAATGCACTTACTATGTACTGGAGGGAAGATGTGGCTGTCATGTACAGAAAACAATATATAAAAAAAGAGGGTTACTCAAGAATATTCTGGGGATCACCCAAAATATGAGATCAGAAAAGGGGGCGCCAGGCAGGTGGGACCAATGTCGTGAGAAAAAAGTAGGAAAATAAGAGACGTTGGGGTAGGCCACAGAAGTGGTCAGAAACCTATACATCAGTAGGATATTCAAGTATTCTAGCCGGACTTAGGCCCCATGCACACGGCCGTGTTTCACAGCCGTGTGCGGGCCGTGGAACCGCGGCCTGGATCCCTCCTGAGAGCAGGAGTGCACGGCATCACTGGTTGCTATGACGCCGTGCGCTCCCTGCTGCCGCTGCAATACAGTAATACACTGGTATGATCTATACCAGTGTATTACTGTACTGTGCCGGCAGCAGGGAGCGCACGGCATCATAGCAACCAGTGACGCCGTGCGCTCCTGCTCTCAGGAGGGATCCAGGCCGCGGTTCCGCGGCCCGCACACGGCTGTGTGCATGGGGCCTTAGGAGGATCTTGTTGCCCTGAGGGGACAGGGCTCACAACAGTCTCAGATTGGCCTTAAAAATGACCCACAAATAGGCTGCAATCTCAAAGACTGACTGGTGTAGTTAGTCTCGTATTTAAAGGGGTTCTGCAGTTTGTTTAAACTGATGATCTATCCTCTGGATAACTCATCAGCATCTGATCGGCGGGGGACCGACACCCGGGACACCCACCGATCAGCTGTTTGAGAAGGCAGCAGCGCTCCAGGAGCGCCGCGGCCTTCTCGCTGTTTACCGCTGGCCCAGTGACGTCACGACTAGTATCAACTGGCCTGGGTGCGGCTAAACTCCATTCAAGTGAACGGAGCTTAGCCCCACCCAGGCCAGTGATACTAGTAGTGACATCACTGGACCAGCGGTAAAGAATGAGAATGTCGCGCTGCTGCCTTCTCAAACAGCTGATCGGCAGGGGTCCCGGGTGTCGGACCCCCACCGATCAGATGCTGATCTATCCAGAGGATAGATCATCAGTTTAAACAAACTGCAGTACCCTTTTAAGGTAGTGAGGTACTAATATACAGGGTATAAAACTGGTAGCTGAAAGAAGATGCCCCAACACCATATCCCGATAGGGTATGAGGTATTTGGTGGAACAAGTGCTGTTAAATCTCAATAATAAGATATTATGACCAAATATATAAATTGAGTGTAATCTGTGAAATACTTTCAAGTGGAGTGAAATTAATTGCTCGAATGGATTGTCCAAGCTAATTGTTTAAAATAATTTGCCAGAGCTTAAAGGGTTCTTAATTGGTAAAAATGATTAAAAAGAGGGAAGTATAACATATATAGCACTCTCTTTACTGGGGAGGTTGTCTTCAGAGAGAGCCCCGGGCTGGAAAACAGCAGTCTGAGATGCTGAGCATTTTGCTGTATTCAGGAACTGAGTCCTGGATGGGGAAGGGGCCTCTGCACAGAGCATGGAAGCTCATTGGTAGGGTTGAGCGAACCGGGCTTGGACTGCTCTGTCTGAACCTGATTTGTTCCAAAACTTTGATGATAATAATATGCATTCCGTACAGCCTTACAATGTATTGGCTGTGCTGAAGCAATCTTCTTATCGGCACCAGTAACGTGAGACTTGTTTAGTCTCGTGCCTGGCCCGTTACATTTAGTTTCTGCGCATACATTAATGTTTGAAAATCCGAACTCTGGTTCGTTAATGAGCCACGAACCCAAGTTCGACTTTTGATTACAATGTTTTTATCTTTTTCCTTCAGCAAGAGGAAAAGGAAAGAGAGGCAACACCCCCACCAGCAGCGCCAGCACCCACGGTGCCTACCCCAAAACCACCCAGCCCTGTCCAACAGCCAGTGCAGCTACCTTCTGAAAGCACAGACGAGAAGGTAAGTGGATGGAACTACTGTTTTCTCGCCCATTTTCCTTGGGGGACACAGAGTCTAGGTCTCTGTCTCAGGCGGTGGAAAGCCTTACACACGTAGTGGGCCGTCTCGTGGATAGACCGCCTCTCCCGCAGGCTGCCACAATCCCTGTCGCACCCGCTGGGACTACCGTTTCTGCCGCCCCCACTGGTTCCCTGCCTCCCAGCGAATCTTCCAGGGCCCGGCATACTCAGAAACGTTCAAGGGTTGAGCGCACATCTTCTCCAGATGCTTCGCTCTCTCCGCCATGCGTGCGAGCTCAGTCAAGTCTATCCTCTCAAAGGGATACGCTTTCTGAGGGAGAACTGGCGGATTCGGACGTGGACATGGACTCAGAGCTTCCGTCCAAATTGGCGTCCGCGGTGGGGCATCTTGTCACTAGCATCCGTGATACCTTTCAGCTACACGATGACCCCCCCAGCTCTGAACAGGCCGGCGTGTCCTTTCTCCGCCCCAAACAGGCCTCCAAGGTTTTTCCCATACACGCTGATTTTTCTTCTGTGGTATCCAAGGCTTGGACTCGGCCTAACGTCCGCTTTATTACACCCAAAAAGCTGGACATTTGTTATCCCTTTCCAGCGGATTCTGTGACCACGTGGACATCCCCGCCTAAGGTTGATCCTCCCGTGGCTCGCCTGTCCAAAAGCACTACTATTCCTGTACAGGACGGATCTTCCCTCCAGTCTGTTGAGGACCGTCGTACGGAATCCCTCTCCAAGGCCATATTTACTGCCTCTGGTTCGGCCCTTAGACCGGTCTTTGCCTCCGCCTGGGTTGGCAAAGCGGTCTCTGAATGGGGTTTGCAACTGGAACGGGAGTTAGGGTCGGACGTCCCTGTTCAGGACCTCCGTTCCTTAGCCCAACTAATTGTTCAGGCCGGAAAATTCGTCTGTGAGGCCTCCCTTGATGCGGGTGCCCTCATTGCCCGTTCCTCTGCCCTGGCAGTTTCTGTCAGGAGGGAACTCTGGCTGAAGGTTTGGGCGGCGGACGCCGCTTCCAAACGCTCTTTGGCCGGCCTACCATTCACGGGTTCCCGCCTGTTCGGAACCCGTCTGGACGAACTTATATCAGAGGCCACGGGTGGGAAGAGTACTCACCTCCCCCAGTCCAGGCCAATGGGCGCCCCCCGTGGTCGCGCTGGTTCGTCCCGTTTTCGGTCCTTTCGCAATCCCACCGGGTCTAGACCCGCGGCCAGTTCTTCTTCCTCTGGCCCAGGATAGACGCAAGAAGCCGTTTTTTCGGACGCAACCTACCTGGCGCAAGTCCCAGCCTGCACGGGCTCCCACAGGCCAGCAGCCCTCTGCCTGAAGGTGCGCCCCCACCCACCCGGGTGGGGGGCCGCCTTCTCCTATTCAGGAACGTATGGCGGGCCCACATCTCAGACGCATGGGCGCTCGAGATTGTATCTTGCGGATACAAAATCGAATTTGCGTCCATTCCGCCAGACCGTTTCTTCCGATCCCGTCCTCCGCGAGATCCCGTACGAGTGGCCGCCTTCTTCGCGGCCATTCACTCTCTAATGGACAAGGGTGTCGTCGCCCCCGTGCCTCCGACGGAAAGGTTCAGGGGGTTCTACTCGAACCTCTTTGTGGTTCCCAAGAAGGAAGGCTCAGTGCGTCCGATCTTGGACCTAAAACGCCTGAACCGTTTTCTCCGACTGCAGAGATTCCGGATGGAGTCTCTCAGGTCCGCAGTGGCCTCCCTGGAAAGAGGGGATTTCATGGCCTCAATCGACATTCAGGATGCATACCTCCACGTTCCGGTTGCTCCATGTCATCACCGCTTCCTGCGCTTTGCGGTGGGGGACGATCACTTCCAATTCGTCGCCCTTCCCTTTGGTCTGGCGACTGCTCCTCGAGTGTTCACCAAGGTCCTGGCCCCTGTCTTGGCCCTTCTACGTTCAAGAAGTGTTTTTCTTCTCCCATACTTGGACGACATCCTGGTCAAGGCACCCTCCTTCTCTCAGACATCCCGCAGTGTGGAACTCACTCTGGAGACCCTGACGCGGTTCGGTTGGATTATCAACCACCCCAAATCTTCCCTTACCCCCTCCAGACGGCTGATCTTCCTGGGGATGCTCCTGGATACAGAGTTGGCGGAGGTCCGCCTTCCGTCGGACAAGCGTCTGGCCCTTCGCGGGTCGGTTCGCAGTCTCCTCCGTCATCACCGCCCTTCCCTCAGATCCAGCATGCGGTTGTTGGGAAAGATGGTTGCCTGTTTCGAAGCGGTGCCGTTCGCACAATTCCGATCCCGCACCTTTCAGAGGGCAATTCTGTCGGCCTGGGACAAATCACTGAGGAGTCTGGACAGGACCTTTCTTCTGCCTCCCCTGGCTCGAGCTTCCCTCGGCTGGTGGTTGCATATCCCTCTAAGGGGGAAGTCCTTCCTTCCACTGAACTGGCTGGTGATTACCACAGATGCCAGCTTACGGGGGTGGGGGGGGGTTTTCCCTCCCCGGTCCGTCCAGGGCGTTTGGTCTCTATCAGAGTCCAGACTTCCAATCAATATTCTGGAACTGAGGGCGATTCTTCTGTCCCTCAGACACTGGACCCATCTGCTGAGGGGCCACCCTGTTCGGATCCAATCGGACAATGCCACGGCTGTGGCATACATAAACCATCAGGGAGGCACTCGCAGCGCTGCAGCGATGCAAGAGGTGACCCTCATTCTCCTCTGGGCGGAGACGCACGTGCCGGCCTTATCTGCGATTTACATCCCGGGGGTGGACAACTGGGCGGCAGATTTCCTCAGCCGGTCCACCATCGACCCGGGAGAATGGTCCCTGCACCCAGAGGTGTTCGAAGCCCTTTGTCTTCGCTGGGGTCGCCCCGACGTGGACCTCATGGCCTCCAAATTCAACCACAAGGTCCCCCTATACCTGGCCAGGGCACGGGACCCGAAGGCATACGGCGCCGACGCGCTCGTCCTTCCGTGGCGCGAATTCTCCCTTCTGTACGTCTTTCCTCCTTTTCCCCTCCTGCCACGGGTTCTTCGGAGGATCGCGGCAGAGGGCGTCCCCGCGATTCTAATCGCCCCGGATTGGCCCCGCCGGTCTTGGTACGCCGACCTAATGTTGCTGTTGGCAGACGCACCGTGGCCACTGCCCTCCAGGGAAGACCTTCTCTCTCAGGGACCGATCTTCCACGAGCATTTAGGCTCGCTACGTTTGACGGCATGGCTATTGAGACCGCCGTCTTAACGCGACGGGGTTTCTCCGCGGACGTAGTCCGCACCATGATCCGGGCTCGTAAGCCCGTATCCTCTAGGATCTACTATCGGGTTTGGAGGTCCTATCTGGGGTTCTGTGAGTCCCGGAGCATCCCACCTCTCCGGTTTTCTCTTCCCACAATCCTGTCCTTCCTCCAGTCGGGTCTGGACCTGGGGCTGTGCCTCAGTTCTCTGAAGGGTCAGATCTCGGCGCTGTCTATTCTTCTCCAGCGTCCCCTGGCCCCTCTAGGGCCAATTAAGACCTTTTTACAAGGGGTGGCTCACTCTGTTCCGCCGTACCGCCCTCCAGTTCCTTCCTGGGACCTGAATGTGGTGCTCTCGGCGCTCCAATCAGCCCCCTTCGAGCCTTTACGGGAGGTCTCCCTTCGCCTTCTGTCCTGCAAGGTCATCTTTCTTGTGGCCGTCACGTCTCTCCGACGGGTGTCGGAGTTAGCGGCTCTTTCTTGCTCCGAACCTTTCCTGATCTTCCACCAGGATAAGGTTGTGCTTCGGCCTGTCCCGACTTTCCTGCCAAAGGTGGTCTCCGCCTTTCACATCAATGAGGACATCGCCCTTCCGTCGCTCTGTCCCTCTCCTTCCCACCCCAGAGAACGGGAACTGCACCGTCTGGATGTGGTCAGGGCGTTGAGGATTTACTTGGAGGTCACCGGGTCCTTTCGGCGCACGGACTCCCTGTTTGTGGTTCCGGAGGGTTCGCGCAAAGGGTTGGCGGTCTCCAAGGTGGCTATTGCCCGTTTCATTAAACTGGCGGTGTCTGAGGCTTATCGAGCCAAGGGCAGACCTCCGCCTTTTGGCGTCACTGCTCATTCCACCAGAGCAGTCGGAGCTTCCTGGGCGCAGAGGCATCGGGCCTCGGCTGAACAGTTGTGCAAAGCAGCCACTTGGTCCTCTCTGCACACTTTCACAAAGTTCTATAGGGTGCATACGCATGCATCAGCGGATGCTGCGTTGGGCCGCCTGGTTTTGCAGGCAGCGGTTTCCTGATGATCTGGTGGTGTTCCGCCTTGGGTTTGTGGTCCCTCCCTTCTTGGACTGCTCTTGAACGTCCCAAGGTCTGTGTCCCCCAAGGAAAATGGGCGAGAAAAGGAGATTTTTGTATAACTTACCAGTTAAATCTCTTTCTCGCTCTTCCTTGGGGGACACAGCACCCACCCTTCTGTGTTTGGTTACAGGGTTATGGTCTGGCGCCCCGTTGGGTTGCTGGCTGGTTGTTTCCGTTATTGGTTGTTATCCTTTCACTACTTGGACACGCAACTGGTAGCCTCTATCTCCAGGCTGAGGGTATAGCTGATGGAGGAGGGGCTTAACAGTTTTACTTAGTGTCACGCCTCCTAGGGAGCTGAGCTATACCCAAGGTCTGTGTCCCCCAAGGAAGAGCGAGAAAGAGATTTAACTGGTAAGTTATACAAAAATCTCCTTTTATCACTGGACTGTAGAGCCAGGGTCATTTCAGGAACACACATGTTGATATTTTTTTTTTCTTGTCTTTCTCCTAGGCTTTCCTGGACTTAGAGGAAGATCTGGACAACATGGAATTAGATGACATTGACACAACAGACATAAACTTAGATGACGAGCTCTCTGACTAAACTGTATTCTCCAGAATTTTAATTTAAGTGACCAAACTTTTTTTTTTTTCCTCCTCTCGTTTTTATGGTCAGTCTGCACAGGTCCCATGTCCAGACATAGTCCATCAGTGCAGGAGCCGGGCCTTCCTTGTACATTTCCTTATCATTAGCTCTACTCACTCTGTAAACCTTTTGTGCATTAACTGAATAAAGGTTATTGCAAAATCATATCTTCCATTTATTGTTCTCTCATTTGTCACTCGTCGTATGTCCTTTCTGTAAGGGTACGGCCACATGGGGTGGAAGTTCTGCAGCGCTTTTTATCCTGTGCCTTGCAAAGGGTTAATAGCGGCAGCATAAATTGACATGATGCTGAGTGAAAGAGGATCTGTCACCAGTTTTTACTTACAAAAGCAATACCTCACCCTGTAGCCCATGTTCAGTAATGTCCTATCGCTAATTTCTTTTCACGATCTACTCCTCCATTCCGCCGCTGTGCCCCGTGTTCGGTTTTGGCGCGCTAATTAATAGAAGAAGAGACATCAGCTTTTTTTCAGGGGGCGTCTCCTTCTCCCTGTCTGTGATTGGACCGCACCACAGCCAGGGAGAAGGGGGGCTGTGACGTGGTCCGCTGTGATTGGACAGCGCCAAGGCCAGGGGGAAAGAAGATGCCCACTGAGAAAAACTGATGTCTCCTCCCTGTACCGATGCTATTAATTAGCATACCCAGCGCCAAAACTAAATGGGCATATTGCCGCAACAGAGGAGCATATCATTGAAAAGAGTAGCTATGTGAGGTATTGCTTTTTATAAAGTAAAAACTGGTGAAAGGTCCTCTTTAAAAATCTGCAATTAAAACTGCAGATCTGTTTGACTTGTCATTTAAATGAGGTTGTCACAACAAATCAGTTGTCGGGTAATCACCTGACTCCTGCAAAACTGACTAAAGGTACTTTCACACTAGCGTTTTTCTTTTCCGGCATAGAGTTCCGTCCTAGGGGCAAAATCCCGGAAAAGAACTGATCAGTTTTATCCCCATGCATTCTGAATAGAGAGTAATCCGTTCAGGATGCATCAGGATGTCTTCAGTTCAGTCTTTTTGAGTGATTAGGACAGAGATAAAACTGCAGCATGCTACGGTTTAATCTCCGGCCAACAAAAAAAACAGAACACTAGCTTACATTGAAAAAAACAGAACACTTGCCTGGGTAGCTTACATTGAAAAAGTAGTTCCCTTCTTGACAATCCTTTTAGGATCTCATGGCACATTACAAAACTGCAATGGGTTTATTGACCAAATGTCCAAAACAGAGCCACGTATGGGCCAGATGGTGCCCAGGGGTCCACTAGTTCTAGTCACAGAACTAGGGGAGGAAGGGGTCCTAGAAATGGATCCCCACTTATTAAGTCATTGTCATATCCTGTGAATATGCCATTGTCTGGTCAGGATAACCTTTTAACTATTTGTATTTGTGACAGCCTTAAAATGTTTTTCAGGACTAACACATTGATTACTTAACCATAGACTAGGTCATTCGGGGTCTGGCACCCGCACCTATTGGCTGTTCGCTGCCCCCGCAGGTTCCTGAAGTTAATGGTGTATAGAGCCAGAACACCACAGCTCCATACACTGTGCAGTGGCCGTTCTTGGGTACTGCAGGTGATACTGCATAGGAGCAGAGCTGCAGTATCCAAGACCATGGTACACAGAGCTTGTGGTGGTCCATTTCTATAAGGGCTCATGCACACAGTTGTCGGCCGATGCTCGCAAACAGCGGATCCGCAATATACCAGCACCAGTTGTGTGTGCACCTTCACTTGGAAGGGTCCGCAATTCGGAACATACGGAGTGGAAGGCCATGGACCCATCCATCAGCGCTGGCCACACAGATGGTGCATGTGCATTAGGGACTGAATTTTGCAGTCCCCAATGCACAGAATAGGCGGCACACATTTGTGTGTATGAGCCCTTACACTGTTCACTTGTAGAACCTGCAGGTGACCATGCTATGTGACAGATCCCCACTGACCTCTGATGCACTATCCTATTGCTAGGTTAATAATATGTTGGTCCCAGAAAACCCCTTTACGGGCTTTTTCATACAGAGGCATAAATGAGCTCCGTATTTCCTTCTGTAAATCCTAAAGCAGTTTTTTGGTTATCCTTTCTACTCCTGCTGTGATCTATTCCTAATGTAGACCTCATGTCAGGCATCCTCCAGCTGTTGTAAAACAACTCCCACGATGCCCTCCTGTAGGCTGATAGCTGTTCGGGCATGCTGGGAGTTGTAATATTGCAACAGCTGGAGGGCAGCCGTTTGAGGATGCCTGCCTCAGGTGAACAAGCCCTTACTGAATATGTAATTATATTTACTGATCCCTCATTGTTATAGTTTTATAGAAATCAATACCCAGACTTCTACTGAACTTGTGCTCATTCATTCTGAATCTTGTTTGTGCCCGGGTTGCTGTTATCTGCACAATGTACAGGGACTGTAAGGACTGCTTTGCAGTTTTCCTTTTCTGTCTATACAATGTACCATGTGAATTTCTACAGCCTGTCCTAAAAATCTGCAACATGTGAACGCAGCCTCATAGCCAGTATATAAATGGGTAACAGATTTCTTAGAGACATCTTTTCATCATTGTGATTGAATGACTATTTATGTAGAAAAGAACGACACAAGTAATATAATATACACTTCTAGGGTCCGGGGTGCTCAGAAGCACCCCCACTGTCTGGTGTCCTCAGGAAGATGCAGCCGCGGACTCTGGGTAGACTTGGAGAGCTAGTTCTAGATATCCTGGTTTCTGAGACTCCATTTTTACATACAGCTGCAAACACAAGAAAAAGCTCAATTAAAAGATGAGACTACCTGGAACGCGTGATGTGATTTAGGATATACACCTATGCCCCATCACTGCTCTCCAGCTTTGCTGATTGGGCATGGTTAGCGGCATCAACTGTCACTTGAAAACCTTGAAATATTACCACAATCTTACCGCAGTCCAGAGGCGGCATAGAAGGCGAACATGTTAAGAGAGAAGTTTAAGATATTTCATATGTTTGACTCCTGCAAAACTGACTAAGGGTACTTTCACACTAGCGTTTTTCTTTTCCAGCATAGAGTTCCGTCCTAGGGGCAAAATCCCGGAAAAGAACTGATCAGTTTTATCCCCATGCATTCTGAATGGAGAGCAATCCGTTCAGGATGCATCAGGATGTCTTCAGTTCAGTCTTTCTGAGTGATTAGGACAGAGATAAAACTGCAGCATGCTACGGTTTTATCTCCAGCCAACAAAAAAACAGAACACTTGCCTGAATGCCTGATCCGTTTTTCCGGATGACACCGGAAAGACTGATCCAGCATTTTAATGCATTTGTAAGACGGATCAGGATCCTGATCAGTCTTACAAATGCCATCAGTTGGCATACGTTTTGATGGATCCGATGACAGGCAGTTCCGGCGCCAGAACTGCTTTCTGGATCACTCTGCCGCAAGTGTGAAAGTACTCTTAGTGACTCAAAATCCAGCAGAATAATTAAATGTGGTTTTTGCTGCATTTCTGCAACAAAACAGTTTGTATTAGGCCTCATGCACACGACAGTATTTTTTTGCAGTCTGCAAAAAGGGGTTCCGTTGTTCCGTGTCAGTTTTTGTTTCCGTGTGTCTTCCTTTATTTTTGGAGGATCTCCAAACATGAAGGAAAGTTAAAAAAAAAATCTAACTTTAGTTTGCCATGCAAAGGATAGGAAAAAAAACGGACGTGGATGACAATCTTGTGTGCATCCGTGTTTTTTCACGGACCCATTGACTTGAATGGGTCCGCGAACCGTTGTCCGGGAAAAAAAAATAGGACAGGTCATATTTTTTTGAAGGACTGAAAACACGGATGCGGATGACAAACGGTGCATTATCAGAGTTTTCAACGGACCTATTGAAAGTCAATGGGTCTGCAGAAAATCACGGAAAATGGAACAACGGACACGGAACACAACAACGGTCGTGTGCATGAGGCCTTACTTGCGTTTTTTTTTACGTGGAAAAAATGAGTCATTGGATTTTACCCTTTTTACTGCAGAGGGTGAAATCCTCGGAATAAATTAACATGCCGCATGCAAATCCGTGTAATCCCGGCCTAAAAGTTCCTCTAATAAGCGCTCTTTCACACGAGCGTGTCCCTAGCGGGAATCATGCTCCGTATGGTAGAGGGATTGTGCGGAAGCGCACGGCCTTATGATAATGCTTTGTGCCTCTGCCTGACCTTTCTGTAATGGAATCACACTGACAGCTTTATGTCAGTATGATTGTTACAGAAAGGTCAGGCAGAAGCACACAGCTTTGTCAATCATGATAATGCTGCGCGCTTCCCAAGTCCAGAACGCATGTTCCCTCTATCACACGGAGCACGATTCCCGCAAGGGACACGCTCGTGTGAAAGAGCCCTAACTTTGCCAATGGTGTCAAACATGTGCTGGTTTCCTCTTGGACTCCATCAGCGCTTCCTCAGAACTCCGCAGGCAGACATTCACGTGACTGACGAGCTCTAAGGCCACGTTCACACTACTGGTTTTGGCTTATAAAATATAGATCTAAAATATGACCCAAAATACACAAGTGTGATTCACTGCATCACCTCAAGGTCATCCTGCTAAAGTAAAATGGCCTATCCATGGACCTCGGGCCCTTTTACATGGGCAGATGATTGGCTGAAGGAGTGTTCATAAGAGCGCTCGTTCCTGTCCATTATAAACATGGCACTGATCAGCGTGTATGTCAGGCTTATAAATTCTTGCTCATGTAAATGGAGATGTGCAGCCAATATTATGTAAACTGAAGGGGTGCAGGCGTACTAACAATCTCTGCCCCCCTTCAGTCTACATTAGCCCATGTCTCAGACGCCTACTGAATCTTTATACCATTGATCGTGAATCATTACGTAAGAATCTACTGTGTAATACCTTGATAAGTTCTCTGCCGTCAGCTCCCTGGGACTCCTTGGCACACGCCGTGTCTGGATGTACCACGTGATATAGTCGCACCAAACTAACTGCATCATGTAATCTACAGCAAGAAGACAAGATTATTTCGAGGTGAAGATATACACTGAACAATGTCAATTAAATGTTTCCATTCAGTCTCAAATCCATCCTTCACCCCACCCCCCCAAAAAAATAGAAGGGATGTGAATGAGCCTTTACGAATGATGTGTTCGCCCCAAACATGCATAGTCTAGTTTGCTAAGAGCAAGTAACGGAGTGGTGACTACTGAGAAGACTTTCTTCACTCTACAGGTCAGCACACAGGAAGATTTTCCCTAAAGCCCTGAAAACCCCTTTAAGACCATTAAGTGCCTGACTCTGTGCAACCCTTTTTTTTCCCGGCACATATATGACCACTTCTGCACACACAGCTGAAGATAAACCACCAGTCATCCCAGGATCCATCCAATACCGCAAGGGATCAGGGCAGGGATGCTCAACCTGCAGCCCTCCAGCTGTTGCAAAACTTCAATTCCCAACATGCCATAATAGCTGCAGGCTATCTATTAATGCTAAGAGTTGTAGTCTTGCAACAGCTGGAGGGTCGCAGGTTGGTCATCTCCGATTTTGCGCTTCAAGAGGTCTGTTCCTGGTCACTGTTCATTTATTATAGGCAGACTGTGCCCATACCCAGCTTTACACAGGGGTATAGCAGAGCCTTAGTGCTGATCTGTATTTGTAGTAAAACACGTGCACGGTTTCCCAGGACTTTGATATTGATGGCCTTTCCTCAGGATAGGTCATGAATATCAGATCGGCGGGGGTCGAACACCTGACACCCCCACCAAAGTTTGAGGAAACCACAACGCTTACAGAACTCTGGTGAGTGGCACGGCCTCCTCCTAGCTTACCAAGCACAGCACTATACGTTGTATAGCGGTTGTGCTTGGTATCACAGCTCAACCCTGTTCACTTGAATGGGACTAAGCTGAGCCTAGGCCATGTGACCAGTAAAGGGGACGTCGCATGGCCTAGTCAAGAAGCCATAGTGCTCACAGGGCGCCACTGCTTCTTCGAACAGCTGATAGGTGGGGCTGCTGGGAGTTAGGTTATCAATATGAGATTGTCAGGGGTCTATCCTGTGGATGGGCAATCAATATGAAAATCCCAGAAAATACCTTGGACTTTCTAGTACATCAAGAGATCATCCCTCATCAGTGGCTGCCTCCTATCAGCACTAAAAGTTCAAGTGGGACCACTGGTTCAGCTTTCTACTGGCTTCATGTAGACACCACTTCTCTCATTTTGGGTGCACTTTAAGTATTAAAGGGCGCAGTTAAAAATAGCATTAAAAACAAAAGAAGCAACGCTTATCTCACTGATCCCTCACTTCCGTAAATGTCCCAGGTACCCGCTGATCTCTACTTTCTAGTTCCTCCTGAGACACTGGAAGTGACTGCTCAACCAATCACTGAAGCAGAGAGATGACCAGGAAGTGTCTGAATGAGAGCAGCGAGTACCACTTTTTTGCTTTTTATGCTGTTGTGGCCTTTCTAGAAAAGACATATTTTTGCAGCCGGACAACCCCTGTAAAATAAGTCATGTAGATACTTACAAGTCTCTCTGAAGCATATCTACAAGCAGCCCATCAATCTTCTTCTGAGAACACAGGTGCCACACCATACCACCGAAGTGTCGCGTAGATCGCAATAAGTCATACTTTTCCTGTCTGTCAATGTCCTCAAAAGTTTGGTTTCTGACCTGTATTAAAAAAAAAAAACGGAAGACAAGTTTTAAAGATGGCGCAGACACAGCAGAACCTAAAGGCTTTTCACCTGAGAACCTACCCTGATGTAGTCCGCGCCATCAGGTTCAAACTGGACAAGGCAGCGGTTTAGAAGCTCCTCGTGTCGGTCTTGCTGAAACAAAAGCTGGAGAGACAAATGACAGGTTATTGGCCACTTGTAACATGCGGAGGAGATCCTTGGGGTAACATCCAGACATCTTTACCTTCATGTTCTCCTCTCTAAAGACTGGTGGTGGAACCATTTTGCGACCTTGACGAGGAAAATATACCTGGATCATTCGGTCTCTCTCCTCCCATGTGGCTTTCCTCAGGACACCATTTGGCTCTCTTACAACAATAAACCTTTCCTATGTACCACAGAAAACATGACATTCAGAGCCCTAGAAGTACTAAGTGTTCACAGCGCTGGCTCCTGAGAGTACTCACCCGGTGTGGGGTGCTATAGGTGATGTCTGTGAACACCATTTTAGCGGTATCTGTGCCATCAAGGATCTCGTCCACAGCCAGGGTTTCATCTATTGGCTCCCGCTCGTCAGGCATAGGCGGCATCTCCAGGTACTGCTGAGCAGCAATGACTGCTTTCTGGAGGGCCTGTGGAGCAACACTTCATCATAGTACATGGAACACGTGTTCCTGGTATAAAAGTGGGTGACATTTCATGATAAAATCCTATGACTACAAAGCTCCAGCAGTCCTAGCATTCCACCGCAGCAGCACCACCATATGCCGGCCGTCCAAATCAATAGAAAGGGAGTCGCTCACCAGGAAATTCCATTACACCAGGCACAATGGGGGTCATTTATTAAGGGACTTGCAACTAGTTTAGACATAAAAATCGTTGCAAATTCCCTTTTTAACTGGCCATGCAACAATATTTAGTCACACGGCCAGCTTTTACGCAAGTTTCGGCAGCTGGGCGGAAACAGGCATAAATGTTGGCAATAAACTACTCCAGCCAAAAACTATGATTCCGCCACTGTTTTATGGGTTTGCTTTGTGAGGCATTCCCCATGCGGTAAAGAGAAGATATTCATGACTTATCCTCAGGATAGGTCAACAGTATCAGATCTGCAGCGGTGCGACCAAACCGCCCCCTCCCCCGATCAGGCCGTGAGCGCTGAAGCCTCTTCCTAGGCCATGTGACATCACTGTACATTGGTCACATGGCCTAGTTGCTGCTCAGCCCCATTCAAGTCAATGAGGATGAGCTGCAATACCAAGCACTGCCACTATGCAATGTGCAGCGCTGTCGAGAGCCTGCATCGCTCACCAGAGCTCCAATGAGCACAGCAGCTCCCTGAAACAGCTGATCGGCGATCATTCCGGGACTTGGACCCCCGCTAATGTGATAATGATGACCTCTATTCTGAGGATACGTCATCATTATCTTTTCCAAAAAATACCCCTTAACTTCATTCTGCGGCTCAGTACTATTACAGTGATGCCACATTTTTATAGTTTTTCTTGTGTTTTAATAGTTCTAAAAAATTGTCTTTGCGTCACCAGCTTTTTTTTGTCTAGGGAGCTGTATGAGGGGGATCTGAACTTTTTATTGCTACCATTCTGTATTTGTATATGACTGCGCCACTGGGTGTCTGCTGTGTAAAAGAGTGGGCACTCGGAAGCTGTGGCACTTGCACGGCTCCTGAGTGGGCACCATCTGCCAAACATGTACAGCGGTTCCCGGAAAGCGGTTCATCCATATGCAAATGAGTAGTGCGCTGGGGGTGGGTCCGAGCCAATCGGTGCACCCTTGCTCCTCCTGCTTCATCTGACAGACCCTTCCTGCATAGTCATCTCTCCTGGCCCGGAAGCAGGAGGAGCAAGGGTGCACAGAGTGACTTGGGTCCACCCTCAGTGCACTTAACTGCTCATTTGCATACGGATTAAAGTACTTTTTCTCCAGCAACAGCATGCTAAGCGAAGCCAGCTCTTACATGGGCACTGATCCAAGTCATTTAACCCCTCAGATGCTGCAGTCAATAGCAACTGCAATATCTGAGGGGTTAGACAGAGGGAGGGAGGGAGCTCCGTCCTTCGATCAGAGACCCTGTGGTGAAATCGCAGGGGTCCAATTGGTTGCCATGAAAGCAATGGCAAATGCAAAAGTAACAGTAAAAAAAATGTAAATCACCCCCTTTCCTAATTTTACATCTAAAAATAAACAATATAAAATAAATATAACAGGTAGAGGCTGTGCTTGGTATCAGCATGGGGCATTCACTTCAGTGGGGCAGAGCACGATTACAGCGCTGTGCTTGGTAAGCACAGAGAAGGCCGAGGCGCTCACAGGAGCGCCAGTGCCTTCTCAACTAGCTGATCGGCGGGGGTCCCAGGTGTCGGACCCTCACCGATCAGATACTGATGACCTATCCAGAGGAAACCCCCTGAAATCGACACCAGTACGCCTCATTATAAATTAGGTGCAGCCGCCGACACTGCGGGGTACGCCACCAGTCTATGATAAATTAGGGCATAAGTATTTTAGGGAACAGGAGACTGACTATTTGCCAGAAACAATCATTAAAGGTGTTTTCTAGGTTTTTAATATTGATGACCTCTCGTCAGGATGGGCCATCGATATATCTGCGGGGGTCCGACTCCCAGCATCCCCGCCGATATCCTGTTTGAAGAGACCGGTCAGCGCCGCGGCCTCCTCACAGCTACTGAGCGCTGTCCATGGGATAGTGGCTTTGCTTGGTACTGCAGCTCAGCCATGTAACGTCACGGACATAGGAAGAGGCCGCAGAGCTCACCGGGGCACCCCGCACTCTTCCAACAAAGGATAGGCCACCAATATCAAAAACTCAGAAAACCCCTTTAAACTAGCGGGTACTGCCCGTACCTCTTCATACTGCTGCTGCGTCATTAGCTTGTATGTGGGGGGCTTGGATTCCTGTTTGATGGGCTGGAATACTTTCTCCAGGTTAAGGCCGGTCATCTTCTTCAGGATGCTCTGCACATCGGGGTCTGTGAAGCTGGCAGGCCTGGCGGAAGAGCTGGGAGCTGGCACAAGGTGAAAGGAAAAACGATTAAACCGCGCCCCTCGCCAACCACACAAGTGGCAATTCACATGGCGGTAACCGGAGTCCATACACACACCGCACAATCACTGCACGGAGCCTGGACAGAGGGACAGCATGTGCGGGTGCCATATTGCAGCTCTGAACCACTAGGAAGGACAGGTGGTGACAAATGTGACATCACGTCCTGAGACCGTGGACCCTAGTCACGTGACGTGATCACGCCTCTGTCATGTAATGACCGCTATAAAGGGGAATTCACCCGCAGCAGATTTGTTGCAAAACTTTCTGCAACTGTTCCATTCATCTGAATGAGGTTTGCAGAAACCGATGCACGCGCTGCAGAAACAGCCCTACGGACCTGATACCTAGTCACAGAAACATCTGCCACGTGTGACGGGTATGTGTATACTATGGATATATTCACCGGAAACACCTGCCATGTGTGACGGGTATGTGTATACTATGGATATATCCACCGCAAACATCTGCCATGTGTGACGGGTATGCGTATACTATGGATATATCCACCACAAACATCTGCCACGTGTGACGGGTATGTGTATACTATGGATATATCCACCGGAAACATCTGCCACGTGTGACAGGTATGTGTATACTATGGATATATCCACCGGAAACATCTGCCACCTGTGACGGGTATGTGTATACTATGGATATATCCACCACAAACATCTGCCACGTGTGACGGGTATGTGTATACTATGGATATATCCACCGGAAACATCTGCCACGTGTGACAGGTATGTGTATACTATGGATATATCCACAGGAAACATCTGCCACCTGTGACGGGTATGTGTATACTATGGATATATCCACCGCAAACATCTGCCACGCGTGACGGGTATGTGTATACTATGGATATATCC
Source organism: Bufo gargarizans (assembly GCF_014858855.1). Lineage (NCBI taxonomy): Eukaryota > Metazoa > Chordata > Amphibia > Anura > Bufonidae > Bufo > Bufo gargarizans. The sequence continues at coordinate 101,474,504 of NC_058083.1, forward strand.
ACCGCAAACATCTGCCACGCGTGACGGGTATGTGTATACTATGGATATATCCACCGCAAACATCTGCCACGCGTGACGGGTATGTGTATACTATGGATATATCCACCGCAAACATCTGCCACGCGTGACGGGTATGTGTATACTATGGATATATCCACCGGAAACATCTGCCACATGTGACGGGTATGTGTATACTATAGATATATCCACCGGAAACATCTGCCACGATTGACGGGTATGTGTATACTATGGATATATCCACCGGAAACACCTGCCACGTGTGACGGGTATGTGTATACTATAGAATATATATCCACCGTAAACACCTGCCACGTGTGACGGGTATGTGTATACTATAGATATATCCACCGTAATTATCTGCCACGTGTGACAGTATGTGTATACTATGGATATATCCACCGCAAACATCTGCCACGTGTGACAGGTATGTGTATACTATGGATATATCCACCGCAAACATCTGCCACGCGTGACGGGTATGTGTACACTATGGATATATCCACCGCAAACATCTGCCACGCGTGACGGGTATGTGTATACTATGGATATATCCACCGCAAACATCTGCCACGCGTGACAGGTATGTGTATACTATGGATATATCCACCGGAAACATCTGCCACGATTGAAGGGTATGTGTATACTATGGATATATCCACCGGAAACACCTGCCACGTGTGACGGGTATGTGTATACTATAGAATATATATCCACCGTAAACACCTGCCACGTGTGACGGGTATGTGTATACTATAGATATATCCACCGTAATTATCTGCCACGTGTGACGGTATGTGTATACTATGGATATATCCACCGCAAACATCTGCCACGTGTGACGGGTATGTTTATACTATGGATATATCCACCGCAAACATCTGCCATGCGTGACGGGTATGTGTACACTATGGATATATCCACCGCAAACATCTGCCACGCGTGACGGGTATGTGTATACTATGGATATATCCACCTGAAACATCTGCCACGCGTGACAGGTATGTGTATACTATGGATATATCCACCGGAAACATCTGCCACGATTGACGGGTATGTGTATACTATGGATATATCCACCGGAAACACCTGCCACGTGTGACGGGTATGTGTATACTATAGAATATATATCCACCGTAAACACCTGCCACGTGTGATGGGTATGTGTATACTATAGATATATCCACCGTAATTATCTGCCACGTGTGACGGTATGTGTATACTATGGATATATCCACCGCAAACATCTGCCACGTGTGACGGGTATGTGTATACTATGGATATATCCACCGCAAACACCTGCCACGTGTGACGGGCATGTGTATACTATGGATATATCCACCGGAAACATCTGCCACGTGTGACGGGTATGTGTATACTATGGATATATCCACAGGAAACATCTTCCACGTGTGACGGGTATGTGTATACTATGGATATATCCACCGCAAACACCTGCCACGTGTGACGGGTATGTGTATACTATGGATATATCCACTGCAAACATCTGCCACGTGTGACGGGTATGTGTATACTATGGATATATCCACCGCAAACATCTGCCACGCGTCACGGGTATGTGTATACTATGAATATATCCACCGCAAACATCTGCCACGCGTCACGGGTATGTGTATACTATGGAATCTGTGGCAAAAAACAGACTGCCCCTGGGGCTTCTGCTGTGGCTCTGCAGGGGTACGTGCAGGAGACGTGTAGGTTTACTCCCATTCAATTTACCATTTACCCACCGTGGAAACTGCGGCAAGATGTTAAGTAGATCCTATGTGCAGAATACAAACCTAAATCCGCATGGAAACCCCACCTTGTGAACAGAGCCCTATACCGCTACAGCCAGCCGTGCCCTGGTGTGACAACTAGTGACATCGCTGTGACCGGTTGTCAGACTGCAGCGTGAGACCAAAGCAGAATTAATATATATTTGTATGATGATTATTTCTGTGTGGGTTATACCATTAGTGACGGCTCTCAGGCTAGCAGACCCCCCTCTAAGTCCTCTAATAGACCCGGCCTGACCCCAGCAAGTCACCGCCAATACCCAGCCTGGCACCGGCCGCTGCTTCTGCTCACCTCCGGCACACAAGCTGCGGTGACCGCTGACCCTCTGCGGGCGAATCCTCCGCACAAGCCATGCTATACGGGCAGCCATGTCCACACTGACACATCCGCCTGCCGCAGAGAGCTTCGGGAACTGTAGTTCGCCCGAGGAAGGTTCTCTGTGCGCATGCGCAGTTGGGGCCCCAGAGGGCAGCCGTAAGGTTAGGAACAGCTCCACGTCCTCTGTGTGTTTGTCACAGACCTCGGTGTCATTATTATGTTGCTATTGTAATTGTGTGACAGGTTGTAATCACTTTTGCCTAGCATTAGAAACCTTTTCAGGAAGATAGTAAGAGTCACATGACCTGCCTTAAACCACAATAGCCACGCCCACAAATCCAGCCTGGGAAGATAATGTAGCTGCGTGTGAGAAGACCCTTTAACCCAGTGATGGCTAACCTTGGCACTCCAGCTGTGGTGAAACTACTACTCCCAGCATGCTCCATTTATTTCTATAGAGTTCTGAGAGCAGCCAAGCAAGGGGGGCATCTTGGGAGTTGTAGTTTTTACCACAGCTGGAGTGCCAAGGTTAGCCATCACTGCTTTAACCCCTTATTTCACTCCAGTTCTAACTTTATTTGGGTTACATATAATGTAGTTTTTATGGCAGTTAAATGGCTTGTTGTTAACTATTCTGCGGGTCAGTGCGATAACAGCGCCACCAAATTTCTATCGTTTCTCTTTTATGTTTTACTACTTTAACGCAGATTTTGTTTAATGACTTTTTTTTTCTTTATCTTGGCAAAGAAAAATGCAATAGTTTTCTCCCATGTTGCATGCATTTTTATGGCATTTCTTTGCTGGCTTTTTTTTTCTTCACACATTTTTATCATTTTTTTACCCTCTATAGCAAAGTGTATTAAAAACAACTGCAAAACACAAGACAAGTGGAAGAGCAGACGTGTACTGCTCCTCAAAACCGCCTCGACCTCCAGCCAATATAACAGGCTGCACCGAAAAACACATGTAAATAACAATCGCAGCAAAAATAGCAGAAAAAAACGGTGTGATAGCGGTGGTTAAAAAGAAGTAGAGATTTTGTGTTGCCGCGCTCAAAGACCCATAACATTTTAACTTTTCTGCCACTGTAGCTGTGAGGCCTTGCTTTAGGCCTCTTGCACACAAACGTTTTTTTTTCTTCCGTTTCCATTCCGTTTTTTTGCGTTCCGACCTTATACGGAACCATTAATTTCAATGGATCCGCAAAAAAAAACGGAAGGTTCTCCGTATGCCTTCCATTTCCGTTTTTCCGTTCAAAGATAGAACATGTCCTATTATTGTCTGCATAACGGACAAGGATGGTACTGTTCTATCAGGGGCCAGCTGTTCCATTCCGCAAAAAAATGGAATGCACATGGACGTCATCTGTATTTTTTGGGGATCCGTTTTTTGCAGACAGCAAAATACTGAAAAAGCCAAATGGTCGTGTGCAAGAGGCCTTACTGTGAATTGGTATTTTGAGGACATAAGACTTGTTTTTATCACTTTTGATTCCATTTTTTGAGACGCAGGATAAATGAGAACAGCAATTCTGGAAGTGGTTTTTTTTACGGCGTTCACGTTGTAGCTCAGATTGTTGAGAAGCGGGGCGTAACTATAGACCAGTGTTTTATTGCTTAAATCTTTTTACACAATATGTAAAGGGGATTTCCTTTTTCGTGCAGAAAAAAAACGCAGAGTAAGGGCTAATGCACACGAACCTTGTTTGGGACCCATTCACTTCAATAGGGCCGCAAAAGATGCGGACAGAACCCAGTGTGCTGTCAGCATCTGTATGCCCGTTTCACGGCCTTGCAAAAAAATAATAATATAGAACATGTCTTATTCTTGTCCGTTTTGCGGACAAGAATAGGCATATCTATTGTGGGCAACACGCTCGGTTCTGCTAATTGCAGAACGCACACGGCCGTGTTTTGTGGACCTCTAAACATGGCGTGGTCGTGTGCATGAGCCCTAAGTGCTCATGCACACAACCAGGTTTTTGTCCACATCCAGTCCGCATTTTTTGAGGGTTCGCAATAGATGTGGACAGCATAGCGTGTGATGTCCGCATCCATATGTCCGTTCCATGACCTTGCAAAAAAAAAAAAAAATAGAACATGTTCTATTCTTGTCCGTTTTGCAGACAAGGATAGGACAGTTCTACAGAGGACAGAATGTTTTGTTATGCAAAAGGCGGACCGCAGAAACGGCAATGGCCGTGTGCATGAGCCCTAAGGGTCCATTCACACGTTCAAATGGGTCCGCATCCGTTCCGCATTATTGGGAACGGTGCGGACCCATTCATTCTCAATGGGGCAGGAATGGATGCGGAGAGCACACTATGTGCTCTCCGCATTTCCAGAGCGCGGCCCCGTGCCTTCCGGGCCGTGGCTCCGCAAAAAAATAGAACATGTCCTAAGAATAGGCAGTTCTATGGGGGTGCCGGCCGGGTGTATTGCGGATCCGCAATACACCACGGACGTCTGCTGGTACTGTATTAGGGTCCATTCAATGTGAATGAGAGTTGACAAATATCATGTTCCGTTTGCTTTTTTATTCTATGAGGAAATTGACCTGCCGTGCGGATCTTGAAATATGCCAAGACACCATTGTTTTGCTCATGGCTTCAATAAAAGGGTCTGATTAGAGGGCGAGCGATCGTCTTCTCACTACTTTTCTGAGAAAAAAGACTCCTATATGTGAGAACATGCTGTGACTGATGGGGGGGATGATTACATGCACAGAAGTCCATGTTAGGTTTCAGACACATCTTTACTGGAGGATCCGTTAGGAGCTTCTATTGCAGATTCCATCAAAAATACAGAAGAGAATAGTGCAGCATGCTATGTCTTCTTGTCCGGTAAAATGTCAGGTTCTCTAATCAAAACCAGATCCCATTATAGTCAGTGCAGTGCATCAGCAATGGAGACGGCACTTCCATTATTTTACTGGTTCTTCTGCTATAATGGCTGGTCTTGTATTGTATACCAGCTAGGACAGTGGTTTACTGGTCAGGTGTCAACCCTAATAACATGGTGTTGATATAAGGCAGGCATGGCCAACCTGCGGCTCTCCAGCTGTTGTAAAACTACAACTCCCACCATGCCCTGCTGTAAGCTGATAGCTATAGACAGTCCGGGCATGATGGGAGTTGTAGTTTTGCAACAGCTGGAGAGCCTCACGTTAGCCATCCCTGATATAAGGCATGGCCAGGTCAGATCCTCCCAAGCTGCTTTGGCTCATACACGAGGCTCTTGGGTGGAGGGCTTCCTTCCTGCTGGTGGATGTGGCCACTAAATATTCATTTATGGTGAAGCACCTAATGAATGTTCAGGTAGCGCACAGGGTCTCCAGAACTAGAGCTGCAATTAAGCCCTTTTTATTGAGGGAAAAAAGCTGCAGTTTTTGATACAGATTTCTGAACCAACGCCAGAAGTGGATGCAGCGGGCAGAAGTATAAGTCCTTCCTTTATATCTCCCATAACATTTAAATCCACTTTTAGATTTGGTTAAAAAAACTGCATCAAGAATAAACAAAAAAAAGCAGTATGTGCAACCACCCTACAGGGAGCAAATAAGAGCGACGCTGCAGTACCAAGCACAGCCACCGCACAAAAACAGGGCATGCGATATGCAGCAATTAACATTCATTGGTGGCAGTGGCGGCCGCGTCACAGTGGGGAGGGAGGGACTCCCTCCTTCTCCACTGTGCTAGTGAAGAGAACGTGGCACGTGCCATGTTCTTTAACTGATACTAGGCTGCGATACCGCTGCCGACACTTGTATAAATGAGTTAAAGAGGACCTTTCATGGGTCACTAAGTAGCAGGCTGCATAGAGCGGCGCCCAGGGATTTAAGTGCACTTACTATTATTCCTGGGCGCCGCTCCGTTCGCCTGCTGTGGCCCCCCGGTATTTTCAACATTTACAGCAAGGAGGAGGAGACGCCAGTGTCTCTCCGTCTCCATGACAGCAGCGCAGAGCCAGGGAGGTTTGCTGGCTCTGAGCTCTGCGCTGCGATTGGTCAGCGCTGCTGTCAGGGGGAAGGACAGACACTGGCGTCTCCTCCTCCTTGCTCTGAATGTTGAAAATACGGGGGGCCACAGCAGGCGAACGGAGCAGCGCCAGGAATAATAGTAAGTGCACTTAGATCCCTGGGCGCCGCTCTATGCAGCCTGCTACTAAGTTCATATTCTTTGGACCCATGAAAGGTCCTCTTTAATTACATTCATTGGCGGCGCAGTGCGCCCCCCTCATTAGTAGTATCATTGGTGGCGCAGTGGCCACAGGCCCCCCCCTCATTGCTATATGGTGGCCACAGGGTCCCCTCCATTGGAGGCAGTGGCAGATTACACTGCTGGTGCTCCGATCGGTTACCATGGCAGCCAGGACGCTACTGAAGCCCTGGCTGCCATGGTAACCTCCCTGCTGCTGTGTGCACTATGCACAGGGCAGCAGGGAGTGTGTGAAGTCCTATTCACCCTAATAGATCTCTATTAGGGTGAATAGGACAAAGGGATTAAAAGATCCCAGGTTCTAGCTCCTAAGGGGGGAAATAGTTATTAAATAAAAAGTAAAAAAAAACACCGAAATATTAAGTATAAAACACCCCCTTTCCCAATTTTACATATTAAATATATAAACAATAAATAAATAAACATATTACATATCGCCACATCCCAAAAAGTGGGAGCTATTAAAATATAAAAAAATATGTCCGCTCTGGTGAAGGCCGTAACAGAAATAAAAACCGTGCAATTCGCCATTTTTAGTCACCTTGTCCCCCCAAAGATGTCACTGGATGTGAGAGGTATGTGGTGCTGTATTCTCCTATATGTAGTGCTGGCTCACTACTGTGACCTTGTCTCATCTTCTCCGTCAAGTCCTTTTTTTATTATATGCGGTATATGCGCCTATAGGCGGGCGACTAAATTTTTTTATTTAGGAGCCAATGGCTCCTAGTTATTTCTTTTAGTCTGGAGCACTGCTAGAAGCTCGGTCTACTCACCCTTTGGCAATCCCAGGTCCCGTTGATTGACTGGCGAGTTCTCCTCTTCGTCCAGTAAATCCCGCGCCTGCGCCGTCCAGTTTAGTATTCGGCACAGGGAGTGAAGGACTCACTGCGCCTGCGCTGAATACTAAACGGGATGACATCTGCGCAGTGAGTAAAGCCGGCGCAGGCGCAGTGAGGTAGCCGGCAGCAGGAGCGCGTCCTTCACTCACTGCGCCTGCACCAAATACTAAATGGGACGTCGCAGGCGCGGGATTTACTGGATGAAGAGGAGAACTCAAAAGTCAATCAACCTGGGCGTGCCAAAGGGTGCGTACACCGAGTCTCCTAGAGGCTTATTAGCATATTTTAAAAGTCTTTATTTTAAGAGAAGGGCGGCAGGCAGGGAGTTATAAAGCATACTGTTATGTACTGCTGACATCAGCACATCGCTAATGTCAGTCCGCTACATACCGTTATTTTTCATGACAGAAAAAACCCTTTAAGCCTGTATTCCAAATCTTTTGACATGTTACAAAAATTATCTTTTGCAGGCGGCAGATCATGGTGTCTACTAACGATCTGCCAACAGCAAACCACTATACAGCATGGGGACAAGCGATGGCATAGCAATTGCAGCTAGCGAGCAGGCGATTGCCAGGAGGAACTCTTCCCTCCCGACAATCATCTGCCACATCGGCCTGGTTGCCTATCCAAGGGTTGGCTTTTCTCTCAGCTCCCGGACCTAGTGCTCACTCCTCTCTGCTCTTAGATTCGCACACCCTGCACACGGACTGATCTGTCCGAGTCCCTTCTCTTTATATAGAGAAAGTGACAACAGCTCCATCTACTGGTGGCTTTAAATACAGCCTATTAACTTTTTATTTAGCACAAATATGAAATGCAGTCATTACAGGAAAGCACAGCTTTACACCACTTTTTGCAGTGTACCGCTGCAGTGGGACGCTGCATATATATAGGCAGACAGCCCACAGTCCATTAAAGGTGATATTTTGTTACTTACTATGGTCTCTAAGGCTACTTTCACACTTGCGTTGCTGTTTTCCGGTGCGGTTTTGTGCCTGGTCATAAAAACGGATCCGGCACTGAAAACAATGTAAATCAATGGGCGATGGATTTATTTAGGCTCCTAAAACCCCGGATCCATCACCTATTAATTTTTAATGTATTTAGTGACTGATCCGTTTTTTTCTGTTTTGATTTCACACAACTGCATCCTAACGGAACAGATGCAGCCTGATGTGCAAAATCAAAACGGATTCATTTAATTCCTGTATAGAGATCCTCTGCCGGATCTCAATACCGTAATTAACAACGCAAGTGTGAAAGTAGCCTAACTTGTGGCTCTTCAGCTGTTGCAAATACTACAACTCCAATCATTCCCAGAATATGGTTTCACAACACAGGTAGAGCTGTCTCCTGGAGAGTCATGCTGTAATTACACCTTTGGTTCACGACATCTTTGTTACATTGGCTGAGGGCTTGTATTTTACTTTACGTCACCTAATTCCAGTGTGTTCTCCATATTGTCCACCAGGTGTCACTGTTGACCCACCGATTGTTTGCAGAGCCGCTTACAGCGTCACAGTATCCCACATTAAGCCTCATTCACACATCAGTGTTCGGTCAGTGTTTTCCATCGGTGATTGTGAGCCAAAATCAGGATTGGAGCCTCCAGAGGGAAAGATCTGCCCCTGTTCTGTGTTTAGAGCCGCACCTGGTTTTGGCTCAGAATCACTTATGGAAATCACTGACCGAACACTGAAGTGTGAACAAAGCCTTACTCCCATCTCTCATCACTGAGTGCACACAATGTCATTGTCACCCATCACTTATATGCTGTACATATGGATCTTGGAATGAATGACCCTTTCTTATATAGATTTATAAAGGTGTGGCTGCCGATGATAACAAAAAAGGTTGTTTATACTGTACTATAGATTTACAGTGGCTTCAAGCTTGTATATTAGTGCATATTCAGACATAGCAGTCATGTTGGATTCTTTCACTGCAACTCATGGAAAAAACGCAGCATTTTAAGGCAGTTTTGTGGTAGTCACAGTACAAAAATGTGACATGTTGGCTACATCTGATTATACCGTTACAGCCTTCTCCCTCTATACACCGGGTTTTAGCCATTTGTATTTAACGCTTCATTTCTGTATGTTTCTTTAGGTTTTTTTCTACCAAATTTCTATTAAATGCTGTGACACTGTGGGGAGAACATGTCTGTAATATACAGAAGTACAGTATGGGTCCATAAAATTTGATGGAAAGAGTATTATACTTTTCTCATATGTCAAAAAATAGTCTGTAATGGGCCTGGTGCATGGCAAAAGTTGCATCGTCATACCATTTTTTTTTTATTACGTTATTCAATAGCGCGGTCTACTACACTTTTCCATACAAGGGGATCTTTCAACAAAGTATATATATATATATATATATATATATATAATATATGGGAGGAATTTTTTATTGTAGGTGTGTTTAAGGCTACTTTTTAGAGTGGAGTTGTTTTGCGCAAATTTATGGGGTTGGTGCTTGGTTTTATCAATTTTTTTTTCAAGTGTGAGGTGATTTAGTCACTGTCAGGGGGTTGCTAGGCTTGGAGATGTGAATTTTTTTGTGACTTTTTAAAAATGTCTCACATTATAAATGAGACATAAAAGTTTTCTAATCTGTAACCTGACTATCGACTCCACTTGTGAAAGTAGGGAGGCTTATCAAAACTTCAACCAAAAGCTGCAGAAAATGTTGCCCGCGACATCGCTTGCAGCATTTTTATGCCACAAAACTGGCGTAGTAGATATGATAAATGCACCTCTGTGGGGGGTTTTTTGTGTTTTTTTTGTGTTTTTTTTACAATGGCAGCCATTAGGTAAGTGAATATTTTTGGGTTGTATATCCAGAATATAAATCAGCAGTTTTTCCCAAAATTTCCAATCTGTCTGGATTTGTAAGAAAAAAAAATAGTTAATTCAAATAAAGAAGCATTTTAACATATTTTTTTCTTAAGTGTATGTAATGGAAAGCGTTCCTGCACACGACCATATTGTGGAACTGTACTGCTGCATACAAGCTGTGCGGTCAGTAATACCTACCCATAGACTTGCACTGAGCCTTTCATCTACCTCTGTATGCCTCTGATTTCATATGGAGGCTTTGTCTGTTGGATTTCTTATTACTCAAGTGTTCTCCTCCAAAAGGTTTTTTTGGAGAACATGGTGGCACGCCGAGTCCCTACTGCTTTGCAGTATGAGGCCAAGGCTCTGCTGAGGTCTGACGTTCTAGATAATGGTCCAAGAGGCAATTTAGATTTTCTAAGGCCACACAGTACGTAAGGATAAAGTGATAGAATAGGACGGTGTTACAATTTAGATTAGTGATACATCTAATTATCATTAATTATGGATAAATTGGCCGTTTCCTTTCCACAGGACATCATCATTCTTCTCGTTCCAGTGGAATGAGTGGACGCCTGGCCGGAGCAAGCCCCGTATGTGTTACAAGAGTTAATGCATAGATAAGAGGTTTGTCACTACATTCACATGTGCTTTACATTAGCGTTTAATTCAGGGGTTCTTAACCTTTCTCGGCCTGGGACCAGGATTAGGTTTGGCAATTCGCTGTAGGACCCATAGCTCGGTTTTGAATTAATAACGTGTTTCATTTTAATTATCAGACTTTGCTGTTGGCTGCAAGTTGAATATATAATCTTTTCTTAAAGTGTAACTGTAAGGATGTCTTGTATGGAATAATATTGGTTCTTATACACATGGCTTATTGGGTGTGTGACTCATAAGGCATCTCGGTCCTATCTTATTATATGGATCAGTCATCCTTAAAATACTTATAATTGATTTATAGCTCATAAATTAAGATTAATTAGTCATAAAGTAAGATAATATATATATATATATATATATATATATATATCCTACCTAATAAAAGCTCTGTGTGCCTGCGCAGTGTCCGTGCCGATTTTTACATGTGTGGCGTGGGAACCTATCAGCACACAGCGCTCCACACGCCGCCCGCATCGCCCACACCAGCGCGCTGACCAATGAGCAAACGGCGCTACACACGCCCCCCCCCCCCCCGCAACGCCCTCATCAGCGCAAGTCAGCACCGCCATTTCAGTAATTCACACCAGTATCAGCCATATAGAGAGGAAAAGTACAGCCATCTCAGTACTATCAGTCATATAGAGAGGAAGAGCGCCGCCATTTCAGTCAGTCACAGCACTATCAGCCATATAGAGAGGAAGAGCGCCGCCATTTCAGTCAGTCACAGCACATCAGCCACATAGAGAGGAGCCCCTGTCAGCAGTCTGACCTACCAGTCGCTACCAGCAGTCAGTGCCACTAGCCACAGCCACTAGTTAGTGCCAGCAGTCTCAGCCACAGCCACCAGTCTCGTCCACCAGCCACATGCACCAGTCAGAGCCACAGCCATCAGTCAGTGCAAGCAGTATCAGCCAGCACTCTCAGCCACAGCCAGCGGTCAGTGCCAACAGTCTGAGCCACAGCCAACAGTCTCGGCCACCAGCCACAGCCACTAGTCAGTCCCAGAAGTCTCAGCCACAGCCACCGATCAGTGCCAGCAGTCTGAGACACAGCAGCCACCAGTCTCGGCCACTAGCCACAGCCACCAGTGAGTGCCAGCATTCTCAGCTACAGCCAGCACTCAGTGCCAGCAGTCTCAGCCACAAGCCGCAGCCAGGAGTCTCCAGTCTCACCTGCCAATCAGTGCCAGCAGTCTCAGACACAGCCACCAGTCTCGGCCAACAGCTACATGCAGCAGTCAGAGCCACAGCCATCAGTCACAGTGTCAACAGTCTCAGCCATCAGTCAGTGCCAGCAGCCTCAGCCACCAGTCACAGTGCCAGGAGTGTTAGTCACAGCCTCCAGTCAGTGCCAGCAGCCTCAGCCACCAGTCACAGTGCCAGGAGTGTTAGTCACAGCCTCCAGTCAGTGCCACCAGCCACAGCCACCAGTCACAGTGCCAGAAGTCTCAGCCACCAGTCACAGTGCCAGGAGTGTTAGTCACAGCCTCCAGTCAGTGCCAGCCGTCTCAGCCTCCAGTCAGTGCCAGCCGTCTCAGCCGTCAGTCAGTGCCACCAGCCACAGCCACCAGTCACAGTGCCAGAAGTCTCAGCCACCAGTCACAGTGCCAGAAGTCTCAGCCTCCAGTCAGTGCCAGCAGTCTCAGCCTCCAGTCAGTGCCAGCAGTCTCAGCCTCCAGTCAGTGCCAGCAGTCTCAGCCTCCAGTCAGTGCCAGCAGTCTCAGCCACCAGTCAGTGCCAGCAGTCTCAGCCTCCAGTCAGTGCCAGCAGTCTCAGCCTCCAGTCAGTGCCAGAAGTCTCAGCCTCCAGTCAGTGCCAGCCGTCTCAGCCTCCAGTCAGTGCCAGCCGTCTCAGCCTCCAGTCAGTGCCAGCCGTCTCAACCACCAGTCAGTGCCAGCCGTCTCAGCCACCAGTCAGTGCCAGCCGTCTCAGCCACCAGTCAGTGCCAGCCGTCTCAGCCACCAGTCAGTGCCAGCCGTCTCAGCCACCAGTCAGTGCCAGCCGTCTCAGCCACCAGTCAGTGCCAGCCGTCTCAGCCACCAGTCAGTGCCATCCGTCTCAGCCACCAGTCAGTGCCATCCGTCTCAGCCATCAGTCAGTGCCATCCGTCTCAGCCATCAGTCAGTGCCATCCGTCTCAGCCATCAGTCAGTGCCATCCGTCTCAGCCATCAGTCTCAGTCAGTGCCACCAGCCACAGCCACCAAAAAAATAAAAAATAAATTAAATGAATTAATAAATAAAAAAAAAATGAAATACAATGTGGTCAAATTCCCTTGCTATTTAATATAGACTGTTCCTACTAATTTATGCACTTCTGTTCTAGCGTCTGTTATTGTAACAGGCTTAATGTCTAGTATATTTACTGTATATATATATACAGTCATGTGAAAAAATTAGGACACCCTTTGAAAGCATGTGGTTTTTTGTAACATTTTTAATAAAAGGTTATTTCATCTCCGTTTCAACAATACAGAGAGATTAAAGTAATCCAACTAAACAAAGAAAACTGAAGAAAAGTATTTTCAAGATCTTCTGTAAATGTCATTCTACAAAAATGCCTATTCTAACTGAGGAAAAAGATAGGACACCCTCACATGTATTCCCTCTTAAATTGGCTCAGATCTCACACAGGTATATCACACCAGGTGCACATAATTAGTAGATCGTTACTCTGCATGTTGAATGAGGCTTGCCCTATTTAAACCTCAGACATTTAGTTTGGTGTGCTCCTGACTGTTGAAGTGAGAGTGAGCACCATGGTGAGAGCAAAAGAGCTGTCAGAGGACTTCAGAAAAAAGATTGTAGCAGCCTATGAGTCTGGGAAGGGATTTAAAAAGATCTCAAAAGATTTTGAAATCAGCCATTCCACTGTCCGGAAGATAGTCTACAAGTGGAGGGCTTTCAAAACAACTGCCAACATGCCCAGGACTGGTCGCCCCAGCAAGTTCACCCCAAGAGCAGACCGCAAGATGCTAAAAGAGGTCTCCAAAAACCCTAAAGTGTCATCTCGAGAACTACAGCAGGCTCTGGCTACTGTTGATGTAGAAGTACATGCCTCTACAATCAGAAAGAGACTGTACAAGTTTAACTTGCATGGGAGGTGTGCAAGGAGGAAACCTTTGCTTTCCAAGAGAAACATCGAGGCCAGACTGACATTTGCCAGAGATAAAGTTGACAAAGACCAGGACTTCTGGAATAATGTTCTTTGGACAGATGAGTCCAAAATTGAATTATTTGGACACAACAGCAGAGGACATGTTTGGCGTAAACCAAACACAGCATTCCAAGAAAAGAACCTCATACCAACTGTGAAGCATGGAGGTGGAAGTGTCATGGTTTGGGGCTGCTTTGCTGCAGCAGGACCTGGTCAGCTCACCATCATAGAATCCACGATGAATTCTACTGTGTATCAGAAGGTGCTTGAAGAACATGTGAGACCATCAGTTAGAAAATTAAAGCTGAAGCGGAACTGGACCATGCAACATGACAATGACCCAAAACATACTAGTAAATCAACCAAAGATTGGCTGAAAAAGAAGAAATGGAGAGTCCTGGAATGGCCAAGTCAAAGTCCAGATTTGAATCCCATTGAGATGCTGTGGGGTGACTTGAAAAGGGCTGTACGTGCAAGAAACCCCTCAAACATCTCACAGCTGAAAAAGTTCTGCATTGAGGAGTGGGGTAAAATTTCCTCAGACCGATGTCGAAGACTGGTAGATGGCTACAAGAACCGTCTCACTGCAGTTATTTCAGCCAAAGGAGGTAACACTCGCTATTAGGGGCAAGGGTGTCCTATCTTTTTCCTCAGTTAGAATAGGCATTTTTGTAGAATGACATTTACAGAAGATCTTGAAAAGACTTTTCTTCAGTTTTCTTTGTTTAGTTGGATTACTTTAATCTCTCTGTATTGTTGAAACGGAGATGAAATAACCTTTTATTAAAAATGTTACAAAAAACCACATGCTTTCAAAGGGTGTCCTAATTTTTTCACATGACTGTATATATATATATATAGACAAGCAACAGTTGAAGCAGCACTGTGAAAAAATCCAAATATAAGGGAAAAAAATGGGGGCACGCCTCCACGGAGATCAGACTCACCAGTCCACAAAAACAAGCAAGCAGGCAGCACTCGAGTTCAAAAGTGTAGTTTATATATACATATATATATATATATATATATTTATATATACACACACACACACACACACACAGGATGAGGCAAAACTCTGGACCTTTGTAGAAAATTGACTTGTAATGTGTATTAATTGGGAGGAAAGCTGTATTATTTGGTGGAGGACATACTGCGTATTGTGCAATATGGCCACTGGAAATGGCAAATCCTACAGGGCTGTGAAGAATTATCATCTGCAGTTCTTCAGCGTGTTCACAAAGACTGGATGAAACGTTTAACCATGTGCATCCGGCAGAATGGCGCACGCATAGAACACATCATGTGAAGCACTTTGACCTTACTTAACTACTAAACAGGTGAAAACTGACATTTCCAGTGTGCTTCTGAGTAAATTCTCACCTAGACCGATCACATGACCCACTTCCCGTTAGAGAAAACTGAGCTAAATTCAATATGGCGGATGAAAACATTTCCCCCCACCAAATAATGCAGCCTCCCTGCCCAAAAAAAATGTCACCCTTTGGAAGTCAGTTTTCTACAAATTACACACTTTTACCTGACCCCGTATATACATATATATGTGTGTTTAGATATCCCTGGATGCAAGGGTTACATACCCTAAAGATGTCCCTCCTCAGAGGGACATCTCTCAAAAGGGGGTAGGGCCCATTGTGATGATTGCTATAGGGCCCCCTCTCTTCTATGTACTCTGCCTCCTGGACGTAGCCATGACAAGCAGAAGGATAACATTTATCATGTGCGTTGATGGCTGCATTTTGAAAAAAACTTCACGCTATAAAAACTAAATTTACAACAAAGATTTATTTTATTTTAAAACACAACAGTTTTTTCTAATGTGTTTAGATTCAATGTGCACCAGTATTTTACGTTCAGCAGTACACCCAGCCACCAAAGTAGGGAAATGCATGAGTAGTTTTTACTGCGCGGGTTGTGAAACATCACATGTTAAAGGGGTTGCCGTCTGATCAGAGTACATAGCATTAAAAAAACATGTCATAGTCACCGATCCCTCGTTGCTTCCATTCCGACACTTGCTGGTCTCGCCACACAGGAAATGTCTGCTGAGCCAATCACTGGTCTCAATATTGATCCCACCTCAACCAGTGATTTCCTAAAGGAAAGAAAGAAAAGAGAAACAGAGAAAGAGAAAAATGGAGAGAAAGAAAGAGAAGGAGGGAGGGAGGAAGAAAGGAAAGAAGGAGGAAGGAATGAATGTACTTTTCGCAATAGTGAATCTGCACCACTGAGTTTTTATGAATTTTTAGGTGGTTCATTGTTTTTGGCATTTGTGTTGCATGTTTGTTGCTTTTCTGACAAAATTATCCATAAGCTTCTCTATAAAACTTCAAAACTACCAGCAACAACACTTGTACAAATAAAAGAAAATGTCACCAAAAATACTTGTAAAAAAATAACAATAAAAAAAATGAAACATGTCGCTTTAAAACAAAGGGGAAAAATAGTGTATGAAGGAGGCCTTAGAGTGAACTGTAGTCAGGAAATGTAGGTCTGCTGCATATTTTCTACATTTCTCCCCTTCTCAGAATTGAACATCAGGAATGAGGGAAGACAGAGGTCTGGCAGCCATTCTCTTAGCATAAGGGAGGAAGCAATCTCCATCACAATCTAACAGATTTATAAGCTAATTCATGGTCCGTTGCTTTTTATATGTTCGTCCTTTGCTCCACACCACTGACCCCAGCAGAATTATGAGGGTGGCCATCAGCGCTCAAATGATCTAGCTGCTACTCCGATCCTTGCTTCTGTCTACGTCCTTGTCCGACACACCAGAAATGGCTTGAACTGCCTGTAGCGGATCACTCGCCACAGTGGTGGCCAACCTATGCTAGTTATTGGCTAAGTGGCTAGTCCAAGCCGTTTTGAGATTTATGGGCCTGAGACCAGAAGAGGACCAGGAGCAGCAGCAAAACCCTTTTCAAGCCAAGCCCATACTCTGTCCACCTCTCGCGTGTGTCAAATATGTGTTGAATTTTCTGCAGGCATGCAGAGGAGAGAGACTATAAATATGGCCATACGGAATAGATACAGTGAGGAACAGAAGTATTTGAACACTCTGCGATTTTGCCACTTAGAAATCACGGAGGAGTCTGAAATTCACATTGTAGGTGCATTCCCACTCTGAGAGACAGAATAAAAAAAATAAAAAAATAAAAAAAATTCAGGAAATTACATTGTATGATTTTTAAAGAATGTATTTGCCTTGCACTGCTGAACATAAGTATTTGAACACCTGAGAAAATCAGTGTTAATATTTGGTACAGAAGCCTTTGTTTGCAATTACAGAGGTCAAACGTTTCCTGTAGTTCTTGACCAGGTTTGCACACACTGCAACAGGGATTTTGGCCCACTCCTCCACTCCGCATGATGTTACCACCCCAATTCTTCACAGTAGGGATGGTATTCTTGGGATGCAACTCATCCTTCTTTTTCCTCCAAACACGACGAGTGAAGATAAGACCAAAAAGTTCTACTTTGGTCTCATCTGACCACATGACTTTCTCCCATGCCTCCTCTGGATCATCCAGATGGTCATTGGCAAACTTCAGACGGGCCTAGACATGTGATGACTTGAGCAGGGGAACCTTCTGTGCAATGCATGATTTGAAACCATGACAGCGTAGTGTTCTACCGACAGTGATCTTTAAAACTGTGGTCCCAGCTCTCTTCATGTCATTGACCAGCTCCTCCCTTGTAGTTCTGGGCTGATTCCTCACCTTTCGTATCATCAGTGATACCCCACGAGGTGAGATCTTGCATGGAGCCCCAGTCTGAGGGAGACCGTCTTTAGCCTCTTCCATTTTCTAACAATTGCTCCAACAGTTGATCTATTTTCACCAAGCTGCTTGACATTGCCCCGGAGCCCTTTCCAGCCTTGTGGAGGTCCACAATTTTGTCTCTGGTATCTTTTGACAGCTCTTTGGTCTTGCCCATGGTAGTAGTTGGCTTCTGACTGACTGTGGGTGGACAGGGGTCTTTAAATAGCTCAGACAGGTGCTACTAAGTTAGATTAATGAGTGGAGTAGAGGTGGACTTTTTAAAAGCACAGTAACAGGTATTTGAGAGACAGAATTCCTACTGTTTCTCAGGTGTTCAAATACTAATGTTCCGCAGTGCAAGACAAATACATTCTTTAAAAATCATACAATGTGATTTCCTTATTTTTTTATTCTGTCTCTCAGAGTGGGAATGCACCTACAATGTGAATTTTAGACCCCTCCATGATGATTTCTAAGTGGGAGAACTTGCAAAATTGCAGGGTGTTCAAATACTTCTGTTCCTCACGGTAAATGTCAGAAGAACCCAATTTCCATGTGATCAGCCAATTATCTGATGTTTATGGGGGTCTCCCAACTATCCTACAACAGCAGAAGTTCAGAGAGATAAGAATCCGGCTGTTTGATTTGAAATGCTCAATACATTTTTTCTAAGGGAAATAAGCTGCATTTTTCTCCCATCTCGATGTTCAGGACAAATGTGTATGGAGGGGTCTAGAGAGAAAACTGACAATGGCCTACCTGGAAACTGGTATTCTGTAAATACATTAGACTGTCATGAATCTGGCAGATTTTTTTGTCTGATGCTTATAGTCACGTATGAACTCTCTGTCAGTCATCACAATGGATACTTACTTCTTTAGTTAATACTGCATCTTCCTTCCCTTCTCTTCTGATCCGGGATAAATCACAAAGAAGACATCACATAGAAGAGGATTATTACAGGCAATGGGTATGGAATCACTGTGCCAACCAACCGGTTTGACTTTGTGTTACACCTAAGGGCGTTATCATAGCAGTCAACTGGTATCCACCCTGTATACAGGTATCTGGATTTTGCTTCAGGGGAGCAAACCAGGCCACTACCTTCTCTTGGAATAGTGCAGATATGGTTGGCCACTGACACACCGGTGTGAAGCACCAAATTGTCAGGCAATACTCTTAGTCAGAAAACAGGCTCAGGTCAGGGGAAATAGAGTTCGTGCAAATCTATGAAATTAGTATTGGAGAGTCAGAGTCAGTAAACTGGCAGAGGTCATTACACAGGAAGGCAAACAGAACAGCACACCTTCACTGGTAACTAGCAAGCTAGGAAACCTAAAGTTCAGGCACTCTTCCCTAGGGGAAGGTGCCTTAAATACCCGTCAGTGCCCAGCCATTAAAGGGGTTATCTGAGAATAACAAATGCCCCCCATATGCCGGGCTCCTCACACTGAATCTACTTACCTGGCTCCCCGCTCCCTATGCTGCTACTGGTCCCCGCACCGCTGCAGCTGCTTCTCCCCATACGCGGTTGAAAACATGTGTCGGGGCGGAGCAGCCAATGGCAGGCGGTGATGGGGACGAGCCTCCCTAGCATCACCCGCAATGCTTGTCCCAGTCACCGCCTGCCATTGGCTGCTGCCCCCGACACTGGATGTTTTCATCCACGCACAGGGAGAAGCAGCTGCGGTTGTGTGGGGAGCTAGGTAAGTAGATTCAATGTGAGGGGCCTGGCATATGGGGGAGCATTTGTTAGTCTCGGATAACCCCTTTAACTGAAGAAGACTCATGGGCGGACCGGCCATAGACACCACAGGGAAATTTACCAGTGGGAAGATGCCCAGGGGGCCGCCCAAGCCCTCTTCATGGCCGCTAACTTAGTACTTAAAGATCTTATGCTGGGAGCATTAGGTACTTATGCACCTGGCCAACTTATGCATATGCTTTCCTGAACTCAACTGTATCACCGTCCTCAATACTGTAGGGAGGGCAGCAGTATTTTGTGTTAAACTGTGGTATTTGGTTCTGCTAGGGTGGTATTTTGTGCTGCATTATAGTATTGCAGGCCCTGCCTACTTGTGTTACTCTGACTTCTGTCAATTTGGACCTGCCTACAACATGGGGCGACTGTTAGGTTTTTTCCAGGGCCACTTAAAATTTCTAGTCTGCCCTGGGAAGGTTTGAGTGCGTGAGGGACCTTTTTAAGGGGTGGGGAGAGCGCGTGCGCCCAAGAGACAAACCCACAGAACCTGGAAGAAAGGCACAGCAGAATAGCACACAGAATGCTGGAGGCTGGTTCCAGAGCCAGCAGCCATAAGGGAACAAGCGTACCAGACTGTGTTCGGGTCAGCCACTATCAACATCCAGTTTGACGCCACTGCAGCCAATGAATGGCCTCAGTGCCAGCCCACCTTATGTAATGTCAATTTGTCACTTGATGCAAGGGGGGCTGGTCACCGCTGCAGGAATGGGGGAGCAAAGGAGCGGGAATCCAGTGGCAGAGAACAGGTAAGTATGCTTCCCTCAGCAGGTCCGGCCAAGTGGGCGTCTCTGCCGAAAGATGAACAACCCCTTTAAGCTGGCCATACACGTTAGATGTCTATTGCCTGAACCCGCCAACCATCTGATGTGTATGGTGGCCTCCCAGCGCTCTTTTAAGGATCAGATAAGAGTTGGACAAGTCAGATTTCAAGTATGCATTGGGACAGAGCTGACAGTTGTCTCAGGTTTATGTCCAGCTTTAGATTTGCCTGGAGTCCAAGATGTGATTGTAAATCTCCTGGGTAATGGAGATAAATCAGTGTTCTAATCTACACACATTTATATATACTTCTCTCACACAGTCAGTATTTGGTCAATGATTTCCATCACTAATTGTGACCCAAAACCAAGTGTGGGTCAAAAACACAGAACAGGTGCAAATCTTTCCATTATACTTTAGTTTTGGCTCATAATCACTGATCAAACATTGACCAAACACTGAGTTTGTGAAAGCGTCCAGAACATGTTCTGAGTGTCGTGAAGGTGCAAAGGATAAGTGTCAAAAAGTTAACAGGAAAGTAGCAATTTGATGCAGCAACAGTCTGCACTAGAGATGAACGAATTTCTTGAAAATTCGATTCAGCTAATCCGCCGAATTTCGCAAAAAAATTACGGCAAACTTACCGCGTCCATTTGCGCGCGACAGTCCAGCCACATCCATCTTGCTTGAATATCTCAAATTACGTGCGGCGCAAGATTACGTCATCACGCAGGCCAGCTGGCGGCCCTTTGTGCGCAAATGGAGGCGTTAAGTTTGAATTTCAGGATTAATCGATTCGCTGACACGAAGCACAATGAAATTCGGCTTCTAGGCGAATCGAATAATTCCTTAAATTCGGATCGAATTCCACTTCGTAGGATTCGATTCGCTCATCTCTAGTCTGCACTCCGCAGTATGTAGAACAATAGTGTGCCTCGGCATCATTCTTCTGGATTGGGAGGCATTACCTTTACTACCATCAATCCAATTAGCAGTTCTTCCCTGTTCTGCGGCACTATACTGTACAAGGAGATGTGATCGCCCCCCCTCCGCTCCTCATTATGTACATGTGAACGAGGTGCAGACTCCAGTGTTTCTTTTTACTAGTGAAATCTTTAAAACCTCGACTTGTTGATAAAGATTAGCGCTAATGAGGTCAGGATCCATTATCTCCTCTCCCTGAAACACTAACAACCTGAGCCGCTCTGTGACGCTGCTCAATTTGCAGCCATGTGTTTCTTCTTTAGATAAAATCTGAAAGAAAAATACAAAAAGAATGGGGCTCAGCTGACATGAGACCCCGAGGCTTTCACCTTACAAATCCCACTGTACAGTTATCTGTCAGGAAATCCCAGATACACTTAATGTGCTGCAGTGCTTAAGGGGTTAGTCCACCGTGGACCCATGGTGTACAACAGCGAGACAGCGCCAAACCGCACCAGGGAAAATACCACATCTTTGAAACCAATATTTGGTGTAATATGGGGTCATAAGTTTTACTTAAAGGAGCAATGACCCGAAAGGACAGATGTAGCAGAGCTGAACTTGTCCCTAGTGCTTTTACATGGTCACTTAACCCACTTAGTTATCGCGCCACATAAACAAGAATGACTAGTTTCTCTGGAGTACAGTGAGAAACCGCAAGGTGATAGCACAACGCCCCAGATTTCTAATGTGGCTGCTCCAAAAAGCTCTCCAAAAAGTGGCTCAAATTGGGGCATGTGGGGTTTAAAAACTCTGCCACAATTCTGGCGTAAAATTCTGCCTCACAGAAAGCCTGAGAGAAAAACATGTGATTGATACTAAAATGAGCTCGCTGATTCCAAATATGAATACAGAATTTGCCTGACATGTCTAGATTTTAACCCCTTAAGGGCCCTGTGATTTTCAATTTTTGCGTTTTCGTTTTTTTCACTCCCCGCCTTCCCATAGTCCTTACTTTTTTATTTTTCCATTCACATAGCCTTATGAGGGCTTATTTTTTGCGGGACAAGTTGTACTTTCTAATGGCACCATTTACGGTTGCATACCAGGTAAGAAGAAAATTGCTGTTTTTATTACACCATTTGCCGTATGCCATTGATATTTTTATAGTTTAATAGTATGGGCATTTTCGCACGCGGCGATGCCCATGATATTTAGTTTAAGTATTTCTATTTTAATGAAGAGGGGTGATTTGAACGTTTTTTTTATATATATATATATTTGCTAAAACTTTTTTTTAACTTTTTTTCTTACTTTTTTTAAGTCACCTTGGGCAACAATAACTGGCAATCTTTAGATTGCCTATTGTGTTTATTGATGTTTATATAGACACCATTGAACACCTAATTTGCACTATACCAATGCAATGCTGCCACCTAGTGGCCTGTATTGGTATAGTTATCTAATAGGCATCGAAGCCTGCTTGAGACTTCAGCCTATTAGATCAATGTAATAGGTTCCCCGATCTCAGCCGGGGAACGCTGTTACCGGAGCGGAAGTGCACGACTTTCGCTTCCGGACTGCGCAGATGCCATGGTCACATTTGACCACGGCAACTGAAATGGAAAATGTAGGCAATCAGCCTTATGGCTGATCGCATACATGTGCCCCGGGTCTCTGCTATTTAAAATAGCAAAAACCCGGTGGCTATGGTGCCCGCTGCACGTGCGAGCGGACGCCATGTTTGGCGACCGGACTTCCGCCGTACATGTAGGTCCTTAAGGGTTAAGGATTAAAGGGGTTAAGTTATACATGCAAAGCCAATTCAGTTAAAATATTAATGCATTATATTGGAGATATTCCAATGGACATGTCCAGACCTGTCCGGACGCACTCGGGCTGATGTCAGCAGTAAGTATATAAGGCAAGCTGGACAGATTTTGATAAAGTGATCTGTTATAGTGCTATCAGTTTTGAAACTTAAGATGGATAAACGCAAATGTGTTAACGATCCAGACAATTTCTGCTACATATGTGGCAAATACACTAGTTATGATCAGCGCAAGAATCTGACAAAGCGAGTGGGATGCATTTGTGCTAGTAGTGCAGAACTTCCTTAGGAACAGACGAGCTGCAAACTATGCTGAATTAGTAGACAACCTGCTTACAACATATGAACAACTTGGCTGCCGAATGACATTTAAAGTGCATTTCTTACATTCCCATCTTGACTTTTTCCCACCCAATTTGGGACACGTAAGTGACGAATATGGAGAGCGGTTCCATAAAGATATTTCTACTTTATAAAAAGAGACTATTAAAAAAAAAAAGATATTTCTACCATGGAGAACAGGTATCAAGGCCGCTGGAATCCCAACATGATGGGGGACTACTGCTGGTTTTTGCAACGGGAAAATATGACCGTTCACAAACGCAAAAACAGATGCCTGAAGCACTTTTAACAGTACTGGGCCTTGCTCAAGTAGGACTTTTAAATTGAAAAACAAGACTTTTTAAAATTTTGTTAATTCATTACATTTTCATACTCTGTTTACTACGCAAACTTTGATGTAGATCAGGTAATTGTTAGTGAAACTTGTTCTGTTCAAAATTATTCAATGCTTTCCAAGTGCTTAATTCATTTAGGCATACTTATGCATAGAAAAATTTTGTGACGTGTTACAACAATGCTGACTTCAGATTTGTAATCCGCACACTCGATTTAGTATAGGACAAATGGTTTTTGCCCAGTAGAAGACGAAAAGTTTTTTTTGTTGCGTGGTGTAGTTTGAGTCAGAGAAAAGTGTCTGTACCTGAACCGCGTTTCCTCTAGCCTGACCCCCTGTGATGAATCTGGTGCAGGTCTATTTACGTCTGTGAAAAAATTCATCCATGAAGATGTCCATGAAGTATCAGTGTTTGGTCCATGTGTCTGTTTTTTTTACCGTCCGTGTGTCATCCATATTCCATGGACGCTGCTTAGCAGAAAATGTATTTCTAGATCAGGGATCAGCAACCTTCGGCACTCCAGATGTTCTGAAACTACAACTCCCAGAATGCTTCATTCACCTCTATGGGAGTTGTGAGAACAACTGAGCATGATTGCATGCTGGGAGTTGTAGTTTCACAGCAGCTGAAGTGCCAAAGGTTGCTGATCCCTGTTCTACAGCATCTCCTACAAATGGTCAGTGAAAAAACGACCAAACACGGATGACATCAGAATTGTATCAGTAATTTTTCACAGACCCATAGGGGCACATTTACTAAGACTGGCTTTTTACAGTCTTAGTTTCCCTCTTGCACTTCCGTTAGTGTGCGCATGTATGGCAGTCCTTGTTCCTGGGGTAAAAACTACTACTAAAGTAAAAACTGAGCTAGTGTTTCGCTAACATTCACGCGTAAATTTGTCGGGGCTGGGCACTGCCCACCCAGCCCAACTAGCGATCATGGCATAAAACAAGCCGTGGGACAAAATATTGTCGCACAGCCAGTTAAAAAAGGGAACTTGTGACTATTTTATACCTAAAATAGTCGCAAGTCCATTAGTAAATGTGCCCCATAGACTTTAATGGACGTGTTTGGTCCGCATCAAAGACCAAAGTAGTGTGCCTCTGTAATTTTTCCAATGACCTATGGTCAGTAAAATACTACTGATGTGTGTACAGACACATTAAAGTCAATGGGTACATGTGCATTCTATGGAAAATTCAGACAGCACACATCAGTGGAAAACGAAAATGTGAACGAGACCTAAGCTTATACCTTCTACAGGATTAGTAAATCTGGGCCAATGAGTTCTGTCAAATAATACAATTAGCTGTAAAGGGGGGGGGGGGGTGTCTATGGGAATACAATGGTATATGTTGGCGTTTATGAGTCATGCCAAAACTGCGCCACTTTTATTCAGATTATGGCACAGAAACATTAAGACATCTGGGTTGGGTTATTTGGGATGCTTTTGGTCAGTGGCGTACATGGAGAAGTAAGGGCCCCAAAGCAAGGATCAAACCAAGTCCCCCACACAGGACAGAAGGGGTTTTGCCTAGACTCTTTCAATGACCCTTGGGCCATTTTTTCCACTGCCTTATTTGCTAAAAGTTGTTCCTTTAGAGGGTAGAGTCCTGACCAAGTTTTCACCTCCAGTAGAAGAGGAGATGATCCCAACTAAGTCTGGGCCCCCCCTTGCCCTGGGCCCCATAGCAGTCGCATTGTCTGCCACTATGGTAGTTACGCCCCTGCCTTTGGTGTTTGTGATGTTTTTTCATCAAGGTCCAGGGATGGTGTTTTTACTGGCGGTTTTCCTATTGCCTTTTCTGTAGGACTTAATGGCAGGAAAATGTAGACTAAAATTTTTATAGTATAACTAGAACATGAGGCTTGAAATTCATTATTTTTGTCATGTTTGGATGATTTTTTACTTCTTTCGCACACAGTCATACAGTTCTGTATTGTATGTTGTAATGAATGTTGGTCACTTTCCAGATTTGTATTCTCAGACTTTCTCATCATTGAAAAAGACTAAAATTGTGATTTCCAGTTAAAGCATTTATTTTGTTATGCAATGTGTATACCAAATAGCTATGTATGGGCAATACATGGTGAACACTGGCAGACTGCATAGGCTGCCTGGATGATGGAGCAGGTCCCCTCCCTGGTTACGGCTCTGTCACACCTGCGTTCTTGTCTTCCGGCATAGAGTTCCGTCGTCGGGGCTCTATGCCGGAAGAATCCTGAGGATTATCCTAATGCATTCTAAATGGAGTGAAATCCGTTCAGGATGCATCAGGATGTCTTCAGTTCCGGAACGGAATGTTTTTTGGCCGGAGAAAATACCGCAGCATGCTGCGCTTTTTGCTCCGGCCAAAAATCCTGAAGACTTGCCGCAAGGCCGGATCCGGGATTAATGCCCATTGATCCGGATCCGGCCTTAAGCTAAACGTCGTTTCGGCGCATTGCCGGATCCGACGTTTAGCTTTTTTAGAGTGGTTACCATGGCTGCCGGGATGCTAAAGTCCTGGCAGCCATGGTAAAGTGTAGTGGGGAGCGGGGGAGCAGTATACTTACCGTCCGTGCGGCTCCCGGGGTGCTCCAGAGTGACGTCAGGGCGCCCCAAGCACATGGATCACGTGATCGCATGGCACGTCATCCATGCGCATGGGGCGCTCTGACGTCATTCTGGAGCGCCCCGGGAGCCGCGCGGACTGTAAGTATACCGCTCCCCCGCTCCTCGCTCCTACTATGGCAACCAGGACTTTAATAGCGTCCTGGCTGCCATAGTAACACTGAAAACATTTTGAAGACGGATCCGTCTTCAAATGCTTTCAGTACACTTGCGTTTTTCCGGATCCGGCGTGTAATTCCGGCAAGTGGAGTACACGCCGGATCCGGACAACGCAAGTGTGAAAGAGGCCTTAGTGAGTTGGAGCTGAGCAAGACCTACATGTGCAAACTCCTGCAGATTAGGGCCAAGTCCAGAGAACCTTCCTTTCTGAGTGCAGCTGCCATAGAAGCAACTTTGCCATCAGTGGCCCCAGAGATTCAACACCTTAGAAGGTTGAGAACCATCAAGGTCATAGAAGATAATGACAGCAAGGTATTCGCTAGTTTATGGCAGAAAGACTTTGCTGCTGTGGAAAGGGCTCACTAACTCCGGCACCCACCACACTTTTAGACAGATGCAGAGTGCTATAAAAATATGATGTAAAATAGGTTCTGTTCTCAAATATGATAGATCTTCCACATAAATCACTGCTCAGAATAATGCAGAATCACAAATCTCATACAACGGCCTGCAAAAGATTGGGCACCCCTGGTCAAAATTACTGTAAGGCCTCATGCACACGACCGTTGTGTGCATCCGTGGCCGTTGTGCCGTTTTCCGTTTTTTTTCACGGACCCATTGACTTTCAATGGGTCCGTGGAAAAATCGGAAAATGCACCGTTTGGCAGCCGCATCCGTGAGCCGTGTTTCCTGGCCGTGAAAAAAATATGACCTGTCCTATTTTTTTCACGGCCAACGGTTCACGGACCCATTCAAGTCAATGGGTCCGTGAAAGAACACGGATGCACACAAGATTGGCATCCGTGTCCGTGATCCGTGGCCGTAGGTTAGTTTCATACAGACGGATCCGAAGATCCGTCTGCATAAAAGCTTTTTCAGAGCTGAGTTTTCACTTCGTGAAAACTCAGATCCGACAGTATATTCTAACACAGAGGCGTTCCCATGGTGATGGGACGCTTCTAGTTAGAATACACTACAAACTGTGTACAAGACTGCCCCCTGCTGCCTGGCAGCACCCGATCTCTTACAGGGGGATATGATAGTACAATTAACCCCATCATATCCCCCTGTAAGAGATCAGGGCTGCCAGGCAGCAGGGGGCAGACCCCCCCCCTCCCCAGTTTGAATATCATTGTGCGGCCCCCCCCTCCCCTGTTGTTAACTGTTGGTGGCACAGTGTGCGCACCCCCCTCCCTCCCTCCCTCTATTGTTTTAATACATTGGGGCCAGTGTGCGCGCGCCCCCCAACCCCCCCTCCCTCCCTCTATTGTTTTAATACATTGGGGCCAGTGTGCGCGCGCCCCCCCAACCCCCCCTCCCTCCCTCTATTGTTTTAATACATTGGGGCCAGTGTGCGCACCCCCCCCCAACCCCCCCCCCCCCCCCTCCCTCCCTCTATTGTAATCATCATCGGTGGCAGCGGAGTAGAAGATTTTCATACTTACCTGGCTGCTGGCTGCTGCGATGTCTGCGTCCGGCCGGGAGCTCCTCCTACTGGTAAGTGACAGGTCTGTGCGGCGCATTGCTGTCACTTACCAGTAGGAGGAGCTCCCGGCCGGACGCAGACATCGCAGCAGCCAGCAGCCAGGTAAGTATGAAAATCTTCTACTCCGCTGCCACCGATGATGATTACAATGGGGGGAGGGAGGGGGGTGGGGGGGTGCGCACACTGGCCCCAATGTATTAAAACAATAGAGGGAGGGAGGGGGGGTTGGGGGGGCGCGCGCACACTGGCCCCAATGTATTAAAACAATAGAGGGAGGGAGGGGGGTTGGGGGGGCGCGCGCACACTGGCCCCAATGTATTAAAACAAGAGAGGGAGGGAGGGGGGGTTGGGGGGCGCACGCACACTGGCCCCAATGTATTAAAACAATGGAGGGAGGGAGGGAGGGGGGTGCGCACACTGGCCACCAAGGAGTTAACAACAGGGGAGGGGGGGCCCACTGGCCACCAATGAGTTAAAAACAGGGGGGGGGGTCTGCCCCCTGCTGCCTGGCAGCACCTGCCAGGCAGCAGGGGGCAGTCATGTACACAGTTTTTTTGTATATTCTAACCTGAAGCGTCTCCATCACCATGGGAACGCCTCTGTGTTAGAATATACTGTCGGAAATGAGTTTCACGATGTAGCTCATATCCGACAGTATATTCTAACATAGAGGCGTTCCCATGGTGATGGGGACGCTACAAGTTAAAATATACCATCGGATTGGAGAAAACTCCAATCCGATGGTATAACAGAACTCCAGACTTTACATTGAAAGTCAATGGGGACGGATCCGTTTGAAATGGCACCATATTGTGTCAACATCAAACGGATCCGTCCCCATTGACTTGCATTGTAATTCAGGACGGATCCGTTTGGCTCCGCACGGCCAGGCGGACACCAAAATGACTTTTTTTTCATGTCCGTGGATCCTCCAAAAATCAAGGAAGACCCACGGACGGAAAAACGGTCACGGATCACGGACCAACGGAACCCCGTTTTGCGGACCGTGAAAAAAAACGTCCGTGTGCATGAGGCCTTACTGTGAACAGTTAAGCAAGTTGAAGATGAACTAATCTCCAAAAGGTATACAGTTAAAGATGAAACACACTTTATAATATTTTAAGCAATATCCGTGTATTATTTTGGTTTTGTACAATTGGAAAAAGGAAAGGAGTACCTTGCAAGAGTATGGGAACTCAAGGAGATTTGAGTGCTGAGACAACTTTGACCTTAAATAGCCTGTTAGGGTTAAGGCTTGTTCATAATCATTGTTAGGAAAGGCCAGGTGATGCAAATGTCAAAGCTTTATACATACCCAGACTTCACTAATCTCCCAAAAAACGTCAGCCTAAGGCCTCATGTACACGACCGTTGTGTGCACCCGTGGCCGTTGTGCCGTTTTCCGTTTTTTTCTGCGGCTCCATTGACTTTCAATGGGGCCGTTGAAAACTCGGCTTGTGCACCGTTTTTACACCGTGCCCGTGACCCGTGTTTCTAGGCCGTGAAAAAAATATGACCTGTCCTATTTTTTTCACGGCCAACGGTTCACGGGCCCATTCAAGTCAATGGGTCCGTGAAAATCACGGATGCACCCAAGATTGTCATCCGTGTCCGTGATCCGTGTCCGTGATCCGTGTCCGTTTTTTCCTATCATTTCAATGGCAAACTTGACTTAGAATTTTATTTCATTTTTCATGTCCGTGGATCCTCCAAAAATCACGGCAGACCCACGGAGGAAAAAACGGGCACGGATCACGGTACAACGGAACCATGTTTTGCGGGACGTTAAAAAATACGGTCGTGTGCATGAGGCCTAACACTCTGAAAATTAAAATGGCTGAGGCCCACAAAGCAGGAGAAGATATAAGAAGAGGCTATAAGAAGATAGCAAAGCGTTTTCAGTTTGTCATTTCCTTAGTTTGAAATGTAATTAAGAAATTGCAGATAACAGGAACAGTGGAGATTAATAGTGTTGATGGCGAATATTCTAATTGCGAGTTTGAATCGCAAATATCGGCACTTCGAGAATTTGCAAAGATCTAGAATATAGTGCTATATCTTCGTAATCGCAAATATTCTATTTTTTTTTTCCATCAGTACTACTGCTTCTTGCTTGTGGAGGCTGCAATATCTTTGTTTAGCAACATATAAATCACAGAAAGAAATTCACTAAACGGATATGCCACTGACTATACTAGCTAGTCATACAAGCAGATATTAAAAGCGGAGACTTTTGCCAATATATTCCTGTCAGGAACACATCGGAGCCCATCATGCACCACGTCACGGTCCTCATCATGGCAAGGGTCCTACCACTACGCTACCTATGGTGTGAACACGATCTGAAGGTGATGAAACCCAGCTCACAGCCAAGCTTCCACACAAGCGCATAGCAGGACAACTAATACAATGTGAACAAAGCAAGACTGTAAGCCACACCCATATCAGACCATGTGATGGAGGCCACCAGGTGCAAAAGAATGTTTAGATGCCAGGTAAAGGCACATTCAATACATATGAAACAAAATCACAGAAATATAGTGGCAAATATGGGGGAACTGCTCAAACCCCAAACACGGTAGCGTGTTTTTCATTGAGGGGAGCAGTCCCACCGCATGTGGACCGCAGGAGGCGCCACCGCATGTGGACCGCAGGAAATGCCACCGCATGTGGACCGCAGCAAACGACCATCCCCAGCAAAACATGCGTACAATGGAGGATGCCGGCGCAGTCCACATGCACCACAAAGGCATCCTACACAAAACGAAATTTCATCACCTTCAGACTGTGTTCACACCATTGTTTTATATGTATTGAATGTGCCTTTACCTGGCATTTAAACATTCTTTTGCACCTGGTAGCCTCCATCACACGGTCTTATATGGGTGTGGCTTACAGTCTTGCTTTGTTCACATTGTATTAGTTGTTCTGCTATGTGGTTGTGTGGAAGCTTGGCTGTGAGCTGGATTTCATCACCTTCAGACCGTGTTCACACCATAGCTAGCGTAGTGGTATAGGACCCTTGCCATGCTGAGTGACCTTGACGTGGTGCATGAGGGGCTCCGATGTGTTCCTGACAGGAATATATTAGCAAAAGTCTCAGCTTTTAATATCTGCTTGTATGGCTAGCTAGTATAGTCAGTGGCATATCCGTTTGGTGCATTTTTTTCTGTGATTTATATAATTATATTTTCATCCGCACAATGCTCCGTTTTGTGTAGGATGCCTTTGTGGTGCATGTGGACCGCGCCGGCATCCTCCATTGTACGCATTTTTTGCTAGGGATGGTTGTTTGCTGCGGTCCACATGCGGTGGGGCTGCTCCCCCAATGAGAAACACGCTACAGTGTTTGGGGTTTGAGCAGTTCCCCCTATATTTGCCACTATATTTCAGTGATTTTGAGTTTAGCAACATCCCCAGCAACCAATAGGAAAGTTGCCTACCATTTTACTATATAGGAAACTCCCCAGCAGCCATTTTCTGCTGTTTTCTGCAGTTCTGAGAGAGAGAGAGAACAGTGACATTGCTGTGCTCTGTGCTTTGCTGAGTCATCTTTATCCTTATTCAATTACATTAGATAGTTAGTTATCTCATATATATATAATACAGATAGTTAGTGGGAGATAGTCAGTGTAAGTTAGATAGTGATATAGTGTAGAAATTACTGATATAGTGTAGGAATTACTGTGCTGTGATAGGGATTAGATTCCTCCAGTCTCAGGAATTTTCTAGTAGCTTGAAAAATCTAGCAAAAGTGAGCTACGCCTGAATTGTGCGCGCAATACGCGCATATTACATTGCCTATTTTCTCAATCAAGAAAATAATGACTGGAGATCATGAATTCTAGAATTTGCGAATTTATGGCAAATATTAGGCCAATAATTTGCGAAATATCGCAAAAACTAATATTGCCTGTGCTGCTCATCACTAGAGATTATAAGAAGGTCTGGAAGACCAAGAAAAATTTCACACACACACACCCACTTGACGGCAAAAGACCTTCAGGAAGATATACCAGACTCTGGAGTTGTGGCACATTTATCACACTTCGGTGTGGGAGGGAAACACCACACCAAGTATAGGAGGAAAGGGGGAAACAGGGAATCAGGCCTGAGAACTAGAGAAGGAAGATGGACACCTCCTAGTGAAAACCCTAACCAAAATCCTGACTGACTACCAGTATGAACAGACCCCAAAGATAGGTGAGTTCATATGCAGGAATACCTAGAGTCCTATCTAGCCCTATAAGACCCTGGTACTAATGGCAGGGACGAAACTACCTGTTCCTCCAAAAGGAAGGACGAACAGGAATCTACTTCAGGCCTAATACAAACAATAGGGAAATGCAACACACAGAACCCATACAAAAAGGGAAAGGAAATACTTAACTTCACAGAGGCTATGGAAGCACCAGGAACTCAACTGAGATCCAACCACAAAAAATCCACAGACACAGAAGCTATAAACCGCACAGCATAGTGGGAGAAGCAACTATAAATAAAGAAGGTTAAATGACGACTTAAACACCTGGAGGCAAGTGGTGTGACCTTTACCAGAAACACAGACACCTGTTGCCAGTCTCACAGATCTGCCACTCACTGTCACCGGACATCCGTATGTCTCGGTATGTCCGTGACAACATTGTTCTACTGTCACCTTTTCCTTTTTTGTTATTTTGAAAATGTAAAAGATGAAAATCAAAAGTTGTTTGTGCTTAAAATACAAATGGAATGTATCTTCTTTATCTATATGCCTTTTGGAGATCATTTCATCTTCACAGTAACTTTGACCAGGGATGCCCAAACTTTTGCATGCCACTGTATTGCTTAAATTGAGAACATTGACTAACATATACCTATAAAAGATAAAAAACTGAATGATTAAAAAAAAAGAGGAAGAAAATATCATAAGGTAAAGTGAGACAATGAAGTATAATGATAACCAGGGGGATGCAGATTAATAATCAAAGGGGTAAGAGAGTATGATGAAGCAGGGTGAACATAGCGGAGTGACCAAAATGCTAACTAATACAGATCGAGCATATACAGTGCTGGGGAAGGTGGCAGTAATATGTGCAGTAGGCGGCTTACCGGTAGAAGGAAACGGGCTAGGCATCTCGGCTGGCCCTGACAATATCACACGTGTGCTGCTGCTCTGAATATCAGCGCAGGCGCAGAGTCTCTGCTTTTGCTTCCAGAGCAGCGACTGTTCATGCGCCTCTGCCTGGAAGGTGCTGGTTAATGAGACTAATCGATTTGTACGAACCGATGTGCTCATCTCTACTGGCAGTGTGTTACAGCTGAGCTCCCCCTGCGATACGTTGGGGCTATCAGACTATGCCTACAAGATCATCATAACACATATTTCTGTCATGATGCAGGAATTAGCACCCGACCATGAGTGATTTAGCCGTCATTCCTGGGGGTTAAAGGGACATGTCAATCATTAAATGCATCAGTGCATATTCCAAGTAAGTGTGCGGTGGCAGTGCAATGTTACATTCTTATGAGTGCGCTCATTGCAGAAAATTTGGGTGGGAGCTCGCCTCAGACTGGGTGAAATTGTACCTGAGCCCTTATGTATTTTGCAATCCACAAAAAACGGATCTGCAAAAAATGTGGATGACATCCGTGTGCATTCCGTATTTTGTGGAACGGAACAGCTGTCCCCTAATAGATGAGTCCTATCATTGTCCGTAATGCAGACAATAATGGGACAAGTTCTATTTTTTACGGAAATGGAATGCACAAGGAGTAACTTCAGTTTTTTTTAAGGACCCATTGAAATGAATGGTTCTGCATACGGTCCGCATTTTGTGCGGATCTGTCATGGACAGAGCCATTCAGATAATGCAACTGTCTGCATCCGTTCAGAATGGATCCGTTTGTATTATCTTTAATATAGTCAAAATGGATCCGTCATGAACACCATTGAAAGTCAATAGAGGACGGATCCGTTTTCTATTGTGCTAGATTGTATCAGTAAAAATGGATCCGTCCCCGTTGACTTACATTGTGTGTCAGGACGGATCCGTTTGGCCTCTGTTTCATCAGACGGACAAGCAGCGTTTTGGTGTTCGCCTCCAAAGTGGAATGGAGACTGAACTGATGCAAACTGGGGAATTCTGAGCGGATCCTTTTCCGTTCAGAATGCAAACTGATCAGTTTTTTCGACCGCTTGTGAGAGCCCTGAACGGATCTCACAAACTGAAAGCCAAAACGCGAGTGTGAAAGTAGCCTTAGGGTACTTTCACACTAGCGTTTTTCTTTTCCGGCGCTGAGTTCCGTCCTAGGGGCTCAAATCCGGAAAAGATCTGATCAGCTTTATCCCCATGCATTCGGAATGGAGAGCAATCCGTTCAGGATGCATCAGGATGTCTTCAGTCTTTTTAGGAAACGTAGCATGTTGTATTTTTACCTCCGGCCAAAAATCCGGAACACTTTGACTGAACGCCGGATCCGGCATTTTTCCCATTGACTTGAATTAATGCCAGATCCGGCGTCGCGTGTTCCGTCAAAACGGATCCGGCTTTTGCATGTTAAACCTGAAAAAAAAAAGTCTGGATCCGTTTTTTTCAATGCATTTTTTTCATTATGATCAGAATCCTGATCAGGATTCAAATGTAATCCGTTTTCACACGTTTTTCCGTCAACTGAATTGCCCGCAGGATTCAAACAACGCTAGTGTGAAAGTACTCTTACATTAACCCCACAAATCAGAGTGTGGATTATACAATGGAGGACCTCCTTCCCTTCAGGCAAGACAGTTTTTTCACTTTTGCTGAGGATTTTTATTCTACCAGATGTATCTATATAGAATAACTTCTAGAAACGATCATGCCTGTGTGCTGTGTGGGAGCAATGGCTGAACGTTCCCTTGTCTGTGACTTCTGATCTGTGCGGTGGTCTCTGCTGTGTGGTTGGAATAGTGGACACGTGATGAGCAGGAAAGGAATGACATGGATTGTGCGGGTCAGGGAGGGTGCGGAGCGGGTTGCAGGGTGAGACGTTCTTAGGTCAGCCTGCCCCAAGTCTCCCCTGCGTTCTGGCAGCGTATTATGTGGACCTCGTACATCTGCTCGGCACACACAGCTGTGCTAGTGCTTCAGTCCCGCTCACACATGGAGAACCCTCGCTCTGCAATGGTGCTGCTCGATTCTACTAAGAGGTTTCCTTTTCTAAGTATGGGAGAGCGGGCACAGGCTGGGTGCCCACATGAAGGTAGCGGCACAATGTGGCACCTCTGCAGCTTGAGATCGTATAACAGAAACATGTGACTGTCTTCTCTTTGACCTCTCTTTTATATATAAAGTGATCTAGATCTTCAGCATCTTTAGTGACTTGGGAATGTCATCTGCAGCATCTTCCTCCAGGGCCCCTTCCCATTAGGTACAGAAAGCAATGGTGGTCGGTGTATTTTGGGTGTAGTTCCATGGGGGAATACATTGCTGTATGGACTGTCCGTGTGCAAGTCTTTACTTTGTCTGCTGTTTATTCAGGAGTCTAAGTTTATTTCATTTTAAGGCCTCATTCACACGACCGTAGTTTTGCTCCGCGTCTGTACATTTTTTTGCGGATCACACGCGGGCAGATTCATTTCTATGGGTCAGCAAAAACACGCGGACTGCACATGGATGTCTGTTTGGACTTTCCGCAAATTATAGTAAATGTTCTATTCTTTTCTGTTTTGCAGTCAAGGGAGTGAGAAAATTGCGGTGTGCACACAGCCGGTACCTGGGGTTTGCGGACTGGAGAATGGATACGGTCATTTGCATGAGGCCTAATGTTTTGTACTAATTTGCTTAGACATGGCTCTGATTGGTTTCATGGGAGAACCCTATGGCCTCTTACAGGCGAACGATACGGATTGGCTCCGGATACGTTCAGGGAAACTCGCATCATTTTGCAAGCAAGTTCAGTCAGTTTTGTCTGCGTATGCGTTCAGTTTAATGCAATGCGTTTTTGTTGTGTTTTTCACTCGCGTGATAAAAAACTTAAAGGTTTACAAGCAACATCTCTTAGCAACCATTAGTGAAAAACGCATCGCACCCGGACTGTATCCAGATTACATCCGGATCCAATGCGTTTTTAGCTGAAGCCCCATTCACTTCTATGGGGGCAGAGCTGCGTGAAAAATGCAGACTATAGAACAGGCTGCAATTCACACGCAACGCAGAAATGATGCGTGAAAAAAAACATGTGCACAGATCCATTGAAATAAATGGGTCAGGATTCAGTGCGGGTGCTATGCGTTCACTTCACAAATCGCACCTGTGCGGAAAACTCGCTTGTGTGAACGGGGCCATAGGTACCTTTCACACAAGCGAGTTCCACGCATTGTACTTGCAGCCTGTGTCAGCGAGAGCACCCGTTCTGACCTCCCAGCACTGACAGGGTCGCATATCATTATATTGGTTTATGTTGCCATGTAACCCTTACAGTCCTGGAATGTACTGGATAACACTGACAGCATTATGTCAGTGTTATCCAATACGTTCCAGAACTCTAAGGGTCCATTCACACGTCCGCAAAATGGATCCGCATCCGTTCCGCAATTTTGCGGAACGGGTGCAGACCCATTCATTTTCAATGGGGCCGGAATGTGCTGTCCGCATCCACATTTGCGGATCCGCACTTCCGCATCCGTGCTTCTGTTTCCGCAAAAAAATAGAACATGTCCTATTCTTGTCCGCAATTGTGGACAAGAACAGCCATATTCTATTAGTGTCGGCAATGTGCGGTCCGCAAAATGCGGATCGCACATTGCCGCTTTCCGTGTTTTGCGGATCCGTGGCTCCGTGTATCCGCAAAACAGGAATGGAGCCTAAGGCCTCTCTCACACGTCAGTGTTCGGTCAGTGATTTCCATCAGTGATTTTGAGCCAAAACCAGGTGCGGCTCTAAACACAGAACAGGGGCAGATCTTTACATTATACCTTATGTCTGTGGAGGCTCCAATCCTGGATTTGGCATCACAATCACTGACGGACATCACTGACCAAAACACTGAGGTGTGAATGAGGCCTAAGGGTTACATAGCATCATAAATCAGTATAATGCTATGCGACCCCGTCAGTGCTGGGAGGTCAGAACGGGTGCTCTCACTGCAAGTTCAATGCGCGGAACTCGCTTGCGTGGAAGGGGCCTAAGGTGCCACATTTTGTGCCTATAGGCTACTCAGGTGTATTACCTGGTACTATATCTTCTGCATTGTGTTGCTGCTAAATAATTAAAGTGATTGTCCAGGATTTTCCTATTGATGGCCTGTTCTCAGGATAGGCCATCAATATCTGATCGGTTAGGGTCCAACACCCCTGCTGATCAGCTGTCCTTGCAGTAGCTACAGTGCCGGAACTACGCAGCGCCGTCCATTGTGTAGTGGCCAGAGCTGGATACTACAGTGCCGCTCTCATTCACTTCTATGGGACCAGCTCTGCAGTATCCAGCTCCTTCCACTACACAACGGGTGACGCTGCGTAGTTCAGGCGGCATGGCTACTGCAGAGCTGCCGACCAGCAGGGTGTCCATAGGGTAGGCCGTCAGTAGTAAAATCCCAGAAAACCTCTTCAACATGTTTCTAAATTGCATCATTATAAAAAAAAAACAATAAACAAAATGTAAAGTAAAATGTCAATTTTGATTTTAAACTAATTAATAGATGCCAGGATTACTCAATACACCCGTTACACTGTGTTTGTTCCAAAACCAGGATCAGGTGAAAGAGTGAAGAGAAGTGTAAGGGCCCCCCGGAGTCCATACAACTCCCTTGCACTTAGCCACATGGCCTCCGTGCGCTGCTATAAAGGCTATGTTGTGTGTATACACAGGAGGCCAATGGAATAGGCCACCATTTTTTTGCTGCCAGATTAGTACAGAATCTAGTCGGGAAAAAAATAAAGAGCTGTGATACAGCCTTGCCCATGGGTCCTGAAGGAGAGCGTTAGGCTTAACGTGCAGCATTTGGTTGTGTTTTTCAGTGTTTTTTTTTTTTTTATGCTGCATGGCAATACTGTTATAAGCATAGTAGCCTTAAAGGGTTGTATCAATTCAGCAAATGGCATTTATCATGCAGAAAAACGGCGCAGGTTGACGTGTATCTCCAACCTAAATTTCTGATTTGAGAATGTCCTTTTAGTGGACAGCTGCAGTATAAATGTTAGGAATAACCTTAAAGGGGTTGTCTTACTTCAGCACTTACTAATGTATTGTGATTGTCCATATTGCCTCCTTTGCTGGATTGATTCCTTTTTCCATCACATTATACACTGCTCGTATCCAGGGGTTACGACCACCCTACAATCCAACAGCGGTGGCCGTGATGGCACACTATATAATGTGCAAGCACAACCAGTGCTCCTGGATTTCAAGATGGTCGTAAACCATGGAAATGAGAAGTGAATAATGCAATGGGAAAATCAATCCAGCCAGCAAAGGAGGCAATATGGACAATCACAATACATTAGTAAGGCTATTTTTACATCTGCATTTTTGCTGGATCCGGCAGGGGATCAGCAAAAACGCATCCGGTCCATAATATAACTGTCTACATCCATTCAGAATGACTCCATGTGCATTCCGTTTCCATATGTCCATTCTGCAAAAAAATAGAACATGTCCTATTCTTGTCTGTTTTGCATTGTCATGAAGGCATTGCCATCCGTTTTTTTTTTTTTTGCGGATCCGAATTTTGCAGACCACAAAATACATACGATCATGTGCATGAGACCTTATATTGCGTTTCATCCATCTTGATCAGTATTCCCATGACGCACACAAAAGCGCTGCTTGCAGTGGTTTTGTGTCCGGCATTCTGGAAACTCCATTCCGTTCAGTTCAGTTTTGTCCCCATTGTCAATGAACGAGGACAAAACGGAAGTGTTTTCCTCCAGTTTTGAGATCCTCTGGCGAAAGGAGAAATGCATATATGAATGTAGCCTAAGTACCTTGTATTAACTTTCTCTACATTTGCTGAAGCCAGACAATCCCTTAAAGGGAACCTGTCATCAACGTTATGCTGACCTCACTGAAAGCAGCATAAATTAGTGACAGAAATGCTGATCTCAGCGCTGTGTCCCTCATGAGCTAAAAGTAAGTGGTTGCTGAGA
This sequence comes from Bufo gargarizans, assembly GCF_014858855.1. Taxonomy (NCBI): domain Eukaryota; kingdom Metazoa; phylum Chordata; class Amphibia; order Anura; family Bufonidae; genus Bufo; species Bufo gargarizans. The sequence continues at coordinate 101,513,450 of NC_058083.1, forward strand.
ACCAGCATCATAAACATTACAGCCCAGGGCTTGAGAAGAGTCACATCTACCTGAGAAGAGTCCTGGTTATACATAATCTCCTGCTCTCCCCGTCCATCTGCTGATGATTGGCAGTTCTCTCCTAGACAGAAAGGGAGGAAACTAGGTAGAAGACTGTCAGCCATCAGCAGGTGGGCAGGAGAGCAGGAATTCATGAATAACCAGGACTCTTCTCAGGCGGCCGGGACTCTTATCCAGAGCCAGTCTGCAATGATTGTGATGTTGGTTCTCGGCAACCACTTCCTTTTAACTTATAAATGACAGAGCCGCTGAAATCATCTCACCTGTCTCTACTTTATACTGCAGTTAGTGTGGGCAGCATAAAGTTGATGACAGGTTCCCTTTAAATCCACCCTTTTTCTCAAATGTCTTGTTTTATATGCACTCAAGGCAGAGGAGGTGGCAAAATGAATGCCTCCTGGAAATAATATGAAAGTTATATTTATTTCCTTTTTACATTCTACCACAGATTAGGACGCAGTAGATAATGGAAGGGGAGCATATCATAGAAAGCTTTTTTACTGTAGTGTCCCTATATAATATTGACTTCCATACGTGCTTGCTCATTCTGTTGTTCATCGATGCTTACACATTCATTTTTTGCTGTGCCAGGGTAAAGAGCGGAAAAAGTTCCCATCGAAAAATCCCTGTTTACTGTACGGACTAGATAAGGACTCGTTGAGAAAATATTTTTTTCTCAGCTAATTTGCTTTGTAGATTAATTACAAAACGTATAATATCCTCCCCAAATAGACAGCTGCAGCAATTTCAGGAGATGCTTCTCATCGCCCCCATGTGTTATTTATCACACCTCCTCAAAGGCGCCAACAACCGCATTAGCCAGATATAGCCGAGCCCTTACTAGATTAGGTTTAGCATAGGAAATTTCTCTGTTTTCCAATGATCACACAATAGGGTCTTGCTGTGATTTTGGGAAAAATTTTTGATGCTATTTTCTTGAAATTGGCACAGTTTTACCATATTTTTTTTTTTTAAATCAAATCCTAAAGCGTAAACTACACGTGCCTTACTGATTAGGAAGCCTGCACTACGTTCATAACTGGCCGGTGGCTACTTTCACACATTCTGGTTGTAGCATGGTTTCTTTCTGGTTGAGCCACAATTATAACACAACTGCAACGAAAAATGCTGCAGTTTAGGGAAAAATGTGGGTAATCCATGAATAGTGCTGAAAAGCCTAGATCAGGGATCAGCAATCTCTGGCACTCCAGCTGTTCTGAAACTACGACTCCCAGAATCCCCTATTCATTTCTATGGGAGTTATAAGAACAGCTGAGCAAGTGTGGATGCTGGGAGTTGTAGTTTCACAACAGCTGGAGTGCCGAAGGGGATGCTCAACCTGCGGCCCTCCAGCTGTTGCAAAACTACAACTCGTATCTATGCAGTAAGCTTGGTTCTGGTACCATATCTAATCAATAAGCTTAACCCCTTCAGAACTCAGCCATTTTTTACTTTCTGGACAGAGCCTATTTTTGCAAATTATTATTATTATTTACTATTAAAGCGCCATTCATTCCATAGCGCTGTACATATGATAAGGGATGCAGGTACATAATACAAAACAAATACAGACTGGTACAGGAGAGAGGGCCTTGTCCGTGAGGGCTTGCAATCTACAAGTCTGATATATGTCACTTTGGAAAACTTTTACTTATGCCTCTTGCACACACTTTTTTTTTCTGTTTCCGTTCCGTTTTTGCTGGTTCCCTTTGCGGTCCATATGCAAAACCATTCATTTCAATGGTTCTGCAAAAAAAAAAAACGGAATGTACTCCGTATGCATTCTGTTTCCGTATATCCGTTCCACTAAATGATAGAACTTGTCCTATTATTGTCCGCAAATAACGTTCCGTCGCTCCATTCAAGTCAATGGATCCGCAAAAAATACGGAATTCATACGGAACACATCCGTATGTCATCCGTTTTTTGCGGATCCATGCCCACTTTGCCCATGTGTTTACTGTTTACAAACATTACAGTAATGATTACAATTTTTTTGTTTCCGTTTGCGATCCGCAAAAAACAGATCGCATACGGAAACCATACAGAGATTTTTTGCGGAGGAATGGAAACGAAAACACAACGGAAACAAAAACCAGAACAACGGATCCATGAAAAACGGACCGCAAAACACAGCAAAAGACAATCGGCCGTGTGCAAGAAGCCTTATCCACACAATTCTGAGATTGTTTTCTCGTGACACAATGTACTTTATGTTAAAGGTAAATTGGAGTCGATATGTTTTACATTTATTTATTTTAAAAAATTCAAAATTTATGGAAAATTTGAAAAAATTTGCTATTTTCTAAATTTGAATTTCTCTGCTTTCAAGACGGATAGTGATACCTCAGAAATTAGTTAATAATTAAAATTTACCTTTTGTCTACTTTTTGTTGGCATCATTTTGTGAATGTCATTTTATTTTTGTAGGACGTTAGAAGGCTTAGATTTTTAGAAGCAAATTTTCCCAATTGAGTTTTGAAGTCACTTTGTGGGGCTTAAGCCTCATGCACACGACCGTTTTTCGGGCAGATTTTGCGGCTCAGGTGCAGACCCATTCACTTCAATGGGGCCGCAAAAGATGCGGACAGCACTCCGTGTGCTGTCCGCATATGTTGCTCCGTTCCGAGGCAAAAAAAATATAGCATGTCCTATTCTTGTTTATTTTGGGCCGCCCGTTCCGTTCCGCAAATTGGGGAAGGCACACGGGTGGCTTCTGTTTTTTGAGGATCCACGGTTTGCGGACCGCAAAAAACAGAACGGTCGTGTGCATGAGGCCTTACGTAGTAGAAACCACCCATTAATTACTCCATTCTAGAAACTACACCCCTCAAGTTATACAAAACTGATTTTTACAAAAGTTGTTAACCCTTTATATGTTTCACAAGAATTAGAGGAAATTGGAGGCGAAATGTAAAAATTTCACTTGTTTTAATCCATTTTTTCCTGTAAAGCAGAAATGGTTAACAGCCAAACAAACCTGAATATTTATTACCCTTATTCGGCAGTTTACAGAAACACCCCCTGTGTGGTCATAAACTGCTATATGGGCACACAGCAGGGCTCAGAAGGAAAGGAGCACAATATTGTTTTTGGAGGGCAGATTTTGCTTGAATGGTTTTAATGCACCATGTTGCTATTGATCGGCCTCTGGACACCAGTACAGCCGTTTTCTGACAACCATATATTTTATTTTTATTTCAACAGAACTTTATGATTGGTTCTATTTTGTGGTACATACAACTTTTTGGTCACTTTTTATTTAGCTTTTTGGGAAGCAGGATAAAGAAAAGGCGATTGCAATTTCTTTTTGGGATTTGTTATTGCAGCGAACACCGTGCAGGAAAAATGACACATTATCTTTATTCGGTCAGTATGATTACAGTGATATTCATTTTAAAACATGTTTTAGTACGTTTTACCGCTTTTACACAAAGCATTTTTGAAAAAAAAATTCTTGTTTCTGTGTCACCATTTTCTGAAAGCCATATTTTTTATATTTTTTTTCTGCCGACCGTCTTGTGTGAGGCATTTTTTTAAGTTTTCATTGGCACCATTTTGGGGTACATAGTACTTTTTGACCGCTCACTATTATGCTTTTTGTAAGGCAAGGTGACAAAAAAATGGCTGTTCTGACACAGTTTTTTTTTTTTTCCAGCATTCACCTGAAAGTGTAGACCATTAGATACTTTTAAAGAGCAGGTCATTATGGACACAGCTATACCTACAGTAATATGTCTTACACAATATAACCTTTTTTTGAAAAACAAAAAGCTGTTTTTGTGTTGTAATTTTCTGAGACAAATTTTTTTATTTTTGTGTCAATTGTCTTGTGTAGGGGCTCATTTTTTGCAGGAAGAGGTGATGTTTTCAGTGGTATCATTGTGGGGTACATTGTGCTTTTTGATCGCTTGCTACTACACTTTTTGTAAGGCAAGGTAACCAAAAAATTGCTATTTTGGCGTGGTATTTTATAAAAAAATTTACGGTGTTCATCTGATAGGGCAGATCACGTGATATTTTGATAGAGTCTGTCATTATGGGTGCAGCAATATCTGATACTGTATGTCAGACCCCCAATCTTCATCAGACCACCAAATCAGACCTACACTTTTCATCAGACCCCCAGTCTTCATCACACTCCTAAATCAGACCCCAATATAATAATAATAATCTTTATTTATATAGCGCCAACATATTCCTTTACACTTCAGGGGTTCATGTAAAAACAGTCATAAATAACACAGTAACAGACAAGTGAATAATTACAACAAGAGGAATGAGGACCGTCCTTGCAAGAGCTTACAATCTATGAAGATATAGGTGTGACACTAAAGGTAAAAGTGCTTGTTTTGTACAATGGTCCAGCCATCTTGGGAAAATAGGGGAGTACATATAAAGCTGCATGAGCCGGTCACCAGTCAATATATGAAGTACTTCTGCGTGTGTGGGTGCGGTGGAGAGTTTGGTGGAAGATCAGGTTCAGGAAATTATAGATGGGCTATATATGGAGAGTAGTTAGATCATGGGATGTGAAAGGTCACCCTAAAAAGACCTCAGATCAGACTCCCAAATCAGACCCTCAATCCTCATAAAACTGCAAATTAGACCCTCCATCTTCATCAGACCTCAGATCAGACCTTACATCAGACCCACAATCCTTATCAGACCTCAAATCAGACCCTCAATCATCAGACCTCATAATAGACCCTCAAATCAGACCCTCAATCCTCATAAAACTGCAAATTAGACCCTCCATCTTCATCAGACCTCAGATCAGACCTTACATCAGACCCACAATCCTTATCAGACCTCAAATCAGACCCTTAATCATCAGACCTCATAATAGACCCTCAAATCAGACCCTTAATCCTTATCAGACCCAGCAGATCAGACCCTGCAGATCAGACCCTGAATTTTCATCAGATCTCCTGCTCCGGACGCTGGCGCCACTCTGGAGATCCATAACGCTTTTCCTGCAGCGCTGTACTGTGATCTGACATCACACAACATAAGGTCATAGTGTGCTGATGATGTCAGGACACAACTCTGTGCCCGGAGAAGGCCAGGAAGCGGCGAGTAAAGCCAGCACTATGAGTGCTATATTCACTGCTGCCCTGTCCATAATGGAAGTGTTCATTAGTATTCGCTCAATAAGACAGGAAGGTGGGAAAAAGTGCATCTTATGGAGAGAAAAGTGTGGTAACCTACCTATAATTGCTTGGGGTAGGGTATATCATAATTATTTTGCCAGTAATGTTATTTTTTCATCCAAAAGACTGTTCTAATAGCTATTCAAGCTTGGTTCTGTGTCATATCTAATCTTAAAGTGCGGTTCTGTTGCCATACAAATCTAAAAAGCTTTGTTCTGGTGCCATATCTACTCAGCAAGATTAGTTCTGGTAGCAATCTAATCAGTAAGTTTGGGTTTGTTACCATATCTAATCAGTAAGCTTGTTTATCCATGTCTTCACAAATCAGCTCGCTAAAGCACCCAGAAAACTGTTGATAACTCTTAACTTTAAGGTTTGTTTCCAATAACCTCACATCTACAATAACCTTTCACATAAGGTTTACAATAACCTTTCACATCTAATCGTCTGACTCAGTGGCCATATAGGCAGACCACGCAGCTGCTATGGGGCCCGTGAAGAAGAGGGGCCCGCAGAGGAGGAGAAGCCCCGCCTCCTAATTGCTCCTGTCTATCTTTCTAAAGCTAAAGGACCTTTGATGATGTCTTCACAGGTCCTGTAAGGGAACTTCACAGTGTAAAGTGTAGTTCCCAGGTTAGAACAGTGCATCTGCCAGGACCTGTGATGACTTCTTCAACATCACAGGTCCTGCAGGATCTAGCAATGGAACTGCACCAAAAATTGTGTAGTTCCTAGGTCACAAAGGTACATCTGCCAGGACCTGTGATGACATCATCACAGGTCCTTCAACCCCTAACAGCAAGTATTGAAGTTCACAATCAGCTCTGCATTGAACAATACAGACTGTAATGGAGTGGTAAGAGGAGGTCCTCCACTTCTCGTCATTTACCACCACCCCCACCCCCCCCCCCCACCCCCCAGCCAGGCCCTGTTTTTACTCATTGCTAACTCATGTATAATACTTCAGACAGTTACAGTGACCACTACATCATGTTCCTAACACACACAGTGACCATAATGTATAAATGAGCACATATATCTGTACACACTGCATCTACAGTATTATACATTGTATGTCTCAAATCAATACACTGCTCTATATATATATATATATATATATATATATATATACAGTGGATATAAAAATTCCACACACCTATAAACTGTACTACTCAATTAAAAAACAAACTGAAATCTTTTAGGTAGAGGGAAGAAAAAATATAAAAATAAAATAATATGGTTGCATAAGTGTGCACACCCTTAAACTAATACTTTGTTGAAGCACCTCTTGATTTTATTACAGCACACAGTCTTTTTGGGTATGAGTCTATCAGCATGGCACATTTTGACTTGGCAAGATTTGCCCACTCTTCTTTGCAAAAACACTCCAAATCTGTCAGATTGCGAGGGCATCTCCTGTACACTGCCCTCTTCAGATCACCCCACAGATCGGATTCAGGTCTAGGCTCTGGCTGAGCCATTCCAAAACTTTAATCTTCTTCTGGTGAAGCCATTCCTTTGTTGATTTGGATGTATGCTTTGGGTCGATGTCACGCTGAAGATGAAGTTCCTCTTCATGTTCACCTTTCTAGCAGAAGCCTGAAGGTTTTGTGCCAATTTTGACTGATATTTGGAACTGTTCATAATTCCCTCTAGCTTAACCAAGGCCCCAGTTCCAGCTGAAGAAAAACAGCCCCAAAGCATGATGCTACCACCACCATGCTTCACTGTGGGTATGGTGTTCTTTTGGTGATGTGCAGTGTTGTTTTTGCGCCAAACATCGCTTTTGGAATTATGGTCAAAAAGTTCAACCTTGGTTTCATCAGACCATAACACCAGAAACGTGATGGGATAGACAAAGGAAGAAGAGATCCTGAGGGCCGAGTATGAGTCACCTTGGCACGTGCACAGGTCTCACAAGCTGCCACACAGCCCTCAACACTCTTACGTAAACACGGCCACCAGAATCTCTGAGAAATAAGATCAACAGTGGATCTGCTCCCAGGGTGTCCAGCAAGAACAGTATCATGATGTTCCTTAAACACCTTGTTATGAAGCTCAGAAGGAACAAACAACTTCCCTGGGGGACAAGTATTAGGGGCCTCTCCCTGAACTTCTAACACTTCCGCCTCCAGTTCAGGATAGAGGGTGGATACAACCCCCCCATCAGCCAAAATCGGACCAGGAACCTCAGTATGGCGGATCCACTGAGAATGCATCCGTCTGCCAGCGCTCAGCCTCCGCTCCGCTCAGTGAGCGGACACCTGAATGCTGCAAGCAGCGTTCGGGTGTCCACCTGGCCGTGCGGAGGCGAGCGGATCCGTTCAGACTTATAATGGAAGTCAATGGGGACGGATCCGCTTGAAGATGACACCATATGGCTCAATCTTCAAGCGGATCCGTCCCCCATTGACTTTCAATGTAAAGTCTGAACGGATCCGCTCAGGCTACTTTCACACTTAGAAAATTTTTCTAAGTTATAATGCAGACGGATCCGTTCTGAACGGAGCCACCGTCTGCATTAATATGAGCGGATCCGTTCAGAACGGATCCGCTCGAACGCTAGTGTGAAAGTAGCCTTAGTCATCTCAGTCAGAGGTTTGACAACAGTGGAATAATTCAAGATACGTTTTCTGTAGTAATTGGTAAACCCGAAAAACCTGATAAGCACTTTCTGATTCTCGGGCAGATCACATTCCAAGACCGCACAGACTTTTTTGGGATCCATGCGAAAGCCCGAAGCGGAAAGCAGGTAATCTCTTGAACAGCAAGGAATCTCTTGAACACACATTTTTCTATTTTGGCATATAACTTATTCTCCCGGAGGATCAGCAAGACTTGTCTCAAATGATCCTGATGACTCTCCATGTCGGGCGAATAAATCAATATGTCATCCAGGTATACAACATCAAACCTTCCCACCAAATGATGAAAAATGTCATTGATGAAATGTTGAAATACTGCCGAGGCATTGGTCAAACCAAAAGGCATGACCAAGTTCTCAAAATGACCCACAGGAGTATTAAAAGCTGTCTTCCATTCATCCCCCTCTCTGATTCTTACCAGATTATATGCCCCTCTTAGGTCTAATTTAGAAAACACCCTAGCTCCAACAATCAGGTTGAACAAATCTGGGATCAGGGGAAGGGGATAAGGATCACGGATAGTGATGCGATTTAACTCTCGGAAATCTAGACACGGTCTCAATGTCCCATATTTTTCTTTACAAAAAAGAACCCTGCTGCCATAGGTGACTTAGATGGTCTGATGTGTCCCTTTGCCAAACTCTCAGTAATGTACTTTCGCATAGCAACTCTTTCGGGTTCAGACAGGTTATACAACCGAGACTTTGGCAACTTAGCTCCGGGAATTAGATTGACAGGGCAATCATATTCTCTATGAGGGGAACACATCAGAGAAATCAGAGAGAAACGGGGGCAACATCTTAGTGGATATCCCAGCAAGAGATGTGATGAGACAGTTGTCCATATGGTAAAAAAGTCCAGCAATGAAGATACCAAAGTTATACCGAATCAGGGTATTTGTGTACAGAGCAAATAGTCCAGCAAGGGTACCCTGTTATATCAAAAGATGACTAAATTTAATAAGAAATGTAAAAATATACATGTACAAAAGAACTCTATATAATTAATCCGAGGTAAGGGGCCAGGATATAGTCAGATGCACTGGGTAAGTGGTGGGTAAAAAAGGGGGGAAAGAAATCCCTAGCACTGATACCCTAAACTGGTCCTCTGCCCAGGGACGTCTCCTTGTGGTGGGGACGCCCTGTCCACGTACCTAATCTCCACCTCCTGGCTGTCCCTAGTGAAGTGAACGGTGGAGGGAGATAGGTAATAAGTGGTGCCCTAACGGATAACTAGCACACAATGAGAGAGTTTGAAAGGTGTCCACTGTATACTGCCCTCGTGACAATATGCCAGGAGGTACAGGGTACACCAAGAGGATAAAAAATACTATATACGAACAGACACACGCACAAAGAAACACAGATATAATAAACGATAGATGACCTACAACCCCGACGCGTTTCACCCATACCAGTGGGATCATCAGGGGGTTATACGGGGTAGGTGTACTAGTGACCGGGAGCCCATGACTGTGGCTATAGCAGGCCCAGTCCAATGATACGTGCGTAAATAAATGCGTTGATAGATAATCACTTATAACACGACAACAGACCCAGTATTGGTAAGTAGTTGCCTAATGGCAAATTACATACGGTCACTCGGCGGCATGGTTAGTGAAGTCGACCACCAGTTGTCCATATGGTGATCACTCCAGCCCTTGATCTGTCTCGCTTGCCAATCAATGACAGGATTATGTTTGGACAACCATGGCAACCCTAGAACCAGAGGGGCCGGCAGACCCTTCCTTATAAAACAAGAAATACCCTCAACATGAGAATCCCCCATCCTTAACTGGATATCCTGCACCATGTGAGTCAAAGATTTTTGAGAAAGAGGGGCAGAATCAATAGCAAACACTGAGATCTCTTTGTCCAGTGCATTAGATTTAAAACCATGCATCAGGACAAACTGGTAATCCATGGTTAACCCCTGCCCCGCTGTCCAAAAATACCTCCACATCAATATTTTTGGAATCTAGCGCCACCCTGGCAGGCAGGAGAAAACGGGTACTACCAGTAAAAGACAAGAGCATGTTCTCAGATTCCCCAACAACTCTGCCAAGAGTTAGAGAACAAAACTTATTGGTAACTCTTTTTTTTTTATTGTCGTCTACATATTTTACATAGGGACAAACATTAACAAAATGACCCCCTTTACCACAAAAAAACGGAGTCTCTTTCTAGCCCTGAAGTTCTTATCACCAGGGTCTGGAGAGACCCGTCCCAATTTCATGATTGCATAGGATCTTCTCCAGACATGGGCTTAGGTGTCTCAGTACCCCGAGAGTCAGAGGGGACCGACCTCCCTTCAGGTAATATGTCTCGAGGGAACAGAGTCTTGCACCTTCTCCTCAGACGTCTATCAATTCGTACCGCAAGAGACATGGCAGCCTCTATTGAAACAGGATTTTCATGGAGTGCTAGAGCATCTTTTAGTCTCTCAGAAAGCCCCTTACAGAACTGACTCCGGAGGGCAGGGTCATTCCACTCAGAATCAGTTGCCCACCTTCTGAATTCAGAGCAGTAGGACTCAGCAGACCGATTTCCCTGATGCAAGCCACGCAACATAGATTCAGCCAGAGAAACTCGATCTGGGTCGTCATAAATAAGTCCCAGGGCTCTGAAAAAAGCATCCACCGACCGGAGGGATTGGGATCCGGTCGGCAAAGAAAAGGCCCAGGATTGAGCGTCACCTTTCAATAAAGAAATAACGTTCCCCACGAAAATAAAGTTTACATGACTCCCTGAACTAAAGGAAGTTATCACTTCCTCTGGCAAATCGGTCCGGGAGGGCGATCTTAGGTTCAGAGCAGGTCTGGACTCCACTGGCGGAGACAGATGCCCGACACCTTGCAACAGTTTCACGGAGGTCTGCTATCTCCAGCGACAACACCTGCATGTAATCCACCAGTGTAGAAACAGGATCCATGACAACACAGAGCAGAGGAAACAGTAACGGTATTGGGCGGCTAATAATGTTGCGGGAAGTACGGGGAAGGAAGGACAACCAAAAGGAACCACAACAAAACAACAACAGACTAGGCCCCAAACCTAGGGAAAAGAGGTCACCTCCTAGCAATCCCTGAATATCTCTCCCTAAGCTGCTATCAACATGTGCAAATCTCAAAGGTAGAAATGCACATACACCGGAACCTGAGTCTGCTGAAACACTGCACCAAACCCTCAGCTTAGGGAACAGGGAAAGAGCCAACCGGCTCCTTTCAAACTGAAGGAGCCAGAGTCTCCCTGAGGCCTAGCTTTGAGAAGCAACTGGAACAGGAGACCCACCACACAAGCAGAGCACTCCATAGAAGAGCTATCAGCCGGAGGGAAACCAGTGAGAGGTGGAACATATAAAGATCCACCTGACTAATAATGAGCAACACCTGCGAAGGGGTGGAACCTGTCAGCAACAATGAAAACAATAGAGATCTGTCAGATTGACTCTTGAGTCTTCTGTCTATCTGAATTTCTAAGATCTCTCCCAGAGCCGGTGGTGACAATACCTCACATAGTACACTGCTGTATATACTATATATCTGTACACACTGCATCTATTATACCTCGTACCTCACATATCAGTACACTGCTGTATATATATTGCTTCACACTGCATCTATTATACCTCGTTCCTTACATATCAGTACACTGCTGTATATACTATATATCTGTACACACTGCATCTATTATACCTCGTTCCTTACATATCAGTACACTGCTGTATATACTATATACCAGTACACACTGCATCTTTTATACCTCTTTTGTTTATCAGGGCTGTTTTGTAATCGCAATCCGGCCCTGCTGGCATAGATTATAAAACGCAGCAGCAAGCATAGTTCATGGAACAAAGGGAGAGGCCTGGAATGGGTAGTGGGAGGGGCTATAAAAAGGGAATGGGGACCCAATTTAGATACTTGCTATGGGGCCCAGTGATTTCTATGTACGCTCGTGGTCTGACCACTGAAAAAAATAAAATCTAACTGGATCCTGGAGGATCTGTCATGTCCTCAGAGAAATATGCAGTTTTTTCTTCCTAGCCTCCCCATTTGGCTGCCATCGTCGGCTTTAGTTTTGCCACCCAATAGCAGTGAACTGTCGAGTAGGCGGCCTCCAGCGCTCAGTGTCAATGTCTAAAAGCAGGGGACAAATAATTTTCATTTTAGTGTACATATATCTTGTTGATTAGATTTTTTGAAAACTAATGGCAAAAACAATCTATTCTGCCGATTCTTTTTGCAATTTAAATTCACACCTTTTACCACGTGGCCTAAATAGTGCGCTATCTTTATTCTATGGGTCAACATGTTTATAGTGATACCAAATGTGAATCGTTTCAACAAAAATAGCACATTTCATGGATAAAAAACTTTTTTTGTTGTGTTATTTGGGGACAGAGGAATAAAAAAAAAACAATTATACCATTGTTTGTTGCATTTAAATAAATATGTTATTTGGATCATTACGAGTGTGGTGATACCATATATTTGTGTTTGTGGGGGTAGGTAACTAAATGCTTTTGCTAAAGAACTTACTTTTTTTAATGGAAAATATATTTTTTTTCACTTGTGAGCACTTTTATTTAATAAGAATGATTCAATGTATTCAAAGAAGCACTCCAGCAATATTCTAGCAGAGTAAACTGTTTCATTCCAGCTCAGTTGCATCCATTTTGAATCCGTTCATTATTGGTAGCGGAGTCATGTGATCTCTAGTCTGACCACCGGTCCAGAGCCCATTCTCCAGTGTAGACAGATCAGTCTGTGTGCGGCTGACTTATATTGAACTACTGGATTACATCATCACCTATGAAATTTATTTTGACAACTCCCAGACTCCTCTCCTTCCCACCAAGTTCCTTTCTATGTCCACCCATGCAGAGCGTACTGCTTCAGATATAATTTCGGCCTTATCTAAGATAATATAATGATTATCTGCACAGTTATAAAACTTCCTTCCTCTACTATATGTGTGTGTGTGCAAATTCTGCCGTGTGTATTCTGTGAGAAGAAGCTTCACACTGCTCCCCCTTGTAAGAGCTGACAGTGAGAAACCTATCACAAGCAGGAGGCAGGAAAGACAGACTGAAGCTGCATCACATAGAATACACTGTGAAGTGTGAATTGGGGCAAAAGTTCAGTGTCACTAATAATATATCACATGCCGCCTTCAGTGTGATGAGACTCTTCTGTCTCTCAGAAGGTAGAAGCATGATAGAATATGTAGACTGCATTAGGGTACTTTCACATTAGCGTTTTTCTTTTCCGGTATTGAGTTCCCCCACAGGGGAAACTGATCAGCTTTATCCTAATGCGTTCTGAATGGAGAGCAATCCGTTCAGGATGCATCAGTTCAGTCCCTCTTACATTTTTTGGCCCGGAGAAAATACCACAGCATGCTGCAGTTTTCTCTCCGGCCAAAAACCCTGAACACTTGCCGGAATGCAGGATCCGGCATTAATTTCCTTCGAAATGCATTAATGCTGGATCCGGTGCTAAGTGTTCCAGAAAACCGGATCCGGTTTCCAGATCTGCGCATGCGCAGACCTTTAAAAATGTGAAAAAAATAAATGCCGGATCCGTTTTTCCGTAAGACAACCGGTAAGATGGATCCAGTATTCCAATGCATTTGTCAGACTGATCTGCATCACAAATGCATCCGTTTGCGTCCGGATTGCCTGCGACGGAACTGCCTGCCGGGATCCTCTGCCGCAAGTGTGAAAGTACCCTTAGGGGAACCATATGTGAGGGGAAATCAATCAAAATGGCAGACAACCCAAAAGGGCACATCAAATGACATTATATATTATTCTTTAAAAATAGCCTATGTTGTTTAAGTATTTTTATGATTTTTCCTTTTGCTAGAGCACCGCTTTAGTTATTTATTAGTCCTGCTAGGGAACTTCACAATGTCATCATATGTGGTCACTTCAATATTGCTTTGGTATACTCCATATACCAAAGCTTTATTGACTAGTGAGGGCTTTCAGGCACCCCAATTCCCAATCCTGGAGCAATGGGTGCATGTTCCTGGTTGGCTGATTACTTCCTATCCAAGTGTACACATGTGAACATGGGACCAACACAGGATGTCTTCAGCTGCCAAGTGCACATGTAACAGGTCAGCCGGTGTCATAGGTACAAAACTGCTGACAGATGCCCTTTTAGACCTTTTCAGGGCTGGTCATTATAGGGTTCTACTCCTTAGATGTCTCGGTCCTTAGATGTCGCATCTAAGTGTTTAAATGGTGGAGATCGGCATTATCTCCTATGTTGGCTGTATAAGGCTACATGCACACGACTGTGCCGTTTTTTGCGGTCCGCAAACCGCGGATCCGTAAAAAACGGAAGCCGCCTGTGTGCCTTCCGCAATTTGCGGAACGGGCACCCCATTGTAGACATGCCTATTCTTGTCCGCAAAACGGACAAGAATAGGACATACTATATTTATTTTGCGGGGCCACAGAAAGGTGCAACGGATGCGGACAGCACACTGAGTGCTGTCCGCATCTTTTGAGGCCCCATTGAAGTGAAAGGGCCCGCACCCGAGCCGCAAAAACTGCAACTCAGATGCGGACCCGAAAAACGGTTGTGTGCATGAGGCCTAACTGTGATGATGGGATTGGCATATCTCGTGTAGTGCATGAGTCCTAGTGCGTGAGCCCTCCCCTCCACATAAAGTTACATCGTGGCGAGTAAAGAGGGTAAACTGGCTTCTAATTTGTAGCCCACCCTAAGAAAATGGCCTGAGCACGTCTATGAATGTGTCAGGCGTATAATTATTACTTGGATACAATGCTAGCGATATTATTTGGGCATAGTGAACAATTATTATGTGGGCATGGTATATCATAGTGTGAGCGCAGTATACCATGTGTCGGAATTGTGTGTGTGGAGTTGTTTGGAACAGTTATTTGGCAAAGTGTAGAAAACAATCATAAACTCAGCTGTGTTCATTTCCATAGTCAGCTCTACTACATCTGTACTTCTCACGGTCAGCATTACTACATCTGTGCTTATAGTCAGCTCCACTACATCTATAATAGTCAGCTCTACTACATCTGTACTTCTCATAGTCATCTCTACTACATCTGTACTTCTGATATTCCGCTCTATTACATCTGTACTTTCCATAGTCAGCTCTACTACTTCTGTACTTCTCATAGTCAGCTCTACTACATCTGTACTTCTCATAGTCAGCTCTACTACATCTGTACTTCTCATAGTAAACTCTACTACATCTGTACTTCTCATAGTCAAGTCTACTACACCTGTCCTTCTGATGATCAGCTCTCTACATCTATCCATCTCGGCCTTGCTACATCTGTCCTTCTGATAGTCAGTTCTACTACATCTGTACTTTTGGCAGCTCTACTACATATGTATTTCTGATAGTTCTACTAAATCTGTATTTTTTATAGCCCTGCTACATCTGTATCACAGTTAGCTCAGCTACATGTGACTTGATAGTCAGATCTACCATGTCTGATAGCTTTTCTATATGTATATTTTTGATAGCCCTCTCTCTGCACTCTCTGTATTTTTAATAGTCAGCTCTACTACATCTGTCATCCTTCTGATTGTCAGGTCTACTACATCTGTACTTCTGGTAGCTCTGATCTCTATGTACTTCTAATACTCAGCTCTACTACAGCTGTCGTCCTTCTGATTGTCAGCTGTACTACATCTGTACTTCTGAAAGCTCTGCTCTCTCTGTACTTCTGATTGTCAGGTCTTCTACCTCTGTACTTCTGATAGTTCTGCTCTCTCTGTACTTGATAGTCAGCTCTACTACATCTGTCTTCCTTCTGATTGTCAGCTCTACTATACTACATCTGTACTTCTTATAGCTCTTCTCTCTGTACTTCTGATAGTCAGCTGTACTACATCTGTACTTCTGGTAGCTCTGCGCTCTCTGTACTTCTGATAGTCAGCTGTACTACATCTGTCATCCTTCTGATTGTCAGGTCTACTACATCTGTACTTTTGGTAGCTCTGCGCTCTTTGTACTTCTGATATTAAGCTCTACTACATCTGTCGTCCTTCTGATTGTCAGGTCTACTACATCTGTACTTCTAGTAGCTCTGATCTCTATGTACTTGTAATACTCAGCTCTACTACATCTGTCATCCTTCTAATTGTCAGCTGTACTACATCTGTACTTCTGGTAGCTCTGCTCTCTCTGTACTACTGATAGTCAGCTGTACTACATCTGTACTTCTGGTAGCTCTGCTCTCTCTGTACTACTGATAGTCAGCTGTACTACATCTGTACTTCTGATAGCTCTGCTCTCTGTTCTTCTGATAGTCAGCCCTTCTACATCTGTACTTCTGGTAGCTCTACTCTCTGTACTTCTGATAGTCAGCTCTACTACATCTGTCGTCCTGATTGTCAGCTCTACTAGATCTGTACTTCTGATAGCTCTGTTCTCTGTACTTCTGATAGTCAGTTCTTCTACATCTGTACACAGCATAAGAACAAGGTCACCCATGTGTGTCAAGACTGAGTTATAATGTTAGATATGGCTGATCCTGCTGTGAGGAATCTGCGTGAGCTGAAGCCTTGTTTGCACTGCCCCGTAGAACGTGTCAAAGTCTTTCCATCGGAGCCGATAGGGTTAATAAAAATGATTTTGCTTCCAAATCAGCAGCCTTGTTATAGGAACAGAGTGTGAGTGATAGGAAGAATGGCTTCTTCGGTGAGAACTCTTCCCCACGGCTCTGCCAGCGTCTCTGATAAATGTCGCCTACGCGGCTCTCCTCTAACCAAAACAACCCAAAGCCGTTCCTGGCAAATAGAGAGTCTTCTTGGCTGCTCTGATGGGCAAATTAGCAGCTGGGGACAGTAACGTTCCCACAGCCCATGTTTTGGCAGTCTCCCATGTGAATCACTGATGGAAAAGTCAAGGTGGACCTCTTATCTGCCCGCTCACACGTATCTTCCAGCCTGGCCTGGCATGATTAGCCACGGTGGTGACATTCGGAGACTCCGTGTCTGGAAGTCTCCACTAATGCCTTATGATATAGGCTCCTGTTTTCTGGAATTATTGCTACTCAGTGTTCATCTGCAGAATATTACCCATTACTTTGTGTTTAAAGGACAAGTGTGTGACATGCCGTTGTGATTAACACTCTTATGTACAGCCAGGTCCATAAATATTGGGACATTGCAACGATTCTAACATTTTTGGCTCTATACACCACCACAATGGATTTGAAATGAAACAAACAAGATCTGCTTTAACTGCAGACTGTCAGCTATAATTTGAGGGTATTTACATCCAAATCAAGTGAACGGTGTAGGAATTGCAACAGTTTGCATATGTGCCTCCCACTTGTTAAGGGACCAAAAGTAATGGGAGATAATAATCATAAATCAAACTTTCACTTTTTAATATTTGGTTGCAAATTCTTTTCAGTCAATTACAGCCTGAAGTCTGGAACGCATAGACATTACCAGACGCTGGGTTTCATCCCTGGTGATGCTCTGCTAGGCCTCTACTGCAACTGTCTTCAGTTCCTGCTTGTTCTTGAGGCATTTTCCCTTCAGATTTTATCTTCAGCAAGTGAAATGCATGCTCAATCGGGTTAGGTCAGGTGATTGACTTGGCCATTGCATAACATTCCACGTCTTTCCCTTCCACTCTTTGGTTGCTTTTGCAGTATGCTTTGGGTCATTGTCCATCTGCACTGTGAAGCGCCGTCCAATGAGTTCTGAAGCATTTGGCTGAATATGAGCAGATAATATTGCCCAAAACACTTCAGAATTCATCCTGCTGCTTTTGTCAGCAGTCACATCATCAATAAATACAAGAGAACCAGTTCCATTGGCAGCTATACATGTCCACGCCATGACACTACCACCACCATGCTTCACTGATGAGGTGGTATGCTTAGGATTATGAGCAGTTCCTTTCCTTCTCCATTCTCTCTCTTCTCATCTTGTAGTGAACCGTCTGTATTCACTCTGGTGAAGTCTTCTCCTGATTGTTGATTTTGACACACATACACCTACCTCCTAGAGAGTGTTCTTGATCTGGCCAACTGTTGTGAAGGGTGTTTTTGTCACCAGGGAAAGAATTCTTCGGTCATTCCCCACAGTTGTTTTCCGTGGTCTTCCGGGTCTTTTGGTGTTGCTGAGCTCACCGATGCGTTCCTTCTTTTTAAGAATGTTCCAAACAGTTGTTTTGGCCACGCCTAATGTTTTTGCTATCTCTCTGATGGGTTTGTTGTGTTTTTTCAGCCTAATGATGGCTTGCTTCACTGATAGTGACAGCTCTTTGGATCTCATCTTGAGAGTTGACAGCAACAAATTCCAAATGCAAATAGCACACTTGAAATGAACTCTGGACCTTTTATCTGTTCAATGTAATTGGGATAATGAGGGAATAACACACACCTGGCCATGGAACAGCTGAGAAGCCAATCGTCCCATTACTTTTAGTCCCTTAACAAGTGGGAGGCACATATGCAAACTGTTGTAATTCCTACACCGTTCACCTGATTGGATGTAAATACCCTCAAATTAAAGCTGACAGTCTGCAGTTAAAGCACCTCTTGTTTGTTTTATTTCATATCCATTGTGGTGGTGTATAGAGCCAAAAAAATTTGATCTGTGTCGATGTCCCAATATTTACGGACCTGACTGTATGTGGGTGCCTATTTGTCAAGCCTAACTGCTAAATAGCTCTGTTCACACCACAGCTGGGGTGTTCAGTGCATGCGCCAGGAGATGCTCCCAGTTCATATACTGGAAGTGTCCAAAGACCCCTAGAGAATCAATAGAATCCAAAAGGGTGTCCTGCTGCATCCACAGGGCAGATGTACACCAATTTACCTTTTCTTTAACTGGAGCCAATGACTGCATGGAAGCCCATATATGTTGTATAATATAGAGTGACATGATCAGGCTTTATATTTCTGAAGATTTGCCTTGTATACATGCCGTAACGATGGTGCATAAACCATGTAAAAAGACCCTAACAAGCTTCAACTGCATCTCCCTATTCATCACCCTGATGCATGCGCAGATGAGTTGGAGTCAAGAGTTTATGCATGTGTCAGGTAGATGAATAGTTCTGGCCACCATCCACAGCATCTCCCACATCCTGGGCTGCAAAAGTGATTTCCCATCCATAACTAGACCAGTTGGCTGGTAAAGGATGCGACATTGGCGAATGCAGAATTTTCAGACGTAGCATGGCACTTGACCAGATCCATGCAACTTTGAGATGATAAGCATATTAGAAACTTTTTTCTATGAGTAATTAAAGGGGGTTTCCAGGCTCCCAATACTGATGATCTATCCTCAGGATAGGTCATTAATATCTGATTTGTGAGGGTCCGACATCCCGCACTCCCACCGGTCATCTGTTCCCTGCAGCTTCCGGGGCTAGAACGAGCACTATGAATGGGGAGAGAATCACAGCTCCATTCAAAGTGTAGTGGCCATGCTGGGTTACTGCACCTCAGCTCCCATTGAAGTGGATGGAATATGAGCTGTAGTACCCAGCACGGCCACTACACTTTGAACGGAGCTGTTTTTTATGCTCCATTCACAGTGCTAGTTCAAGCGACCTGTAGGGGAGGCGAAAATAAGAGGAGTGGTGGTAGCTATGCTGTTGGTAGGAGTTCTCACAATTCATGGTAGTTTGCTCCATCCTAGTGCTCCCTTAGGCCAAGCAGTGATTTTAATGCAAAATCTATCTTTCCTCTCGTGCACTGAGCCTTTGATGAGCTGGCAGAGAGGATAGGAGTGGCAGTGGCCCTGATGAGATGTTGTGTCACAGTGTACTCTCTCAGGCTGTTGCTCCCCTTGCTTTGGTGCAGTAAAAAGGTGGTGTCAAGGAATCCATAAAAGAACAAACATTTTTCTTTAATGAGTGAAAAGGATGACTTACAGGACATCCAGAAGTCTTCTGTACAAGGTGCAATGTCTCTATCCTCGGATAATGAGATATGGTGACAGGCAAGATTTAAGACAATAGCCCTCTATAGCCCACTGTCCTTCTTTCTCCTGACTTCCCTCTCACTAACAGCAATAAGCTGGCAATTGTGGATATAGATGTCCACTTGTAAAGTGCAGGCTTTTGCATGTGCCTGTCCTAAACTGTGGTGATGGGTGTCTTAACTTGTTATCCCCTCACCTGAAGCAGAGTCTGACGATTGTACTAGTAGTATATATAGGCACTGTTCCAAAGTAGAGAACAGTATAGTCTCCTCCTAATAGCTGTACATGGGCAGCAACAATGATGGAAATCATAGTCCTTGACTCTCCTTTTAAGGACACTTTGCAGTCTTTCCAAATAACCACAGGCATGTAGTTCTGTTCTTATTAACTCCTTCTGCAATCCCTGGACTGATGGGTGCAGATCTAAGATGCGAATGGCCAGTCCATCTCAAAATGTGGTAGATATCGGAGGTATAGCACCTCAGAACAGGGTACTTGCAAAATTGTCATTGAATTGTAATTTAATATTCTAGTCAGTGTATTGTACAACCCAGTATGGTTTTGTATGAATAACAATCCTGACTCTTCCCTTGTAGGCTAGGTGATGGACTTGCCTTTAGTCCAGTAAGTGAGTTAGCTCACTCCTTGGAGCTTTACATCAAGAAAACCATCTCTGCTTTACAGTACTTAGTTTCTACAGAGAGTGACTTTGGAAAGATAGAGAGGAGGAGTACTACAACCCCCATCCTTGCGTATATCCATATATTGCTATCTAGGAAGATTTGCACTGTGAATTGTTTAGAACTACCAGTATGTTTGATACCGTTGAATGTACTACAACTCTCATTCTACACGTTAGTAAAGAGAGACTTGTATATTTTCTAGAACTGGCCTGGCCACAGCACCTGTATCTCCTGCCTCACTCCCATACAACACTCATAACACCAAGACCACCCCAACTACCATCAGGCAGGAGCCCCAACATCAGGGTGTGCCCTGAGGGAAGAAAGGGTGCACCCTCCTGTCACTGCCTGGCCCTAGGGAGCATCGGCATGATGATTGCCATTGTGAATAACTGTTGCATCCAGAGCCACTATCACTCCCATCCTCCGCTCCTCCTTACGGCAGAGGCAATAATCCTTTCCACAGCAGCAAAGTCTTTCTGCCATAAACGGGTTAATTCCAAAGGATAAAGAGATGTTTCCACGACGCAAAGGCTGGTCTTTTGCGCCATGGGATCATCTCTTTACCCTTTGGAATTATTTACCTCCTCGGGGACTCCAGGCATCCCAACGTGGAAGTGTTCATACCCCTGGCTGCATGACCATCCGACCTTTGGGTCTCACTACCCCTGACTAAGCCTACATTAGCGTTGTGCCTATCATTTGCATAACCTGACAAGGTAAGCCTCCATTTCGGAGTCATCAACGTATTACCTGCCTGACGTTATTACCCTATGGTGCACCTGTTCAGTTTTTTCCTTGAAAAACACTGCCTGTTAGGCCTCATGCCCACGGCCGTTGTTTGGGTCCGCATCCGAGCCGCCGTTTTGGCGGCTCGGATGCGGACCCATTCATTTCAATGGAGCCACAAAAGATGCGGACAGCACTCCGTGTGCTGTCCGCATCCGTGGCTCCATTCCGCGGCACCGCAAAATAAATATAACATGTCCTATTCTTGTCCGCGATTTTCGGACAAGAATAGGCATTTATATTGCCGGCGCCCATTCCGTTCCGCAAATTGCGGAAGGCCACATGGGCGCCTTCCGTTTTTTGCAGATCCGCGGTTTGCGGACCACAAAAAACGGCACAGTCGTGTGCATGAGGCCTTACACTGATAAACGAGTTAATATCTTGTTGTCTGAAGCTTGCATGGCCTAATTGGTTTTGGATCTTCTAAGATGTCTGTGTCACACCTGTGACAGGACTTAGAAGGTCTGAAAGATTATCTGCACATTAGTGATCTGACAGCCTCTTTTGGTTTCACTTTGTCTGTGTGTTGCTGGTATTTCCATATCTCCTGTTCAGGTGTGGATCATGTGACCTTTACTTATTCCTATTTAGCCTGACTTCACCCATCACTCCTTGCTCTGGATAGCTTCATTTGGTTTTGGAAGAGCTGGAGTGTGGTTCTTGTTGAAGTCCTGTTCATTCATCATCCTCAGAAGTTAAGTGTTCCGCTTGTTGTGTTTTGTATCCGCCCCCCCCCCCCCCCCCCCAGTTGTTTACTAGGCCTCAGCAAGATGCTGAATCTTTTACCAGGGAAGAAACGGGTTGTCTCTGCCCTGTCATTACCTTTAGGGCATCTGAGGGTCACCTGTGTATGGGCATCTCTACCATCAAGAGGTGCCCATACGGATAGGAGAGTTAGGGCCAGGAGCAGGGTTTTATAGGTGGTGACCCTTTTCCTTCCCTAGCGGTAAGGCCTAGTAACTTTCCCCTTCCTTCTTGTTGTCTTTTGGTGCTCTCCCCTACTACATCTGTGACATTATCCAGAGCCTATACCGCCATTTTTGTTCTGATCTGTGCAGCTATGGATACTATGTCTGAACTGGTCGAACAACTGCAGAATCTGTCTTTGGAGGTAGCAGACCTCCGTGCGACGGTCTTGCAGATTCAGAGTCCACAGGCTGCTGGTTCCGGTGGTGGGTCCCAGGCCTGCCCTGAACTGAAGGTGGCTCTCCCGGACAGGTTTTCAGGAAGTCATGTAAATTCTAGTTTAGGCTGTGTCCATACTCTTCTGGGGATGAGTGTCAACGTGTGGGTATGAATATTTCATTGCTTAAAGAGGAGGCCCATTCTTGGGCTTTTTTCTCTTCTGACCAGATCACCATCCCTCTGGTCGGTAGATGAATTCTTTAGAGCCTTGGGTCTTATTTAAGATGACCCGGATTGGAGCTCTCAGGCCGAGACCAAGTTACGGGGTTTACGGCAGGGAGAACGTTCCACGGAGACCTATTGCTCTGACTTTAGGAGATGGGCTATGGATACAGAGTGGAATGATCCTGTTCTCTGTAGCCAATTCTGTCAGGGTCTCTCTGAGAGACTGCAGGACGGGTTGACTTTTTATGAAAATCCTGAGTCATTGGAAGCAGCTATGTCCCTTGCTGTACGTCTTGATATACGCCTGAGGGAGAGATCTAGTCCTGACCTTCAGGATGTACTGTCCAAGAAGGGTACTGCTTCCTTTGACTCTTATGGTGGAGAGACACTGGTGGTTGTGATAATCCTATGCAGTTAGGAGGAGTTATTCTTGGAACTACTGGCAAAAGCTTAGGTCATTTGAATGTCTACTTTTGTTGTTGCAAGAAGGGACATTTTGTGAATATTTGGCCGTACTTGCAGCATCAAGGTGTAAACAAAAAGAAAAATATGTTTAATCCCCAAATTTCTACTGGTGGTGTGGGTGGGGAGCAAGAAAACCTACTTTTGTCTTTTACTGGTAGTACCCGTTTTCAAAACTATGACAATCTAAGCATTTATCGACAGTGGGGCAGGAGTTAACTTGATTGATGGACAGTTTGTATGCATTCACGGGTTGACTACTAATGCATTCGAGAAAAGTATTTGTCTTTGCAATTGACTCAGCACCTCTCACCCAAAAATGCCTGTCGCAGATAGCGAATGACATTCATTTAAGAGTGGGTGATTTGCATCAGGAATCTATCTCCTTTTATGTGGCAAGCGACTGGCAAGTGAGACAGATTCTCGATTGGAGTGATTTTTGCATTGACAACTGTCTTAATGGATTGTTCTCTATGGTTACCACTAAAACTGTACCCTCATTTCTAAATTTTCTGATGTGTTCTCTGAGAGTGGTAATCATGAGTTGCCTCCGCACCGGGAGTATGACTGTCTCGTCAATCTTATTCCCGGAGCTAAATTGCCCAAATCTCGGCTGTATAATCTTTCGGAACCCGAAAGAAAGGCCATGTGAGAGTTTGGCAAAGGGACATATTAGACTATCCAAGTCCCCAGTGGCTGCTGGATTTTTCTTTGCAAAGAAAAAGGATGGTACCCTGAGACCATGTCTGGACTTCCGTGAGCTCAATCGTATTACCGTCCGTGATCCTTACCCCCTTCCTTTGATTCCGGATTTGTTTAGTCAGATTGTCGGTGCCAAGGTGTTCTCTAAATTGGATCTGAGGGGGGCATATAATCTGGTAAGGATCAAGAAGGGGGATGAGTGGAAGACTGCATTTAATACCCCTGAGGGTAATTTTGAAAACCTGGTCATACCCTTTGGGTTAACCAATGCTCCTGCGGTTTTTCAACACTTTGTCAATGACATCTTTCATCATCTGGTGGGGAGGTTTGTTGTTGTATACCTTGATGACATACTAATTTATTTGCCTAATATGGAGACTCATCAGGATCATGTGAGACAGGTTTTACAGATCCTAAGAGAGAATAAGTAGTATGCTAAGATGGAAAAGTGTGTATTTGCTGTACAGGAAGTGCAATTTCTGGGTTACCTGCTCTCATCCTCAGGTTTTTGTATGGATCCTGAGAAGGTCTGTGCCGTGTTGGACTGGGATCGACCAGAAAATCTGAAGGCGCTTATGTAGTTTTTGGGGTTTACCAACTACTACCGTAAATTTATCTTGAACTATTCATCAGTGGTTAAACCTTTAACAGACATGACTAGGAAGGGTGCTGATATTTCCATCTGTTCTGATGCGGCATTACAGGCCTTTTCTGCTGTGAAAGAATGTGTCGCTTCGGCCCCTATTCTGGTGCAACAAGACATGTCTCAACCATTTATTGTTGAGGTTGACGCGTCTGAGGTAGGGGTAGGAGCAATCTTGTCGCAGGGTCCTTCACCGAGTAAATGGTGCCCAGGTGCATTTTTCTATAATGGCATTCCCTCTGATGTGGTGTCTGATCGGTGGACTCAGTTTGTTTCCAGATTCTGAAAAGCGTTCTGTACTCGTCTGGGGGTACAATTGTCCTTCTCTTTGGCTTTTCATCCTCAGTCGAATGGACAGACGGAACGCACTAATCAGAATCTGGAGACTTACTTGAGATGTTTTGTTTCAGAGAATCAGGAAGAGTAGTCTTCATTTTTGTCGTTAGCTGAGTTTGCTATAAATAACCTAAGACAGGAATCCACTGATAAGTCGCAGTTTTTTGGGGCATATGGGTTTTATCCACAGTTTGGTACATTTTCTGGTGCTCAAAATTCCGCCATTCCTGAGGAGGAACGATTTTCCTCTTCTTTGTCTTCTATTTGGCGGAAAATCCAAAATAACCTGAAAAAGATAGGCAACAGGTATAAGCATGCGGCTGACAGGAGACGTATGAGTGGTCCGGACCTGAGAGTGAGTGATTCTGTGTGGTTGTCTACAAGAAACATTAAACTTAAGGTACCTTCTTGGAAGTTGGGCACAAGATTTTTTGGTCCATATAAGATCACTGCCATTGTTATCCCTGTAGCCTTCCGTCTTGAACTTCCTCAGGCATTGAAAATCCATAACGTATTTCATAAATCGTTGTTAAAGAAATGTGTCGAACCTGTTGAGCCATCTTCCTTACCTCCCGCTCCTGTCATGGTGGACGGCAATTTCGAATTTCAGATCAGCAGGATTGTGGACTCCCGAGTTCTCTGGAGATCTCTCCAGTATCACGTTCATTAGAGAGGGTACGGACCAGAGGAGAGGATGTGGGTTCCAGCGACTGATGTTAATGCTAGTCGTCTGGTGAGAGCATTCCACAGAGCTCATCCTGATAAGGTCGGTCCTGGGTGCCCAGAGGTAACCCGTAGAAAGGGGGGGGGGGGGGGGTACAGGTCTTAGAAGGTCTGAAAGATTATCTGCACAGTAGTGATCTGACAGCCTCTTTGGTTTCACTTTGTCTGTGTGTTGCTGGTATGTCCACACCTCTTGTTCAGGTGTGGATCATGTGACCTTTTCCTATTCTTATTTAGTCTGACTTCACCCATCACTCCTTGCCCTGGATAGCTTCATTTGGTTTTGGAAGAGCTGGAGTGTGGTTCTTATAGTTCATGTGAGGGTCACCAGGGTTTTCTAGGTTCCTGTGTATGGGCATCTCTACCATTAAGAGGTGCCCATACGGATAGGAGTTAGGGCCAGGAGCAGGGTTTTATAGGTGGTAACCCTTTTCCTTCCCTAGCAGTGAGGCCTAGTGTCTTTCCCCTTCCTTCTTGTTGTCTTTTAGTATTCTCCCCTACTACATCCGTGACAGCCTGGTCACTTTCCTTCAGGGGTACTTTCGTAGTAGAGTTACTCGTTTGGTAGCTGTAGTCTCAGAGACAGAGGTTCTCTGGATTTGGATCTGGTCTGCAGGAACTCTCTCACAAACATCCTTCAGGTGGTGGACCAAGTCCTTCACCTTGGCAACCTAAACAGGTTCACACAGCACAGAAAGACACATGCTTTTTACAATAAATCACAATTGTCACGAACCAGCGGGTGTGAACCCACTGTGCCACGTGTCCTACCTCCTCCAGGGGCATATTGTTCATAGACCTTACAGGGAAATTTCCCGGTGGGCCGATGCCTCAGGGGGCCACCCGAGCCCCCCTCTCTGCCACTGGCTGTGTACATAATAACACTGTGAGAATCAGGTAATCATGTACCTAGCCAGTCACCACACATGCCCTACTGAATTCAACTGCTGTGACTGCACCTCACCTCCTAAGCCCCCTGCTCCATATCTTAATGAGAGTCAACTGGAGAAGAAGGACAGAAAATGGAAGCTATTGATGGCCACCACAGATTTTGGGACAGAGGGACAGATTTTGAGGCAGTGTATTGTGCCGTTCGGCGGTATATGGTTTTACTGGGATGGTATATTGCGCTACGGTATTGCTAACCCTCCTACTTTTGTTGCCTCCCTACAAAATGGGGCCACTTTTAGTTTTTTTTTCCAGGGCCACTTTAAGTTCCCAATCCGCCCCTGACCTCCGCTAAGGCCCCTTTCACACGAGCGAGTTTTCCGCACGGGTGCAATGCGTGACGTGAACGCATAGCACCAGCACTGAATCCTGACCTATTCATTTCAACGGGTCTGTGTACATGAGCGTTGTTTTTCACGCATCAGTTCTGCGTTGTGTGAAAAACGCAGCATGTTCTATATTCAGCGTTTTTCATGTAGCCCTGGCCCCATAGAAGTGAATGGGGCTTTAGTGAAAAACGCATTGCATCCACAAGTAAGTGCGGATGCAATGCGTTTTTCACTGATGGTTGTTAGGAGATGTTGTTTGTAAACCTTCAGTTTTTTTTATCACGCGCGTGAAAAACATTCAAAACGCATTGCAACCGCACTGAAAAAAGTGGACAAATGAACGCAGTCGCTGACTGAACTTGCTGTCAAAATGGTGCGAGTTTCACTGAACGCATCTGGACCTAATCCGTATCGTTAGTGTAAAAGAGGCCTAAGGGCATTGTCTAAGTGAACCCCTTGATCTTCACATTACCCTGATAGTGGGGATAGACTTTCCGAGGGGAATAACAGGTCACTACCTCTTGAGGAGGATTGGCACACGAGGCAGCTGGTCCAAGCGGACCAGGAGGTACAGACGTAGTCAACAGGCTGAGTTGTAACCAGGAGCAACAGTGCAGGACCAAAGGATGAGGCAGAGTGTAAGTCAAACAGGGTCAGGGCAGGCGGCACAGGTACAGGTCAGGCAATCCGGGTCGGCAACAGGAGAGTCAAGGCAAGCAGGCAGGAATCAAACAGGTAGCGGAGTCCAGAAACGCAAGCACGAATCAGGAACACAGGCAGAGATAACAGCAACCTTAGCAGGACACAAGGACCTTGACGCTGAGGCATCTGGGAAGGGGCTGAGCCACATATATATCTGCAGGAAAGCTAGGATTGGTAAGCAAGGTCACATGATCTAACACATAAAGCACAGGAAGTGACGCACGCCGGCCCTTAAAGGGGTTATCTCATCTTAGACAATGGGGGCATATCGCTAGGATATGCCCCCATTGTCTGATAGGTGCGGGTCCCAGAGGTGACCCGGAGAACGGAGCAGAGAAAGTTGAGGAGGGAGCACTGCGCATGTGCAGCCACCCTCGATTAATTTCTATGGAGCCGCCGAAAATATATTTCCGTCGGCCCCATAGAAATAAATGGAAGCGATGGCCGGGCATGCGCGGTGTGCTCCCATTCACTTCAATGTGAGAGGCGGGAAGCTGCGCCTGGTGGTGGATGGGCCCCGGGGTCCTCCAGCCACAACTCTCCCAGGCTCCGTTCTCCATGTAGGTGCGGGTGGCAGAGGTGGGACCCGCACCTATCAGACAATGGGGGCATATCCTAGCGATATGCCCCCATTTGCTAAGATGGGATAACCTCTTTAAGGAAGTGCTGCAGGGAACAAGCAGCAAGTGTGCTGTGGCCAGGCCTGAAAAGGAAACTGTGGAGCGGATCCCAGAACAACAGTACCTACACAGACAGAGCCCAGGACTGCAGCGGTGAATGGGAAGCACTGGCAGCAGATCACCGCTGAACACGGCGCTCAGGACCGCGGGGGTAAGCAGGGGAA
Source organism: Bufo gargarizans (assembly GCF_014858855.1). NCBI lineage: Eukaryota > Metazoa > Chordata > Amphibia > Anura > Bufonidae > Bufo > Bufo gargarizans. The sequence continues at coordinate 101,541,769 of NC_058083.1, forward strand.
CAACGGCGCACCGCAGCCGCTGTTACAACAATATTTAACTTGGAAACTTTAAAGTAACTGTTTAGCAGTAAATAACCCTTTCTAGTGGTCCTCTGGGGTACTGCAGTTCCAGCGACAGAGGCTGCAGGAAACAGCTGATAGGTGGGGGTGCTGGGTGTTGGACTCTCACCGATCTTATAATAATGACCTATCCTTAGGAAAGGTCATCTCTATTGGGAGCCTGGAAAACCTCTTTTAGGGGGGTTCGTAAGGCTGCTTGGTCCTGGAACACCCCTTTAATTCTGACTATGCAGAAAATGTGAAGCCCCAATAAAAATGGACAGAATGTTTGGCCTAAAATAGTGCTAAAAGGTGGCATTCACTTTAAAGGGGTTATCCCATGATTAATGTAAAAAATGAAAATCAGACACCATAAAGATAGATTACAATCTCTTTCTAACAAAGCTAGAACCAGCCCTGTACCTCACATGGATCCATAGATCTCCCCATTCATTGCTCTCCTAGATTTATATAAAGCTGACAGCTCAAGGGAGTGTCTTTTCTGCTGCAGATAAGGGGGCGTGTCTCAGCTCTCCCTATCACAGCTCAGGGGGCGTGTCTCAGCTCTCTCTATCACAGCTCGGGGCGTGTCTCAGCTCTCCCTATCACAGCTCAGGAGACAGCTGAAAGATGAAACTGAGCATGTGCGACCATCTCGGTGAGCAGGACAAAGAAATAAGAAAAAAATAACAGCAGGTGGCGCTATAAAGATAAATTTTATTGAATAACTCTGTGGTTATGCTAAATTTTTAATTACATACAATTACAAAAGTATTCAGATCCAGGTGCTGGTTTGAAAACTGTAGAATATTTTTCGTGGGACAACCAGTTTAAGCTTTAGTTTCCCTGCAGTTCTTATGCAATTCCTTTTAAGCGTCAATCTGATTCTTTCTGTCGTGCAGTTTAATTATTTTACACTAGATTTCTGGAGTGGTCAGACTGATGTGCAAGAATCTATGTAATACAGCACTTTCCAGCGGGATTGGCTTCTTCCAACCTGCATCTTTGTTATATGCAGAACCAGGCGTCATAGTGAAATTCCTACATGTGCACGGCCTGGTTCGCGTTACCTGTGTTTGTCTTGGCCCAGTCCTCTGCTGAAATAATGAATGCTATTGGCTGTCAAAGACTGTGTCACTGTTATCCCAGTTCTGGCAGTTCTAGTCTAACGCTGGCAGGCAGCTCGGTGTCTCTCTTCAATTCCGTGGACACAGCGAGCGTCAGTCCATAGCCCTCACTGTGCCAGAGTCACGCTGTATTTTCCAATCATTTATTTGGGCAAGATATATGTTTTCCATTATTCAGAGACGTTATGAATGTCAAGAACAATCTGTAAGACTTTACTAGTAGCTGCATACGCTGTGAAGGCCGAATGAATTGGATGGTGAAGCTATCTCTCCAAATTTATGATTAATGAGAATCACAGAAGTAAACCGGACGAGGCTGAAACATTTGACTTCATAGAGTCTGCGCTGCCGGAGGAGGCATGTCAGTGATGACGAGGTGCAGGCCCTGTCGTGAATTACCTGCCTCCTTCGCCTTGCCATGCACCGGAATGAAATCTACAACATCTCTAAGCTACCATAGATTTCAGTGATTATTCACGACAGTTTTTGGCACAAATAATGATGAATTAGGCTACCGACTGCAAATGGGCCAGCCGCATGCGGATTGCGACCCCATTCACTTGAATGGGTTTCGCGATCCCACCGTTCCGCAAAAAGTTCAAGTGATTGGGTCCACATCCATGATGCGGAATGCACACGGCCGGTGTCCCATGTATTGCGGACCGCAGTATGTGGGCCGCAATACAGCCACGGGGGGACACGGCCGTGTGCAAGAGGCCTTAGCTGGGGCTGATTGTCCCGTCCTTGCAGTGACCTCACTGCAGTGGCCTTAAGGGTGGCTGCACACAGTGCAGATTTGTGTGCAGAAAATCCACATCAAATCGGTACCAAAACTGCACATAAATCAGCACTATTTATCGCGTTTTAGTGTATCTTTTTGTTCCTTTTTTGCCGCTTTTGAAGCAGATTCTCCGCAGAACCCATCCTTCTATTGAAAAGGATGAAATCCGCACAAGAAAAAAATGTAACAATAATTGATACGCTACAGATGTCAAAATCCACACAGCAGGTCAATTTCAACACCTAAAAAAAAAAATGCATATTGTACATGAGATCTGTCTAGTCTCATACATTTTGCTGGTATTGGATTATCATGAAATCCACATGGAAAAGCCACATGTAATACACTCCGGCGTACAGACCCTGCAAACGGGTGCAGGCTATGAAAAATAAATTCCACACAAATTTTCTGTGCATTTCTGCACCAAATCTGCACCAAAAACCATGTTACTTGCAGTTATTGGTGTTGATTTGAGGCGGTTTTGCCACAGATCTCACCCTTGTATTAAAAAAAATATGCTAAGTGTACATGAAATTTGTCTAATTTGCTGGTACTGTATTACGCTGTGGTTTTTTGCATGAGAATCTGCAAGAAATAAACGCGTAATCCGCAAAGTATGCACTCACCTGCTCCCCATAATTCCGTTCCAGCCCTGAGCCTCCATTCTGTAGTTCTTCCAGTTTCCAGCTTGTAAACTTCTGGGCAGGGTCATGTGCACCACTGCAGCCATTCACTGGTCTCAGTGCTGACGTATGAATGGCTGCTAACTACCCTGTCCCTCCCCTCTTGGTTGGAGTGGGCTGGTCCTACTTCCTGACAGGAAGGGGAGTTCTAGTCCAGAGAGTGAAGGGAGAAGAAGCACATGTCAGAGCTCTTATTCCTAAGAACAGAGTCTAATTCTGACTCCTTCTGCAAGTTTACAAGCTGGGAACTGGAAGGATCATAGAATGGAGGCTCAGCGCTGGGACAGAGCTACGGGGAGCAGGTAAGTGCTTTTTTTTTTTACTTTAGGTACACCACAGTCCCGGGCCTACTTAAAAGGGGGTTTAAATACGTTTCTTATATTAAGAAAACGTATCCTTCATCCACAAGACCACTGCAGAGGAGAACAGGCCCCTATCCTCCTGTAGATTTACAGCGATCTGCCGGGGATGCACAAGGCAGGGAGGGTAGGAGTTGTGATTGTGGCCCTGAGATGTGTAGTAGTACTCACAGTTCACAGTGCCAGTCTTCCCTCTGGCACATGCAGGATGCACCCATTCTTCCCTTAGGGCACTCCCTGGTATTGGGGCTCCTGCCTGGTGGTAATTGAGGTGCCCTTGGCGTTCGGTTGGTGTTTGGCTGGGTGCAAGGCAGGAGTGCAGGTGCAGGGCCTGTGAAGTATGGAGTCAATGATCAGGCCCGTTGGTTATAATGAATATCTGTTTTCACAGTTGATGATGAGAGTCATAGTACAGGAAGCAATAAAGTCACAGTTCAGCAGTATTTCAGAGAGCAGCAGTATCCTCAGTGGCAATGTATAGTCAACAATGATGGAGGTTGTTGTACTCTCAGTCCCTCTCTCTCTACGGTCTATATAATATTTTAACTGGTATTCTCCACATTCAGCAATACTTGTATCATTAGAAGGATCACATGACAATAAGCTGATCACAAAGTGACCGCCAGTTATCGGCTGTAATGTGTTGGGAAACCAGAAGCTAAAGCTGACCATACATGAGGTGTTTTAGAAGACAATTTTCTGTGAGTGCATTATAAACAATTCAGAGAACCATATCTTCAGTGATCTGTTGCCTGGTCTGGGCTTCTATTCATGGGATACAGATCTGTTGTTTGGCAACTATAGCACCTGACAATGACCCCAAAAACATGGCAGATGAACTTTCTGCCACGTGCACTACTGTTGTAAAAATGTCAGAAAATGGTGTGAACCTGCCTTTCTGGCCAGCCAGAATCGTTAGAGCATGACCATTTTAAATATATAACTTTCCTGCAAGATAAGATAAGATAATCCTTTAATAGTCCCACCACAGGGAAATTCACAGTGTTACAGCAGCACAGAGAGTACAAAAACCCCAAAATAAAGGCATTGCAGACAAAAAAAAGTAAAAAATAAGGGATATAGATATCACAGCTCATAGAATTCAGTCTCTGGATGGAATGATATCGACAGGAACCTGTAGGAGATGAGTGCAATCTATCTCCGTTGGGTCGGTGTTGGTTGTACAGCCTAACAGCAGCAGGGAGGAATGACTTTCAATAGCGCTCCTTCTCAAACTTGGGGTGAAGCAGTCGGTCACTGGCGGTACTGCCTAATGCTGTCACCATCTTGTGCATGGGATGGGAGTTTTTCTCCAGCATGAACGGAGCTGGCCTTTCTAATCAGTTTGTCAAGTCTGTTCCTCTCCCTGGTTGAGATGCTGCTACCCTAGCTGGCCACTCCGAAGAAGATGGCTGACCGAACATGGGGTTCCCAGCAGCCCTTCCCATAAGAAAGCTTTCCCGGGTGGGTTTGGGGCATTCCAGAGGTAGGACTTTTATGCCCTGAATTTACCAACTGCACTGTTGACAAGTATGCACCAGGGCTATGTTGGTCATCAGTGTTCTGAATCACTGAGCTTGAATATAACAGGCCAGTGACTAAGTGAAGACCAGACCAGGCCACTTTATACGTAACCTGTCTCCTAAACAGATATGATATTATATGAATATTTGACTGATTGTGTGACGATAAATGGAGGCAAATATTTTAAATGACACCAGAGAGACAAGTCATAGGGTAACTACAGAAGGGATACAAAAGTATAGATACAAATCTTTCTAGTGACAGAACTAGTCCCTTTTTTTTTGCTTGGCAGAATCACTTACTGTCAGAATCACTTTCTAGGAGGGCACACATCCTTTACCTCAAAGGGTTTGGACAGGATTCTCATATTGATGGCCTATCTTCAGGATTGACAGCACCCCACACCCCAGCTGACCAGCTGTTTCACACTTACTGTAGTGCTGGGTGTAGTGCCGGAACTACTTAGCCACATCCCTTGTGTAGTGGATGGAGATGGTTGCCAACAGCACAATGGATGGATATGTGTAGTTCTGGAGCCTGAGTCTGGTACTTGAGCTACTGTTAAACTCCTGAGGATATGGCATCAATATCAGAATCCTGGACAACCCCTTTCATGTTGCCATACTGGCCTGGATGGGATTAAGACACAGTGGTTCTATGAGCACGCCCTATCATTTTAGGTCACATATTTTTTGTGACACGCTGGGCTCCGTCAGTCTAGGTTTGGATGCCACCACTGAGTCTTATGATGCCATTTACGGTTACAGTTCATAAAGGGCTGCTTTCCAGGAGAAAGCTGCTTCTCCATGCGGCGCCCAGGAGACCTGCCAGCTCTTCTGAGAGTCCAGAAAGACTTCCCTTTTTCCTGGAGCCTCCCAGATTGTTGGCAAGTATGCCATATTTACCGCCTTCACTGGAGTGTTATCAACAACTATGTGATGCAGAGGCAACTGTAGTATAAGTCGTATCCAGACCACTATCGAACTGCCACAGTCCTGGCTCAAGTCTACGTTGCACAATTTTTCTCAGTAGTAGTGTCTTGGGCCTTGGCTCTGACACTGATTCCTGTCAGGTCAGTGCAGTACCCCAGACCTAAGGGTATCTGCAAATGTTTTATTGTATATTGTTATGTAATTTATTTGAATATTTTTGGCCATTTTTTCCAGCAAGAGGAGGAATGGTTAGCAGGGACAGGGCTAACTACACTGTCCCTCCCCTCTTGGTAGGAGTGGGCTGGTCCTACTTCGTGACAGGAAGGGAAGTTCTAGTCCAGAGAGTAAAGGGAGAGGAAGCACATGTCAGAGCTCCTACTCCTAAGAACAGAGTCTAATTCTCCTGTGAGATCAACACTGCAGAGAGATCATTATTATCCAGAACACTACTTCCATAAAGCATCACTGTGCCAAGACAGCAGAGTGAACAGCGGAATTAAAGCTTTACAGACACTGCTGCAGATGAGGGACTATGACTCAGACACCCATCACCTAAAAGAACTACTAACATCAAGCCTGTATCACAGTTGACACTTATCTTCACAATTGCCTGCAAGTGCTATCAAATTGCCACACAACCAGACACCATACCTCCTCATCTGGTGCAAGAAACTACACTCTGTAATTAATACTACTGGATGTGCCACAAGTTTTACTTTGCACTATGTAAAGAGAGACTTTTATACTTTTACTTCTTGCTTGATTCTTCAAACTATCTTTCCACTGCACCGATCCCCAGCCAACGGCCTGAAGGTGTGACACAACACCTTATCAGGGATACTATCACTCCCATCTTCTGCATCGGCACCTCAGGGACTTTCTGCAATAGCCTGCACACTGCATTGACCAGAGGAGCAGGATGGCTTTGGTGTTATGAACAACTTCCACAGGCATGGCAGACAGGGACGAACTTTTACCCACTGCCAGTCCTGGACAGAGGGACAAAGAATACATACGTTCTACTGAAAAGGAAAACCAATATCATGTACAATGACAAATCACATCACAATAAGATGATATAATATGTATACATTATTTAACAAATACATTACATAACAATATGAATTCCTAGGAAAGGAGAGTTTCCCTCTCTATAGTAGTGCTGAAAACTGCAGAAAGTTATAGGCAAGAGAGAAGAAAACTAGAAAGTGGGATATGCAGAAAAGAAGGGAATTCTATGTGAGAACGAGGCCTGAGAATTTAATTTGAAATTAAGAAACCCCTTTTTTCTAGCTTATCTGTGTCTGATATAGATCATATTTCTTCACAGTGTCAGCAGGTCAGGGACGCTTTAGGCCCAGTAATTCCCAGTAGTTCTGAGGCACCAAACATCTCCATCCAATTACTAAGGAGCAGGATTACATACATACCACACTGTGGGAGAAATGTCATTCTGCCCACTTATACATTATAGTTACATGTCACAGCTATGGGATGTGGGATTGGAATTGTGCTTATATTTAATACATAACTGTAGATATACTTATTGGAGGTAATAAATAATATTTTACAATAGTAGAAGGTTAACATAGGCTAAAGCTAAATATTAAGGGTGAAATCACCACCAAGGTTCCCTCTACATGCACAGATAATATATACGCTACTTACCAGGGGACATTTATCATTCCCTATATGTCAGAAAACTGATGTCAAAAAGTTGCAAAATTTAGTGCACACTATGACTGCACAAATATGTGTGACTTTTTTGGAGCCCAAAAAGTGGGCAGAGAATAGGCAGTGCAGGGTTACAGCTATAGCCACCCATGAACATTTATTATAGGCCTGTCATGCACTCAAACATGTCCGTAATGCGGTCTGAAAACCATGGATCTTCAAAATATGGACACCTTCCATGTTCAATCTGCATTTCTATTAATTCTATCACTAAAAATGACTATTCTTGTCCAGAACAGACAAGAATAGGACATGTTCTATATTTTGTGGAAAGGACATATGGATGCAGACAGCACACACCCATGTGCTTTCCGTTTTTTTTTTTTGGGGGGGGGGCAGGGGGTTGTGATGAAATGAAGGAGTCCATGTGCAATCCGCAAAAAATGTGGCTCGGACATGGATGCAAAATATGGTGGTGGTGTGTATGAGACCATAATCTGCACCAGGAAACTGGCACAGATTATAGCAGAAAACCTCACCGTTTGGTGCACGGACCTGCACAGGTGCGCCACAATTATTGGGAGTCTTGCTGCGCTTTTGAATATTTGTGGCTCATCTGATGCCAGCGGGGGATAGATTAAGATGGCATGTAACACAGCAATCTTAATAAATGTTCCTCACAGCCTTTCGTTTCCATGAAGTTGTATCCTCTGATCTTCGAGAGGTTATTTAGTCCCCATGCACATGACTGTATCTGTTTTGTGGTCTGAAAATCGTTGATCCGCAAAATATGGATGCGGTCCGTGTGCCTTCCCGATTTTTTTTTTTGTGTGGGCCCATTGACTTCAATGAGTCCGTGGTCCGCATCTTATGGACGTATTCTTTTTGCGGAACGGATATACAGAAGCTGAAAGCACACTGATGATTCATGTGCTTTCCGCATCATTTGTTCCAAAGATAGAATATGTCCTATGCTTGGCCGCAAAATGTGGACCACGTCCCCATTGATGTCAATGGGTCCACAAAAATACGCATGCAACACAGACGGCATCCGTATTTTGTGGATTAGCAATTTGTGGACCACAGAATACAAATGGCTGTGTGCAACAGGCCTTACTGGAAGGGACCTAAAACAAGACAGTGTAATCTGAAGAAGCAGTGGGATGTATAGCAAATTTTGAAGGAGATCTCCGGGCTTTTAATATTGATGACCTATCCTCAGGATAGATCTTCAATATCAGAACGGCACTACCGCCGATCAGCTGTATGAAGAGAGGGCGTGCGCAGTGCACATAGCAGCAGGAAGAGAGAAGGGAGACAGCATGCTTGCCTTCTCTTTATACAGCTGATCGGCGGGGTCCCGGGTGTCGGCATCAATATTAAAAGCCCAGAGAACCCCTTTAATTCCTGTGAACAATTTAGTCCATGCAGTGAAATAGTGGTCACTCTAAGATGAAGACAAGTTGCTAGGGATCCTGACGGAACACAGCCTGCAGAATATAAAACAGGAGGCCCAAACAAGAAAGATAATACTACATGGAAGGTATATAACACTAATAAAGCTGCAGACAGTAACAGCATTGTGGTCTAACTTCTCACTGGTTTGTATTGAGCAGTTTCGGGGGGGGGGGGGGGGGGGGGTTGTCACATTCAGGCAGCTTTTCCCATGAGAAAAAAAAAAAGCGGGTTGAATCTTCCTGGTCAAATTGTGTTGTTAAACTAAAAGATAAGGCAGCTGGAGGTATCTGTAAGGTTCTGATGTTCAGCCGCAATGAATGTACAAGTTATGGCCACCATACAAATTAGACTATCATCAGTTAAACCTAGGACCAGCCAACTATCTAATGTTTATAAGGAGCTCCCAGCTCTCCCGCAAGGGTTCATTGAATTTGAAAACCCAAACTTTTGTTCTCCCTGGAGATAAGCTACTACCTGAGGTTTCTCCTCTCTCAAGTATGTATGTGTGAGACAGCCATCGGTAGATATAGATGTTGGCCAAACTAGTGTTAGGTTCGACAGGTATTGAAGGTGTGTAGGCACCTTTAAATGGGTTTTCTAGGATTTTACGTTGATGCCTTGTCCCTATAATAGGCCATTAATGTGTGATCAGTAAGGTGGAAACCCCAGGACCTAATCAATGAGTAGCACTTTACTGTAGGATCCACCGATTTGTGTCTGATACTGTAGCTATGGCTGCTCGCTTGAATAGGCTTAGCCTAGTACCAGGGGCACCTCACAAGAACGCAATGTGTTGAATATTGCTTTGTTCAGTTGATCAGAGGGGATCCAGGACATTTGACCATCACGGATTACGCTTTGAAGAACGTTCAACTGCTACCATCAATACGCCAAACTAACAGGGGGAACCTTTTTACAGAAAAATGCCTGATTCATATATAATTTGTATTGCCGGCTTTCGTCAGGTGTGCAGAGTGCAATGGACCGGACAGTGGGGTACGTATACACGGACGCCAAATTATGCAGTGGGTCAAGATATGGTTATAATAGTCTATTGTTTGTTTGTGATGCCAATTACAGCATGCGCAGGGTACTATCACAGGGACCTTTAATGTGTTGTAACTCACGTACCAGGTTAGGAATGCCAGAGTGGTGTAATGTCTCTGTATGGTAGTAGTAATGATGTCAATGGTGTCTTCCTACCTTAGTACGGCTGGACTCCTGGATCCTGGCTCACTTGCAATAAATTGAGTGTGATGCTAGTAGGAGTAATAGAGAGATTTTCAGTAGTAATTGAGATCCAGACCTTGGGTAAAGTTCAAACTTGTCTTTACTGGTAGTAGTTTTCATCCAAGCAAGGTACAGCAATAGTCCCAGCAGGTATTGGCAATGTGTCGCAGGAATATATCTTCTGCTCTATCATGTGCCTGGAGCTTACAGGAAACGGACGTCTGCTTGTTAGCTCTAAACTGTGGAAGGAATTTAGCTTCTGCGCTTTCTATCTTCTACTGTCTTGGGACTGACTAGCTGAGGAGGCATATGGCTTCTCCTGGTGTCTCTGGACGGTACTCACAGCTATTGTCTCAGGGTATGCTTCTTCCTGGAACTGGAGTTGTCTCTTGCTTCTACCAGATGAGGCTGAAGGGCTCAGGCTGGGGATGATGATCAATGTCTCAGCCGAGACAAGATCCTGGCTTTGGATCCCTATATCTGGGAGCTCCTACACGCACAGCCTTCCCCTAGCAGGGGTGGCTGGCACACTAACTTAACTTTCTTCCCCACCCATGAGGCAGGATGTGGGCACAGCCCACGTCTGCTCCTAGAAGGGGGAAACTGAACTGGAATGTACTATTCCAGCTCAGAAACACTAAACTGGCTCTAAGTCCCTGCTAACACATTGCTGCCACCTGCTGGTGAACATGGAAATTACAGCAATATACATGTAACAGGGCTTATAATGCACATTTGTGAGTATATTATGTAAAATCACATTAGATGACAATGTCAAGGCCCTTAACAGATTGTAGCGGGGTAAAAGAGTTTATTAACACAACTCTAGGGTGTTACAAGAGCTCTTTAAGATGCAGTATGGTCAGATTTGTATGTATGTGGGCTATATATGTGACAACCAGTGGCGTACATACAGTAGTAGGGGCCCCATAGCAAGGATCAAACCAGGCCCCCCCCACAGGACAGAAGGGTTTCTGCCTAAACCCTTTTCAATGATCCTTGGGCCATTTTTTCCACTGCCTCATTTGCTAAAAGTTGTTCCTTTAGAGGGTAGAGTCCTGACCAAGTTTTCCCCTCCAGTAGAAGAGGAGATAATCCCAACTAAGACTGGGCCCCCTCTTGCCCTGGGCCCCGCAGTCGTATGGTCTGCCGCTATAGTAGTTACGCCCCTGGTGACAAAAAACATTTGTAGCTTGTGCTGTGGCCAAAGAATAGCATGGTATTAAACTGTGTTGTCCAAGACACAACTGTCAGATAAAGATGCTTCTTTCTAGTTGGACATAAAAGATCACATTTCAACCATGTCTATTATGCTTCGGTCGGACAGATGTTCTTGGTAGAATTCTATAAGATCTGTTTTGATCAAAATATATTGGCTAAGAGTCTCAGATTTTATTATTAAAGTGAGGGCTTAGTCCATATATTATGTTTGCATCTGTCACAAAGACCGTGATCGCCGAACAGTGTGTTGTCTTCCTGTCGCTAGATTTTGACACATCGCGGATCGGGCTGACAGATTACTGGGAGGGGCTGGAGAAGATCCAGCGGTCATGGTCCATATTGGAACCAATGACAAAGTTAGAGGAAGGTGGAGAGTCCTTAAAAATGATTTTAGGGATTTAGGTCAAAAGCTTAGGGCAAAGACCTCAAAGGTAGTGTTTTCCGAAATACTGCCTGTACCACGAGCCACACAAAAAAGGCAGCGGGAGATTAGAGAGTTTAACAAGTGGCTCAAGAACTGGTGTAGAAAGGAGGGGTTTTGGTTCCTGGAGAACTGGGCCGACTTTTCTGTCAGCTACAGGATCTATTGTAGGGATGGGCTGCACCTCAATGGGGAAGGGGCAGCTGTGTTGGGGGGAAAGATGGCTAGAAGGTTGGAGGAGTGCTTAAACTAGGGAGGAGTGCAGATAGAGACCAGTGGCAAGGTAGTGGCACTGGTGGAGGAATGGAAGGAGGGACTAGAACAGTTCAGAAGGAAAGGTGTAGGGTAGAAAATATACATTAACCTCTTAATTTGATGTATACTAATGCCAGAAGCCTGACTAATAAAACTGGGGAGATGGAATTAGTGATGTGTGAGGAGAACTATGACATACTGGGAATAACTGAGAGATGGCTGGATGATAGCTATGACTGCAGGGCCGTTACAAGGATTTTTGCACACACAAGCGAAGCTACATTTTGCCGCGACCCACAACTCGGTGGGGGGGGGGGGGGGATGTAAAAAGGAAGGCGTGATGTGACATATAGGGGGATGAGAAATGTGACATGGAGAGGGTTGAAATGTGACATGGAGAGGGTTGAAATGTGACATGGAGGGGGGAGAAATGTGACATGGAGGGGGGAGAAATGTGTCATGGAGGGGGGAGAAATGTGTCATGGAGGGGGGAGAAATGTGTCATGGAGGGGGAGAAATGTGTCATGGAGGGGGGAGAAATGTGACACGGATGGGGGAGAAATGAGACATAGGGGGTGATGTGGCATGGATGGGGGAGAAATGTGACATAGGGGGGTGATGTGACATGGAGGGGGAGAAATGTCACAATTCTCCCTTTCCATGTCACATTTCTCCCCCTCCATGTCACATCACCCCCTGCTTTTTACATCACCCCCTTTGTGTCACATTTCAACCCCCTCCATGTCACATTTGTCCCCCTCCATGTCACATTTGTCCCCCTCCATGGCACATTTCCCCCCTTTATTAATGTTGTGTAAAAATAAACATTATGCTCCTCACCTGGGCCTGTTCCCATCTGCAGCAGCTCCCCTTCTCCTCTGTGTGGTCCTGGTATCTTATCTCTGTGCTCCCGACAAGACTTTGAGGACCTTTTCCACTCAGCCACAGCTTTGTCATGTGGCCGCAGCTTTGTCATGTGTCAGACCAGTGATTGGCTCAGCGGGCAATCACTGCCCTGACACATGATACAGCTGCGGCCACTGATTGGCAGAGTGGGAAAGGTCCTCAAACAACTTGTCAGGACTCGGGAGCCTAGAGAGAACATATGAGAACCACTACACAGAGGAGAACAGCCGCAGGAGGCCGGCGGCATGCAAGTGATTAATGAAAAAAAAAAGTTTAATTTTTCCGCCCCCCCTTCTCAGCGCCCTAAGGCGGCCGCTTGGTCTGCCTTATTATAGCACCTGGCCTGCATGGCTGGGCAGTTAATATACAAGGTTACAGTCTGTTTAGAAAGGATCGTCAAAACCGGAGAGGGGTAGGGGTCTGAATTTATGTAAAGTCCTGTCTTGAGCCCACAGTCCGAGAAGATATAAGTGAGGGACATGAACATGTGGAGTCACTGTGGGTAGAGATACATGGAGGCAAAAATAATAATAAATTACTAATAGGAGTTTATTATAAACCACCTAATATACCAGAGTCCACAGAAAATCTACTACTAAACGAGATAGACGAGGGGCAAATCATAATGAGGTGGTTATTATGGTGAACTTCAACTGCCCAGATATAGATTGCGAAACTGAAAACTGTACATCTCATAAAGGAAACAGGTTCTTGGCAATAACCAAAGACAATTACCTTTCCCAACTGGTTCAGAACCCGACTAGAGGGATGGCCATACTGAACTTAGTATTAACCAATAGACCTGACAGAACAACAGATGTGCAGGTTGGGGGACACCTGGGAAATAGTGACCATAAAGTAATAACCTTCCAATTATCCTTCAAAAAGCGTTTCTACAGGGAGGAACAAAAATACCAAACTTCAAAAAAGCAAAATTTGCCAACTAAGAGAGGCCATATGAGTAACTAACTGGGACAAAGTCCTAAGAAATAAAAATACCTAAAAATCACTAAAACAGGAGGGTAGTGAGGAAGCACTGAAAAACTAAGGAAAAAAATTGAATATGTAAAAAACAAATAAAAGCCGCCAAACTAGAGACTGAGAGATTGATTGCCAAAGATAGCAAAACTAACCCTAAAATGTTCTTCAATTATATAAATGGTAAAAAGTATAAATATGAAGGTGTCAGTCCTCTACAGAGCAATGAGTGGGGAGTTGCAGAGAGCGACGAGGAGAAAGCAAAGCTATTAAATATTTTTTTCTCCACTGTATTCACTGAGGAAAATAAACTGTCAAATAAAAATGCAGAATGTAAAAGTAAATTCCCCAATAAAAGTGCCCTGTCTGACCCAGGAAGAAGTACAACAGCGACTTTAAAAGATTAAAATAGACAAATCGCCAGGACCAGATGGCATACACCCACGTATCCTAAGGGAATTAAGTAATGTCATAGCCAGACCCTTATTTCTGATATTTACAGATTCTATACTGACAGGGAGTGTTCCACAGGATTGGCGCATAGCAAATGTGGTGCCAATATTCAAAAAGGGTGCAAAAACAGAGCCCGGAAACTATAGGCCGGTAAGTTTAACATCTGTTGTTTGTAAACTGTTTGAAGGTTTTCTAAGAGATGCTATCTTGGAGGATCTCAATGAAAATAAGCAAATAACATCATATCAGCATGGCTTCATGAGGGATCGGTCATGTCAAACTAATTTAATCAGTTTCTATGAGGAGGTAAGTTCTAGACTTGACAGCGGTGAATCAATGGATGTCGTATATCTGGACTTCTCCAAAGCATTTGACACTGTACCACATAAAAGGTTAGTATATAAAATGAGAATGCTCGGACTGGGAGAAAACGTCTGTAAGTGGGTAAGTAACTGGCTCAATGATAGAAAACAGAGAGTGGTTATTAGTATTACACACTCAGATTGGGTCACTGTCACTAGTGGAGTACCTCAGGAGTCAGTATTGGGCCCTATTCTCTTCAATATATTTATTAATGATCTTGTAGAAGGCTTTCACAGTAAAATATACATTTTTGCAGATGACACTAAACTGTGTAAAGTAATTATATATACGTGACTGAGTATATCTGAAAACTGGTAATAGTGCAGTTTCTAGTTAGTGATGATTTGAGGATCCTCAGCTCTGCTTGACCTTTCCTTATATCAAAGAGAAGACAATTTGGGCTGATCCTTTTGCACTGGTTGAAGGAGAGTGAGACAAATTCTCAGTGCAGATAAACAGCTGCATTTCCTGCAATTAGCAACCATGAGGAAGGTCGTGATAACTTTCCTCACAGGAATGCCATATTTCATCACCGCTTTCCCCAGTCACACATACTTCAAGGTTAACCTTTTGTGTTCTAAACAAGGCAGTTTCTAATGGGCTTCAGGCACCTGGAGACGCTCTGTATGGATGGCGATAAAGAGGTTAAACTCCCACCTTGTTACATAGATATTGCTTGTAAGGGGCTCAGTGGTTGCAGTGATAAAAAGCGCAGAAAGCAGGTTCAATGAGAGTAGATGAGATTACCGAGCATCTGCTCTTTCCTCATTATATAACCAAGACCATCTCTCACCCACTGTTGAGCATCTCAATAATAGGTAGGTTCCCTGTATAGAAATAGCAAAAAGGCCCTGATTTATCAGCAGGGGACCATTGCCTACTTGTGTAAAGGATAAAGGTCCATGTGCCAAATTTACGAAAGTGGCACACAGCAATGGTTAAATGTAGCACAAACGATCACATTCTGGGGGTGATTTTTAGTCACAAAAATAGTCCCCTTTTTGACCGTCCATGTGACAATATTAAAGGGCATCTGTCAGCAGATTTGTACCTATGACACTGGCTGACCTGTTACATGTGCGCTTGGCAGCTGAAGGCATCTGTATTGGTCCTATGTTCATATGTGCCTGCATTGCTGAGAAAAATGATGTTTCAATATATGCAAATAAGCCTGGTCCTGTCAAAGTGCAGAGGGTGCAGCAGCTGCAGAGAGAGCAGAGCCTCTAG
The DNA here is from genome assembly GCF_014858855.1 of Bufo gargarizans. Lineage (NCBI taxonomy): Eukaryota > Metazoa > Chordata > Amphibia > Anura > Bufonidae > Bufo > Bufo gargarizans. The sequence continues at coordinate 101,557,400 of NC_058083.1, forward strand.
GTGTAATGGCAACGCCCCCGTTGCTCCTAAAGGCTCATTTACATATATTAAAACTTCCCTTTTCTCAGCTATGCGGGCACATATGAACATGAGACCAACATAGATGCCTTCAGCTGCCAAGTGCACATATAACAAGTCAGCCGGTGTCATAGGTACAAATCTGCTGACAGAGGCTCTTTAAGTCACATTGCCGGTGTTAAAAAGTTTTCAACAGTTGGGTGCGATGGCACCCGAGGGAATAGTTTCTCTGGTAAAGCTTAAAATGAATTGGATGGGGCTCAGCTTCGATACCAAGCACAGATGCTATCAAATGGACTGCGCTGTGCTTGGTGAGCTAAGAGAAGGCAAGAACATGGAAATACCCCACCCCATGCCAAATTTTCAATCCAACCCCTACCTTCTGCCCTACTGTTAGAGATATTTGGGTGGACATTACATACATCACTACGAAACATACAAGGTAATACAGCGCCACATACCTCTTACATCTAGTGACGCTTCCGTTGAGATAGATGTTCTCTTTCCTCATCTTCTCCATTTAGACCAGACCGCCTTCATAAAGTCTCTCTCAGCCATGCCTCGTCTCACTTTTCTATCACTTTCCCCCATCCTGGTGACCCAACATCTTCATCCTGCCCCCCAATACTGTGCCCACTGTGCTCCCAATCCCAAATACTATACTGCAGAAACAACAGTGTCATACAGATAGTTCCCCATAGTAATAGTGCTCCCAGCCTGCCCTCAATAGTAATAGTGCCCCTACGGTACCCCTATTAGCAACCCCATTAGTAATGCCCTCCATATTGAGCTCAATAATAATGAACCCACAGCACCCCTAATATTGGTAATGCCCCCATAGAGCCCCTAGTATAAATGAGGCCTGCTACAATGCACCTCTGTGAAGCCCCTCTATAGAGCCCACAATAGTAATAAAACTCCCTAGAGTGTATCCAGTAGCTATAATGCCCCCTGTAGTAGCCCCAGTATTAATAAAGCCCTCCTGCAGTGCTCCCTGTAGTCATAATGACCCCCTGCAGTGCCCCTGTATTATAATGCCCCTGCAGTGCACATATGTATAATGGCCCCTCTGTATTGATAGCATATATAATGTCCCCCTCTGTACTGGTAGTATATACATCTAATGTGCCCTCCTCCCCCCGTATTATTATAATTTTTTATGCCCCCCTCTGTATTATTATAATATATAATGGTCCCCTCTGTATTAGTATAATATATAGTTGCCTCCTCTGCATTATCAGGATATATAATGGCCTCCTCTGTATTAAAGTGGCCTAAATGGGAGGAAATGCTCAAAAACCCCAAACACTGAGGGGTGCTTATAACCGGGGGAGCAATTTCTCCGCATGTGATCCGTTGCTAACGGCAATCCCCAACAGAAAGGCATACAATGGAGGATGGTGGCAGCGGACCACATGCACCACAAGAGCATCCTACACGAGATGGGATAATGTGTGGATGCAAATATAAAAATACATAAATCACTGCGAGAGGTGCTCCACAATGGTATGCAACTGACAACACTGGCTGATCCCTCAGGCTGATGTTAAAAACGGAGACTATAGCCAATGTATTCCAGTCAGGAACACATCAGAGCCCTTTTGCACCACCGTCAAGGTATCTCAGCGTGGCATGGGTTCCTACCACTAGACTACCTACGGTGTGTGAACATGGTCTGAGAGGTGCTAAGAAACAACTTACAGCTAAGCTCCCACATACCTCCATAGTGAAATCAATCAGGTAGTGGGAGAGATAAGGGTGTAAGCCCCACCTATAACAGGCCAGGTGACACAGGCTACCAGGTGCAACAGAATGCTACCAGCAGTACGCAATGGCACATTCTAAACACATGAAGAAAAATAACTGATTGAGTCCCACAGCCTCCTCCCATTGTAAGCGGGGCTGCATGCTGGAGGTAACTGGGAGTTTGTTGTGAGTTGGACTTTATGCTCTTGTAATTTGCCCACTGGCTCCTGGTATTGCCCATACGGCACAGGTAGGTTAGCTACTTGAGATACCTTGGCGCGGTGCTAGGGCTCAGATATGGCCTTCATATAAGGATATATTGGCTAAATTCTTAATTTCAACACCAGTTTGAGGGTTTAGTCAGACTTGTTTGTTTGCATCCACAGTAGTGCACCTTCCTTATTAATGTTTATTTCATATAGCTATTTACATGCACACATTTTTCTATCTTGTGTAGGACGTCTTTTTGTGGTACTTGTGGTCCGCTGCGGGCATCCTCTACTGTATGCATTTTTGCGGGGGATCGCCATTAGCAAGGGGCCACAAGTGCAGGATCTGCTCCTCTGAGTATAGATGTACAACTGCATATGGGATTGAGTACTTCCTGCCTTTTGACACCACACCATTTTTTGTAGTTTGTAAAATGGGAGCAAAACCAAAAGTGTTGCGTTTATATTTTTGCTCAGTGTATAATGGCCCCCTCTGTATAAGTATAATATATAATGGCCTCCTCTGTATTATTATAATATTTAATGGGCCCATCTGTATTATTATAATATTTAATGGCCCCCCTCTGTATTAGTATAATATATAATGACCCATCTGTATTATTATAATATATACTGTTATAGCTCCCTCTGTGTTATTTTAATATATAATGGCCCCCTCTGTATTAGTATAATATATAATGGCCCCCTCTGTATTAGTATAATATATGATGCCCCCTGTGAGGAATATGGATTATTATTTACTGTCAGCCATGTTCCCACACCAACTATCTGCTGAAAGATAGCAGAGATAGTAAGCTCCACAGGGGGGGGGGGGGGGGGGGCCTGATTCAAAGCCAGCCAGATGGCAGAGAGCCTCTAGCAGTCCACCTTTGTTTACATTTCTTACCTCCATTCAGCCAGCCAGGAACCCAGCTAATGGAACAGGAAAAACTTTACTGCAGACAATCTAGGCCATTCCCCAGTTCATTCTAGGCCATTCGCCGTCCATCACAGGCATAAACCAGATACATATTTGTGTCCCTCTGGCCATGATGAACAGGCACATAGCTTGGGGGGGGATGCCAGGGAGAGGAGATACACATATCTCCCCACAGAAACCAAATAACGGTACCATGCTTGGACTCTACTTGTAGCCGGAACCCAGGCAGGTCTGTTGGTCCCAGGACCATCTCCCTGTGACCTGGTCTGGAGCTATAAGCCCTAAAGGGTTTTGTGGGTCGTTAGGCTGCCAGGATCAGCAGGGAGGGGGGACCCTTCCCAGAGGCAGGAAAAGGAGGGCCAGCTACAGTTTAGAAGGCTTGTGCCAGCAATAGGGCGTTTCTTTTCTCTGAAGGAGGGTCACATCGTACCATGTGTTTAGAGGGACCTGCAACCTGCTGACATCATTGCCCTCCATGTGACTACAGCAAAGGACTCACTCATCACAACCCAAAAGGACTCATCCATCTGGTAAACTGACTTTTGCTATGTTTAATCCTGTTTGTACCATACCACCTGTATTTGTAACCTTGGACCACTGTATATATTCTTTGTGTGTATAGTGTATTGTCTAGTGAGCCCTTAAGGCGATTAAATATATAATTTAATCTTGTGCTGTCTTGTATCTCGCTCACGAATCCCCACGTCCGTGTTTCAGCCTAGTAATACGCTACCGCTGGTTCGTTTCCTACCCTATATAATCCTGTTAGCGGACCGGGCTTATATCAAACAAGGAACTGGTGGCAGTCTTTCCAGGCTGAGATTGCGCTTTTACTGGAGCAGTGAAAAGGTTCTCTCAGCTTGTTGCCTCTCTGTGCCCGTGTGGACAGGAAGAATCTGTGAAAACTGTACCAAGACTGACCTTACCCGCTCCTCCAGGAGGGTGTAACGTCACGCCTTGGTAACCAGTGACCATATCATATCTCGTGAGCTCGACGTAGGCGACATCAAGTGGGCACGAGTGGTGGAATCCCTCATCCCTCCTCTGTATTAGTAAAATACATAATGGCTCCCTCTGTATTTGTATAATATGTAATGGCCTTCTCTGTATTATTATAATATAAAATGCCCCCCCCCCCAGTGTTACTAATAGAAGTCATTTCTCCTCTGTGGCATATATAAGGCTGTCCCACCCCTGTAGTGCCCCCAGTACTGCCAGTATTAGAATAAATATATAAAAAAAAACACCTGGTTCCACTCTCTATTACCACCTCTCCGTCTCGCAAATCACTGTGCCCTCAAGCTCTGCGTCATCACGTTATCTCATGAGACTTGACGCAGGAGGTCACAGTGATGTCATTGCGATCTCATGCTTTATAGGCTTCAGACCTACCAGCCTGAGGCCTACAAGTCTGAACTGTGGGCATGGGAGCCATAGGCTCTCGTGCTGCGCAGTCAACTGTCGCCCCCCTCCACACCCCCGCATAAGCTGGCACCCGGGGTGGGCCGCCCCCCTTCATCCTTTGGCACACCACTGAGGGGAGGCAAGTCAGGGGCCATGACCTCTATGGGAGAGTTTTCTAGGTATGCTCTGTGACCTGTGCAGAGGTCAGGAGGGAGTAGATTAGCTGTTATTTCACCTATTGGGAATGTTGGATCCTGTGTTATGTATATATACAGGTGATATCTGTCATTGCAATCATGACTGTGATGATAAGCAGCTAACTTCAGTAAAATGATCTGTACAGGCCAAGAAGCGGCTCCTATTATTAGGTTTAGGACCAAATTACACTGTCCAATGTTTGGGCAGTGTGAGTACCAATCGATGATAACTCATTAATAAAGGCCAACGTAAACTGAATGTGGGAGGAACAATTGCTACCTCCCTCTTTTTGAAATATGCCCATCAGCTGACAAAGAAGTGTTTGCTTGTTATCAGCTACTTGATTATATGGGCCAATTATTGGGAATGAGTGTTCATATGAACGATAATGGGCCAGTCTAATGGACTTAGTGGAGAGTGTGAAAACTGCAGGATTTTATCTTTTAGTTTTTTTGTTAATATAGTGACGTTTAAAATAAATCATAATCTCACCAAAAATTCTCTAAACAGTATGTTTAACTAAAAACTATTTAAACAATGGGTCATTTTCTGATGACTACAGGTACGGTAGATGGAATACTGTTAAATGCTTACAAGTAGCAATTATAGTCTAGCGATATCCACTTGAATTTAACTTTAAAGGGGTTATCCTGGCTGAATAATCCCTACTTGTTAGAAGGGTCCCTTGACAATAAACTAGTTCCTTTGCTGTGGCCCTCAGTGATCAGCGAGAATCTGGCAGTAAGTGTTCAGTTTCCCTGCAGTGCCACCACTGGAGAAATGAAGCATTACACAATGTATCATCTGCATTATGCAGGACAGGTTCTCCAGAGCGAGAGATGCTCTTTAGAACTGCGCGCCGTTCTGGACAATTGATGAGGGTGAGTGTGGTGTTTATGCTTGGAGAAGGCAGGGGAGTAACCAGGGGATGCCGGCTCCAAAGTCAGACAACCCCTTTAAATCAGAATTCCCCTATTAGGTATAGGAAAAGGAGTTTTCTAAACTAAAATAATCTATTTAAATAGAGAAAAGTCTGAAAAAAATGTTTTATATCTTAGAAGACAATGTTAGATTGAAAAAGGACATATCTCATTCAAAATTGGACCCAGTTTCTAGTTTATTTATACATTTCCAAGAGGAATGAAATAATACAATGTTCTATAATGCTATAAATGTACCTAAATTACGGCCATCTATCTACAGTAAACCTGCAGGATACCCAAAGCCAGCACCTGATAAGGAATGAGCTGCGGACACTGTGCACAGATATCAGTGCAAACGTAGATGTGGAGATGACGTGTCCCTTTAAATATATACACGACACCTCAGTCCTGGAAAGTCAAATTTATACAGTAATCTGAGTATCCAAAGGGCTAAAATTAAGGAAAATGCGGGCGCCTTAGATATACATCAGCCCTATATTGAATTCTAGAGCCGCTCAGGTTTGGGCCCCAAAATAATTTTAATGAAACCCCCTGATAGGAGGGGAGACCCTATTATTAAATTTACGCAGGAGCTGGCACAAGTCTGTGCAAAAAGATCAGATTTCCCGGCTCGCAATGCGGCCCGAGAGTGAACTCCCAATCACGTTTCCAAAGGACCCCCCCCTGTCCCACCCCCCCTCTTCCTCACCCTGACCTGCACCACTGGGAAAGGGGATTGTGTGATTGATCCCTAAGATGGTATTCATTCTCTCCTCTGCTCTCTACCTTCTATCTCACTTATTCTTCATGTTATTTTTTTCACTCGCACTCCCTGAGAGACAGGGCAGAACGAAGAACTTTTGGTCCGTTCAACATCCAATCCCTTTTAAGTCAGAGAGAAATCTGCTCCGCCAGAAAGTTCAGAGCTGCCAGATTTAATAAGTCCAGAGAAATATTCAGATGAAAAGTGCTTGGAGCGATCCTAGGAGGAAGCCAGCGCCTCACCCCTAGTTTAACGTTATGATCCTTATCATAATTAATTCAATAAACTCGTAATGTACTTCAACCTAGGCATAGAGAATAATATTCTGTCCTGACTCGGTGGTGTATGCTTTCATGCAGAGATATTTCAGCCTGGACCTGATGTCTCTCTCAGTGCTTGTAATGAACCCCAGACAGGCTCTGGAATCAGGCACACAGGCACACGTTCCTTCCAAACAGGTTTCTAAGTGGGAGATTGCAGAGGTGTAAATATCAGCCCCGCTCTTCATTCACAGATGTGGAGAACTTTCCTATATGTTTTTTATTGAGGATTCCGCCAGTTTCACAGAATAGGAAGGTATAGAGGAGCTGAATTTACTATTTGTACTGAATTTCCTATAGGAGCTAAGCCAGGCTGCTGGGGGTATGTCTGACGACAAGCTTGTTGACTGTTTCCAATGACAACTAGCCAAACCACGATTTCAACTATGGCTATAATACAGTCTGTAAATCAGGATCAGTTCAAGGCAAGCAGGGGAATTGCTAGGTCAGTACATCTGGGCCCTGGATGTTTGGTCCCAGGACCCGAATGTATGAGCTGCTGGTGATACAGCTGAATCACTCTGGCAGGGCACAAGAGCCAATGACTCCCTGCCCCGACATTTTCTCTCATAAGCCACAGGCCAATAGGCCTGATGCCTACAAGACATTAGAATGGTGCAAGCAGTTGCAATGCAATGACATCATTGTGACTGCCTGTGACATCATCATGCACCTGCACCAACAAGCATGCAACGTGTTGACTTCAACATGACTGCTTGAACCAAGAAGCCGGCAACCCAAGCCGCAGCCCGAAAGAGGCCTGTGTCCTGCTTCACTGACAGAGGTGGAGAGTCAAGCGAGTATCTTTTTTTTTTCTTTGTTTCCCAGGGAAAAAAGTACTGAGAGAGTATGGGGGGTGGGGGCATTATAACTACAGGGGCCTCTATAAGGACTGAGGGCACTACAGGAGGGCACTGTAAGGACTGGGGTACTATAAGGGGCATTAAAAGGACTCAGATACTATAAGGCCTGGGGGCACTAAAGGGGGCATTATAAGGGCCAGTGGTGCTACAAGTGGCACTATAAGGACTAGGGGCACTACAGGGTGCACTATAAGTGCTGGGAGCATAATAACTACAGGGGTCACTATAAGGACCTATGGCACTACAGGAGGGCATTGTAAGGACTGGGGAACTATAAGGGGCACTAAAAGTATTTGTGCACTATAAGGGCTGGAGGCACTATGAGGACTGGATGCACTAAAAGGGTTCACTGCAGGGGGCACTTTAAGGACTGGAGGTACAACAGGGGGCACTATAAGGACTGAAGGTACTACAGGGGGCACTATAAGGACTAGGGGCATTACAGGGGGCACTATAACCTTATATCCTTTGTGCTAGTGATAGTTGCTGTTTGATTTGAAGGGGTTCTCTGGGAATTTGGTCTAATTAGGGCATGAAGCCGAATAGGACAAGAAGCAGCCACATCTAGTTGGGACCTGCGTGGAAGAACCAACAACAGAGATGACGGCATCGGTAGAGAAAGGGAGGGTGAGTCATATGTAAAAGAGCTTCCCTCCACAGGTTGGCAGTTTGCCGTAACTAGACCACATGCCCGGAGAACCCCTTTAAGGTGCCAATAAACCTTCAATAGCAGTCTTCCGTCTGCTACCACGTATTGGCATATGTGCTGGATTTCTCTAAGATCTGGAAAATGAGCTATTCAAGTTACTGTGCCCATCCTACAAGGTGGGGGTAGGGGGGGTTCTACAGACCTCCAACGATCGGGATAATTGTTTTTGCTGCTTATAAAGAGCAACAATATGTGAAGAACATAAAATGCAGTGTAGCTACCAAGTGTCGGGGTTTACAGAGGTGTTTTAGTGTGGGATAACTAACATGAACTACAGTTCCAATATACATATACAATATATCTGATACACAAATATGTATATCTAAACACAGATATGTACCTAATTATCCCTCATACAATATTCATTAGGGAACCTAAAGGACTTCCTGAAAACTATAAAATAATAATTACAATAGCAATGGTTCATGCATTATAAGGCATCAATGAATTAGGAGCAGTGGGCAGTTGGAACAGGTCTGTGGATAGTCCAAGACCCTTTAAGATGCCAGATTTTTATTTTGCTTACTAATTCTATACATCTAATGTTAATGAAAAGTGGAGTATTCCTTTAAAGGGGTTCTCCGGGAATTAAGAAAATGAAAATACCTAAATATTACTTTATTACAAATACAGTGTACAGTCGTGGCCAAATGTTTTGAGAATTACATAAAAATTGGAAATTGGAAAAGTTGCTGCTTAAGTTTTTATAATAGCAATTTGCATATACTCCAGAATGTTATGAAGAGTGATCAGATGAATTGCATAGTCCTTCTTTGCCATGAAAATTAACTTAATCCCAAAAAACCTTTCCACTGCATTTCATTCCTGTCATTAAAGGACCTGCTGAGATCATTTCAATAATCGTCTTGTTAACTCAGGTGAGAATGTTGACGAGCACAAGGCTGGAGATCATTATGTCAGGCTGATTGGGTTAAAATGGCAGACTTGACCTGTTAAAAGGAGGGTGATGCTTGAAATCATTGTTCTTCCCAGGGGCGTAACGATCGCGGTCGCAGGGAGTGCGACTGCGACCGGGCCCGGCGGGGGGAGGGGCCCGCTGTACTAACATGTAATGAAGCGCTGTGACGGGGCCCAGCATGAAGTACAGTGACAATGCCGGGCCCCCATCAGGGCGCTCCATTACATGTTTAATATGAAGCAAGGTGGGGGAGGTTTGCGCAGAGGGGGGGGGGAGGAAGAGGGGGGACGCGCGCACTCACTCACTCACATACAGTCCGCCCGGCATTTCTTGTCACTGCCAGGCTGTATCCAGATCATCAGTGAAGCAGGAGCTCTAGAGCTCCCTCTGCTGGCCGCACATCGCGCTGCTGGCTGTGGGAGGAGCTCTGAAGGCCCGGGAAACTGCCTTCAGCACAGCCAGCAGTGCCATGTGAGTGTGGCAGCGCAACACCAGGGAAGAGGGTAAGTATGTGTTTTTTTATTTTCTTTTCCTAACACTGCAGACTGGGGGCAAAGGGGAAGGGGGTTGATGGGCACAACTAGAGTGAGGGGGCACAAAAGTGGGCATCTCTACTGAGGGGGCACCTAATATGTCATAACTACTGTGAGGGGGGCACATATAAAGGCATAACTATGAGGGGGCACATATATCAACTACTGTGAGGGGGGCACATAATCTAGCATAACCACTGTGAGGGGCACATATGTGGGCATATTTAATGTGAGGGGCACATAATCTGGCATAACCACTGTAGGGGGGCACATATCTGGTCATAACTACTGTGAGGGGCACATAATCTGGCATAACTACTGTGAGGGGTAACATATCTGGCCATATCCACTGTGAGGGGCACATATCTGGGCATAACCACTGTGAGCGGGCACATATCTGGGCAAACCCCTGTGAGCGGGCACATATCTGGGCAAACCCCTGTGAGGGGAAACTTATCTGGGCATAACTACTTTGAGGGGGCACATATCTGGCATAAATACCGTGAGGGGGCACATATTTGGCATAACTACTGTTAGGGGGCACATATTTGGCATAACTACTGTGAGGGACACATATCTGGGCATAACTACTGTGACAGGAACAAAGGTAGGCATAACTGCTGTGAGGGGCCACAAGAAGGACATAACTTTTGTGAAGGGACCACAAGGTGGGCTTAATTACTGTGAAAGGCCACAAGGTGGGCATTAGTACTGTGAGGGGCCACAATGTAGACATTAGTACTGTGTGGTTGCACTTAGGGGAAATGTCCTAAATTACCCTGCTATACATTGGCATAGCTCAGTCTACCAGGCCAGCACAGCGCCCCCTGCTGGTAGTTTCATAGGGGCAGTCACCATCCCTTCCTTATGTGATTATTCTTTTTTTCTCTATCACCACAGGAACCTTGTTCTGGATCCAGCGGACATCACGCCGACGCCAGAGACACCCTGGATGAGGTAGGACCAGATTTTATTAGGACTGGGTGAGTGTAGCCATGCATTGGGCTTAGGGCTCTTTAACACGAGCGGATCCCGTGTGGCTAAACTGCTGTGTGAAAGAAAGCCAAGCCCCGCTCCGGACAGCAGAGACACTGAGTAGTAACATGATTGATAATGCTCTTTGCCTCTCTGTGATCGTTTTGCTACAAAATCACGGTGACAACTTTATCTCATTGTGATTTTGTAGTAAAAAGGTCACAGAGAGGCACGGAGCTGTCTCTGCTGTCCGGAATGGGGCTTGGCTCTCATTCACGCAGCGGACTAGCCGCACGGGAAAGAGCCCTTAGTAAGAAATTCTGCCGCTTCTTTGTATAAATGGGGGGGGGGGGCCCCGATCCAAAGTTTGCACTGGGGCCCATAACACTCTAGTTACGCCACTGGTTCTTCCATTGTTAACCATGGTGACCTCCAAAGAAACGCATGCAGCCATCATTGCGTTGCATAAAAATGGCTTCACAGGCAAGGATATTGTGGCTACTAAGATTGCACCTCAATCAACAATTTATAGGATCATCAAGAACTTCAAGGAAAAAGGTTCAATTCTTGTTAAGAAGGCTTCAGGGCGTCCAAGAAAGTCCAGCAAGCGACAGGATCGTCTCCTAAAGAGGATTCAGCTGCTGGATCTGAGTGCCACCAGTGCAGAGCTTGCTCAGGAATGGCAGCAGGCAGGTGTGAGCGCATCTGCACGCACAGTGAGGCGAAGACTTTTGGAAGATGGCCTGGTGTCAAGAAGGGCAGCAAAGAAGCCACTTCTCTCCAAAAAAACATCAGGGACAGATTGATCTTCTGCAGAAAATATGGTGAATGGACTGCTGAGGAGTGTGGCAAAGTCATATTCTCCGATGAAGCCTCTTTCCGATTGTTTGGGGCATCAGGAAAAAGGCTTGTCCGGAGAAGAAAAGGTGAGCGCTACAATCAGTCCTGTGTCATGCCGACAGTAAAGCATCCTGAGACCATCACAGCTCAGGAGTGCCTTTTTCAGGGGGCATGTCCTTTTTGCTGCAGGTCTCTTCCTGTAACTACCATATCTTCTAACACTAGATACGGCTGTTGGCAGTTGAAGGATGGAACTGAGCATGTGCAACCACCTCAGTAGGTGGCTGTTCACATTACTATACAGCAGGCATGCTCAACCTGCGGACCTCCAGATGTTGTAAAACTACAAATCCCACAATGCCCTGCTGTAGGCTAATAGCTGTAGGCTGTTCGGGCATGCTGGTAGTTTTGCAACAGCTGGAGGGCCACAGGTTGAGCATGCCTGCTATACAGAATTAACACTAAGGGGGCACCATTATAATGATGCAAAGAAAATATCTCTCAACTGGAGCATTTTTGTAGCAGAAATTAAGTTACAAAAGCAACTAATTTTTCACACGGAATCATTTTAAAATAACATTTATTGGTGGCATAAACCCTTTTGAAAAAAGATGATCACCGCACCGCTGCTGTTGCAATATTGTCCGAGTCCCCAATTCTCCAGTTTCGAAACAGCCAGTGATGAACTGAGAGGGAATTTCCTAGGTGCATGACCAGGCGGCAGGCGGGGATCGGTGAGGTATAATTTTTTAACACTTTTAACACAGTCTCTTTGGATATTATCAAAGTACCTAATTGTACAGAATTGATCGTTATACAGATGTAGCAGAGCTGTTTGTGTTATAAACACCTTTGCGCGTTATTTTAGCACGGCCTACAGCATAGTGATCATTTGTACTGGGATTCAATGACATGTTTCTCTAAATTTCCCAATTAATCTGAATGTAACATTACCTTGTGCTACAGCGAGCTCAGTAAATGTGATACTTCGAGACACCGACACCGAGACGTATTTTTAACGACCACTTCGCCTTCATTCCCACTAGCTGGAGCTTGCAGCCATAGACTGAGGCAAGATGGAGCTTAATCTCTTCTGACACTGAGGTGGGTCAGCCTAGAGCTAGAGGTGAAAGTGGCGTTTGCAATTGTAGAATTCATAACTTCAAACAGATGACTGGAGACTTTCACGGTGACCTGTCCGGGTGAAGAAGTCTACTGGAGTCTGCTGGGAGGTTTGTACTGAGGACAAGCATTAACCCTTCATCTCCAGCGTTGCGTTAAGGATCAGGCTGGGGCTGTAGAGGTTAAACAAAGTGCAATTTAATGTAAATGATTAGAAACTGAAAGTGGAACGAGAAAAAACATGGCTGCTTCGACAGGAAGAGAGGATGTGGACAAATTTTGGCTCGCACAGAGACATTGAGGCCAAGTTGATACGAAAATATTCCCCCAGAAAATGGAAAGCAGCTTTTATTTACAGAGCGTAGCTGAAAGATGAAGAATAAAACCCAAGAGGCTCTTTACATCTGCCAGGCCAAGTACCAAGAGTCATCAAAGTATTATGATGGTTTATGAATAAAAATGTCACTCACAACTGAAGTGTTAAAGGGGTTTAACCTAGATAAGTCATCAATATCAGATCAGTGGGGGTCCATCACCCACCACTCCCATCGATCAGCTTTTGGGCAGCCAACAGCGCTAGAAACTCTACATTGGCAGAGCAGGAAGCAGACAGCGCCATACACTGTGCAGTGGCCATACCGGGGAACTGCAGCTCAGCTCCCATTCACTTAAATGGGAATCTGTCACCTATTTTGAGCCTATAATACTGTTAACATAGCAATGTGCAATAAAGTACCTTCATTCCAGCATGTGTCTTCTTTTCATTCAGATTAAAAAAAGCGATTTAAGTGCCTGCACCTGTACGATACTCCCTGCACGGGATTTCGGAGGCCAAAAGAGGAGGAAGCAAGGACGGTGCAGTAAATAAATTAAATGACGTAGTGGGGAGGGGGCGGCGCCGTTAGGCAAGGATGTGGGAGTACATTTATTTCTTAGGAGGCGTGCTGGGCTTGGAAGAAAGGCGGGCTGGGCACTGCAGGGGGCGTTACTGGGCACTAGAGCAGAGTAATAATGCCCCTCTGGGCACCTTGAGACTTAATTAGCATATCAGAAAAATGGCTTTTTAATCTGAATGAAAAGTTGAATAAAAGAAAGAGGACACATGCAGGAACTAAGGTACCTTATTGCACATTGCTATGTTAACGGTACTATAGGCTTAAAATAGGTGACAGATTCCCTTTAAATGGGACTTGAGCTCTAGTACATCAGTGCCAGAAAATACACGGTGGATAGAGCCTTCTGCATCCGGCACTATCCAATGTAAAGTTTGAGTGCCAGCGGCTGCCCAAAACAGCTGATGCCCTCCGAGATGACTTAAAATTATGAGAGTATGAGTACCGCGGCTCATCAGGATGCAGTATAGGAAAGACTGGCCAGGATCAGTGACCGTTGAATATTTAAGGAGTTTTAATATACAGTTAGGTCCATATATACAGTACAGACCAAAAGTTTGGACACACCTTCTCATTCAAAGAGTTTTCTTTATTTTCATGACTATGAAAATTGTAGATTCACACTGAATGCATCAAAACTACGAATTAACACATGTGGAATTATATACATAACAAAAAAGTGTGAAACAACTTCAAAGTAGCCAAACTGAAAAGAATAGCGTGGTATTAGCAGGAAGTGCTCAAACCCACATGCAGTCGTGCATATATATAGGGGAGCAAATCCTGCACTTGTGGCCCGTTGCTAATGACGATCCCCAGCAAAAATGCATATGGTGGAGGATGCCCGCAGCGAACCACAAGTACCACAATAGACATCCTACACAAGGTAGCAATCATGTGGATGTGATAATTAGTATAACAAAATGATAACAAAGCCAGGTGCACTCTGTGGTCTTACTAAACCCTCAAACTGATTTTAAAATTGAGAGATTAGCCACCTTTTGCTTTGATTACTGCTTTGCACACTCTTGGCATTCTCTTGATGAGCTTCAAGAGGTAGTCACCTGAAATGGTCTTCCAACAGTCTTGAAGGAGTTCCCAGAGATGCTTAGCACTTGTTGGCCCTTTTGCCTTCACTCTGCGGTCCAGCTCACCCCAAACCATCTCGATTGGGTTCAGGTCCGGTGACTGTGGAGGCCAGGTCATCTGGCGCAGCACCCCATCACTCTCCTTCATGGTCAAATAGCCCTTACACAGCCTGGAGGTGTGTTTGGGGTCATTGTCCTGTTGAAAAATAAATGGTGGTCCAACTAAACGCAAACCGGATGGAATAGCATGCCCGCTGCAAGATGCTGTGGTAGCCATGCTGGTTCAGCATGCCTTCCATTTTGAATAAATCCCCAACAGTGTCACCAGCAAAGCACCATCACACCTCCTCCTCCATGCTTCACGGTGGGAACCAGGCATGTAGAGTCCATCTGTTCACCTTTTCTGCGTGGCACAAAGACACGGTGGTTGGAACCAAAGATCTCAAATTTGGACTCATCAGACCAAAGCACAGATTTCCACTGGTCTAATGTCCATTCCTTGTGTTCTTTAGCCCAAACAAGTCTCTTCTGCTTGTTGCCTGTCCTTAGCAGTGGTTTCCTAGCAGATATTCTACCATGAAGGCCTGATTCACACAGTCTCCTCTTAACAGTTGTTCTAGAGATGTGTCTGCTGCTAGAACTCTGTGTGGCATTGACCTGGTCTCTAATCTGAGCTGCTGTTAACCTGCGATTTCTGAGGCTGGTGACTCGGATGAACTTATCCTCCGCAGCAGAGGTGACTCTTGGTCTTCCTTTCCTGGGGCGGTCCGCATGTGAGCCAGTTTCTTTGTAGCGCTTGATGGTTTTTGTGACTGCACTTGGCGACACTTTCAAAGTTTTCCCAATTTTTAGGACTGACTGACCTTCATTTCTTAAAGTAATGATGGCCACTCGTTTTTCTTTACTTAGCTGATTTTTTCTTACCATAAATTCTAAAAGTCTATTCAGTAGGACTATCAGCTGTGTATCCACCTGACTTCTCCACAACGCAACTGATGGTCCCAACCCCATTTATAAGGCTAGAAATCCCACTTATTAAACCTGACAGGGCACACCTGTGAAGTGAAAACCATTTCAGGTGACTACCTCTTGAAGCTCATCAAGAGAATGCCAAGAATGTGCAAAGCAGTAATCAAAGCAAAAGGTGGCTACTTTGAAGAACCTAGAATATGACATATTTTCAGTTGTTTCACACTTTTTTGTTATGTATATAATTCCACATGTGTTAATTCATAGTTTTGATGCCTTCAGTATAAATCTACAATTTTCATAGTCATGACAATAAAGAAAACTCTTTGAATGAGAAGGTGTGTCCAAACTTTTGGTCTGTACTGTATGTGGAGACTGACACAATTTTTTTTTTATTACCTGTTTACTAAAACATATTCAGGTTATAGTTATATAACGGACATGGACATCAAGTCCAGACTTTTAGCTTTCATTTGAGGGTATCCACATTACATTTAGATAAAGGGTTTAGGAGTTTTAGCTCCTTTACATGTGGCACCCTGTTTATAAAGAAACCAAAAGTAATTGGACAATTGGCTCAAAGGCTGTTTCATGGGCAGGTTTGGGCAATTTCTTCATTATTTCATCCTCAATTAAGCACATAAAATGCCTTGAGTTGATTTGAGGTGCTTGCATTTAGAAGATTTTGCTGAGAAGTAAACATGCGGTCAAAGGAGCTCTCTATGCAGGTGAAACAAGCCATCCTTCATCTGCAAAAAACGAAAAAAGCCATCCGAGAAATTGCTACACTATTAGGAGTGCCAAAATCTACAGTTTGGTACATCCTGAGAAAGAAAGCACTGGTGTGGTGACCTCAACAATGCAAAAAGATCTGGATGCCCACGGAAGACAACAGTGGTGGATGATGACAGGATAATTACCATGGTGACGAGAAACCCCTTCACAACAGCCAACCAAGTGAACAACACTCTCCAGGATATAGGCGTATAAATATCCAAATCTACCATAAAGAGAAGACTGCATGAAAGTAATACAAACGGGTTCACTGCACGGTGCAAGCTACTCATAAGCCTCAAAAAATAAGAAGGCTAGATTGGAAGAACATTCTTTGGACAGATGAAACCAAGATCAACCTCTACCAGAATGATGGAAAGAAAAAAGTATGGCGAAGGCATGGTACAGCTCATGATCCAAAGCATACCACATCATCTGTAAAACACGGCGGAGGCAGTGTGATGGCTTGGGCATGCATGGCTGCCAGTGGCACTGGGTCCTTAGTTTTTATTGATTTATGTGACACAGGACAGAAGCAGCCAGATAAATTCTAGGGTTTTCAGAGACATACTGTGTGCTCAAATCCAGCCAAATGCAGCCAAACTGATTGATCGGCGTTTCATAATACAGATGGACAATGACCAAAAACATAAAGCCAAAGCAACTCAGGAGTTTATTAAAGCAAAGAAGTGGAATATTCTTGAATGGCCAAGTCAGTCACCTGATCTGAACCCAATAGAGCATTTCTGTCAATATAAGATTGGCACACTCATACATGCGGAGCCCCACGGAGTTTGAATAGAGCATTTCACTTGTTAAAGACTAAACTTCAGACAGAAAGGCCTACAAACAAACAGCAACCGAAAACCGCTGCAGTAAAGGCCTGGCAGAGCATTAAAAAGGAGGAAACACAACTTCTGGTGATGTCCATGAGTTCAAGACTTCAGGCAGTCATTGCCAACAAAGGGTTTTCAACCAAGTATTAGAAACTAACATTTTATTTACAATAATTTAATTTGTCCAATTACTTTTGAGCCCCTGAGCTGAAGGGATTGAGTTTAAAAGATGCTTTAGTTCCTCACGTTTTTATGCATTCATTTTGTTCAACTCACTAAATTAAAGCTGAAAGTCTGAACTTCAACTGCATCTGAATTGTTTTGCTCAAAATCCATTGTGGTAATGTACAGAACAAAAATTTGAAAAATGTTGTCTCTGTCCAAATATATATGGACCTAACTGTACACTCTCTGAGTCCCAAAGATATAAGTCATTTTAGGATTATCTCTCAATCACAGGATTGAAGGGACTTGTTTTTGGAGTGTACAATAGGTTGATTGCTCTAGGTCTATATATTATTTTGCTTGAGTTTACGTGTAAAGTATCAATAAACATTTCTAGTATTACACTTGTCTATACGTTCTGGACACTTTCCGTTGTGTGTGTTTTTTGTATATGTATGTGGTATACAATGAGCATTATTGTCTTGCGGACAATGTTTTTTGTAGGTGCCGTCTGACTCAATAACATTCCCCAACCTAACTTTTGAAGCTCACTTACCACTACAGTCAATTTCTTCTTCCACCATTAGGACTGCCACTAATTTTATAGACCACTTTTTAATTCAGCTGATTCTGGTTTTCCAATACGTGTAGACAAAGATCCTCAGAACATAAGTGGATATGGGAGAGGGCACTATTAGTGAAGATTGACCTGGGATAGATATGCAGTACCCCAGAGGACTACTGCAAAGGTTTAATTGCTACTATGAGAGTTGAATTCAGACAGCAAGATGTGTGCACATCTATGGCAGAAAGTCTTTGCTGCTGGGAAAGGGAATATTGTAAAAAGAAATATGCAAATAAATTAACAATTGTGTCCATGCTGGGCAAGTTACACCTCTGGCTGGATGGAAGGGGTTAGGTCAAGAATTTGGCATTGGGGTGGGGGGGTTAGTGGTGTTTCAATTTTTTCCTCTGGAAGCACAAAGGCTATGTGCGGCCCATGAGCCTTTAGCTACGCCGCTGAAAGGGGGATGTCTGTTTTTTTGGTGTTAATACATGCAGGTTGTAGCATTTTCTGTGACATTTAGGAACCACGCCACTTTTCAAAGTGGTCTATGTTTAAAGCTGAAAAGTGAGACCTGGATTATGGCACATTTATTATCTGCAACAATTGGAAATGTCGCAAAAATGTCACCTATGCCAGGCAGCCACCTGGTGTATTTTTTAAGACTAAGGCCTCTTTCACACGACAGTATGTCCATTTCAGTGTTTTGCGGTCCGTTTTTCACGGATCCGTTGTTCCGTTTTTTGCTTCCGTTGTGGTTCCGTTTCCGTTCCGTTGTTCCGTTCCGTTTTTCCGTATGGCAAATACAGTATACAGTAATTTCATATAAAAAATTGGGCTGGGCATAACATTTTCAATAGATGGTTCCGCAAAAAACGGAACGGATACGGAAGACATACGGATGCATTTCCGTATGCATTCCGTTTTTTGCGGACCCATAGACTTTAATGGAGCCACGGAACGTGATTTGCGGCCAAATATAGGACATGTTCTATCTTTAAACGGAACGGAAAAACGGAAATACGGAAACGGAATGCACACGGAGTACATTCCGTTTTTTTTGCGGAACCATTGAAATGAATGGTTCCGTATACGGACCGTATACGGACCGCAAAAAACGGCCCGCAAAACGGAAAAAAAAAACGGTCGTGTGAAAGAGGCCTAAGTCATACAAAACAATGCAGGTGCACCATTTCATAAATTTGGCTCAACCACACAATGCAAAACTAGACTTAAAAGTGACAAGAAAACAATCTCAAATGATAAATGCCCCCATAGTTCTAAGAAATGATGCTCCAGAAATGTTACTTTTGGGGGAATGCAAGTATTGATTAACATAGTTGTATCTAGAAAACCAGGTCAGAAAATGTAACAAAACTTGAATATTTTGTTATTTTCATTACCTTTTGATTGTTTGTATCTGTATGGTATTGAAAAGGAGCTTGACTGATCTGTCATTCTTTTTAGGTGTCTCTAGTGATTTGAGTATAAAAAGATGAGTCTGCACTCAGAATATATCTAAAGGTGGAGCAAATTGGAGCAATTTGGTGCAACTATGTTTTTTATACTTTTTATGACCTAGGATGTGCCATTTTGTGCCACAATTCTGGCACAAAATTCTGCCTCAAAGTAAGTCAACCAATAGTTGGTACAGAGTCAGCGAAAAGTGTCTGTCCCTGCGCCAGATTTATTATCTAGCCTGAGCCCCAGTGAAAAATCTGGTGCAGGTCTAGACATCCTGTCTAAGTTGAGGCCATCTACAAGCTTAGTAAATCTTGCCCTGTGTGTCTGATCGTCTCAGTTACCCCTTAATACACCCTGCAACCACACTAATTAATACATGAATGCACAATACAAGTATTGTCCTATGTCATCAGACCATCTGAATGTTCACAGTAGGTCCAGCAACAGATGGCATGCTTGTTGATGGTTCTCAGTAGACAAAAGGAAAATGAATATACATAGCAAAGATGATAGATTCTTCACCTTCTGCATCAGCAGAACTTCCAACCTAGGACTACGTGTGAAAGTTTTTCCTAGTCCCGATAGCTACCCAATGTCTTTATTTTCATGTGTATAATTTATTACTTGATCATGCGGTTTGCATTGGGTTGTGATGGGGCAGACTGGCAAGAGAAGCGATTCTGCTGCCAAACTGTGTTATGTCAATGCTTATTTCTTACACAAGAAGGCCTCTAAAGAAGAAGTTCATGCACTGGAGTAAAATGTAAAACAGCAGGATTTACACCACAAATAGATGTATCTAGGGAGGTCTGTGCCAGAGATATTCAGCCAGGTCCCTCCAGGAAGCAGTTTTCCTATAGGAAGAGTTGGCATATCAGTAATGATTTATTATCTGTCTGACATGTCTCATATGTTCTGTGAAACGATATTACTGTCAACTAACCAGCATGATCACAGCTGTTAGACCTTCTTACTTTTTGATGTGTTTTTATAGGAAACATACCCCAAGTAAGTTCTTCTAAAATAGCAGGTTATTCTGGAAATGAAAGGTGTATTATTATACTGTAGTATACAGCAATACTTTAGTGTACAGCACAGTATACAGGTACTGTTTACCGCATTATTTGCCCAGTGTAATCCAATCACCACGGGCACACAAGCCAGGGCTCCATCTATATTGACTATTTCACATGTCACTATCTCTTCATTTGCCATATGTGCGGTGTCCTATGGCAAATGGACTATGGACGTTTGTGGACATTTTTCCCCTATTGCTACTATGCGAAGCCATCAACTCACTACTTTATTGCACTGTGATTTATGCTGTTGTGTACACTTATACTGTTTCTATTTTTGAACTTATACTGATTTGACTCCTAAGGTTGCATCTGGATTAATCCCTTGTCTACTGTTTTGCTTCTACTGACTCTCCTGGCTTTGATTCCTAAGTTTGCATCTGGATTAACCCCTTGTCTACTGTTTTGCTTGTACTGACTCTCCCTGCTTTGACTCTGGCTTCTTTTACTCTCTTGCAACTCCTTGGTAGTGATAGTTCTGCTCCCTGTTTGCTCACACCTGTTTTCTGTCACCTTACTATGAAGACTGAGTCCCTAGCAGCTAAGTCCACTCGGCCTTGCGGCCAGCTCCACTGAATAACTAGGGTTAGCCTTAGATCTAGTAGCCGGACTGGTGAAGGAAGATAGGTAGCAAATTTAGAGTTTGCCAGATGGTAACCCCATCAGAGTATTAGAATATGTCATAAAATAATGATCAGTGGGAGTCCAGTCTGTTAGTCCCACAGCAATAAAGAGAGAGGAGGAACTGTGGTCCCTTCAACTTATCCTCTAGAGAGGAGCAATCCCAGTCCATCCCAGTTCAGGGTACTACAACACAGCTTCCTTCATCTGAATGGGACTATGCACCACAGTTAGCAAGAGCATCACTGTGCAGGGAAATTCTACTTTACTGGTTCTGCAGCTCCTTCACTTTGAGGATTGGTGAGGATCACAGCAGATGAACTCCGACAATTAGCAAGAGTTTACCAATAGTGATGAGTGAAGCTTATAAAAATTTTATTTGGCTGCTTTGCTAAATTTCACAAATAAATTTGCTTCAAATTACTTTAACACAAAGTGCATTTCTTTATAAGTAGTAGGCGCAATGACGGAAAACAGCGATTGCGCAACCCCTAGTCATTGAACCCCTAAGATGCCGTGTTTATCGATGATCGCGGCATCTGAGATGAAAATAATGATTTTCAGGGGTTAAATCAGTAAAAAAAAAAAACTCATCCATTTGAGCGCGAAGAGGCCGCCACAGCTATCTTGATTGAAGTTCCCACTCAGAATCTTGCGCGCTGCAAGAGGATGTTATACGTCACCGTGCACAAGATTTTGCGCAGAATCTTCAATCAAGATAGCTGCGACAGCCTCTTTGCGCTCAAATGGATGAGGTGAGTATATATATTTTTTTGTTACCGCTATTTCAGGGAAAATTGATCAGTTACCACGAAGCACAAGTAAATTCAGCTTCGCACCAAATCAAATTTTCCCTGAAACTCGTATTGAAGTCCACTTTGGATACTTCAATTCGCTCGACACTAATGACTAATCCTACTAATAACGATGTAACTGGGGGCATATGAGGAGAATGGGTGGTTAGTGTGTGATGACATCTGGTCTAATATTACTACCCAAGTGCTTTACCAGAACAACAGGATCACCAGAACGATGGTGCGCACATAATTAAATTCCATATAGGCTTTGTCATAGCAGGCTCTACCGGGAAGTATGAGTCTCTGTACAAAGCTTGTCCCTTTTCTTCAGAGGTGCTGTCTTGACCAACACTTTCAGCCTTCCCTATCTCAGATTCATTAAATTGGCTCAAGATGACACCAGTAATTAAGTCAAGATGGGACAGACAAACGATACAAATCTTATCCATTTCCCTCCTCCCCCAACCTTTCTCTGCCTTCTCCTTCATTCACCCTCGCGCAGTTCTGTCTTCGATTTAAGATGGTTTACATTGGCCACCACACAAACATTTTAATATAAGTACCAGTGAAACCTCAACTTGGTGACATCATAAGAGCACGGAGTTAACACCCCCTTGCCTTCCCTTGTGGAAACCCCTCTCTTTCAAACCCAAAAAAGACAGATAATCTTATTGCTGGCTGGAAATGCGATGGCCTCTTTTGAATCCCTTAACTCTCTGTTTTGGATAGAGGGAAATTTGGCCGAGACGAGAAAAATATATTCCTAGATAATCTATTGAAAACAAATCTGGGTTGTTTTGTATTAAGTAGCAAATACCCTGGATCTTTAAATGTGCCCCTAGGTCAAGAACTGAACGATAAGTGTTTCCTATTCTATGCTCATTAAACTTGTTATTAATTGCAACCAAAAGCATTAGTGGGTCTCATGAGGCTGAGCGATATGAGGAATTATCAATCTGATCACAATGCTAATGCCTGTCAGACAGAATGGGCTCTGAAGGAAGGGGAGTAATGCGGAGCCAGAGCCTTTACTGCCAAACCGACCGTTCTTATTGTAAAACAACACAAACCATTGCTAGACTGAGGAGCACATGTCTGGCAGTGTACTCAGTACTGTTTGCTATGTTCATAAAGATCACAGTGAAATGTAAACTATATCGACTGTAATGCTGGGCTTGTATACAATGTAACAACTCCTGTACTCCATTTTGAAGGCTGGGGTAGGAAATTCCACTTGCGTGTTATCACATTGTTAATAAAGCTTTGAACTGAAAAACTGACCTCAGATTGGTTGCTATGATTATACTTAATCAGCTTGTCCCTAGCAACTGGTCTGTCCTAAATTACTTAGCTGCTCGGTTCATGTCAAATTTGGTGCTGAGCTGAAGGCAAGGAATGGCAAGAAGCTGTCAATGTTCAAACTAGACAGGTGGGTCACTGGTTGAGGAGGTGTCACGGCAAGGAATGGGGGAAAACCCTCACCATACAATACAAGAAGGACAATGGTAGCAACTAGGCCAGGACGCCGGGATCAGGGAGCAGGTCACCTCCTATTGCATCCCTAATCCTCTCCATAACTCCTAACCGTATGAGCGGACCCTGATGGTGGGACGGCTCATACCCTGGATAACTAATATCCTGAGTCGCCCTGGAAATCTCTCACTTAGGAGCAGGGGAGAGACAACCTGTTCATCCACAACATGGAGGAACAGGAGTCTCTAAAGGCCTAGAAGCAGGGAAAGGGAAACACATACAGGAGATGGCAGGTTAGCGAAACCAATAACACACTTACCTGCCACAGACACACTGACTGGAACCCGCACACAAGTGCTTGTGTCCACACCAACAATAAAAGACACAGCACACACCACAAACCACACAGGGACCCAGGACACCCATAGCTGCAATAAACATAAGACAGGGGAATGTCTAGTAAACATGACACCAAATACCACAAGACATGTAACAGCAAACTAGACATACAAACACCCTGAACATGACCCACTCCATACAAATAAGACAGGAAAAGAAGGAGACACAGGGATAACATTGAACATCTATGACCACAAGGGTGGCCCTCACTGAAAAGATGGTAAAGCCAAGAGCAGTGAACCACCAGCACACACCAAGCCTGGAGGAACACACCTTAACCCCGTGCACACCAGGATGGGAAGGACACACAACTTAAAGGGGAAGTGTCAAAACATGCAAAAACAACATGTTGCCACCAGCAACAAGCATGCACGGCAAAAGTGTCATGGTCCACGATACCTGACCATGACACAGCCGTGACAGGAGGCTATATAAAGCAGAAATATAGTTTACTGTAATGTAAATTAACCAATCAACCAGCTTGGTGGATCTATTGATGGAAAAGTAGGTAATATGCTCTACTGACATCTTGAGGAGGCCATCCCCACCTTGAGGTTTCACCGCAGAGTTTCTATGAGAATATTGTGTAATAAGAAAAGGACATTTAAGAAGAGATGAGAACAATAGTTATTGAAATGTATCAGTATAGAAAAAGTCAAGAAGTAATTTCCAAAACCTTGTGAATCAGTAAGAGCCACGATATCTAAGTGGAGAAGACTAGGAACTCAGAAGAACACTGAGTAGCTAGCAAGCGAGACCCCAAGGGTGCAGCTCTACAGGAACAGCACAAAACATCTCATGGCACCACAAGAGACTGAGGCATAAGTGGGATGTATCAGAGAATAGCAAGGATAAAGCTCGAAATGTCCATCTGCCCAATATGAGAGGGTCAAGTGTTATTTAGGATACATGATACTTGGGTACCCTGTTACAGATTTTTCTTCAAGTCAGTTGAGATTCAAGTTATGGAACAGCCAAGCTGTTTCACGTAGTATGCAATGGACAGATGAGTTAAAAGTGTCATCACTGCAGGAACCATGAATTCAAGATTCCTAAGAAGAGCAAGGGGGAACTACCACTGTAGGAGCCATAGCAGCTGCTACAAGGCCTGCACTAGCAGAGGAGCCCGGCCATACGGCTTGACCCTCGTCTGCCAGTGTGCACACATACAGTAATGATCACTGTGAGTGTGTGTACTGGTAGGCAAGGCCTGGGCTGTAATGGATGACAGATACAGCAGCCAGACTGGCACCCAAAATGTCTGTCATCCATTATGGCCTGGACCTCATTTTCCAGCCTGTGCTCTCCCAAGCGGCAGGGATGTCATCATGCCTGCGGGGCTTAGTAGGAGAGCGCATGATTATCCCCCGGCCTGTGTGTCCTCCTGCTCAGCTCAGCAAGCATGATGGTGTCCCTGCTGCTGAGGAGGGTGTGATGTCCTCCGTTCATCAGGGGAATGGAACTAGGTATTATTTTTTTATTTTATTAACACATGAGCTTCACTGCTGTAAGAGGGCACTAAGGCTGGGTTCAGACCTGAGCGTTTTACAGCGCATTCCTATGCGCTGTAAAACGCTTAACAGGCAAGAACCAATGATTCCCTATGGGAATGGTTCTCACCTGAGCGTTTTACAGCGCATACGATCTCGCTGTAAACCGCCCAACGCCCCAAGAAGTACATGAGCTTCTTTGGGGCTTCTTGTCGCGCGTTCCCGTACATAGACTTCAGCGGGAACGCGCGACAATGGGCGTTCGCTTGTCTCTGTATGCGTGATTGCAAACACCCGTACAATTGCGCATACAGAGCGCTCCATCGCGAACGCTCAGGTCTGAACCCAGCGTAAGAGGCATAACTACTGTATTGGGACACTAAGGGGGCACAACTACTGTGCTTGGGCACTAATGGAGTATTGTTGTGTGTGTACAGGCACTAAGGGGGCATCACTACTGTAAAGGGGGCACTACGGGGGCTTTCTACTGTGTGGGACACAAAAGGGGCAAACAGGGCCCAGATGGCATACTATAGGTATACTCTGAACTCCTCCTCCTGTCCAGCCGTAGTAAGCGCTTCACTTTCATATTGTGTGTGTGTAGGGGGGAGGAGGCTGTATGGCGAGCTTTGGCAGTCTTGACTAGCCACAGGAGTGAGGGTTGTGGGGAAGTTGCCTGGGGGAGCTAATTCAAAAATTTTCCATGGGGCCCCTGTAATGGAGCACATAAATATTGATAACCAACGATAAACAGACAACAACTGATTCTAACTCTCCCTCAATCTTTCCCTAGATCTATCCCTGAAAACTGCCCATAAATGCCCCTATATATGACTTATATATCTACCTATTGAAACTCTGCAGTCCTGATCCTAAGACAATGCAAGAAACAAACAAGAAAAAGCTAACTGTAAACACAAGGCTCAGAAACAGGACTGCAGAAGGATGCTCTCGAGAACCAGCTACACAAGGGGCTAGAACTAGGTATACAAGGGTATACTGGATATAAACGCACATAGCTAATGCTATCACCTGAAAGATCACAGCAGAGACAAAGGGGGTCATTTATTAAACAGAAATATGCCTAAGGCTACTTTCACACTTGCGCTTGATCGGATCCGTTCTGAACGGATCCGATCATATTAATGCAGATGGAGGCTCCGTTCAGTACGGATCCGTCTGCATTAATAACTTAGAAAAATTTCTAAGTGCGAAAGTAGCCTGAGCGGATCCGTTCAGACTTTCAATGTAAAGTCAATGGGGGACGGATCCGCTTGAAGATTGAGCCATATGGTGTCATCTTCAAGCGGATCCGTTCCCATTGACTTACATTGTAAGTCTGGATGGATCCGCACGCCTCCGCACGGCCAGGCGGACAGCTGAACGCTGTAAGCAGCGTTCAGGTGTCTGCCTGGCCGTGCGGAGGCGAGCGGAGCGGAGGCTGAACGCCGCCAGACTGATGCAGTCTGAGCGGATCCGCATCCATTCAGACTGCATCAGGGCTGGACGGAAGCGTTCTGCTCCGCTCGTGAGCTCCTTCAAACGGAGCTCACGAGCGGACAGCAGAACGCTCGTGTGAACGTAGCCTAAATTAGGTGTATTTCTGGTGCAGATTACGGAGCAAATGTCCTTTGCTCCGCAATCTGTGAATTTTCCTCGCTCGCGCCAAGGTCTAAAAAAGTGGGTAGGGACGGAGATGGGCCGGTATTTTCTACGCCTGGCTCAGGCTACTTTCACACTCGTGTTTTGTGCGAATCCGTCTTGTATCTGCTCAGACGGATCCGCACGAATAATGCATACGCTTGTATCAGTTAATAACGGATCCGTTTGCATTATTCATTAAAAAAAACGGATCCGTCTTGACTTACATTAAAAGTCAATGGGGGACGGATCAGTTTTCAATTGCACCATAATGTGTCAGTGAAAAACGGATCCGTCCCCATTGACTTACATTGTAAGTCTAGACGGATCCGTTAGGCTCTGCATAGTCAGATGGTCACCAAAACGCTGCAAGCTGCGTTTTAGTGACCGTCTAAAAAACGCAACAGAGGCCAAACTTAGCCAAATTGATGCATTCTGAACGGATCCTTAACTATTCAGATTGCATTGGGGCTGAACTGATCCGTTTTAGGCTGCTTGTGAGAGCCTTGAAACGGATCTCACAAGCGGACCCAGAAACACCAGTGTGAAAGTAGCCTTAGATGTACAAAATGGTCTTAAAGGGAACCTGTCACCAGTTTTATGGTGTCCTAACTAAGGGCAACATAAATAAGTGACTTTCTTTATTTGACCCAGTCAATCTGCCAACATCTTGTATTGAAAAGCTCCAGCTGATAATGATGAGTCCTGAATATTCATGAGCTCCTGACTCTCCCCGCCCACCTACTGCTGAATGACAGTTTTTTTCCATATGAATCAGCAGCAGGTGGGCAGGGGAGTGGCTATAGCTCTGAATTAAATATACGCTGGACTCAATGACATCACACTGGACTCAAATCGGCTCATTAGCATGCGGCATCTCTGTGTGTATATTATGAGGTAACCATCTGTCACACCAGTAAGTGAATACATCTAAGGCACTTTTTAGTAGTTAATGATTGTATATAATTAGTTAGATTATAATCAAATATCCACATGACAGGTTCCCTTTAATATAAGACAGCAAAGAAGCTGTCTTACATTTAGAAACGCCGGTGGATCCGCCAAAGTTATGTAGAGGAAGTGTAATTAGAATAGTAGGTGCAGATATGAGTTCCGGGGTGCTGGAAGCCCAGTCTTCTGAAAAGGACATTTGGGTGGCACTTCAATCAGTCACTTTCCTCCATATAGAAGTTCTGAACCATTCTGGTGGCACCGCTGATTACAGCAATGTAAAATAATCCATGTCTGCTTTCTAGTCTCCATTGCTATATGACCTGATGTAGGACATGTACATGCCTTAGTGACTTCAGTTATTGCCTGTGAGTTGCTGAACCCAATAGGTTCACAGAGAAGCACCCTGATTGACCTTAGGAGGTCAGCACTGGCCCCTGGGGAGGTCTGGGACCTATACAAGCAGTATGTGCACTTCTCACAACTACAGCTTCAATAATCTATCAGTTACATGTAGTGATCCTGTTTAACTAACCCATCAATGTTGTAATCCAGTAAAATCTGAAATGCAAAATGCAAGGGAAAATGATATCCTACTATCTATCGATATATGTTTACATATACCATACCACATATATGCAGCACACATCCATCTATCTATCTACCTAATATCTATCTACCCATCTATCTACTGTACCTATCTATCTATCTAATATCTATCTATCTAATATGTATCTATTATCTGTCTACTGTATCTATCTATCTATCTATCTAATATCTATCTATCTAATATCTATCTAATATGTATCTATTATCTGTCTACTGTATCTATCTATCTATCTAATATGTATCTATCTATCCATCTATCTACTGTATCTATCTATCTCCCATCTATCTATCTATCTATCTACTATCTATCCATCTATCTACTGTATCTATCTATCTCCCATCTATCTATCTATCTATCTATCTAATATCTATCTATCCATCTATCTACTGTACCTATCTATCTCCTATCTATCTCCTATCTATCTATCCATCTATCTACTGTACCTATCTATTTCCTATCTGTCTATCTAATATCTATCTATCCATCTATCTAATATGTATCTATCTATTATCTATTTGTCTACAAGGTAGCTATCTATCTACCTAATATCTATCTATCCATCTATCTACTGTATCTATCTATCTACTTATCTATCATCTATCTCATATCTATCTATCCATCCAGGGTGGATGGTGGATAAAAAAATTAGCGACAGGTTCCCTACTCAACGGCGGACACGCAACGTCACGACACATGTTTACATGTACACACACCATATATATGCAACACACATAAATACAACATATACATGGTACATATACATAAATACACTATATATAATACAATACACACGCATACCACCCAACTAAGGAGCTAAACTATCAGCGGAATGCGAATCAATGGAAGTGAACATCTCCAGCTGACCTGCCGCCACCAGAGCACCGGATCGGGACTCAGCCGGTAACACAGTTCTCCGATCCAGTTGTAATTTTAACAACCGGGTCTGGAGAAATGGAGGGAACTGTCTGAATCCCATGCCTGTATCCATCTCATATCTTTCTATCTAAAGCAGAAAAATGAAGGCAGCAATCCGGTCTTCAAGTGAAAAGGTGGCTTTTTTTATTACACCCAACAGCAATGCAGCATTTCAGCTCTCTCAATGGAGCCTTTGTCAAGCTAGTGATAGTAGTGCTCCCAACATATTTAAATAAGGCTAAGAACATAAGTGTTCAATAATTGATCATAAATAAATAAACACGATTACATTGTGAAAAACATGATTATAAATGTTATTCGAGTTCAATAGATTCACATAAAATCCAGTGTTACTATACAGTAACTGTGATTATAATGAACAATTCCAACATATTCCTAAATACATCCTATCAAGGCATGATTAAACAATAAGTGCACCTGTGCTTATAATGTGAAATAATTAAAATTATGATTCCTTCCATGTGCCATGTCCATCTATCTATGTAGCTTTGTAAATTTCCTAGTGGCAGTGCTTGGTATTGCAGCTGAGCCCCGAAGACTTGAATGGAGCTGAGCTGCACTTAGGCCGTGTGACCGATGTGCGGTGATGTCATATGACCTATAACCCCTTTAATGTAAAAATGAAACTCAGGCATCATACAGTACATGACAATATCTTTCTAACAAAGCTAGAGCCGGCCCTGTACCTCACATGGATCCAGAGATCCCCAAACATTTCTCCAATTGTTCTGCTAGATTTATTTCAAGCTGGCAGCTCAGGGTGTGCCCTTTCTCAAGGGCATATGTTCTTTCTCAGGGGGAGTGTATTTTTATTTATTTATTTAAAGTTTTTTTATTAAGGAAAATCAAAAGTGTACAAACTTTTCCAATAAAGTACACAAGTAAATAAGAATTAGAGTGCAATCAGGTACATATTAGTGTTAAACTGCAGCTCTCTCTCTCTCTCTCTATCACAGCTCAGGGGGCATGTCCTTTCTGCTAGAGCTCTCTCCCTATCACAGCTCAGGAGTTGTGTCAGCTTCTAACAGTAGATATGGCTAGTGGCAGTTAAAGGTTGGAACTGAGCATGTGTGACCACCGCAGCAATGGTGGACAGAGAAATAAGGAAAAGAACACCCAGCAGGTGGTGCTCTACAGATACAGTTTAATGAATAACTCAGTGGCTATACAATTTTTTTTATTGCATGCAATTACAAAAGTATTCAGATCTAAATGCTGGTTTAAAAAAATGTTGATTATTTTTATGGGACAACCTCAGAAACCTAACCTGCCACTAAGTTGACCTTAATCCTATACAGGAGAAGTGACCCACACATTGACGCCTCATACTCCATATATTCATAATGTGGGCATTGTGAGGCTGGGTAGAATTATTGGTCTGGGTGCTGTTTCTGTCCAGAATTGAAAATATTTAGCCATCAGATAGCATCCTCAGAAGTGTAAGAGCTCTAATAGGAGGCTGAACACAGCGGGAGAGAGGGAGCTGGGTTACAATGTGACCTTGACATATAAACAAACGTACGAGAGGACAGCAAAACAAGACTTATTATTTCAGACCAAGAATTAATAAACCAGATATAGAGAGGAGATATTCACAAAGACCTTTCCCCTGGGAGGGCAGGGGGCGACCTTTACAGGCATAGACCCCATTCTCCAGACATCACCTCTGCTCCCTGTGAAATGGATCTAGTTTAAACGGCGCAATTCTAAAATTCTTCCTTATAAATTGTATCTACATACAGTGTCGGATTTCTGCTGCAAATGAAAGAAATCTCAGTCCGATATTAGAATATGAGGGCATGACAGAATGACGACAGTTATTACTGACGAGGTCAAGTGGGATAAAAGTATTGTCAATCTGCCATTGACACAGGTGAACATTGTCCATTTGTCATAACGAAAAAATAATAAATGCCTGATCCAATATACAGTACTTACAGCACTGCCCATAGGCCCGTGGTCAGAAGAAGCAGGGACGTCTTGGTCAGTTACTGCCCCCTCACATTTATTTCTATGGTGGAGCTTCAGCAAAATTCCTCAATGTATGGCCATAGATCTTAAGAGTCAAATTTACGCAAAGAGTTGCTTTTGGCACACTTTTGGTTCATATATGTCACAGCGCAGATGCTTCAAAGGAGCAGTCAACTACTACATTTCTGGAGCGTAATAATATTACAGGCTATAGCTACTAGAGAGGGGTCGTTGATCCAGGGAGTTATTCTGATTGCCTGATTGGCGTCGGGAAGGAATTTTTTATTCCCCTAATGTGAGGAAAATTGGCTTCTACCTCATGGTTTTTTTTTTGCCTTCCTCTGGATCAACTCGTAGAATGACAGGCTGAACTAGATGAAGAAATGTCTTTTTTTCAGCCTATGTTACTATATAGGATTAGTAAATCTGCTCCATTGTTGCAATGTAAAGGCGCATTTTACAGGTAAATATTATTACAATCTGAATGCACACGACTGTGTAAATGTATGTAACGACTGAGCGATTCTACTGAGAACGCGTGTTCAAATCTTGCAAAATCATTTACGCAAATAAATAAATGCTCATTTGTCATTATGGAATTGTGGTAAAACAGGCCTTTTATGTAAATCGTTGCTGTCTAAATACAGTGAGTAATTTTCAATTAAATGAGTAAATGATAGCATGCAAACAAATTTGCAGATGATGGTCTTTGCATGAGGAGAGGCACGGGTTATTAGGAGCTAATTGCAATACATCCTGGCAGATTCCGGTGCTTGATAAGATGCTGCACATATCCTCCAGATATGCGAGTAAATAACCCCTTGAAAGGGGTTGTCCCATGAAAAATATTTTACAGTTTTCAAACCAGCACTTGGATTTGAATACTTTTGTAATTGCATGTAATTAGAAATTTAGAGTCATTCAATCAAATGTATCTGTATAGCACCACCTGCTGTTTTTTATTTTTTTATTTCTTTGTCACCAAGAAGGCCACACATGCTCAGTTTAATCTTTCAACCGCCTCCTGAGCTGTGATAGGGAGAGCTGAGACACGCCCCCTTAGCTGTGATAGGGAGAGCTGAGACACGCCCCCTTATCTGCAGCAGAAAAGACACTCCCCCTGAGCTGTTAGCTTGATATAAATCTAGCAGAGCAATTTGAGTAATGTATTGGGGGATCTCTGGATCCATGTGAGGTACAGGGCTGGTTCTATAAAGAAATTGTACTATATGTCATGTACTATATGATGTGTCATTTTTTACATTAGTCATGGGATAACCCCTTTAACACTGGTAAGATATGGTGTACCAGCAGGAGTGATATCTATTCTGGATCTACATTTTATTCTGTGGGTGAGAAAATTGATTGCCTTATGTTGGATTTTTCGCTTCAAAATAATAATAATAATGATAATAAAAAAATATATATATTTATATAGCACCACTATATTCCGCAGCGCTTTACAAATTCATAGGGTTCATGTACGAAACAAAAGTAACTGGCTAATATACAACTGAAACACTAGGAGTCAGGGCCCTGCTTCATCTGGTTATACCACATGGTAATAAAGTGGTTAATTGGTGCTGTCTGCCATTAGCGCTGCCTGGATTCCACAGATAGCATGTAGTAGAGGATGACTGACAGATTTCCTCACTTGGGGTGAATATACCCCATCGTTTGCCATGACAGAACTCTTAGTGGTTATCCCTAAGAGACAAACGCAGGTATTCATCTCCACAAAGATATTGAAAGCACATTAGTATACAGACCTCTAGGCCAGGACTAGACAAACACTTCATCTTCACCATGGATATATGTAAGAAAAGTATTGCAGATGAGAATTAACACACGGGCAGAGAATTTAAAGGGGGATATAGAGGCGTTTATGCACTGCGTTCCCATGACAACACTTCCTGTGCTCTGGAAGTTCAGTGGCCTTTCAGCGAACTTCATTTTTTTAATCAGCGCAGGATTCTGTTAGACAGCTATAGGGCCCTTAAAGTGGTTTTCCAGGATTACTAAAGTGTGTAACAGATATGCTCGTGTAGTTGCTTACCTCCTACCAATTTGGACTCTCCTAACCTTGTAACACCCCAGAGGTGCATTACCACATTTGCACCCCACCACTATCTCCTATGGTTAACCTAATGTCATTCTAATGTCATTCTAAGTATTTATTTCCAGGTCTCGTATTATGTGCATATCTATTTCCATGTAACTGTTTATGTGTAATATGCCTGGTTCACCAGCATGTGACAGCATAAATGGCAGAGCTACAGGTACATAGAATGGAGCTTTTCCCTTCCATTCTAACACCCTCCTCTGTGGTGTAGTGGGCGAGTCCCACTTCCTGCAGGAAGGGTGGGGACTAGTCAGAGTGAGTTCAGCTTACCCCCTCCTAGGGGTTAGGTGTGCAGCAGGTGCACATCCCTGTTGGACGAGCCCTGTCTAGGCCAGCTACAGCACCTTCAGCTCTGCTGGACATGGAGGCCAGGAGTAAAGTTTTCCCTGGACAAATCTAGAGACAGACAGAACATACAAAGTGGAGTGCAGCATGGAGAAAAGGCTAGGTTCTATAGCCAGCCTGTCAGTGCAGCAGAGTCAGAGAGCAACTGATGTAGCAGGCAGGAGTTGGCCTGCCACAGTTAATGCTAACGCCTGCTGTGAACCAAGCTAAAGCCTGAAACTGTTTGGAGAAACGTTTATTGAAAGTAAAGCTGTTATCAACTTTATCACAAGGTCTGGACTCAGTTTAATCTTCATCCCCTTCATAAACAACCCCCTTTTTCATTGCTGCGGAGCCAACGCATGGGGTCCAGCATATCCAGGTAGGAGCACCGTGACACCTGCACCAACATTAAGGGACATTATAGGCTACCCTACACCACTCTGGCATTCCTACACCTTGGTACCATCCACAGTATCACTAAAAAGGGCCCTGTGCCCTTGTTGCTTAACTGCAACGCGCGTCACAAAAAACAAGTACTTTTTTCCTCTTAAAGGACCCTGGAGGGAGGTGCTGCTGCAACCTGTTTTCACAATGTAAACCTATCCCTCTGCTTTGTTTCCATCCTAAATGTATCACTTCCTATTGTATCCAACCAAACCCATGATGCACTTCTCCTTTTTCTGTCACAGCTACAGCACCGCCCAAACTAGTTTACAGCCCCTCCCAAACAGCTGGTTATATACACACTCCCCTATCACTGCCCCTAACACCCAGCTAGTTTATAGCTCCTCCCACCAGCTAGTTACATAGACATTCCCCTATCACTGCCCCTAACACCCCCAGCTAGTTTATAGCTCCTCCCACCAGCTAGTTACATAGACACTCCCCTATCACTGCCCCTAACACCCCCAGCTAGTTTATAGCTCCTCCCACCAGCTAGTTACATAAACACTCCCCTATAAGTGATCCGCCCATGGACATAACATCACAGGAAATATGAAAGAGCTGCATGGACATGGTCATGTGACCACAGCCCAGAAGACAGGAACAATAAAGGTAAAAGAAATACATTACAAAATTACAGCTCCCTTCATAAATGATCATTTTATAGGATGTTGATGGCAAATCAGAAAACCCCTTGAATACCGATAAAGACACTGACCAGGGGCAAAGCAGAAGAACAAGAAGTATTGTCGAAAGCATAAGAACTCACACATGAAGTCTGTAACTTCAACCTCTAATAACCTGAGACAGGAATGTTATTGTAAAGTGTACTAAAGCGAGATTACGGCGATCTGACTTTGTGAGCTAGGAGGAGATTCGTGGATACAGGCGGTGCTGGGCTCCTTCACAGTGGGGCATGGCTGGGCTCCAGAACGGTTAGTACAGCCCCTTAGGCTCCTTAGCAGGGTCATTTACATATATATAAAATCATTTTTTACACTCAATAAAACCACTCCGAGATGTGGGACAGGTATATTGCGGACATGCTAGCGGCGATCTAGCCGTGCATGTCCGCATCTCTATAGGGTAAAAAGAGGTGACAGAATCCCTTTAAAGGGTTTGTCTCATCTAGACATTGATGGCATACTGATAGGCTATACCATTATTGTCTGATAGGTGCAGGTTCTAGCTCTGGGAGATCCACTCCAATCTCAAGAATGTTAGGATCCCAGAATTTTATATGGAGGGATCCTCATGGGATTTTGATCATCACAGGTCACTAGGTGAGGGTTTTGGCGGGAATTTTCCCGCAAAAAATCGGTGGTCAGGGTGGCTAAATATACCTTGGGTTGCTGGGTGAAGGTCAAGGGTCTGGGATTGGTCAATTAGGACACCTATGAGGGGTAGTTACTGGGCAGATTAATTGTTGATGCCCAGCAACAGCTGAGGCATTGGGCGTTGGATTGTGGGGAGGGGGATTGTTTGTGTATATATTGGCGGCTGACGGTGTTTTAGCTGTCAGCCAAGCCGCAAGTGTTGAACTGCACCCACCCGCCCTCCCATTGCTCGGTATTGTCACGACTGCTTTATTAGAAGGAGGGGTAAAGTCGCTCACTGAAATGGTGAGCGGACGAGTTATTATGGTATTTAGGCCGAGCTTATGGCTGGTCTAATCTGTGGTATTAAGCTAGATGGTCCGAGCCTATGGCTGGGCCATTATTTGGTTATTAAGTTATATTGGTACATGGTTTTAATGTTTATTTGGTTTAAGCTGTTCTTTAACCACCTCAGCCCCCGTAGCTTAAACCCCCTTAATGACCAGACCACTTTTTACAATTCTGCACTACACTACTTTCACGGTTTATTGCTCGGTCATACAACTTACCACCCAAATGAATTTTACCTCCTTTTCTTCTCACTAATAGACCTTTCATTTGGTGGTATTTCGTTGCTGCTGACA
This sequence comes from Bufo gargarizans, assembly GCF_014858855.1. Taxonomy (NCBI): domain Eukaryota; kingdom Metazoa; phylum Chordata; class Amphibia; order Anura; family Bufonidae; genus Bufo; species Bufo gargarizans. Next base: position 101,593,454 of record NC_058083.1, read on the forward strand.
TTTTTACTTTTTTTTTGTTATTAATCGAAATTTACCGAAATGTTTGCAAAAAAAATGAAATTTTTCACTTTCAGTTGTAATTTAAAAAAAAAAAAAACTACATTTCTATATAAATTTTTCTCTAAATGTATTGTTCTACATGTCTTTGATAAAAAAAAAGAATGCAATAAGTATATATTTATTGGTTTGCGCAAAAGTTATAGCGTTTACAAACTATGGTACAAAAATGTGAATTTCCGCATTTTGAAGCAGCTCTGACTTTCTGAGCACCTGTCATGTTTCCTGAGGTTCTACAATGGCCAGACAGTAGAAAACCCCCACAAATGACCCCATTTTGGAAAGTAGACACCCTAAGGTATTCGCTGATGGGCTTAGTGAGTTCATAGAACTTTTCATTTTTTGTCACAAGTTAGCGGAAAATGATGATTTTTGAATTTTTTTATCTTACAAAGTCTCATATTCCACTAACGTGTGACAGAAAATAAAAACTTCCATGAACGCACTCATCACGAAATACCTTGGGGTGTCTTATTTCCAAAATGGGGTCACTTGTGGGGTAGTTATACTGCCTTGGCATTTTAGGGGCCCTAATGCATGAGAAGTAGTTTGAAATCCAAATGTGTAAAAAATGCCCTGTGAAATCCTAAAGGTGCTCTTTAGAATTTGGGCCCCTTTGCCCACCTAGGCTGCAAAAAAGTGTCACACATGTGGTACCGCCGTACTCAGAAGAAGTAGGGCAATGTGTTTTGGAGTGTCTTTTTACATATACCCATGCTGGGTGAGAGAAATATCTCTCTAAAAGACAACTTTTCCCATTGTTTTATACAAAGTTGTCATTTGACAGAGATATTTATCTCACCCAGCATGGGTATATGTAAAAAAAACACCCCAAAACACATTGCCCTACTTCTCCTGAGTACGGCGATACCACATGTGTAAGACTTTTTTGCAGCCTAGGTGCGCAAAGGGGCTCTTAGGAGGGCATTTTTAGACATTTGGAAAATGCCAGGGCAGTATAAATACCCCACATGTGACCCCATTTTGGAAAGAAGACACCCCAAGGTATTCCGTGAGGGGCATGGCGAGTTCATAGAAATAGTTTTTTTGGGCACAAGTTAGTGGAAATTGATTTTTTTTTGTTTTTTCTCAAAAGTCTCCCCTTCCGCTAACTTGTGACAAAAAGTTCAATCTTTCTTGGACTCAATATGCCCCTCAGCGAATACCTTGGGGTGTCTTCTTTCCGAAATGGGGTCATTTGTGGGGTGTTTATACTGCCCTGGCATTTCAGGGGCCCTAAAGCGTGAGAAGAAGTCTGGAATATAAATGTCTAAAAAAATTTACGCATTTGGATTCCGTGAGGGGTATGGTGAGTTCATGTGAGATTTAATTTTTGGTCACAAGTTAGTGGAATATGAGACTTTGTAAGAAAAAACAAAAAAATAAAAAAATCAATTTCCGCTAACTTGTGCCAAAAAAATACAAAAATCTTCTATGAACTCGCCATGCCCCTCAAAAGTGATCTTTTTATAGCGCTGCAGCGATTTTACGGTGGTTTTGCAGTGATCATTTCTGGCAATGTGCGGATCCGCAAAATGCGGAGAGCACATTGCCGGTGTCCGTGTTTTGCGGATCCGCGGATGTGTGGATCCGTAAAACACATACGGACATCTGAATGGAGCCTTACAAGGGGGTGATCAATGACAGGGGGGTGATCAGGGAGTCTATATGGGGTGATCACCTCCCTGTCATTGATCACCCCCCTGTAAGACTCCATTCAGACGTCCATATGTGTTTTGCGGATCCGCAAAACACATACGGACGTCTGAATGGAGCCTTACAGGGGGGTGATCAATGACAGGGGGTGATCAGGGAGTCTATATGGGGTGATCAGGGGTTAATAAGTGACAGGGGGGGTGTAGTGTAGTGTAGTGTTGTTTGGTGCTACTTTACAGAGCTGCCTGTGTCCTCTGGTGGTCGATCCAAGCAAAAGGGACCACCAGAGGACCAGGTAGCAGGTATATTAGACGCTGTTATCAAAACAGCGTCTAATATACCTTTTAGGGGTTAAAAAAAATCGCATCTACAGACGATCGCCGCTGGCAGGCTGTAGATCCACTCGTTTACCTGCCGATCCTGTGAACGCGCGCGCCTGTGTGCACGCGTTCACAGGAAATCTCGCGTCTCGGGAGATGACGCCCCGGCGCGTCCAGGAGGAATAACAGGGCCGCCGCCAGGACGCAATGCTGCGTACGGCGGTCCTGTAGTGGTTAATAAAGCTGGTTGTGGCCAAAATCTTCCACCATATAAAGTGTCCACGTGTCTTATTTATTTATGTTTGATCGGAGGTTGTTGGTAAAGAAGGGTGTTGGTGGATGTAGGGTGGTTATGATCTATAATCCCATGTGGTCCTGCAGTGACAGAAGAGGACATTGTGACTTTCTCCATTCATGCTATGGGACTTCTGAACACACTAAACTAATTCACTGATGGAAACTATGTAGCACAGCCTGCTGAGAGCTTTCTGTTACTCTTACTATCCTAGCTGCCACTTAAGGCTGCTTTCATACTGGCGTTTTGGTTTCCGTTTGTGAGATCTCACAAGCGGTCCAGAACGGATCAGTTTCGCCCTTTATGCATTCTGAATGGAAAAGGATCCGCTCAGAATGCATTAGTTTGCCTCCAAACAGTCTCCATTCCGCTTTAGAGGCAAACACAAAAACCGTTCTGACACACAATGTAAGTCAATGGGGACGGATCCGTTTTCACTGACACAATATGACACAATAGAAAACAGATCCGTCCTCCATTGACTTTCAATGGTGTTCAAGACGGATCCGTTTTGGCTTTGTTAAAGATAATTCAAACGGATGCGGTTGTATTATCTGAACGGATGCACTTGTGCAGATCCATGACGGATCCGCACCAAACGCGAGTGTGAAAGAAGCCTAAGATGTCTATTCAAATCTCAGCTGATTTCAGCAGGAGGAGCCAACCATCTAATATGTATGGGAGTGTACAAAAAGAAGAATCAGGTTGTTGAATTTTATTGTGCCTATTTCTTTAGTTCTCAAGGGAGATAAGCCACCACCAGAGGTGTCTGGCAGCAGTTTACTCTCCTCACCCCATTCAAAGCATGACCAAGCCCATTTTGAGTGTGTATCGGGTGTCAGGAGGAATAGCTGTAGGCAGTACAAGCGTTCACTAGACAGTTATCTGAAGTGTTTGTAGATGTCACATGGCAAAAACTCATTGTTTGCACTGACCAGACTTGGAGCAAGATACAAGAAAATGAGGTGTCTGACTCAAAGTCCCACAACCCTGTTACACCCTGCATATTACATCAGAAGTCAAGGCCTACTGTGGGTCGTAACCTGGCCAGATATGAGGGATCTCAAGCAGTCATTTTCTGTGTGACTTGTCTTTCATGGTTGGTTGGTGAAGGTTGTCATTAGAGATGAGAGAATTTTTCAAAAGTTGTATTCGGCTGATTCGCCGAATTTTCCCCCAAAATTTTCTTCGTGACAAATTACTTCGTCACGAAGCGCATTTTTTTTGTAAGTAGTGGGTGCAATGACAGGGAGCTGCAATAGCGCCGCCCCCCATTATTGTACCCCTGAGATGCCGCGTTCAAACTGTGTGAAATTAACCTAAAAAAAATTTAAATCAAACTTACCATGTCCATTTGCTCGCGACGAGCCAGCCGCCGCCATCTTGCTTGAGCATCTGGCACGAAATCTCACACGGCGCGAAATTATGGCATCAAGCCGGCCAACATGGTGATGTCATACGTCACCATGCATGGGATTTTGGCCGAGATCTTCAATCACGATGGCGGGTGGCGGCCCATCGCGAGCAAATGGAGGAGGTATTAATTAATTTTTTTTTTTAATACTATTTCAGGCTAAATTGATTCACTTACACGACGCACAAGGAAATTCAGCTTAGAGGCAAATCAAATTTATCCTCAAATTCGGATAAAATTTCAGTAAATTCAAAGTGCAGTTTCTGGCACCAATTAAGGAAGTACGGAAGCAGGTTGGATGACTTCATATGGGCATATGTGGGTAAAGGTGTCCACTATAAGACTCAGACTCTAACTTTATCTGGCCTAGTGGTGGTTTGGGTGATGGGTGTCTGCGTTGTAATCCCTTACCTAGCAGCAGAGTCTGTAATGCAATATTTTACAGACCACACATGAAGTACTGTGTACAGTTCTAGGCTCCTGTGAACAAGGCAGACATAGCAGAGCTGGAGAGGGTCCAGAGGAGAGCAACTAAAAGAATAACTAGAATGGGGCAACTACAATACCCTGAAAGATTATCAAAATTAGGGTTATTCACTTTAGAAAAAAGACGACTGAGGGGAGATCTAATTACTATGTATAAATATATCAGGGGTCAGTACAGAGATGTCTCCCCTCATCTATTTATCCCCAGGACTGTGACTGTGACGAGGGGACATCCTCTGCGCCTGGAGGAAAGAAGGTTTGTACACAAACATAGAAGAGGATTCTTTATGGTAAGAGCAGTGAGACTATGGAACTCTCTGCCTGAGGAGGTGGTGATGGTGAGTACAATAAAGGAATTCAAGAGGGGCCTGGATGTATTTCTGGAGTGTAATAATATTACAGGTTATAGCCACTAGAGAGGGGTCGTTGATCCAGGGAGTTATCTGATCGGAGTTGGGAAATAATTTTTTTCCCTTTAAGTAGGGAAAATTGGCTTCTACCTCACAGTGTTGTTTTTTTTTGCCTTCCTCTGGATCAACTTGCAGGATAACAGGCCCAACTGGATGGACAAATGTCTTTTTTCGGCCTTATGTACTATGTTACTATGTTACTCTGCTGTCTGCTCTCTCAAGTTCTTTTGGAGCTCAAAGGTGCTGGTCTCTCTGGAGAATCCTATATCGTTCCCAAGAGCAGGAGGTCTGCAGTGTGCTTCTTCTCCTCACGGTCTCTCACAGAAATTCCCCTTCCTAGCAGGAAGCAGGACCAGCCCACTCCTACCAAGGTGGTTTGGCCTGTTCCTGCCAACCTTTTGCCATCCATACCTCTTCTGGATGGTACTTATAGCCAAAACTTGAAATACATAACATTACAGAATTTATAACAATAAAACAATCTGTTGATACCCTCAGTTCTCGGTTACTGCAGATGACTGGCAGAAAAAGGTCTAAATTGGCCTTTCCAGCCATTCAAAGTCTCATATATAGATTTTGTATAGATAAAATGATGTAAAATACAATACTAAGAACCAAGCATGTAATGAAAAAGAAATCACCAATTAGAACGTTTATCCTTGAAGGGGTTAATTTCCTGTTAATAAAGAAAATAGGTTCCCACTATTGATCTTCATATTGCCCCCTGTGATATACTTACTGTAAATAGTGGTATGTCTACCGCGGCTGTCTGTCTATCTGGGAGTAGTTGACATGGCGGATTAAGTTTCTTTTTGGGACGTACACTTTGGGTGACCTCGCGGTATTTGCAGGCTGTTGGCTGTAGCATGGAGAATTCAAAGATCTGATCAGGAAATTCTGCGTGAGAAGATTGGATGAAGGTTTGATTAGTTGAGGGGTTATATCACCATCAGATTGGCAGAGACGGGTCTCTGTGGATGGGCTGAGAGTGTCCTCCTGCAGCTGAGCTGAGGCTGTGGTAATTATACTCCGTACACCAGGGAGCCACCAATTCCTTTATTTCTCACTGATGATTTTACACATTTTTCTCCTTAAACCCTTTCGTCACTGGACTGTGTGATAATTTTTCTGTCTTCCCACAGCTGCTATGTCTTTTCTTACACTTTCTTCTCCGTGACCTCGAAGTCCTGCCCTCCCATTTACCTATATCACTCTCTCAGAGCAGGGCAGTTAGCAGTCTCGAATTACCCAGCCTGCTACATTTTCAATAGCTGTGTATCAGCTATTGTAGTCTATCTGAGTCTACTGATCATGGCCACTAGAATTAAATTTTAACTTTATTTTGTAATATTGATAAGTAGCAGTGGGGTGGCAAACTGGGCAGTTGTCTATGACCCCTATTTTCTAGGTGGCATATTAAGGACAGGATTTCCAGACGCAAGCTAAACCCACCTTTTATTAGTTATCTCTGTATAGTGGTATTATTTGGGAATTTCACTGTGGTATCACGTAGTCCCTTTATAGGCGTTTTCTAGGACCCTCTGGTCCTCATAAAACCCACCTTACTTAGACATAACTTTCCCATAGAAAAACATTTGTAACACACTACCAGAAAATGAAAAAAAAAAAACACCTAAAAGGAGTTAGGATAAAAAGTCTGTTTTGCAATATGGCAATGCTAGAAGGTGTAGTGATCAGAGTTCCAAGATCCTTACTTTACATACAGATGCTTCACAAACTTTTTGTCCAGCATCACTGTTGTTGTTTTTCATCCTCTTTCTTACAGGACTGTTGATTGGCTGTTGTTGAATAGTTCACTATGCCTGGTAGACAAAAGCATTCATCATTAGAGAAACTGGAAAACTGGATAGTCCATCCATCAAATCTTGGAAAGAGTTGGTTGAGAAGTCTCTGTAATGCATTGATGATACAGGGGAGGGCACACACACGTAGTGAGGATTCTGGACAGTCAAGACAGACAGATGCACACCAAGATCACAGTATAAGAAGATCTGCCGTATCTCAAAGGACAGCCAGGGCATCATAACTTGGTTCTTTAGCCACCTCTGCAGTGACCACCCGGACCATTAGTGACCATCTACTGGAAGCAGGACTGCAGGCCACTGACCTCAAATTATCTCCAGGAGCTTCTATACCAGTGCTGTGAGAAAGCCTTTTGGAGGCATGAATGGAAAACAGTAGCAGTTCTGTCTTGGTAATAATGATGGCCGCATCAGATTTAGCAGGAGGGCTGGAGAGTGCCTACTGCCATCATGCATAGTGCAGAGACACACAGGACCAACATCAGGAGTCATGATGTGGGACACCATTATAACAGGCTGAACTGGATGGACAGATGTCTTTTTTTCAGCCTCATAAACTATGTTACTATTAGCTACCATGGCCATTCTCATCTGGTATTCATGAAGGGAATATTAACCAGTCTTTGGAATGTTCAAGACATTGTAGAACCATTTCTTCTGCCTTTTTTGACACAGGAGATGTGGTCAGGGCTGGACTGGGGATAAAAACCAGCCCTGGAAAAAGTTGCATACCAGCTTCACAGCATTGCATTCATTTTAAAACACGTGTGTAAACACGAATATAAACTTTGTCCCAAAATAGGGGGAGTGACGGGGGGGGGGGGGGTCTCTACTATAAGGGGGCACAAAGGGGGAGTCTGTACTATCTGGGGGGCACAGAGGGGGGTCTGTACTATATGGGGCACAGGGGGACTGTACTATATGGGGGCACAGGGGGGCTGTACTACAGTGGATATAAAAAGTCTACACACCCCTGTTAAAATGTCAGGTTTCTGTGCTGTAAAAAAAATTAGACAAAGATAAATCATTTCAGAACTTTTTCCACCTTTAATGTGACCTATAAACTGTACAACTCAATTGAAAAACAAACTGAAATCTTTTAGGTGGAGGGAAGAAAACAAACAAACAAAAAATAATGTGGTTGCATAAGTGTGCACACCCTCTTATAACTGGGGATGTAGCTGTGTTCAGAATTAAGCAATCACATTCAAAATCATGTTAAATAGGAGTCAGCAAACACCTGCCATCATTTAAAGTGCCTCTGATTAACTTCAAATGAGGTACAAAAGCATTTCCAAAGCATTAGATATACCATGGAACACAGTGAAGACAGTCAACATCAAGTGGAGAAAATATGGCACCACAGTGACATTACCAAGAACTGGACGTCCCTCTAAAATTAATGAAAAGACGAGACGAAAACTGGTCTGGGAGGCTACCAAGAGGCCTACAGCAACATTAAAGGAGCTGCAGGAATATCTGGCAAGTACTGGCTGTGTGGTACATGTGACAACAGTCTCCCGTATTCTTCATATGTCTGGGCTATGGGGTAGAGTGGCAAGACGAAAGCCTTTTCTTACGAAGAAAAACATCCAAGCCAGGCTACATTTTTCAAAAACACATCTGAAGTCTTCCAAAAGCATGTGGGAAAAGGTGTTATGGTCTGATGAAACCAAGGTTGAACTTTTTGGCCATAATTTCAAAAGATATGTTTGGCGCAAAAACAACACTGCGCATCACCAAACCCACAGTGAAGCATGGTGGTGGCAGCATCAGGCTTTGGGGCTGTTTTTCTTCAGCTGGAACTGGGGCCTTAGTTAAGCTAGAGGGAATTATGAACAGTTCCAAATACCAGTCAATATTGGCACAAAACCTTCAGGCTTCTGCTAGAAAGCTGAACATGAAGAGGAACTTCATCTTTCAGCATGACAACTACCCAAAGCATACACCCAAATCAACAAAGGAATGGCTTCACCAGAATAAGATTAAAGTTTTGGAATGGCCCAGCCAGAGCCCAGACCTGAATCTGAATGAAAATCTGTGGGGTGATCTGAAGAAGGCTGTGCATAGGAGATGCCCTCGCAATCTGACAGATTTGGAGTGTTTTTGCCAAGAAGAGTGGGCGAATCTTGCCAAGTCAAAATGTGCCATGCTGATAGACACCCAAAAAGACTGAGTGCTGTAATAAAATTAAAAGGTGCTTCAAAAAAATATTAGTTTAAGGGTGTGCACACTTATGCAACCATATTATTTTATTTTTATATTTTTTCTTCCCTCTACCTAAAAGATTTCAGTTTGTTTTTCAATTGAGTTGTACAGTTTATAGGTCACATTAAAGGGGGAAAAAGTTCTGAAATTATTTATCTTTGTCTCATTTTTTTACATCACAGAAACCTGACATTTTAACATTGTAGGCTTTTTATATCCACTGTATATGGCGGGGGGGGGGGGGGCTGTATTATATGGGGGCACAGAGGAGGGACATTTTAATAAATGTAGTATTGTAGTATGATAGACTTGCATGACTTTAAAGGGGTTATCCAGTAATTAAAAATGTATCCCCTATCCACAGGATGGGACTCCCCCAGCGATCTCCAGAATGGGGCCCGACTTACCCTGTTATGAGTTTTTATTTTTTCCCCTCCACACTACTTTACTGGCAGTGGCTTCCCAGCCTGAGCCTGCCTCTACTTTCTGGGGGTACAGGTGGCTGCAGCTTGCACCACACCGTCCACACGGATTGGCACTGTAACAGTCTCTTCAACCTGTGCCCTGCTTGCGCCAGGCCCGAGGGGGTAGTTGTAGCTGCTGAAGCACCTCCACCATATCACTATATACAAGAAGATGTATAACTTATATCAGCTGTACATATATAATTATATACAGGAGATACCCAGGTTATACCAGCATGGTCCATATTACTATATACAAGAAGATGTATAACTTCTACCAGCTGTACATATATAATTATTTACAGGAGATACCCAGGTTATACCAGCATGGTCCATATCACTATATACAAGTAGATGTATAAGTTATAAATCTTCAATGGACCATGCTGGTATAACCTAGGTATCCCCTGTATATAATTATATATGTATAATCAGTACAGGATAAGTAATGTAATGTATGTACACAGTGACTGCACCAGCAGAATAGTAAGTGCAGCTCTGGAGTATAATACAGGGTGTAATTCAGGATCAGTACAGGATAAGTAATGTAATGTATGTACACAGTGACTCCACCAACAGAATAGTGAGTGCAGCTCTGGAGTATAATACAGGGTGTAACTCAGGATCAGTACAGGATAAGTAATGTAATGTATGTACACAGTGACTCCACCAACAGAATAGTGAGTGCAGCTCTGGAGTGTAATACAGGATGGAACTCAGGATCAGTACAGGATAAGTCATGTATGTACACAGTGACTCCACCAGCAGAATAGTGAGTGCAGCTCTTCTGGTGTAGTTGCATTGAAAATAACGGGATTCAAACTGAATATATTAATCAACCGCAACATCATCATTTTTGGGGGTGGAGAAGGAATTATGGATTTATAGCTATAAGCCGTCCCACTCATTTAATAGAAAACATGGCCACTTATCTGCACGGTAACGCCCCGCGGCGCTGCAGATACATAGATGAGGGTCGGTGCACTGCTCGGTGGTTATCAGTATTAGTGAATATGCCCCATTGTATATGATACTGGTGCACGGTATCTGCTTGGTGCACAGCATTAACCACTTACTGCAAAGAGTTAAGAAATCCCAGTAATCCTGCATATGGCATGGTACTGGGAGGCTCCTGGTGGTGATCTGTATTCAGTGGCGTCTCTAGCTTTCAAATTTTTGGGGGGCACACTGGGGGCCAGGACAAAAGTAGGGGGGCAGCTATAACAACGATACATTTACACAAGTATGCTTAGAAATGCTGCAATACTTTACCCAATACCTAAAACCGCAATAGGGAAGAAAAACCCCAATCACTCAGATTTTAACAAGTCCTAGCTGCCTGGGGATCTGTGGATGACACATACCGTTTATAGCATCTTATGCTATGTGTAATCCACAGATCCACCCCATATCAGTGTCATATCGGGATCCCTCTCCCTATAAGGCCCCATTCACACATCCGAAATTTGCGTAACGGAATTGCGGACCCATTCATTTCTATAGTGCAGCACGACGTGCTGCCGGATACGGAAAGGTGGTCCCGCACTTCCGGGTCCGCAATTCCGTTCCTGAAAAAAAATGCGGACCCGCACATTGCCGCTGTTACGGACGTCTGAAGGGAGCCTAACAGTGTCATCCACAGAGTGGCACAGATCCCCCCCCCATAACTGTGTCATTTACAGATCCCCCTCCCTATAACAGTGTCATCTACAGATCCCCCCCCCCCGTAACAGTGTCATGACATCCAAAGACCCCCGATCCCCCTCCCTATAACACTAAGAGTATCATCCACAGATCCCTCCCCCCCATAACAGTGTAATGACTCATGACATCCAAAGACCCCCGATCCCCCTCCCTATAACACTATAAGAGTATCATCCACAGATCCCTCCCCCCCTATAACAGTGTAATGACTCATGACATCCACAGACCACAGATCCCCCTCCCACCGCTCACATTTGAACATGATTTCTCTAAACGGTAAAGTAAACACTGTAATCATCCAGGCTGCACTGACAGTAACTTTAAAGGGGTTCTGCACTTTCATTTAACTGAGATGATCTATACTCTGGATAGATCTTCAGCTTCTGATCGGCAGCGGTCAAACACCCGGTACCCCCGCCGATCAGCTGTTTGAGAAGGCAGCGGCGCTCGAGCAGCACCGCGGCCTTCTCACTGTTTACCGCCGGCCCACTGACTGACATCACGACTAGTATCAACTAGCCTGAGCGCGGCTAAGCTCTGTCACTTGAATGGAGCTTAGCCGCGTCCACGCTAGTTGATACTAGTCGTAACTCGTGACATCACTGGGCCGGCGGTAAACAGTGAGAAGGCCGCGGTGCTACTGGAGCGCCGGTACCTTCTTAAGCAGCTGATCGGCGGGGGTCCCGGGTGTCGGACCCTGGCCGATCAGAAGCTGATGATCTATCCAGAGTATAGATCATCAGTTAAATTAAAGTGCAGAACCCCTTTAACTTTTAAATCAGAAAGATTCAGGGGCAGCCGCCAGCCAGCTCTCCTCTCAGACTCAGTCAGATCTAATCTCTCTAGTTAGAATAGAAAGAGGCCTAGGTCAGTCCACTCAGTCACTACTTGTAAGTTGTACCTTATTATTATTAAGTTAACCTGCTACACACCGTCACCACTAGGTCAGGCTCAGTCCAGTCTGTTCGGTATCGGTAGGTTAGGGTAGGGTAGGGCCACGTCACACACTGTCTGTTCTCTAGTCTGGGCCTGGCTGGCTTAAAGGGCTTCTGTCACCCCACTAAAGTCATATATTTTTTTTTGCCAACTTAAATTCCTTATAATGCGATATATCAATGTATAGTGCTCTTACTCATTTTGGTTAGGTAGTTTCTTAAAAAAACTGACTTTTATAATATGTAAATGAGCTCTCTACCAGCAAGTAGGGCGGTTACTTGCTGGTAGCCGCAGCATCCTCCTTTCATAAAGACGCCCCCTCCTCATGTTGATTAACAGGGCCAGCGAACGCACTCGTCCTCTGGCTGGCCCTGTCTGCGTTCAAAATCTGGCGCTTGCGCTGTACCAGTCTTCAGTCGGCGCAGGCGCACTGAGAGGAGGACGCTCGCTCGACTGCTCCTTCCTCACTGCGCCTGCACCGGGTGTAGATGTAACGTCATCGGCGCAGGCGCATTGAGGATGGAGCGGCCGAGCGAGCGTCCTCCTCTCAGTGCGCCTGTGACGACTGAAGACCGGTACGGCGCAGGCACCAGATTTTGAACGCAGACAGGGCCAGCCAGAGGACGAGCGCGTTCGCTGGCCCTGTTAATCAACATGAGGAGGGGGCGTCTATATGAAAGGAGGATGCTTGCTGGTAGGGAGCTAATTTACATATTATAAAAGTCAGTTTTTTTTAAGAAACTACCCAACCAAAATGAGTAAGAGCACTATATATTGATATATCGCATTATAAGGAATTTAAGTTGCCCAAAAAAAATGACTTTAAGCAGCTGCTGCCAGTAGATAAATGAATCAGAATCAGCTAGTCTCACTGCCACTGAGTCTGACTGAGTCTGACTCAACTGGTCAGGTACTGGAGCCGGGGGCGGAGCCGGGGACGCGCGCGCCGGCGGTGGGTGGAGACTAGAGAGTGAGACCGCAACTGCACCGAGTCCGAGACTCAGTCAGATCATCAGATGTGAAGAAGATGTCCGGTAGGGCTGCCTAGTGCCTACACAGTGCACAGCAGCGCAGCATAGACCAACTATTACCAAAATGAATGGGGGACATTTTAGTTGGGGGGGCACAGCTTGATGTAGGGGGGGCCGTGGCCCCCTCTGGCCCCCCCCCCTGGCGACGCCACTGTCTGTATTTGCCCACTTTCACTAGTCTGGCAGCTCAGCGACCACCAATGGCGATTGACTGGGTACTCTGCAGGAGTTGGAAACACAATTAAAACTGCTTAAATTCCAGCCCAGGTGTCCAATCCATACACGTATACACAGACCACAGCCGTGAAAGAACTACAAGTCCCAGGATGCTCTGCAGTCTCCGCCTCCCAATGCATTCTGGGACTCACACCGCTGCAGGCTGCAAAACGAAAGCCTTGGCCGCACGTTACCTTCCACAGGGGTAAGAGCAGTTCCCTGCCGCACCGTAGCTGGGGCGGGTGGCCTGAGTGTATGCCTTTGACACGGACACCGACCCTGCTGCCCCGGGAGCCTACTCGCTGTCTGCACGGCCGTCCATGCGGCAGTCAGCTACGCGCCTACACCTGCCAAGGAGCCTCCTTGCTGTTGCCTGCGGCCGGCCGTGCGGCCGTCAAGGCTACCGGCCTAATGGGAATTTTCCCAGTATCCTGGTATGCCAGTCCAGCCTTGGATGTGGTATTCCAACAGGATAACGGCCATCCCCACAATCTGCCTGTGCTACACATCATGCTCTTCAGGGTATGTAGCAGCTTCTCTGGACAGCTTGATCACCAAATCTCTCCCCTCATCGAGAATGTCTAAGACTAGATGAGTTGACGGATCTTCCAAGCACAGCAGCCAACAACCACCTTGGCCAGACTATGGGTCTAAGTTGAATGAACTTACAGAAGAATGACATACCATAGGAGGATATTCAGCATTTGTATGACTTTTACCAAGCCAGAGTGGCAGCAAAGGGAAGATCCCACCCAGTATTAATGTGACCCTGCCTCAACATAAACCCTTGCTTATGGGATCATTGACAAATTTTAAACTGATAGCGATGCTTGGTCAATTTCAGCTCAATCGCACTAGGTTTTCCATGTGTTCTTACATTTTTTGGTAGTGTATTTAATTACTTAAGTACTTAAAGGGGTTGTCTCATCTCGACGATACTAAGGTGAGATGAGACACAGTCCCGACCACCTCCTGGCCGGGAAACAGCAGAGTGCTCCGGTGCTCTGCTGTTTCAGTAGCCCTCATTGCAGTGCATGAGATCTATGGAAACTGCGAAGCACAACAAGCTATGCGGTTTCCCTAACTTACAAACTGCATAGCTTGTTGTGCTACGCTGTTTCAGTAGATCTCATGCTCCGAAAGGTGGTTGGGACTATATCTCATCTCACCTTAGTAACAGCGAGATGAGACAACCCCTTTCAGTATTTCTAATAAAAGTTAATGATATTTAACATTTTTGAAAGTTATCTGAAATTATTGTTAGGGCTCTTTCACACCTGCGTTCTTCTTTTCCGGCATAGAGTTCCGTCGTCGGGGCTCTATGCCGGAAGAATCCTGATCAGTTTTATCCTAATGCATTCTGAATGGAGTGAAATCCGTTCAGGATGCATCAGGATGTCTTCAGTTCAGGACCGGAACGTTTTTTGGCTGGAGAAAATACCGCAGCATGCTGTGCTTTTTGCTCCGGCCAAAAATCCTGAACACTTGCCGCAAGGCCGGATCCGGAATTAATGCCCATTGAAAGGCATTGATCCGGATCCGGCCTTAAGCTCTACGTCGTTTCGGCGCGTTGCCGGATCCGACATTTAGCTTTTTCTGAATGGTTACCATGGCTGCCGGGACGCTAAAGTCCTGGCAGCCATGGTAAAGTGTAGTGGGGAGCGGGGGAGCAGTATACTTACCGTCCGTGCAGCTCCCGGGGCGCTCCAGAGTGACGTCAGGGCGCCCCACGCACATGGATCACGTGATCGCATGGCACGTCATCCATGCGCATGGGGCGCTCTGACGTCATTCTGGAGCGCCCCGGGAGCCGCACGGATGGTAAGTATACCGCTCCCCCGCTCCTACTATGGCAACCAGGACTTTAATAGCGTCCTGGGTGCCATAGTAACACTGAACGCATTTTGAAGACGGATCCGTCTTCAAATGCTTTCAGTTCACTTGCGTTTTTCCGGATCCGGCGTGTAATTCCGGCAAATGGAGTACACGCCGGATCCGGACAACGCAAGTGTGAAAGAGCCCTAAGGCAAACAAAGGAGATGATACCAATAATTGAAATGCAAGAAATGGCTGTATAGCAAAATTATGTCTACCAAAATGCTCCACTGGGGTACTAGTGCTCTTTTTTTCCTAATCCAATGGTGTACACTTACAATCCTGAAGTTGTGTATATCTAAATGAAAACAAAAAAAAATCCAGATGTGCAAATCTTGTGGCATCATATCCAAAAAGGAGCCCGTAATTACTGCCAAAGGGGCTTTAACTAAGTCCTGAGTAAAGGGTCTGAATACTTATGTCAATGCAAGATTTTAGTTTTTCATTCTCAATAAATTAGCAAAGATTTCTCACATTCTGTTTTTAGTTTGTCATTATGGGATACTGAATGCAGAATGATGGGGGAAAATGTGAACTTTTTTTTTATTATTTTAGCCCTAAGCCCCAACATCACAAAATGTGAAAAAACTGAAAGGGTCTGAAGACTTTCCAAATGCACTGTATCTGTTTATCAGTACCTTTTATGACCTTTCCCATTTAGCGGCTATTGTGATTATTTACCAGTAAATTTGCTAAATTTGTGTCCACATTCTACCTTAATGTGATTTGATTAGTAAAATAACCAAAACTAATGTAAAACCGTGTCCAAAAACACAAATATTGTAAGATCCCTGGAGGCCATGCATGTTCTAATGTGATTTCAATGTGTAAGATGAGACATCCAGAGGGGAGAACGAGTCACCCAGATCATCTCTGCTGTTCTACAGCCATTTGTCTGGTGTCTGATGGCACCACTACTGCAGATTTTTAAACCCAAATCACATCACAGCAGTAAGATCTGGTTATGTAAAATCCTAGGAAATGTGTTAATGGAATTTCAGTGGATAATGAGACAAAAGCCTAGGAAAAGATACCTTTAAAAAGACAGGATTTTACACTGGAACCAAATGCTGTGCACATGAAGCACAATGACCATGACAATATGCAGTAGAAGGGAGACCGGAATATAGAGAAAGCTTCTGAAGATTACATCTGCCATGGTCTTTTAACCAATATCAGAGTACTACCACCTCTCACTCAGTAATATGGGCTTCCCGTCTCCTGACCTCTAGATATGAGTCCTTTACATTATTGCATATAGATTTTATGTGTCCCCCTTTATTTCTTTTCTATGACCCTAAAGCTGGCCATACACATTAGATGACTGTCGGAACTTGCTGATTTTCATGGGACCAGCCAACCATATAATATGTATGGGGTTGTCCCAACTATTCCCCGATACCAGATGTTGGGGGAATGAAGGGTGGGCATGCAGTGTCGGTCTTCGACACCACCCAAACAAATCAATTGCATGGGGCCTCGCCTGCCAGGTGGCCCCTCCAGGCCCCGAGTCAGACAGTGCCACATCTTTCCGTTGTTCACTCTTGTAGGCCTCAGGCTGCGACCTCCTGCTCTGGATCTTACATGGCTCCTGCGCTGGGACACAGGCAAAGCATCGCAGATGGCGACATGGAGAAGGGGCCACTACTGGGGGGGCATTATAAATAAAGAGGGCACTGTTGGAGGGAATTATAAATAAAGAGGGCACTGCTGAGGGACATTATAAAAATACAGAGGTCATTTCTGGGGGACAGAAGGCACTACTGAGGGGCATTATAAATATAGAGGGCAAAGCTGGGTGACATAGTACTGGGGCAGTAGAGAGGGGAGAGCATTATAAATAAAGGAGGCACTGCTGGGGGGCATTATAATAATACAGGGAGCACTACTTAGGGCTGTAATGAGAGGGGACATTATGAATACAGGAAGTACTGCTTGGTGATATTAAAAATACTAGGGGCACTACAGGGAGGCTATTATAAATACTGGGGGCCTTAACCACACAAGGCATACTGCTGGGGTATTATAAATACTGGGGCACTACAGGGGGCGTTATAGCTGTATTATTACGACTGAGGCACTGTGGGGGCATTATTATTGGGCACAATATGGAGGGCATTGCTACTAATGGTGGTACTCTTGGAGAGCATTATCACTATTGGGGGCACTGTGGGTGGCACTACTACTAGTGAGAGCACTCTGAGAGAGAATTATTAATATTGGTGGGACTTTTGGGAGCACTGTTATATCTGCAGTAAAGTATTTAGTGGCATTGAGGAGTACAGAAGGTACAGTATTGGGGGTAGCAGCAGGATAACTCTGCAGCGACAACAGAATGCTGTCACGGACGTACCGAGACATACGGACATCCCCGCAACAGTGAGTGGCAGGAGATCTTTGAGACTGGCAACATGTGGTTTGATTTGTCAATAGGCGTCTGTGTTGTTTCTGGTACTCGCCACACCCTTAACTTCCAGGTGTTGCTATTGTGGTCATTTAACTTTCCCTATTTATAGCTGTTTCTCCTACAATGCTGTGCGGTTTATAGCTTCAGTTGGACCTGTGGATAGCTGGTGTTTGGATCTCGGCTGAGTTCCTGGTGCTGCCATAGCTTCGTGGAAGTTAAGTGTTACCTTTTCCTTTGAATTTTGACTTTTCTGTGTGTTGCATTTCTTTGTTGTTTTGTATTAGGCCTTGCAAGCCTCATGGGTAAGCTATTAATTCATTAGAAATAGATTATTTACTCAGTGTTCACTGTTAGGGCTGCAGGGTCGTTCTGGCCCACTAGACTACCAGAGGATCCTCCAGTGGGCCCAGCAATAGTGGGCTCCAAACGTCCAGGAGAAACATCCTATTTGGAGCTGTTTTTGGGGACAAGCACTTGCGTCTATTTCTTTGATTCAAACGCAATTCGAGTTTATTGATGATATGGGCTTAGGCCCTCAGAATATTTTGCTCTGGTGGGCCCAAGGAACCTCTGATACGGTATGTGTATGTCAGTATACTAAGCACAGCCTTTATCCAGCTGTGTGCATGAGTGCAAGTAGAAAGCTATTCACAAATAACTATTGTAAAAGTGTTACGGGCCCTATAAAATATGGCGCACACATTAATACATCTCCCCTTGTGAATTTGTAGAGATTCATGGACATTTAGAGGAAGTCTAGCACCTTGGTACAGAGAGATGTGAAGACTCGTTGTACATACTTAATGTTTTTACAAGTTAGTCATCTTAGGACACGTCTCCTTTGGTTGTTTATGGCACATGACATTTATACGTAGACTGGATTTAAGAACTTTCTGCTGCAGTTTAGTCCCTGTCACCTTGCTAGAAGTCTAGGACCAGAACACCAAATATTTGTACAGCGGAACATATGATCTGACATTAAAAGACTGCAGACACTTTGTGTGTGAAATGCGTGTAGCAGCAACCCGCACAGTAATGAGTGTGCGACATGGCTGAGCGAGCGCGGGCCAACAAGCATGCAGGTGTGCGTGAGAACAGCCCGGCAGCTTTCTGCCTCCACCTCCATTCACTGGATCATGAGTGCATGTATGTAATACCAGCCAGTACATTATATGTGTGTTATATAGTGCTCACTTTCACTAATACTATAGATGAGAGCAGCCATGGACGCTGCGGGCACAAAATGCTGTACTCTGAGATTACTGCAACAATAAAGCTCAACGTTATTGTGGTTACTGTTCATTCTAATAACTGGAAATATACTGGAATCTAGATATTGTGTACTACATGAAACAGGCCAGAAATGTATCATCCAAACTGAGCCCCTGTGAAAAATCTGATACAGGTCCAGAATATGGGGTTGACGTTTGCTTGCAATGTATTTTGTGACACAAAAAGAATGTTGTAATCACATAAATAATTTTGTCTTTACAGAAATCATTTTGTCACACATAGAATTCTACAAAATGATTTGTCTCTATCCAAAATGCATTTTGTGTCACAAAATGTAATGTGAGCAAATGGCGCCCCATACCGGGCAGTATATTTAAAGGGGGAAATATATAATTATCTGACTTTTTGGCTTTTTTTTTTGCGAGTGTCTGCTTGGTTTGAAGCCTATTTTTGCAACAGATTTACAGAATGTCACTCGCCAGTTGTTAAATTTGTTGTACAAAATACAGCCAGGTCCATAAATATTGGGACATCGACACAATTCTAACATTTTTGGCTCTATACACCACCACAATGGATTTGAAATGAAACAAACAAGATTTGCTTTAACTGCAGACTGTCAGCTTTAATTTGAGGGCATTTACATCCAAATCAGGTGAGCAGTGTAGGAATTACAACAGTTTGCATATGTGCCTCCCACTTGTTAAGGGGCCAAAAGTAATGGGACATAATAATAATCATAAATCAAACTTTCACTTTTTAATACCTGGTTGCAAATCCTTTGCAGTGAATTACAGCCTGAAGTCTGGAACGCATAGACATCACCAGATGCTGGGTTTCATCCCTGGTGATGCTCTGCCAGGCCTCTACTGCAACGGTCTTCAGTTCCTGCTTGTTCTTGGGGCAGTTTCCCTTCAGTTTTGTCTTCAGCAAGTGAAATGCATGCTCACTCGGATTCAGGTCAGGTGATTGACTTGGCCATTGCATAACATTCCACTTCTTTCCGTTAAAAAATAAATACAAGAGAACCAGTTCCATTAGCAGCCATACATGCCCACGCCATGACACTACCACCACCATGCTTCACTGATGAAGTGGTATGCTTAATATCATGAGCAGTTCCTTTCCTTCTCCATACTCTTCTCTTTACAAGTTGATCTTGGTCTCATCTGTCCATAGGATGTTGTTCCAGAAGTGTGAAGGCTTATTTTAGATGTCGTTTGGCAAACTCAAATCTGGCCTTCCTGATTTTGAGGCTCACCAATGGTTTACATCTTGTGGTGAATCCTCTGTATTCACTCTGGTGAAGTTTTCTCTTGATTGTTGACTTTGACACACATACGCCTACCTCCTGGAGAGTGTTCTTGATCTGGCCAACTGTTGTGAAGGATGTTTTCTTCACCAGGAAAATAATTATTCGGTCATCCACCACAGTTGTTTTCCGTGGTCTTCTGGGTCTTTTGGTGTTGCTGAGCTCACCGGTGTGTTCCTTCTTTTTAAGGATGTTCCAAACGGTTGTTTCGGTGACACCTAATGTTTTTGCTATCTCTCTGATGGGTTTGTTTTGTGTTTTCAGCCTAATGATGGCTTGCTTCACTGATAGTCACAGCTCTTTGGATCTCATCTTGAGAGTTGACAGCAACAGATTCCAAATGCAAATAGCACACTTGAAATGAACTCTGGACCTTTTATCTGCTCATTGTAATTGGGATAATGAGGGAATAACTCACACCTGGCCATGGAACAGCTGAGAAGCCAATTGTCCCATTACTTTTGGTCCCTTAACAAGTGGGAGGCACATATGCAAACTGTTGTAATTCCTACACCGTTCACCTGATTTGGATGTAAATATCCTCAAATTAAAGCTGACAGTCTGCAGTTAAAGCACATATTGTTCGTTTCACTTCAAATCTATTGTGGTGGTGTATAGAGCCAAAGATGTTACAATATGTCCCAATATTTATGGACCTGACTGTACATGTGGATTTTTCAGGCTATAAGGTCTAATCATATTTATGACAAAAGTTCCATCAGTTTGTACACGACTAGGGGATGGAGTCCACTTTCGTGGGACTTTTTGCAAAAAATGGAAATAATAAATCTGGCTAAAAATGTAGCTTCACCCTCAAAACATCTGACCACTCATTGGTAAATGTAAACTGCCACTCACGGTGCAAACCACACAAAAATGGCAAATACATCATAAATGTGGATCAAAGGCCTGCTCCAGCAGCAAAACAGACAAAATCGCTTCTCTTTTCTGGTGCAGAGCATTTGATGCATTACCCCCTAAATTTATAGGATTAGTGGAGTGCCCAGTGGAGTATGACAAGCACTATATTTTATTGGTTAATCTACCTCTGCTATAGTTTTAGAATGAAATGCATAAGAGTATGGCTAAACAACTAGTGCTAAACAACTACTGTCATCCACAGTACCGACTGGGAAAGTCACCTGCCCAAAGTGAAGGCTGTAGTGGACTCCCTTAAAAAGCTGGACTAACCGCTAACCCCAAAAAAAGTTATATTGCGGACCCGACCAAGTGTATGAGGCCTAAGGGAACAATGGGGCCATTATCTACTGTATACTGGGGGCACAAAGGTAGGCATTATGTATACTGGGGACCACTATGGGGGCTATTATCTATACTGAGCGGTGCTATGGGGGGCATTATATATTCTGAGGACCCGTCCACCACCAAGCTCTAATCCCAGCCTCTCCCACAGAAGTAAATGGGCACGTGCCATGCATGCGCGGCCCCTGCTCCCATTCATTTCTATAGGACAGACGGCAATAGCCGAGCCAGCTCGGCTATTTTCGGTGGCCCCATAGAAATGAATAGAGGGCGGCTGCGCATGTGCAGTTCGCTCTCCTTCACTTCTGGGGCTCCGTTCTCGATATAGGTGCGGGTCCCAGCAGTGGGACCCGCACCTATAAGACAATGGGAGCATATCCTAGCGATATGCCCCCATTGTCTGAGATAAGAAAACCCCTTTAATATACAGTATAGTGATAGGAAACTGCTGACAATACAGTTTTATGATATAGAGCAGGGATGCTCAACTTGCAGCCCTCCAGCTGTTGCAAAACTACAACTCCCAGCATGCCTGAACAGCTTACAGCTATCAGCCTACTGCAGGGTATGGTGGGAGTTATAGTTTTACAACAGCTGGAGAGCCACAGGTTGAGCATCTCTGATAAATAGTTTAACCACTTCCCAACCGCCCAATGACATAAACGATGTAGGCGTCAGATTTTTTTCTCTGATCGGATGTTTCTGAACGTCCATTCCGAGATGGCAGCTGCACGCTAATCGTGCAGCTGCAGAGCAGGTTGCCCACTGTCAGTGACAGCAGGGTACCCCAGGGAGAAGGCAGGGACCGTTCCTGGGTGTCCCTGCCTTCTAGATCGCTGTTTACACAGCACTCAACGAGGAAGCGATCTGCCACTTCATGTCCCAGCCCGGTGATCATGTGAACGCCGGGGCCGGGAGAGTGCAGGAGCTGCTGGGTCTTCCAAAGACCTTGATCAGCCCTGCACTGAGGCTGTACAGCGCTGTATACTGCTGTACAAACTCTCTGGGGGGGTGTATGTCCCCTGTATCTGGGGCTACTATGTCAGCCCCAGTTACAGAAGAAATCAATAGTAAAAATAAAAAAAATGAAGTTAAATGTCCCCCAGAGGTCTTTCATGACCTTATAGGAGACACAAAGTATAAAAGAAAAAAGAAACTGTTTTGAAAAAGAAAAAGTTTCACATTTAATTAAATAAAATTCCCCCCAAATCTGTTATAAATGTTACAAAATGTTAAAAATAGAAGAAAAAATATAAAATAGACATATTTGGTATCACCACATCTGCAACGACCGGCTTAATAATATCATATGATCTACCCCATCAGGTGAACACAGTAAAAAAAAAAAATAAACATTGCACCAAAACAAGCTTTTTTGTTGGCTCACCTCCATAAAAACATAATGTTAATCAATAAAAAAGTCGTATGTACTGTGGGGATTCGCTTTGGTAGGCAGGGTAAGCGGACGCAGTACAGAGGCAAAAACAAGGTTTAAATCAAAGTTCAGTGTTTATTCACACATAGCAAGAAAACAAGCCAAAAGAAAGTGTTCAGTTTTGGTGCCTGTTCACACCACACAAAGTTCACAGTGCAAAAAGACGTCACCTGGTCAGCAGATGATTTTCACCCAGAGTCCGCAGCAGTCTTTAGTGGCCTGTTTCCCCAGCCTATGGCTCACACAAACAGATGACTCAGTGTCTCCAAACCACAGACTCCTCAGCTCCTCTGTCATGGAGGATAATCCACCACCTGAACATGCTGGCTGGGTTTTTTATATTCCAGCCAAAACCCGGCCTGGAACCGTGGGGAACAGCCACCCACCCTGCTCTTTGGCTGCTCCCAATAAGAACCGGCCCGGATTGGCTTTACAGCCATTCTAACAGTTGAAGTGTCAGATTGCACTACAGACCTGACACTTCAGGAAAAAACCCGGTTCTTACCTCACCGAGGCCAGGAACCTCGGTGACACGTATCTTCCGTCAAAGACGGCTCCTTGTTCCTTCTTACATACCTCCCCCCTTTGTTCAACCCTGAGGGGGTGAACACTTGCCAGACAGTGTACGCGGGATAGGGCATCCGCGTTTCCCTGTAACCTGCCTGCCCTGTGTTCCACGGAAAACTTAAAATTTTGCAAAGATAAGAACCACCTGGTGACCCGAGCATTCCTCTCTTTGGCCTGGCTCATCCATTTCAAAGGGGAGTGGTCGTCACCAGACGGAACCTTCTCCCCAAAAGGTAGTAGCGGAGAGACTCGAGTGCCCACTTGATGGCCAGGCACTCTCTCTCCACTATACTGTACCTAGTCTCGGCTGGGGTGAGCTTCCGGCTGAGGAAGACAACGGGATGCTCCTCCCCGTCAATATCTTGAGATAGTACAGCACCGAGACCTACCTCGGAGGCATCGGTCTGCACTATAAACTCCCTTTTGAAGTCGGGCGTCACCAAAACCGGGGACCCACACAGGGCCGACTTCAAAGCGGAGAAAGCCTTTTCCGCCTGCTCATTCCAGTGGACCGTCACTGACTTGCGTACCTTCAAAAGGCCTGTCAATGGTGCGGCGACTGTAGCAAAATTGGGGACAAATCTCATATAGTACCCCACCATACCCAGGAACGATTTTACTTGCCGAGTAGAGACAGGTCGGGGCCAATTCCTAATTGCCTCAATTTTGTTCACCTGAGGTTTGATCACTCCGCGCCCAATGACATACCCCAGGTACTTGGTCTCTTCTAACCCTATCGAGCATTTTTTTGGGTTAGCGGTTAGGCCAGCCTTCCTAAGGGAGTCCACTACAGCCTGGACTTTAGGTAAGTGACTTTCCCAGTCGTTGCTATGGACAATGATATCGTCCAGGTACGCTGAAGCGTATCGACGATGTGGACGGAGTACAATATCCATTAACCTTTGAAACGTGGCGGGAGCGCCATGTAGACCAAAGGGTAATACCTTGTACTGATACAGCCCCTCTGGCGTGACGAAAGCCGTTTTTTCTTTGGCAGCCTCCGTCAAGGGTACCTGCCAGTACCCTTTGGTGAGGTCCAACACAGAAAAATACCGGGCTTGGCCCAACTTTTCAATAAGCTCATCCACACGGGGCATGGGATACGCGTCAAACTTGGACACCTCATTAAGTTTGCGGAAGTCATTACAAAACCGCAATGTCCCGTCTGGCTTGGGAATTAATACTATCGGACTGGCCCACTCACTTTTTGACTCCTCGATGACACCCAGCTGGAGCATTAGCTGCACTTCCTCCGTGATGGCTTGTCGCCTAGCCTCGGGTACCCGGTAAGGTTTTAACCGGACTTTCGCCTGAGGCTCAGTGACAATGTCATGCCGGATTACGGACGTGCGTCCAGGGAGGTCTGAGAACACATCCGTATTCCGACTAATGAACTCCCTGGCTTCCTGAGCCTGTTTAGAGGAGAGGCTGTCAGCAATTTTCACTGTGACAGCCGCTTCCCCTGCTTCAAACTGAGGGGCCAAAACCGCTTCCCCTAGGAACCCTGGTCGTGGGCTGTCTTCCGTACAGGTTTTCCTTTCCTTCCACGGCTTGAGCAGATTCACATGGTACACCTGCTCCGGCTTTCGCCTCCCTGGCTGGTGTACTTTGTAATCTACTGGTCCAATTTTTTCTAGTACCTCGTAGGGCCCCTGCCACCTAGCTAGGAACTTACTATCTACCGTTGGTACCAGAACCAACACCCGATCACCCGGGTTAAAGTTTCGGACCCGAGCCTGCCGATTATAGACCCTACTCTGGGCTCGCTGCGCTGCCTCCATATGCTCCCTAACCAGAGGTAACACTGTTTCCATCCGTCCCTGCATCTGGGTGACATACTCAACTACACTTTTGTGCGGTGTGGTTTGTTGTTCCCACGCCTCTTTGGCGACGTCTAATAAACCACGAGGGTGTCTGCCGTATAGTAGTTCGAAGGGCGAGAACCCAGTAGAGGCCTGGGGCACTTCTCGCACTGCGAACATAAGATAGGGCAGAAGAAGGTCCCAGTCCCTCCCATCCTTAGATACCACTCTTTTAAGCATATTTTTTAACGTCTGGTTAAACCTCTCTACCAGGCCATCCGTTTGCGGATGATACACGGATGTCCGTAACTGTTTTATTTGGAGCAACTTACAGAGTTCCCTCATGACCTTGGACATAAATGGGGTCCCTTGGTCAGTTAGAACCTCCTTAGGCAGACCCACTCTAGAAAACATTTCCATTAACTCCTTACCTATGAGTTTGGCTGACGTATGACGCAATGGCACCGCCTCCGGGTACCGCGTGGCGTAGTCGAGGATGACCAGAATGTGCTGGTGCCCTCTAGCTGACTTCGGTACTGGGCCTATAAGATCCATAGCGATCCGCTCGAAGGGAACCTCAATAATCGGGAGAGGGACCAGAGGACTACGGAAATGTGGCTGGGGGCTGGTTATCTGGCAGGTTGGTCAAGACTTGCAAAACTCTTCTACCTCTCTGAACACACTGGGCCAGTAAAACCGCTGTAAAATCCGGTCCTGCGTTTTCTGCTGGCCCAGGTGTCCCCCAAGAACATGTTGGTGGGCTAATTTCAACACGAGCTTGCGATATGCCTGGGGCACCACCAGCTGTTCAATATGTTCACCCCGTAGTTTATTTACCCGGTACAGCATCTCCTGTTGAACCACAAAACGGGGGAACATAGATTCGGCCCCCGGTTGTTGCGGCTCACCCTCAACTACTACCACATTTTCCCAGGCTCGAGATAGAGTCGGATCCTGGTGTTGTGCTGTACCGAAATTATCTCTAGAGACATTGAGGTCTGCCAGCTCAGGACCCGGCGGCAAATCCTCTACGTCTCCCACCATCACACTTAACGGGGTTGTCTCCCCCTCTTCCACCGAAGTGGCGGTCACCCCTACAGCTGGTCCTTCTGACTCCGGTTCCCAAGGTTCTGGCCTCCCCCCTGAGTCAGGCCACTCTGCTAGGGGTACATCTGTCTCCCGGGTAACTTTCGTATCCGGCCAGAGTGCCGGGAACCCGGGGAAGTCTCTCCCAATGATCAAGTCATATGGTAGCTTTGTGGCGACGGCCACCTCATGCATCCACCTGCCGGCCACCATTGACAGAGAGACCAGGGCGGTGGGATACTCCTTTAAGTCCCCATGTATGCAAACAACACCGACTCTTCGGCCAGTATACTCAGCCGGCTGCACCAGGGCAGCTCTCACCAGGGACACCAGGCTCCCTGAATCCAGCAGAGCCACCGCCAGAGTGCCCCCCACTTCCACCTGGCACAGGTGGCTTTTGTCCATAGTCTCTGAAGTTCCTGTGGCACACAACATCCTGGCATATAATGAGTGGCGGAAGCCATAGTTGGTGTCCATGGGTTCCCCCCGATGGGGACAGTCAGCCCTTATGTGTCCAGGCTCCTGACAACGCCAGCAGACCACCGGGTTGGGGTCGGCAGGGGGTACATCCCGGGCGGGTCTAGCTGGCACCGGCCGCCGGGTCTGGGGTGGAGTCTTCCGGGGTTTGACTGGCCCCCTCCCAAAAGAACCCCCCTGTAGATTTCTGGTGGCCTCATAGCGCTCCACCAGGTCGACCATCTCCAGGGCATTATTCGGAGACACCTGGCCGATCCAGTGCTGGAGAGGGTACGGCAAAGCCCTCCAAAACACATCCGCCAACAGCCGATCCAACATAGCAGTGGGAGTCAACATGTCCGGCTGCAGCCATTTTTGCAAACGGTGCAGCAGATCATAATATTGTGGTCTAGCGGGTTCAGCCGGGTTAAATTCCCACTGATGCACCCTCTGGGCCCGGACCAATACATTCACCCCGAGTCTCGCCAGGATCTCACCTTTTACTGTCGGGTAGTCGGCCGCCTGATCATCGGGGAGATCAAACAATACTTGCTGGGGACCGGACGCCAGGAACGGAGCAACGACCTCAGCCCACTGGTCTCGGAGTAACTTTTCCCTCACGGACACTTTTTCGAAGACCGCCAGATAGGTCTCGACGTCATCCGAGGGAGTCATCTTCGGAATCGCCGCGCGGACAGCTTTCCGGGCATCGTGGACATTCTGGGACGCTCCTGACGCCTGCAACGCCATCACATGTTGCAATAGCAGCTGGTTCGTTTCTTGTTGCTGCTTGTTAGCCTCCCGCTGCTGCAAGTTAGCCTCCACAAGGGCCTTCACGACCGCCTCCATTTTGTCAGGGGATACGGGTCGTAACCTTGCCGGCTTAATGTAGGACATGCACTTGTGCCCGGATAAACAAAAACTTTTCGGCCTTCAGGCCTGCCTCACTGCGTTTGCCCGCATCCGACACCAAAATGTGGGGATTCGCTTTGGTAAGCAGGGTAAGCGGACGCAGTACAGAGGCAAAAACAAGGTTTAAATCAAAGTTCAGTGTTTATTCACACATAGCAAGAAAACAAGCCAAAAGAAAGTGTTCAGTTTTGGTGCCTGTTCACACCACACAAAGTTCACAGTGCAAAAAGACGTCACCTGGTCAGCAGATGATTTTCACCCAGAGTCCGCAGCAGTCTTTAGTGGCCTGTTTCCCCAGCCTATGGCTCACACAAACAGATGACTCAGTGTCTCCAAACCACAGACTCCTCAGCTCCTCTGTCATGGAGGATAATCCACCACCTGAACATGCTGGCTGGGTTTTTTATATTCCAGCCAAAACCCGGCCTGGAACCGTGGGGAACAGCCACCCACCCTGCTCTTTGGCTGCTCCCAATAAGAACCGGCCCGGATTGGCTTTACAGCCATTCTAACAGTTGAAGTGTCAGATTGCACTACAGACCTGACACTTCAGGAAAAAACCCGGTTCTTACCTCACCGAGGCCAGGAACCTCGGTGACACGTATCTTCCGTCAAAGACGGCTCCTTGTTCCTTCTTACAGTACCCCAAAATGGTAGCAATAGAAACGTCACCTCATGCTGCAAAAAACAAGCCCTTACACAAGACTATAGCCAGAAAAAGGAAAAAAAATATGGCTCTAAAAAATGGTAACACAAAAACATGATTATTTTTACAAAAATGTTTTTATTGTGTAAAATGTAAAATAAAAAACTAAACATATTTGATATTGTTGCAGCCATAATGACTGGATCTATAAAAATACAACATGATATACCCCATCAAGTGAACAGCTTTTTTTGTGACTTCACCTCCCAAAAAATTAGATAAAAAAGTAACCAGAAAGCCAAATGTACCCCAAAATGATGCCCATAAAAACTACAGCTTCTCTCACACAAAATAAGCCCTCAGGCAGCTCATTCAACAAAAAATAAAAAAGTTATCGCTCTTAAAAAGCATGACAGAAAATTCCATATTAGAAAATCCAGATGCCGCTCCTTCCCTTCCGAGCCCTGGCGTATCTCCAGATAACAGTTTACAACCACAATTGGGGTGTTGCTGTATTCAGGAGAAAGTTGGTAGCAAATTGTGGGGGGATATTCTCCTGCTATATTTTGTAAAAAAAAAAAGAAAGTTTGGGCCTAAAGCACCATTTTCTTGTAAAAAAAAAAATGAAATTTTTCATTTTCACACCCAAGTATTAAAAATTCTATGAAACACCTGTTGAGTGAAGTACTCGATACACCCCTTAAAAACTTCTTGGGTGGTGTAGTTTACAACATGTGGTCACTTTTTGGGGGTTTTCACTGTGGGGATACCTCAGGGTCTCTTCAAATGCAACATGGAGCCCAAAGACCATTCCAGCTAAATCTGCCCTCCAAAACCATATGGCGCTCCTTGCATTCTGTGCCCTGTCGTGTGCCCAAACAGCGGTATACGTCCACATATGGGGGATTTCTGCAAACTGCAGAATCAGGGTAATAAATATTAAGGTTTGTTTTGTTGTTAACCCTTGGTGTGTTCCAGGAAATTTTTTATTAAAATGGAAAATTTGCAAAATTTCACCTCTATTTTGCTTTAATTCCTGTGGAATATCTAAAGGGTTAACAACATTTCTAAAACCAGTTTTGAATAGCTTGAGGGGTTTCGTTTCTAAAATTGGGTCATTTTTGGGTTGGTTCTATTATGTAAGCCCCACAAAGTTACTTCAGAACTGAACTGGTCCTTAAAAAAGTTGACTTTGGAAATTTTCTTAAAAATTTTAAAAATTGCTTCTAAAATTCTAAACCTTCTAACATCCTAAAAAGATAAAATTACATTACTAAAATGATGCCAACATAAAGTAGACATATTGGGAATGTTAATCATTGAATATTTTATGAGGCATCACTATCTGTCTTAAATTTGAAAACAGTGAATTTTTTCACATTTTTGTTACATTTACCATTAACATGAAGTACAATGTGTCACGAGCAGGCATGGGATCCAGCCGGTTCTCTCCGGTTCTGCCGAACCGTTTGTTAAAATTACAGGCGGTTCGCAGGACCGGTGAGAAGCAGGGATCCCGACCCGGTCCTGCAGCTGCGCCTGCACCAGTGGCGTAGCTATAGGGGTGGGGGCGGAGCGGAAGCCGAGAGGAGAGGCCCTGTGTGACGCGCACTGTGCAGGGCAGCTGGGCAGGCGAAGTGAGGAGGGGCCGGGGGAGCGGCTTCAGTTGAGGTGCGACGCAGGACTTAGTCACGTACCTCACTGTGACCTCCTGCGGCGGATCTCGCGAGATGACGCGATGACGCGGCGCGGGAAGGCACAGTGAGCGAGGCATTGGTGACCGCCTGTACCAGGATGCCACAAGCTGTGAAGGAGAGAGAGGTAAGTATTAATTATTTCTCCTAAGCAGGTGCCTACTCCACCTTCCCCTCATCCTGACCCAATGTTTAGATTCTTTTAGCCAAACAAGAGTTATGGATGGGGTTGATGACAATATTTAAGGTGGCCACACACAGGGAAACACATCTATTTTGCCCACAGAGTAAGAGCAGCTTTTTTAAGCGGTACTCCACTATGTAATGGCCCCCTCTTTATTATTAATGTAATGGCCCCCTCTTTATTATTAATGTAATGGCTCCCTCTTTGTTATTAATGTAATGGCCCCCTCTTTATTATTAATGTAATGGCTCCCTCTTTGTTATTAAAGTGGGGGCCATTATATTAATAATAAAGAGGGGGCCATTATATTAATAATAAAGTGGGGGCCATTATATTAATAATAAAGTGGGGGCCATTACATTAAAAATAAAGAGTGGGCCATTATAATAATAATAAAGAGGGGGCCGTTACAGTAATAACAAAGAGGGGGCCATTATATTAATAATAAAGTGGGGGCCATTACATTAAAAATAAAGAGTGGGCCATTATAATAATAATAAAGAGGGGGCCATTATATTAATAATAAAGTGGGGGCCATTATATTAATAATAAAGAGGGGGCCATTATATTAATAATAAAGTGGGGGCCATTATATTAATAATAAAGTGGGGGCCATTACATTAAAAATAAAGAGTGGGCCATTATAATAATAATAAAGAGGGGGCCGTTACAGTAATAACAAAGAGGGGGCCATTATATTAATAATAAAGAGGGGGCCATTATATTATCAATAAAGAGGGGGCCATTATATTAATAAAAAAGAGGGGGTCATTATATTAATAATAAAGTGGGGGCCATTACATTAAAAATAAAGAGTGGGCCATTATAATAATAATAAAGAGGGGGCCATTACAGTAATAACAAAGAGGGGGCCTAAGGCTTTTTAAAAGTTGAGTGGTATGTGTGTAGTGTATATATAGTGTATTTGTGTGTAGTGTATATATGGTGTATGTAAATATGTCGTGACTGTGTTGCATATATATGGTGTATGTAAATATGTGTCATGACTCGTGACGCGCTGCGTATCCACCGCTGAGTAGGGAACCTGTTGTTAAAAATTTGAATCCCACCCCTGGTCACGAGAAAACAATTTCTGAAAGGCTTGAATAAGTAAAAGCGTTCCAAAGTTATTACCACATAAAGTGACACATGGCAGATTTGCAAAATTATGCCTGGTCAGGAATGGGGTAAATGGCCTGGTCTGGAAGTGGTTAAAATCCAAGAAGAACACAAGTGTAGAGTGGCTCCGAAATGCAGCTCTAATAGAAAATATCCTTTTTGGGCAAACTCAATATTCAAAAAATATAATCCATCAAACTCCTCACTATGTCCCCCTTCTAATGAACTGATGAAGTCGATACACGTTCTGCCCACATAATTACTTCTTAATACAGAATATACAAGCAATCAGCTAAATACTGTGATAATGAGTGTCTTGTTTCATGTTATCCAAACAGAGCCGGAACTGGAAGTGTGGAGAATAATATTTGTGGAGCTAGTGACAAGTCTTGTCAGTATTGTTGACAGCTCCCTCAAAACAATATATGTTCACTTCACCCTGTGTAGACTACCTTACACTCAAGCCTGGATGTAGTCAGCATCCCTCAGTAGACAGCATTAGGAGCCATTAGCACAGATGATTCTCCTATATACGTAGGCTAGAAGGTTCTTTTACATTTCACTGTGTGGGACAGAGGGACAGACTAGCCCACCAAAAAATGAGAGGTGCCAAAGACACAGTAATGGACCCTAAGAGTATATTCTCACTTGGCAGATTTTTTTGCAGAATTTTTTTATTTTTATTTTGCAACTTAAACTTTTGCCACGTGTGAATATACCCTGTTAGTCAGGTGGAAGACAGCCCTATTTGAAGCCGTTTTGTAGTAAATGATTTACCACTAGGGTCTGTTTCTTATGGGATGGTGCACCAATAACCTATGAGATCTTATTGATCATGTGTCTGCAACGATAACATATTTATAATACATAATAATGGATGTGTAATTCCATGTAAAATCTCAGAGCTCTAAAGAACACCCATACCACTTATGTTCTGCTTAGTCATTTCCATCAGCTGAAATCCCTGGCACGCTGTTTCCAAATGTTTCCAAATGTGCTCCAAAGAAATCCATGTCAGAAGATGAACTTATGTGGAACTCTTCTCCTTTTACATTAGTATTATATGAACATACGTAAATAAGAGCATTGAAATTATACAGATAAAAAGTGCACAGGAAAACAACATTGATAATGAAAAAGTAAAAAGGTTCGGACTAGACCTACTGCCAAGGAAATGTCTAACAAAGTGAACATAAGAGCCAAGATTCTCAAACCCAGGTACAGAATTGTTTCTTTTCATGGTCTATCCTCTAGATTAGAAAATCTATCAGATACAGGGTGACATTTATCAAGATTGGTAGAAAGGGAAAGCATATGTTTGCTTTCATATGTTCTGAGCAAATAATAGAAACTGACCGGATAATATGGGCCAGACCAGAAATGAAGCTTTCCA
Organism: Bufo gargarizans; assembly: GCF_014858855.1. NCBI lineage: Eukaryota > Metazoa > Chordata > Amphibia > Anura > Bufonidae > Bufo > Bufo gargarizans. Next base: position 101,625,858 of record NC_058083.1, read on the forward strand.
ACTGAAAGACAATAAATGCCCAAATTGCAGTGGAAATGCACATTAACCAACCACGGGCAGCTCAGCTTAGTAGTTGGACATGTACAGCCAAGAAGCTAGCATACGAAATCATATCAACCTAATGAAATGAGATGATTTCTCTGCTGAGTTCCACGTTTATTCAATTTGAGAAATCAATGTAAAATGTATTCTACTGATGCCATAGACGTGAACGTATAAAAAAGTTACTATTCTTAATGAACTGGCTTTCCCTTGGAAAGGAAACAATTTTTTTGCCTCTTTTTATTCCTTCACATTACTGACCTTGCCAAAATCCAGCACTGCTCTTCTGCTCCCTTTTATTGTCTTGCCAATTCCAGCCATGTCTGGATTCCATACTAACTTGTATGTACTGATGACATCATCACAGGTGATCTATTTGAACTTCCCTTTGCCCTCCTAACCTCAGTAGAACCTCGGGTTAGTTTGCTGGTAATCTTTCTTGCCTAATTCCCTGCTATTTACCGTATTTTTTGCCAAATAACACGTACTTCCCCCCCAAAAGTGGGGGAAAAATAGCAGTGCGTCTTATAGGGTGAATGCTCTGTCCGTCGGGTGTATCGGCTGAGAGGGAGGAGGGGCTGGGGGCCGGCATCTGGTTCTGTAATGGCAGTGGGGCACGGTGCAGTCACTGTATTCTACTACACCGGGCCCCACTCACTGTAGTATAATCATATCTAACTTGTAGGTATTGTTAAAGTATTCAAATCATCTTCAATCCAGCACTGTACTACTTACTACTAACTTCTTGGTAGTCAGGAGGCCAGGCGGGCGCTCGCAGCATAGCTCACCACGTGCCTGCTCCGCCCATTTTATGAATGACGTAGGGAGCTACGCTGCAAGCGCCCGCCCGGCCTCCTGACTGCCAAGAAGTTAGTAGTAAGTAGTACAGCGCTGGATTTAAGATGACGGGCCCCGCTGCCATTACAGAACCAGATGCCAGCCCCCATTCACTACACAGGGACACTGTTATGGGGGATCTGTGGATAACACATTAGATAAGATGCTATATATGTGTCATCCACAGATGCCCCCATAACAGTGCCATCCACATATGCCCCCATAACAGTGCCATCCACATATGGCCCCATAACAGTGCCATCCACATATGCCCCCATAACAGTGCCATCCACAGATGCCCCCATAACAGTGCCATCCACAGATCCCCCATAATAATGTAATCCACAGATCCCCCATAATAGTTTCATCCACAGACCACCATTAGATCAAAACCCACCAAAAGCACACCTTTTGGTTCAAAATATTTTTTTTCTTATTTTCCTCCTCAAAAACCTAGGTGCGTCTTATGGGCCGGTGCGTCTTATAGGGCGAAAAATACGGTACATGGGTTCCATTTTCTGATTTTACTTTGCATTCTCCTGGTTCTTCGGCAGGGGTCTGACCACCTCCCTGGCTCTGACTCTTGGCTATTCTGTGACCTACATATCTATTTTGTTCTTTCCTGAAATATACAGCAACAAATCTGCCATCAGTTGGTGGCTGCTCCAGAAGCTGCAACTTGAAAATTTGAATGGTAAAGCCCATACCTCAGCATGGGGCTTGAAAATGAAACACAGGAGGATCCATTTTAATGGCAGCTAACCAGCATCAAATACGGTATGGTACTGTACAACAACTAGCCATAACATTGGAACCATCTGCCTGATATTTATAGTATTGTTAAGTATCTTGTACCAAGATGTTGTCAGCAGATTGCTTTGAAAGAGTTTATTGTCATTGGGGAATACTGCACCATGAAGGAGCAATGTTTAGGTAGGAGGCATGTGTCATTGTGACATCCACATGAATTCCAGGACCAAAGGTTTCCTGGAAGAACATTACTCAGCGCTCCACACTGCCTCCACCAGCTTACCTTCTTCCCACCGTGCATCCTGGTACTATCTTCTCCCAAGGTAAGGGATGCACACACAACTAACCATCCACATGATGTTGAAGAAACCATGGTTCATCAGGGCACCTTCTTCCATTGCTCCATGGTCCAGTTCTGATGTCCATGTACCCATTGTAGACAGATTCATCAATGGGCAGGGGCCAGCATGGGGAGACTGATCAGTTTTCAATGCACTGTGCATTCCGACAGCTTTATATCATAGTTATCAAGTTCTTTCAGCCATTTGTGCAACACTAGTGCATCTGTGGGAATGCCCCATACAAGCTAGCCTTTGCTTCCTATGTGCATCAATGTTGGGTCCCTGTGAACTTGTTGCTGGTTTAGGTTGCCCTTTCTTGGACCATTTTTGGTGGGTACTAACAACTGTAAGACAGCTCCCTACAAGACCTGTGATTTTGAAGATGCTCCAACCCAGTGGCGTACCAAGGGGGGGGCGGGGGGGGCGGGCCGCCCCGGGTGCCACTCACAAGGGGGGTGCCAGGCCGTCTTTAAAAAAAAATAATTATATTTTTTATTCTTCAGGGCCGCACCGCCGATCGCTACAGGCGGCGCGGCCCTGGATGTAATTGCGGCTGTGAGCTGTGGGGCAGGGGAGGGAGAGGCGTGTCCCTCCCCTGTTCTTCTGATAGGCCGCAGGCACTAATGCCTGCAGCCTATCAGAGGCCGGCTCAGGCAGCGCGATGATGTCATTATCATCGCGACGCCTGACTCCGGCAGCACACAGCAGGGACACAGGCCGGAAAAGGCTTGCATCGCTGCTGAGCTGATGGAGGTAAGTATTCGTTTTTTTGTTTTTTTTTCCTCTTTGGGGGGGGGGCTGGCACTATGGAGGGGCACTATGGGGGGGCACTATAGGGGGAGCTGGCACTATAGGGGGAGCTGGCACTATGGGGGGAGATCTGGCACTATGGGGGGAGATCTGGCACTATGGGGGGAGATCTGGCACTATGGGGCAGCTGGCACTATAGAGGGAGCTGGCACTATGGGGGGAGATCTGGCACTATGGGGGGAGATCTGGAACTATGGGGGGAGATCTGGCACTATGGGGGGAGATCTGGCACTATAGGGGCAGCTGGCACTATAGGGGGAGATCTGGCACTATGGGGGGAGATCTGGCACTATGGGGGGAGATCTGGCACTATGGGGGGAGATCTGGCACTATGGGGGAGATCTGGCACTATGGGGGGAGATCTGGCACTATGGGGGGAGATCTGGCACTATGGGGGGGGCACTATAGGGACAGCTGGCACTATAGGGGGAGCTGACACTATAGAGGGAGCTGGCACTATGGGGGAGATCTGGCACTATGGGGGGGGGGAGCTGGCACTATAGGGGGAGCTGGCACTATAGGGTGAGCTGGCACTATAGGGGGGCTGGCACTATGGGGGGGGGAGCTGGCACTATGGGGGGGGAGCTGGCACTATGGGTGGGAGCTGGCACTATGGGGGGGGAGCTGGCACTATGGGGGCATTTCTTACTGGCACATTATGGGGGGGGGCACCATGGGGGAGAGGAGCACTATGGGGGTATCTGTGGGCTTTTTTTAATTATTGGCACATTCTGGGGGGCACTATAGGGGAGAGCAGCACTATGGGGCATCTGGTGTTACTATAGGGGCATTATTTGGGGGCACTATGGGGAAGTGGGGGCTCTAAAGTGGTCTTTTGTATTGGAACATTATGGGGGGCACTGGCATTTGGTGGCACTAAAGGGGCATTTTTTACTGGCACATTATGGGAGGCACTATAGGGGAGAGCGGCACTATGGGGGAGTGGAGCACTATTGAGGCATATGGTGGCACTAAGAAGGGGCATTTTTTTACTGGCACATTGTGGGGAGGAGCACTATAGGGGCATCTGCTGGGGGCACTAAGGGGCATTTTTTTACTGGCATATTATGGGGAAGGGGGAGAGGAGCAGTATGAGGGCATTTACTGGGGCACTATATAGGGGTATTTTATACTGGCATACATTATGGGGACATTAGCTCAACTGCGGGCACTAAGTGGGGGTATTTCATGTACTGTCATATTATAGGGAAAATTAGTACCACTAGGGGGTATTATGGGGAGCTTTACTACTACTGGGGGCTATGAGGAACATAATTACTAGGGCACTATAGTAGTATTCCCAGGGGGACTGTTTCTGCAGTATAGTATTGGGGGTGGCAGGAAACTAATGTCTGTTTCTCAATCTCTGCAGAGACGGGAGATGGCAGAAAAATCATCATGGCGGTCTGGTCTGAATGGAGAAGATGAGGAAAGAGAACGTCTACATCAAAGGTGACATCACTGGATGTAAGAGGTATGTGGCGCTATGTAGGAGAGGAGATGCCCCTTATGAACCACTGATCACCCCATATAGACTCCCTGATCACCCCCCTGTCATTGATCACCCCCCTGTAAGGCTCCATTCAGAGGTCCGTATGATTTTTACGGATCCACTGATACATGGATCGGATCCGCAAAACACATGCGGATGTCTGAATGTTTTGTAATAAATATTATTGAAAACATTGAAAAAAGTTTGTGCATGTTTTCTTAACTTTCTTGGGGGGGGGGGGGGGGTGCCAAACAAAGGGTTCGCCCCGGGTGCCAAATGCTCTAGGTACGCCCCTGCTCCAACCTGGTCATCTAGCATTATAATGTGGCCCTTGTAAAAGTTGCTCAACTCCTTACACTCATCTTTTGTTCTTCCAATATGTCACCTTCTGCCTAATATATCCCACCCTTTGAGAATCACCTAATGACATAATCAATACTACATTTTTATAAGGCAATGTCATGCAAATTATTTGGAAACTATCCCTGACAATTTACTGTCATGAAGACACTATGGAACATAGAGGTACTTAGCAATGTCTCAGCCTGCCCATCATTATGTGGAGTCAGGGGGTCAGCCAGTGCTTTGACAAGTAGCATACACATTTTCATGCTGGCATCCACACTTTGAAGGTGTGTTGCCCTTTTGAAGTTCTACACTCTCTTCTCTTTGCCAGAGACTCTTGCTCATGTCCCACAGACCGTGAAAGGTTTACATACCATTGGCTGGGTCAAGGCAGGGACAGGTGCCCGCAGAAAGAGGAGATACCTCTGCACCAGGCATGCATAATATCTGCGTGTCCCAGCACTCTCAGTGGCACTGTCTGCATTTCATACGCTAATTTCTTGTCAGTTCCTTGTTCATTTTCTTCAGGAAGTGTTACTGTTCTGTTTGATGTGTCTATGATATAACACTTGAGTTTAACTGAATACTAGAAACATCTACATACAGTATATTGACTACAACCAATGTTGCTGTGCTAAATAGGCCTTTCACCTGTGAAGAAAGGTCATGTAAGTCGGTCTCCTGTCGAGCCACTAAACCAACCTTTCCAGCAAACTGTATCCATGAGCTGTAAAGCCAGTGAAGAAACTGATGACCACCATGATATTATGTTATCACGGTTCTCAGCTTCTCTCCCACGATCTTATCCAGATCTAAAATAGGGCAGCAAAAAAACTTGACATGTTCACTAGAGATGAATGAATCAAAGCTGATAAAGTGAAATTTTAGGAATTATTCAATTCGCAACAAATCCGAATTTCCTCAAGCTTCGTGCACATTTTAGGACATGGAGCAAGGAACTCTGGGAACGAGGGATCACCCACAATGCTATGCATGCAGCTTTTAGGTTTAATAGAACAGGTAAGCATTTAATATAACAGGATCTGTAGACATCTATGTGGAATCAGCTGACAACGTTGTAAAAGGAGTGCGCTTCTTCTTGGCGCTAACATCGACCTGTAAGGCTGAGTTCATACTTGAGTTATTCGGTCAGTTTTGGCCCTGTGACTGCCCAAATAAGTGAAGTGTGCAGTGATTCTAAGAGCGACGCCTGTCATCTGTATGTCATACGGACTCACAGTATTATTTCACTACCATAGCAGACTCCCTATGCGTGTTACTGCAAGGCACAGTGTTCTACACCACTGTAAAGGCTCTCTGCAGCCAGTAAATAGCCGTTTGTTAACGTGATTTGCCGCAAATTAATTCGGATTGAAACAAATAGTTTCGGAAAATTGGGCGAACCGGCCGAATCAAATTTTTGAAAAATTCTCTCATCTCTAATGTTCACTCAAGGTCAGACTGGCCTACTAGAGTACCAGATGATCCTCTGGTGGGCCCAGGCTCTGAGGCAATAGAGGGCCCCAAAGTTCCAGGAGAAAAAAAAACATTTGGAGCTGCCTTTGCAAACAGTCACTTGCCACCAGGGTCTATTTCCTTGAGTTAAAATGTATGAGACTTTATGGATGATATAGTTGATGGATCTCAAGAATAATTTGCTCTGGTCGGCGCAAGAAATGACAGTAGGTTCACTTTAACACCTTAAAGGGAATGTGTCATCAGAAGATGACCTGTTGTTTAAGTCACCTTTTTATGGTTAACATATTTTTAAAGAATTTTCGATGATGTTTTAAATTTTCCATGTAATCCAGGATAAAATCTTAAGCAGGGAGGAATCATGACTTCAGATGGAAAAAAAATTACGAATATAAAAAAAAATGAATATATAGCACTATATTCAATAAAGCGCTATATATTCGTTTTTGACCCACGCCTGTATTGATCGCTTAATATTCGCATATTACACATATGCGAATATTAAGCGATCAATACAGGCGTGGGTCAAAAACGAATATATAGCGCTTTATTGAATATAGTGCTATATATTCATTTTTTTTTATATTCGTAATTTTTTTTCCATCTGAAGTCATGATTCCTCCCTGCTTAAGTTGTTTGACAAGCAAATTAAGCAGGGAGGAATCATAACTTCAGATGGAAAAAATATAGTTTAAACAGCTCAGGTAAGATGGCAGCCTCCATAAACATGTTCAGAAAATGGAATAAAAAAAATCTACAATCAGAAAATAAAAACTGATTAGAAAAAAGGAGATGTGTTACTATCTGATTTTAACTGGTAGATTCATCTTTGTTGAGACATTTCCTTTAATAGGAAACAAGATGCAATTCTTCATTTTTGTGTTCCCTAGGTGGTAAAACCTGACTGTTACCTTCATTCTCCAGAAAAGTACAATAATAACACATTTATATAGTTTTTCTTGTATTTCAATAAAACTTTATAAAACAATTATTTTTTCTTTGTATTGTTATATTCTGACACCAAAACTTTTTTATAGCTATATCTATGGAGCTATATAGTGGTCCATTTTTTGCAGAGTGATCTGTACGTACTATTGATACCATTTGAGGGGGTGTATGACTTTTTTATTCAGTTTTTTCAAAGGTAGAAGAACAAAAAAAAATCGCAAATCGGCCATTCTGATATTTTTTTTCATTGCAGTGGTCACTCTACAGGTGTATTGGGATGTGGATTTCCATTAATATAAATTTTTTTTATTGTTTATTTTTTATATGGGAAAAGGGCGGTGACTTGAAAATGTATATTGGGGACTTTAACATGCAATCCTCTGATAACTCCTCCCATAGATTACAGTGATTTAATATTGCAGTCTATAGGAGGTTCACTAATTGGCAGGCTTCAAAAGCTCAAAGCGGGGAGCCGCTCAGGCCCCGGGAGCCCACTGCTCAGATGCAGTGGTTACAATTTACCACATCTCAGGGGTTAAAGGTTCATGATCGGCGTTATCACCGATCATGGACAATGTCTGTAAAACAGCAGGCAACCAGTGGCTATACCACCTAATCCGCTTCTGAGTGGGCACCATATTTGAAGGACAGACTTCCGCCATTTATACAGTATAAGGCCTTCTGCACACAAACGTTTTTTTTCCGCTTACGTTCCGTTTTCCACATTCCGTATACAGAACCATTCATTTCAATGGATCTGCAAAAAAAAGGAAGGTACTCGATATGCCTTCCGTTTCCATTTTTCCATTCCGTTCAAAGATAGAACATGTCCTATTATTGTCCTCATAACGTACAAGGATAGTAATGTTCTATCAGGGGCCGGCTGTTCCGTTCCGCAAAAAACGGAATGCACACGGACGTCATCCGTATTTTTTGCGGATCTGTTTTTTGCGGACTGCAAAATACTGAAAAAGCCATACGGTCGTGTGCAAGAGGCCTAAGGTGGAGGTCCTTAAGGGGTCAAAGGTGTAACAGAATGGGGAAGATTACTAATCAAAATGTGCCAACTGGTGTGCATGCTTTGTAACACATTTTTTTTTTTTAAGAAACTTTTACATAATTTTGAAAACTGTCCAACAAGGTGGGTGGTCGCTTTGCAGGAAAGTGTTGTGGCTTAAATGTGCCATTATATACCGAAAAAAGCTTTTTTTGAGTAAACTAAACCAATAAATAGGTGGTATAACCTTAAACTAACCAGTCTAAGGTTGTACCATGATACATTTGGTGCAGTTTAGGACTGTCTAAGGGCTGTTTCACACGAGCGGATGCCGTGCAAGACATCCGCTCTGTGAATGACAGCCAAGACCCTATGTGGACAGCAGAAGCACGGAGCAGTAACATGATTGATAATGCTCCGTGCCTCTCTCTGATCTCTTTACTACGAAATCACAGTGACAACTTTATCGCACTGTGATTTCGTAGTAAAGAGATCACAGAGAGGCACGGAGCATTAGCAGTCATGTTAATGCTCCGTGCTTCTGCAGTCCGCATTGGGTCTTGGCTGTCATTCACGGAGCGGATGTCACGCACAGCATCCGCTCGTGTGAAACAGCCCTAAGGGGTTCATTTATAATTTCACCTTAAGGACCAGGCCATTTTTTGCAAATCTGACCAGTGTCAATTTATGTGGTGATAACTTTAAAACGCTTTGACTTATCCAGGCCATTCTGAGATTGTTTTTTCGTCACATATTTTACTTCCTGACACTGGTAAAATGGAGTAAAAAAAAAAAAGCTAAATTTGCAAAAATTAGCAAATTTCCAAGTTTCAATTTCTCTACTTCTATAATACATCGTAATACCTACAAAAATTGTTATTACTTTACATTCCCCATATGTCTACTTCATGTTTGGATCATTTTGTGAATGACATTTTATTTTTTGGGGATGTTACAAGGCTTAGAAGTTTAGAAGCAAATCTTGAAATTTTTCAGAAATTTTCAAAAACCCACTTTTCAAGGACCAGTTCAGATCTGAAGTCACTTTGTGAGGCTTACATAATAGAAACCACCCAGAAATGACCCCATTCTAGAAACTACACCCCTCAAGGTATTCAAAACTGATTTTACAAACTTTGTTAACCCTTTAGGTGTTCCACAAGAATTAATGGAAAATAGAGATACAATTTCTAAATTTCCCTTTTTGGGCAGATTTTCCATTTTAATAATTTTTTTCCAGTTACAAAACAAGGGTTAACAGTCAAACCAAACTCAATATTTATGGCTCTGATTCTGTAGTTTACAGAAACACCCCATATGTGGTTGTAAACCGATGTACGGGCACACGGCAGGGTGCAGAAGGAAAGGAATGCCATACGGTTTTTGGAAGGCAGATTTTGCTGGACTGTTTTTTTTTACACAATGTACCATTTGAATCCCCCCTGATGCACCCCTAGAGTAGAAACTCCAGAAAAGTGACCCCATTTTAGAAACTACGGGATAGGGTGGAAGTTTTGTTGGTACTATTTTAGGGTATATATGATTTTTGATTGCTCTACATTACACTTTTTGTGAGGCAAGATAACAAGAAATAGCTGTTTTGGCACCATTTATATTTTTTGTTATTTACAACATTCATCTGACAGGTTAGATCATGTGGTATTTTCCATATGCGTTTTTTGTTATCGTTGTGTTTCCGTTTCGGTTCCGTTTCTCCATTCCGTTTTTCCGTATGGCATATACAGTATATAGTAATTACATAGAAAAAATTGGGCTGGGCATAACATTTTCAATAGATGGTTCCGCAAAAAACGGAATGGATACGGAAGACATACGGATGCATTTCCATATGTGTTCCTTTTTTTTGCGGACCCATTGACTTGAATGGAGCCACGAAACATGATTTGCGGGCAATAATAGGACATGTTCTAGCTTTCAACGGAACGGAAAAACGGAAATACGGAAATGGAATGCATACGGAGTACATTCCTTTTTTTTGCGGAACCATTGAAGTGAAGGGTTTCGTATACAAAACGTGAAAAACGGCCCGTAAACAGAAAAAAAATAAACGGTCGTGTAAAAGAGGCCTTAGTGTTTCCATAGTCTGAGAGCCATAGTTTCTTCAGTTTTTGGGAGATTATCTTGGGTAGGGTATTATTTTTGCGGGATGAGATGACGGTTTGATTGGCACTATTTTGGGGTGCATATGACTTTTTGATCGCTTGCTATTACACTTTTTGTGACGTAAGGTGCCAAAAATTTTTTTATTTAGCACAGTTTTTATTTTTTATTTTTTAGAGTGTTCACCTGAGGGGTTAGATCATGTGATATTGTTATAGATCTGGTCGATACGGACGCGGCGATACCTAATATGTATACTTTTGTTTTATTTATGTAAGTTTTAGGCCTCATGCACACGACCGTTGTGTGCATCCGTGGCCATTGTGCCGTTTTCCGTTTTTTTTCGCGGACCCATTGACTTTCAATGGGTCCGTGGAAAAATCGGAAAATGCACCGTTTTGCAGCCGAGGCCGTGATCCGTGTATCCTGTCCGTCAAAAAAATATGACCTGTCCTATTTTTTTGACGGACAACGGTTCACGGACCCATTCAAGTCAATGGGTCCGTGAAAGAACACGGATGCACACAAGATTGGCATCCGTGTCCGTGATCCGTGGCCGTAGGTTGCTTTCATACAGACGGATCCGAAGATCCGTCTGCATAAAAGCTTTTTCTGATCTAAGTTTTCACTTCGTGAAAACTCATATCCGACAGTATATTCTAACACAGAAGCGTTCCCATGGTGATGGGGACGCTTCTAGTTAGAATACACTGCAAACTTTGTACAAGACTGCCCCCTGCTGCCTGGCAGCACCCGATCTCTTACAGGGGGATATGATAGCACAATTAACCCCTTCAGGTGCGGCACCTAAAGGGGTTAATTGTACTATCATATTCCCCTGTAAGAGATCAGGGCTGCCAGGCAGCAGGGGGCAGACCCCCCCCCCTCCCCAGTTTGAATATCGTTGGTGGCACAGTGTGCGCCCCCCATCGGGCCCCCCCTTCCTCCCTCTAATGTTAGAAATTGTTGGTGGCACAGTGTGCACCCACCATCGCCCCCCCCTCCCTCCCTCTATTATAATAAATCGTTGGTGGCACAGCGTGCCCCCACCATCGCCCCCCCTCCCTCCCTCTATTGTAATAAATCGTTGGTGGCACAGTGTGCCAACCACCATCGGCCCCCCCTCCCTCTATAGCAGTAACAACATTGGTGGCAGTGTGCGGCCTCCCATTCCCCCCCGCCCCCCATCATTGGTGGCAGCGGAGTTCCGATCGGAGTCCCAGTTTAATAGCTGGGGCTCCGATCGGTAACCATGGCAACCAGGAAGCTACTGCAGCCCTGGTTGCCATGGTTACTTAGCAATAGTACAACAGTATAAGATTCATACTTACCTGCTTGCTGCTGCGATGTCTGTGACCGGCCGGGAGCTCCTCCTACTGGTAAGTGACAGTTCTTTAGCAATGCGCCGCACAGACCTTTCACTTACCAGTAGGAGGAGCTCCCGGCCATTCACAGACATCGCAGCAGCAAGCAGGTAAGTATGAATCTTCCACTGTTGTACTATTGCTAAGTAACCATGGCAACCAGGACTGCAGTAGCGTCCTGGTTGCCATGGTTACCGATCGGAGCCCCAGCGATTAAACTGGGACTCCGATCGGAACTCCGCTGCCACCAATGATGGGGGGGAATGGGAGGCCGCACACTGCCACCAATGTTGTTACTGCTATAGAGGGAGGGGGGGCCGATGGTGGTTGGCACACTGTGCCACCAACGATTTAATACAATAGAGGGAGAGAGGGGGGGGCGATGGTGGGTGCACACTGTGCCACCAACAATTTATTACAATAGAGGGAGGGAGGGGGGGCGATGGTGGGCGCACACTGTGCCACCAACGATTTCTAACATTAGAGGGAGGAAGGGGGGCCCGATGGGGGGCGCACCGTGTGCCACCAACGATATTCAAACTGGGGAGGGGGGGGGTCTGCCCCCTGCTGCCTGGCAGCCCTGATCTCTTACAGGGGAATATGATAGTACAATTAACCCCTTTAGGTGCCGCACCTGAAGGGGTTAATTGTGCTATCATATCCCCCTGTAAGAGATCGGGTGCTGCCAGGCAGCAGGGGGCAGTCTTGTACAAAGTTTGTAGTGTATTCTAACCTGAAGCGTCCCCATCACCATGGGAACGCCTCTGTGTTAGAATATACTGTCGGATCTGAGGTTCACGAAGTAGCTCATATCCGACAGTATATTCTAACATAGAGGCGTTCCCATGGTGATGAGGACGCTTCAAGTTAAAATATACCATCGGATTGGAGAAAACTCCAATCCGATGGTATAAAAGAACTCCAGACTTTACATTGAAAGTCAATGGGGACGGATCCGTTTGAAATGGCACCATATTGTGTCAACATCAAACGGATCCGTCCCCATTGACTTGCATTGTAATTCAGGACGGATCCGTTTGGCTCCGCAAGGCTAGGCGGACACCAAAACGACTTTTTTTTCATGTCCGTGGATCCTCCAAAAATCAAGGAAGACCCACGGACGAAAAAACGGTCACGGATCACGGACCCACGGACCCCGTTTTTGCGGACCGTGAAAAAAAACTGTCGTGTGCCTGAGGCCTTACACAATAATATCATTTTTGAAACAAAAAAAATCATGTTTTAGTGTCTCTATATTCTGAGAGCCATAGTTTTTTCAGTTTATGATCGATTATCTTAGGTAGGGTCTCATTTTTGCGGGATGAGATGATGGTTTGATTGGCACTATTTTGGGGTGCACATGACTTTTTGATTGCTTGCTATTACACCTTTTGTGATGTAAGGTGACAAAAAATGGTTTATTTAGCACAGTTTTTATTTTTTACGGTGTTCACCTGAGGGGTTAGGTCATGTGATATTTTTATAGAGCCGGTCGATACGGACGCGCGATACCTAATATGTATACTTTTTTTATTTATGTAAGTTTTACACAATAATATAATTTTTGAAACAAAAAAAGAATCATGTTTTAGTGTCTCCATATTCTGAGCCATATTTTTTATTTTTTTTTGGGTGATTGTCTCAAGTAGGGGCTCATTTTTTGCGGGATGAGGTGACGGTTCGATTGGTACTATTTTGGTGGGCATATGCCTTTTTGATCACTTGCTGTTGTACTTTTTTTGATGTAAGGTCACCCAATTTTTTTATTTAGCACAGTTTTTATTTTTTATTTTTACGGTGTTCATCTGAGGGGTTAGGTCATGTGATATGTTTATAGAGCCGGTTGATACGGACGCGGCGATACCTAATATGTCTTTTTTTCCCCAAAATTTTTTACTAAATTTTTTTCACTTTATTTGGGGAAAATTACGTTTTTGTTTATTTTTACTTGAAACTTTTAATTTTTAGGGGGAAAACTTTATTTTTTCAACTTTTTTTTCACTTTATTTTTTGTCCCACTTTGGGACTTTAATTTTTGGGGGTCTAATCCTTTACAATGCATTCCAATACTTCTGTATTGGAATGCATTGGCTGTATGAGTAATACAGTGAGTATTACTCATACAGCTTCTGGCCTGTGAGATCCTGTGGGCTGGATCTCACAGGCTCATCACCGGAAGGCAGCGCCGATGCCTTAGGAAGGCATTGCGCTGCCTTTCATGCCATCAGGCCCCCCCTATAGCCCCACGGGGACCCGATGGCACCGTTGCCCGCTGCCGCCGCAACAGGTAAAAGGCGCAAGCTGCAGGTCTGAATTGACCAGGTCTGAATTGACTGAATTAGCCAAGGTGCCTGCTCAATGATTTGAGCAGGCACCTTGTTCCGATCACTGCCCGCCATGCGGCGGTGATCGGAAATACATAAGACGTCCTGTGTCCTTAAGAATCAGGACATCAGGGCGTAACGGTACCCCTAATGTCCTAAACAGGTTAAGGTTGTTTTTATGTCAGTTTTAAGACTGGAGTGGCTTTGCTTTGTGTGCCTGCAGCAAATTTATGGACTGGTGCACCCCAATAATATATGTGTTGAGACTGTAACGTGGTTTACACCTCTAGGTGTGAAAGTAGACCAGGAGGTTGCCTGGCATGGATTGCAACTATTTATTTATTTTTTTGCAAAAGTCGCAGATAGTAAATGAGCCTTAATTCAGGTCTAATCTCACTTTTAGCTCTTAAACATAGATCACTGTAAAAAGTGGCAAGGATCATAAAATGTCACAAAAGTGTCACAGTTGCCATGGAAATACTGCAGTTGCATTGACTTTCGACTTTTTAGACCATAAAACTGACATATCTGATTTAATAAATGACCCTCTAAGTTTATACTGTCTTTTAGAAAGTATTAGTAAATCTGTTGCAATGACTTATGATGCCATTTTTCACAACAGGAAATAATGCGCTTTTTATTGTGATTTCTATGCAAGTTGCAGGTTCTCCGTACAACAGGACTTTCCAATGATCAGCCGCTAGCAAGGCGACCCCGTGTATGAGATGGGCTTGTCCAAACCCTTGCAATCTTTTGAAATAGTGAAGAATTGCAGCATTTGCACTATATACACGAGCATAGATATTTTTAAGTATGGACCTGTAATGATTTATCACTTGACAGATAATCTTTGAGGAACAAGATATTTTACAAGTCAAGCAAAGGCAGGAACAACATGGGGTGCAGAAACGTTACCAGCGATGCCTTTGAAATCACCAGCATGAGGGCATTAAGGAATGTAGTTCATCATTTCTGTGCCGTGAAACGTATCCAGTGCACTGCTGGTATACACACCTCGGGGCACACAGAGTTTATGTCGTACATCTATGCGATACAGGAGTCTCTTAGTAGACTAAATGATGGGCAATTATCAGCAGAATCAAAAGACTGCAGAAAGGGCGATACAAAGAACCAAAAAAGCCCATCTCCAAGTCAATATTAGGTTTCTGTACTGGTTCCTCCAGACTGGTTCCTCCTTTTAACCAATGTCAGACTGATATTTGGGCTTTTCTTTCTAATATATTATACAGTATATAATGTAAAGTCAGTGCCTAATGTTATAAAGATTCGTTTACAACTATGACTCTATGGACATGTTTGTGCACTGATGCTTTTTAAGATGGCATCTCCTCTGGTTGTAGAAGATGCCATGCTATCATTATCATTGTACTCTATGATCTACAAACTGAAAACCTGCTCTTTCCTGCAAAAATAAAAATACAGAGGCTTCCTGAGAAAGTTTCTGCCCCCTGTAAACAGATTGGGGAAAAAAAAGACTCTTCCTGCATCTATAAAATGAGTGTAAAGATTATGTATCACAGTCACATACTGAATTATTACTAAATGATGTACATCAAAGACACGCAAAGTTTAATCAAACATTATACACAATATAATGTATGTTTCCGTATGTCTTCCGTATTTTGCGGATCCACAAAGATTCAAAGGTGATATGACAGGGCATTAAAGTTTGCGGACACGGATCCGCAAAATGCGGATTGCATCAGGAACACATTCCAGGACCATAGACTTGAATGTGGCCAAGGACTGCATTTTGCAGTCAAGTATAGGACACTTTCTATCTTTTACGCAAACATACAGAACAGACATGCAGAAGCGGATAGAGCACAGTGTCTCGTCCGTAAAAATGTGGGGGGAAAAATACTGTCGTGTGAATGGGCCCTAACAGTAGACTAAATAAATACACCAAAATCCCAATGTGAGAAAGCAACATTGTCAAAATATACAGTCGAGTCACATTATT
The DNA here is from genome assembly GCF_014858855.1 of Bufo gargarizans. Taxonomy (NCBI): domain Eukaryota; kingdom Metazoa; phylum Chordata; class Amphibia; order Anura; family Bufonidae; genus Bufo; species Bufo gargarizans. The sequence goes on from NC_058083.1 coordinate 101,641,689, forward strand.
ATGACCACCAGCTAATATCCAGACTAACCACCACAGCAGCTAGAAAGGCTGGGAGTGACTCAGTAAGGTCCTGGTAGGCTGTCACTAGAGATTCGTTTGGTGGTTAAAGCAGAATTGCGTTATGGATTCTGTTACCACGGACCATAACGCAAATCTGAATAAAGGAATGCCTTAGAGGTATTCCATTATTCATTCCGTCATAATTGAAGTCTATGGCAAGCATAACGGATCCATTCCGTTTCCGTTATGCAGGAGAAGACTCAGGATTCTTCTAACGCAAGTGTGAAAGTACCCTAAAAGGCAAATGAAACACTGAAAGTCAATGAGAGGCGGATCCGTTTTCAGTTGCACCATATTGTCTCAGGGAAAATGGATCCGTCCCCATTGACTTACATTGTAAGTCAGGATGTATCCGTTTGGCTCCGCATCGTCAGGTGGACATCAAAACGCTGCAGGCATCCATCCAGAGCGGAATGGAGACTGATCAGAGGCAAACTGATGCATTCTGAACTGATCTTTATCCATTCAGAATACATTGGGGCTAAACTGATCCGTTTTGGGCCACTTGTGAGAGCCCTGAACTGATCTAACAAGCGGACCCAGAAACGCCAGTGTGAACGTAGCCTAAGCAATACCATCATACTACACAAAAATAACATCATATTGTAAAATGTAATGTCAACATCATGCTGCACAGTAACCATACTGAACACTGTCTACATCATACTGCACAATAATCACATTCTACAAAAGAACAATATTATATTGCAAAATAACACACTGTACTGCACAATATTCACATAGTACACAAAAGCAGCCTCATACTGTAACATACAAACCTCATACTGAATAATGTCACATTCGTACTGCACACCAACATCATACTGCACACAATCCACATACTACACAAGAACATCACACTGTGAAATACAAACATAACACTAAACAACAGCATCATACCGCAAAATATCAAGATTATACTGTACAATTATCATGTATTACCGCCAAATGCAACATCATGCTACACAATACCATCCTACTGCACAAAGTCACTAAAGATGAGCAATGTTTTGATTTGGCGAATTTGCCGAAGTTCGCCAAGAAATTCAATTTGTTTCAAGTTAATTTGTCATAAATCACGTATACCAGGTCACTCTGCGTTAGAATACGGCCACATGGAGCGGCTGTGCTGTGGGCGGGTTGCGGCCATGCTGCGGCGAAGAACCGCGCAGCCAATTAGCCAGCAACTGCCTTTCATGTAATTATAAACACTTCACTGTATCAAGACATGAGTCTTCATTAAAAAAAAGTTAGGGTGGCCCCCCTCAGCCAATATACAACTGCTAGCAAGCGCTCTGGTGTGGCGTTTGTATCTTGCCTGCAGTCTATATCAAATCGCGAGATATGAGGGTTTGTAGCCGAACAAAAAATGTACCATGCGGATAATGGAAACTTGCTCACTGAGCACTCACCCCACCTAATGATGGATGGTCTTCACATTGGTTGGTGTGCGCTCTTTGAGCGGATCAATAGAGTAGAGTGGGGTCCGAATATCATGTGGCTTTCGAAATCCTCTGTATGTGGCTCCGTGTGTGGTTCTCGCAGGAACCTGAATGCGAAGTCACAGGCCTTGCCTCTTCTCGCGTTATTTTCTGTAATATGGCTGGAAAATTGTCTCACAGATCGATTAATTCGTTCGTAGAGTTTTTATCGCATGGCCATGCTTAATGTAATTATGGAGTCTTCGAAAGCATCAGTATACAGCACCAGACGCGTTTCGAGGTCTTGCTGACCTCTTCCTCAGTGGTTATACTCCATATGCTTAGACTTCCATTATCCGCATGGTACACTTTAGTGCGGCTACAAACCCTCATATCTCGCAATTTGATATAGACTGCAGGCAAGATACAAACGCCACACCAGAGCGCTTGCTAGCAGTTGTATATTGGCTGATACACCAATCCTGGAAAATCTAGCGGTAACATTGTGATACAATACCTGATGCGTTATAAAGGACACTATCTGGAACAACCATTTTCTTTCCTGTAGGAACCTTTTCCTTGCACCCTCCTCCAAAGTGATCATTTCACGTATTTTATCTTTATTCATTTTTATTGTCGTAATTTTATGTATTTTAATGAAATTTTAATGCACCTATTAAATTTCTGTTTTCTGATTTTTTGAGTGCTTGCCCATCCAGGACAAGTCTTCATTGTCAATGGCCTAGTGGCACCTTTAATGGACCTTTAAACAGGTGCTTATGCCAGTATGGGGTTTGGTTGGTTAGGTGGGGGCACGGAATGCATATTATTGCTGCTCTGGTCTGCAATCTCCTGTAGGTTATTTGACAGTAAACATTGAATATTAATCAGCTCTGTCATACCCCAGCATTCTCCAGCCCTACAGGTGGGAGCCCCTCTTCTGCCATCTGCTTTTCCTCCTTTTCCACATCCTCTAATATGGATGAGAATATGTCATCAGGAACATCCAGCTCCTTTTCTCTCTGCATCTTGCTGACTTTTCTAGGACATGGATACTCTGAAGAATGATTTAGAAGAAGTAAAGCTCCCTGAAGTCTCCCTCCACTCTCCCTGCAGTCTCCCTTCTCCAATATTCTTCTATGTTTTCGGAAACGTCTATATTTTCAGAAACACTGCCCCTAGCACATAAGCACTTGCCAGATCTCTCTATGCTCAGCTCACAGGACAATGGCGAAGACCGTGCAGGGTGAGGGATTTATAGGGCTGTGACATCACATGGGATGGCCATCTACGTATTGGCTGGCTGCACGGCATTATGGGTGATCTTGTGTTCCTGTGCTTTTTACTTTCACTTTGTAAGGGCTCTTTCAAATGAACGTGTGCGCTCCGTGGCCGTATTGCAGACCGCATTTGCAGAACTGCAATACACGGGGCGCCGTTCACTTGAATGGGTCCGCAAATCCAGAGATGCCGAATGGTGTGGAACGGAAGCACGGAACGGAACCCTACGGAAGCACTACAGAGTGCTTCCGTGAGGTTTCATCCCGTACTTCCGTTCCGCAAAAAGATAGAACGTGTCCTATTAATGTGAATGGGTCCGCGATCTGCTGCCCCACGGTTGGTGTTCGCGCATTGCGGCCCGCAATTTGCGGGCCGCAGCACGGCCACGGGGCACATACATTCGTGTGCAAGAGGCCTAACATGTGCAGCTGTCATTTTAGGAAAAACTGATTCGTTACCACGAAGTGCGAGGAAATTTGGATTTGTTGCGAATCAAAGTTTTCCTAAACTTTTGACTGAATTCCACTTTCAATGCTTCTATGAACACTAAAATTCACATCTACTGTGCAGTATGAACACTGTTATTGTGCAAATGATGCTGACATATTCTGCTATGATTTTGTCTTACTGTGATCTGGGGATTGTGCACCCTGATGTTCCTAACATTGTGCATCACTTCTACAAACCGGATTCCAAAAAAGTTGGGACACTACAAATCGTGAATAAAAACTGAATGCAATAATGTGGAGGTGCCAACTTCTAATATTTTATTCAGAATAGAACATAAATCACGGAACAAAAGTTTAAACTGAGAAAATGTACCATTTTAAGGGAAAAATATGTTGAATCAGAATTTCATGGTGTCAACAAATCCCCAAAAAGTTGGGACAAGGCCATTTTCACCACTGTGTGGCATCTCCCCTTCTTCTTACAACACTCAACAGACATCTGGGGACCGAGGAGACCAGTTTCTCAAGTTTAGAAATAGGAATGCTCTCCCATTCTTGTCTAATACAGGCCTCTAACTGTTCAATCGTCTTGGGCCTTCTTTGTTGCACCTTCCTCTTTATGATGCGCCAAATGTACTCTATAGGTGAAAGATCTGGACTGCAGACTGGCCATTTCAGTACCCGGATCCTTCTCCTACGCAGCCATGATGTTGTGATTGATGCAGAATGTGGTCTGGCATTATCTTGTTGAAAAATGCAGGGTCTTCCCTGAAAGAGATGCCGTCTGGATGGGAGCATATGTTGTTCTAGAACCTGAATATATTTTTCTGCATTGATGGTGCCTTTCCAGACATGCAAGCTGCCCATGCCACACGCACTCATGCAACCCCATACCATCAGAGATGCAGGCTTCTGAACTGAGCGTTGATAACAACTTGGGTTGTCCTTGTCCTCTTTGGTCCGGATGAACATGGCGTCCCAGATTTCCAAAAAGAACTTCGAATCGTGACTCGTCTGACCACAGAACAGTCTTCCATTTTGCCACACTCCATTTTAACTGATCCCTGGCCCAGTGAAAACGCCTGAGCTTGTGGATCTTGCTTAGAAATGGCTTCTTCTTTGCACTGTAGAGTTTCAGCTGGCAACGGCGGATGGCACGGTGGATTGTGTTCACTGACAATGGTTTCTGGAAGTATTCCTGAGACCATTCTGTGATTTCCTTTACAGTAGCATTCCTGTTTAAGGGCAGTGTCGTTTAAGGGCCCGGAGATCACGGGCATCCAGTATGGTTTTACGGCCTTGACCCTTACGCACAGAGATTGTTCCAGATTCTCTGAATCTTTGGTTGATGTTATGCACAGTTGATGATGATAGATGCAAAGTCTTTGCGATTTATCGCTGGGTAACACCTTTCTGATATTGCTCCACTATCTTTCTGCGCAACATTGTGGGAATTGGTGATCCTCTACCCATCTTGGCTTCTGAGAGACACTGCCACTCTGAGAAGCTCTTTTTATACCCAATCATGTTGCCAATTGACCTAATTAGTGTTAATTGGTCTTCCAGCTCTTCGTTATGCTCAAATTTACTTTTTCCAGCGTCTTATTGCTACTTGTCCCAACTTTTTGGGGATTTGTTGACACCTTGAAAATTTAAATCAACGTATTTTTCCTTTAAAATGATACATTCACTCAGATTAAACGTTTGATCTGTCATCTACGTTCTATTACAAAAAAAATATTGACATTTGCCATCTCCACACCATTGCATTCAGTTTTTATTCACAATTTGTTTAGTGTTCCAACTTTTTGGGAATCCGGTTTGTACATGACACAGAGTATGCTCCTTAATCGTACATGATTCCTGGATGTTATCCAAACGTTGCCGTCCCTACGCTGTACTGATTGCGGCTATTGAGTGCTGGGGTTGTGTAAAATGGAAGATTACATGTTCCAGTGGTTTAAAAAGAACATACTCTTAATTAACAAACACCAAACAAGCAGATTTTGTCAGTCCATCATTCTGAGTAAATAGTGTAACCCTAGAACTGTCATATTCTTGGATCTGGATTTGCCACAGATCCTGTGCCTCTCACTGCAGATTAGAGGGGAGCTGTCTTCTGTAATCGCTGGATTGATGATAGACATGGGACTACATCCCTGCGGACTGAGTGCAGCTGTTAAATATACACTTGTGACTTTATGAACAAGACAGTGGGGGTCATTTACTAAGACAGTCTTAGTAGAAATCCCGCTGGTGTAAGATGCGACCAGTGTATTAAGAGGCACATGCTTCGTTCTAAATCTGTTGGATCTGTGCTGTCTGTGTACCAGTGGCGTACCTACCATATAGGCAGACCTCACAGCTGCTATGGGGCCCCTGAAGAAGAGGAGCCCGCAGAGGAGGAGAGGCCCCGCCCCCTAATTGCTGATGTCTATCTTTCTAATGCTAAAGGACCTTTGATGATGTCGTCACAGGTCCTGTAAGGGAACTGCACAGTGTAAAGTGTAGTTCCCAGGTTAGAACAGTGCATCTGCCAGGACCTGTGATGACATCTTCTTTAACATTACAGGTCCCGCATGATCTAGCAAAGGAACTGCACCAAAAATGGTGTAGTTCCTAGGTTTCAAAGGTACATCTGCCAGGACCTGTGATGACATCATCATAGGTCCTTCAACCCCAAACGCAAGTATTGAAGTTCACAATCAACTATGCATTGATCCATACAGACTAGAATGGAGTGGTTAAGGTCCTCCACTTCTCGTCATTTACCCCACCACCATGCCCTGTGTTTACTCATTGCTCACTCATGTATAATACTTCAGACAGTTACAGTGAACACTACCTCATGTACCTGACACACACAGTGACCATGATGTATAAATGACCACATATATCTGTACACACTGCATCTACAGTATTATACATTGTATGTCTCACATCAATACACTGCTCTGTATATATATATATATATATATATATATATATACTCACCTAAAGAATTATTAGGCACACCATACTAATACGGTGTTGGACCCCCTTTTGCCTTCAGAACTGCCTTAATTCTACGTGGCATTGATTCAATAAGGTGCTGATAGCATTCTTTAGAAATGTTGGCCCATATTGATAGGATAGCATCTTGCAGTTGATGGAGATTTGAGAGATGCACATCCAGGGCACGAAGCTCCCGTTCCACCACATCCCAAAGATGCTCTATTGGGTTGAGATCTGGTGACTGTGGGGGCCATTTTAGTACAGTGAACTCATTATCATGTTCAAGAAACCAATTTGAAATGATTTGAGCTTTGTGACATGGTGCATTATCCTGCTGGAAGTAGCCATCAGAGGATGGGTACATGGTGGTCATGAAGGGATAGACATGGTCAGAAACAATGCTCAGGTAGCCCGTGGCATTTAACGATGGCCAATTGGCACTAAGGGGCCTAAAGTATGCCCAGAAAACATCCCCCACACCATAACACCACCACACCAGCCTGCACAGTGGTAACAAGGCATGATGGATACATGTTCTCATTCTGTTTACGCCAAATTCGGACTCTACCATTTGAATGTCTCAACAGAAATCGAGACTCATCAGACCAGGCAACATTTTTCCAGTCTTCAACAGTCCAATTTTGGTGAGCTCGTGCAAATTGTAGCCTCTTTTTCCTATTTGTAGTGGAGATGAGTGGTACCCGGTGAGGTCTTCTGCTGTTGTAGCCCATCCGCCTCAAGGTTGTGCATGTTGTGGCTTCACAAATGCTTTGCTGCATACCTCGGTTGTAACGAGTGGTTATTTCAGTCAACGTTGCTCTTCTATCAGCTTGAATCAGTCGGCCCATTCTCCTCTGACCTTTAGCATCAACAAGGCATTTTCGCCCACAGGACTGCCGCATACTGGATGTTTTTCCCTTTTCACACCATTCTTTGTAAACCCTAGAAATGGTTGTGCGTGAAAATCCCAGTAACTGAGCAGATTGTGAAATACTCAGACCGGCCCGTCTGGCACCAACAACCATGACACGCTCAAAATTGCTTAAATCACCTTTTTTTCCCATTCTGACATTCAGTTTGGAGTTCAGGAGATTGTCTTGACCAGGACCACAACCCTACATGCGTTGAAGCAACTGCCATGTGATTGGTTGACTAGATAATCGCATTAATGAGAAATAGAACAGGTGTTCCTAATAATTCTTTAGGTGAGTGTATATACACCCACTCACACTGCATATATTACACAGTATTATAGATGTAATATTTACAGATATATAGTATATACTGCAGTGTACTGATATGTGAGGTATGAGGTATAATAGATGCAGTGTGTACAGATATATAATATATACAGCAGTGTACTGATATGTGAGGTATGAGGTATAATAGATGCAGTGTGTACAGATATATAGTATATACAGCAGTGTACTGATATGTGAGGTATGAGGTATAATAGATGCAGTGTGTACAGATATATAATATATACAGCAGTGTACTGATATGTGAGGAACGAGCTGTAATTTATACCTCATACTTCATGTCAATACACTGCTGTATTTACTACATACCTGTACACACTACATCTACTATACCTCGTTCCTCACATATCAGTACGCTGCTGTATTTACTATATACCTGTACACACTGCATCTATTATACCTCGTATCTCACATATAGTACACTGCTGTATATACTGTACATCTGTACACACTGCATCTTTTATACCTCATACCTCACTTATCAGTACACTGCTGTATATACTATATATCTGTACACACTGCATCTATTATACCTCATACCTCACATATCAGTACACTGCTGTATATACTATATATATCTGTACACACTGCATTTATTATACCTCATATATCAGTACACTGCTGTGTATACTATATATCTGTACACACTGCATTTATTATACCTCGTACCTCACATATCAGTACACTGCTGTATATACTATATATCTGTACACACTGCATCTATTATACCTCGTACCTCACGTAAATTTTTACTCAAAATGCCATTTGCACAAAAATTGATCGTAAATTAGGTGCATCCTCTAGCAGCACAGGGTCTATGAAAGCTTGTGGTAAAATGTCCACCTTTGATAAATGACCCCAATTTTGCCTGGTTTAACAGTGAATTTACTGGTGATAGATCCCTTTAATCCCTTCTCGACATCTGGCTTACATGTATGGTGGATCTCGGGTCTTTAAAGATAGGAGAGTCCATGATCAGTGACAACGCCAATCACAGACTTTTAACCCCTTAGAATCCATGGTCAATTGTGACAATGTCCTTTAAACTGTCAATTACTGGGAGCGTTGCAGTCCCTGTAACCAAATGGCTCACCTGCAACAAGATTGCGGTAGCCATTCAGTTGCAATGGCAGCTTTGGGCCTTCTGGTGGCTCTGGGGGCCTGCTATAGTTCCTTTCAAGCCCTGTGGCAGAGCTTGTTAAGAATGCACTGGTTCTCCCACAGACTGCAATGGTAATCATTGCAGTCTATGGGAGAACCGATCATAGGATCACTATAGGGGTCGCAGCAGTCGTATTTGCAAGTGGGCCCCTAAGCCAGGGAGGCCCAGAGGGTGCTAGTGGTGCTGTATATTTTCCTTTATAAGATGCAGTGCATCTTATAAAGGGAATACTAGTGAGCAGTTTCATTATTATCACTAGTATGCAGGAGGTGGGGAGAGAAGCGCTGTACTTACCCCTCCTCCTGCTTGCTTTTCTCAGGGCCTGCGCTGCTGTGTCTTGGCTGCCGACAGCATCAGGACGTAAAGAATGACCTGACGCTGCAGGCAGTCAGGTGACTGTGCAGCGCGGCCCTGAGAAGAGAGCAGGGAGACCACCGTACCAGGACAGTGGCGGCGGAGCAGGTGAGGTAAGTTACTTTATTTATTTTAAAGTCTGATCTGAGGTCTGAAAACCATGCCCTGGAATTGGGGTGGATTGGGTGGTCCCACTACTAATCCTACCATCCCAATCCAAATATAATCCAGCCTTGAACAAATAAAGAAAATAGCTTCAGCAACTATGTTCACTGAAGCTAGCGCCATCTTCCTGGACTTTACTTATCTTATCTAGGTGAGATATACACCCCTTCCAGGGCTTTAGCATCCACATTCCTGTTCACCTCACCACACACTGGTAATAATGTTTTTCAAATATGTCTTTAAATGTTGTTTTTTTGTACACATGCTGTCTTCCCTGTTCACCACTGCAATTGTAGCGACGAGCAGATGAACAGGGCAGAGAAAACAGCTCTCATATGAGTGCTGCCTTCTCTTCAAACAGCTGATTGGTGGGGGTGATCGGTGTGAGACCCCTGCTGATCTGATATTAATGACCTATCCTGAGGTTAGGTCATCAGTAGTAAAAAAAAAAAGACAACCCCTTTAACAGTAGGATTGTAGGGAATGGGTTAGGTTATGAATTTGGCATTGGGGAGGGGTTTCAATTTTTACCTCAGGCAGCAGAAAGGCTAGGTGCACCTCTGCACCTTTAGTTACTCCCCTCTTTAAGTCCCCTAGGGGACTAAAATTAGTGTACAAAAGTGAAGCAAGGTTTTAAAAATATTAAAAAATATATATATAAAAATTCAAATCACCACATTTTACCATTTTAAAAATAAACAATAAAAAAAATCATTGGTATCACTGGTTTTCATTAAGAAAATCTCTGCACTTTGCTCTCTATTCAGCATTCCCTCAACCGTGACAAGTCTCCCTGTCCCAGCCGCTGAAAAACAACCAAACAGCATGCTGCTGCCTCTACCATGCTTTACTGTAGGGATGGCATTGGGCACGTGAGGAGCAGTGCCTGGTTTCCTGCCAACATCATGCTTAGAACTGGTTCTTGGTTTCATCAGACCAGAATCTTATTTCTCACAGTCTGAAAGTCCCTTAGGTGCTTTTTTGCAAACTCTAGGTGGGCTTTAATGTGTCTTTTACTAAGGAGAGGCTACTTTATGGTCACTCTGCCATAAAGCCCAGATTGATGGAAGGCTGCAGTGATTGTTGACCTTCTGGAAATTTCTCCCATCTGCACACAAGAACTATGGAGCTCAGTCCCAGTGATCATTAGGTTCTTGATCACCTCTAACCAAAGCTCCTGTCCCTTGATTATTTAGTTTGGTGGGGCGGCCAGCTCAAAAAAGAGTCCTGTGCTCTTGGGAACTTACAATGCAGCAAAAAAAAAATTGTACCCTTCTCCAGATCTGTGCCCCCTCACAATTCTGTCTCTGATCTCTACAGGCAGTTCTTTTCCTACCTCATGGCTTGGTTTTTGCTCTGAAAAGCAATGTCAGCTGTGAGACATTATATAGACAGAGTGTGTCTTTCCAAATCATGTCCAATTAACAAAATTTAAAGGGGTTCTGCACTTTCAATTAACTGATGATCTATCCTCTGGATAGATCATCAGCTTCTGATCGGCGGGGGTCCGACACCCGGGACCCCCGCCGATCAGCTGTTTGAGAAGGCAGTGGCGCTCCAGCAGTGCCGCTGCCTTCTCACTGTTTACCGCCGGGCCGCCCGCCCACTGACGTCACGACTTGTATCAACTAGAGTGGGCGCGGCTAAGCTCTGCTCACTTGAATGGAGCTTAGCCACGCCCACTCTAGTTAATACAAGTCGTGACATCAGTGGGCGGGCGGCCCGGCGGTAAACAGTGAGAAGGCAGCGGCGCTGCTCGAGCGCCGCTGCCTTCTCAAACAGCTGATCGGCGGGGGTCCCGGGTGACAGACCACCGCCGATCAGAAGCTGATGATCTATCCAGAGGATAGATCATCAGTTAATTGAAAGTGCAGAACCCCTTTAACACAGTTGGGCTCCAAATAAGCTGTAGAAAAATCTGAAAGATGATCAAAAGAAATCAGAGGCCCCAGAACTAAATTATCATAGTAAGGCAAGGGCTACATAGCGACACAGGTCGCGGCCAGGATCGCTGAGCAGCATTGATCCCATAGAAATTAATGGGATCACTGCGGCAGTCGCAAGAAATCCAGCCCTGTTGGATTTTTTACCAATGCCGTGGTGATCCCATTCATTTCTATGGGATCACCGCTACTCAGCGATCCTGGCCGCGACCCGTGCAGCCCTAGCCTAAAGTGTCTGATTACTTATGTCCATGCAAAATTTTAGTTTTTCGTTTTTAATAAATTTTGTTTTCAGTTTTATATGGGGTACTGAGTGCAGATTGATGGGGGATAACTGATTTTTATTTTAGCAAGAAGCTGCAACATAACATATGAAAAGAGTAAAGCCTCATTCCCACGTCAGTGTTTCACAGACGTGTGCTGTACGTGTTCTCCGCGGACAGCACACGTCCCCATTCATTTTAATGTGTGTATTCAGACATCAGTGTTATAGCACGGTCCGTGGGTCAGTGTTTTTAGCATGAATGCGTGCTCTATTTTGTCCATGTTTACGGATCCATCACGTCCATTAAAGTCTATGGGTCTGTGAAAACCACGGATGCCTTCCGTGTGGCATCCGTGTTTTTTTTTTTTTTTAAACTCGTTTTATTGAGAATAACAAATGAAAATTGGTACAGTACATATTTGGCCATATCACATTACACATATACGTATACACATATTTGTCAGTGAGATCCTCCGATACACATTTGATGAGAACAAATCTCTAAATACAGTGCATGACAGCATCAGAAACAAGAGATATACAATAGCCATCCACCAAAAATGAGATCCAGTCTTTTCCCACCCCCGTTCCCTCACACACATAATGAAGAACTAAGGTGTATATTACAATGCATTTCACGCCGACAGCATATGGGAGGGCAATGCAGTAACCGGCGAAGAACACCAGGAGCCCCAAATCTTATCAAATTTCTGGGGGCATTTTCTATTACCATACATTATTTTCTCAAACGGCAATATCTGATTTACCAGTGCCTTCCATTGGCTTACGGTCGGCGGTCTGTCCGCCATCCAACGCAAAGCTATGGCCTTCCTGGCAAAGAACAGGGACTCCCGTAAGAAGATGCAGACATACAAGGGGTGTGCATCACCATCCACTACTCCCAAAAGACAGAGCTTGGGGCAGCATGGAATCACCTCTGCAACTAGTGTAGATATAATATCCACCACCTTCTTCCAGAATGCTTGTACGTAGCGACAGTCCCAGATAAGATGCCAAAAATCCGCATTAATTTGGGCGCATCTGTGGCATCTCGTGTGGTCTAGTCTACCCATCTTGTGTAACCTGGTAGGAGTCAAATAGCTCCTATGGAGAATGAACAATTGGATAAGTCTATTGTTGAGGGCAGGCGACACAGTAGATGGCGCACTCATGGCTACAGCCCATTCCTCATCAGTCATCTGCGTCACCCTCTCCTTCCACCTAGTCTCCGCCAGCAAGGGTTTGGATCTCACTTTAAGATCAAGGAGGTGTTTGTATAGGTTCGAGACCAACCCCCCAGGACCCTGTGTCTTGAAAATGCCTATTAGTGGGTATTTGGAAATGCTTCTTGTACTACCACGAAACTGGGCCTGAACAGCATGTCGTAACTGCAGAAACCTGTAGAAGTGAAGCCGCATAACTCCAAACTTCTCCTGTAGCTGAGAAAAGGAGTATAAAACACCCTTCTCATACAAATCCCTCAGCGTAAGTACACCATAGTTCCCCCAAATACTTCTCCCTCCACAGTGCTGTAGGTGTGGGAACATGGGGTTATTCCATAACACTATCTCGTCTGGAAGGTCTCGGTATTGCTGGAGCTTCGCAGCCCCCCAAACCTGGTGAGCTAACCTATGTATGGGCAACAGTCGACCCTCTATTACCTGTGGGTTCTCCAAGATCGGCCACAAGGTAGACAGACCCAAATGACACTTCAGGTAGTATTCAGAATTTGGCAAAGGAGTCTGCGAAACCCAAGTGGTCAAGAATCTAAGCTGTCCTGCCAAAAAATAAAGAAAGAAATCCGGCAGAGCCGCACCTCCTTGTTGCCACCCCCTCTGCAAGGTATCAAGGGCTAGCTTCCTTCTCTCCTTCCCCCAAACAAACTTCGTTATAACAGAATGTAACTTCATGAAGAAGCTCTTTGGAACTGGGGTGCAGGCATGTCCTAGGAGATATAACGCCTTGGGTAAGAGAATCATCTTGACAAGATTCACTCTGCCCATTATAGATAAAGGCAACATGCTCCAGGACCTGAATTTGTCTACAGCATAAGACTCAATAGGGACAATATTAAGTTGGTGTGACATCGCTGTTTCCCTGGTGATAATGACTCCCAGGTACTTAAAATGCTCCACCACCATAAGATTGTGATGTACAGGGGGCCAACCCGGGGACCATAAGGGCATTAGAGCCGATTTGGACCAATTAATGCGCAGGCCAGAAAAATCCCCAAATCTATTGATCAGGTCAATCGCCCGTGGCAAGGACACATCCACTGAATCCATAAACAGAATAAGATCATCCGCGTACAGCCCCAGTCTATCCTCCCTGCCTCCCATTGACACCCCTTTAAAAATGTTATCCTGACGTATTCTAATGGCCAAATGTTCGATAGCTACTGCAAAGAGCAACGGGGATAGGGGGTGGCATCCGTGTTTCACGCATCATTAAGAAGAGATGCTTTCAAAATTATTTTTCAGCTGTTCAGTGTCAGTGAAACACGGATGCAACACGGACAGCAAAAAAACGGACACACGGATCCAACACTGACAGCTTCACGGATGCATCACTGATCACCTACTCACGGATTTGAGCACGGACGTGTGAATGAGGCTTAAATGGGTATGAAGACTTTCTGACTGTACTTTAGGTTAACTCAGAATTTAGATTGTGGGCGACGTTGGGGACAGGGAGTGAAGATAATCTCTGTACAGCGCTGCAGAAGCTATATAAATGACTAAAATAAGTGTATTTCAATTTTCTCACAAAATATCCAGATTACACAATTCTGCATACCACATTATGACTATAGTCATGTGAACTGCAGGAAAATCTGAGCTGAGTATGTTCAGGATTTTCTGGGTAATGTCTACATTTAAACGTTTGACACTTTTTAAAGCTATTATACGAGGTGAAAAGTATCTATACAGTACAATGACTTGCAATGACAGACACTCACCATGTATCTCCAGGCAGAAGTGCCGAGCCTAATCTGTTTAGGTATTTCTTAATCCCAAATAAAAGGGCCTAAAACCAGTTTACGGTATGCAGTCTTAACCTTGAATGTACTGTGAAGAAGATGTGAGGGAAGGGAGTACAGTCACAGAGAAACAGGATGCTCAAAGACCCAGGCCCTGATTTATCTCACACCTTCACCCCACAATTCTGTCTTCAAAAAATGGGGCTTTTGCAATTGGCCCATTTGGCGCAAAAATTATGTAATAATAGTATTTTCACACCACTTAGGCCTCTTGCACACGAACGCGTGCTGCCCGTGCTGCGGGCCGCAATTTGAGGTCCGCAAAGCACAGGCACCGACTGTGGGCCAGCCGAATGCGGAGCGCGACCCCATTCACTTGAATGGGGTCCGCTATCCGTCCGTTCCGCAAAAAAATAGGACAAGTTCTATCTTTTTGCGGAACGGAAGCACGGAACGGAACACCACAGAAGCACTCCATAGTGCTTCCGTAGGGTTCCGTTACGTGCTTCCGTTCCGCATCTCTGTGATTGCGGACCCATTCAAGTCAATGGGTCCGCATCCGTGATGCGGAATGCACGCAGCCAGTGTCCCATGTATTGCGGACCCACTGTATGCGGGCTGCAATATGGCCACAGGGGACACACGGTCGTGTGCAAGAGGCCTTAGGCCTCGTGCACACAAACGCATTTTCTTTCCGTGTCCGTTCCGTTTTTTTTGCAGACCATTCATTTCAATGGGTCCGCAAAAAAAATGGAACGTACTCCGTGTGTATTCCATTTCAGTATGTCTGTATTTCCGTTCCGCAATAAAATATAGAGCATGTCCTATTATTGTCCACATTACAGACAAGGATAGTGCTGTTCTATTAGGGGCCAGCTGTTCCGTTCCGTAAAATACGGAATGCACATGGATGTCATCTGTATTTTTTTCGGACCGCAAAATACATACGGTCGTGTGCATGAGCCCTTAGGCTGAGTTCACATTTCAGTTATTTGGTCAGTTATTTCCATCAGTTATTGTCAGCCAAAACTAGGTTTGGGTCAAAAACACAGAACAGGTGCAGATCAAATCATTACGCCTTATCTCTGGGTAGGCTTCACTACTGGTTTTGGCTGACAATTACTGATGGAAATAACTGAAGTGTGAACTCGGCTTTACTCCAGTTTAGAAAAATGGGTGGGAAAGTGGGTGTGGTTAACTATGTTAATGAGCCTCACTCCAGATTTATCACTTAAAAAAAAAGTCGCAAAAATAAAAGTCACAATCTCACTCCAGTAGGAGGGTGGAGTGTTAGGTTTAGGCCCGCTGCACACGAACGTGTGCACCCCGTGGTCGTGCTGCGGCCCGCAAAATTTGGGCTGCGATGCACGAACACAGTCCGTGGGGCAGCCGCAGCGGATCGCAAAAAGTTAGGACATGTTCTATCGGAAGTACGGGGCGAAACCCCACGGAAGCACCATTCCGCACCATACGGATGACGATCGTGTGCATTCCGTATTTTGCTGAACAGAACAGCTGGCCCCTAATAGAAGGTCTTATGCACACTAACCTATTTTAATTCAGTGTCCATTCCGTTTTTTTTTGTGGATCGTATACGGAACCATTCATTTCAATGGGTCCGCAAAAAAAAACCAGAAGGTACTCCGTGTGCATTCTGTCTCCGTATGTCCATATTTCAGTTCTGCAAAAAATAGAACATGTTCTATTATTGTCCGCATTACGGACAAGGATAGGACTGTTCTATTAGGGGCCAGCTGTTCCGTTCCGCAAAATACGAAATGCACACAGATGTCATATGTATATTTTGCGGATCCATTTTTTTGCGGACCGCAAAATACATACGGTCGTGTGCATGAGGCCGAACAGTCCTATCCTTGTCTGTAATGAGGACAATAATAGGACATGTTCTATTGTTTTACGGAACGGAAATATGGACATACGGAAACGGAATGCATACAGAGTACCTTTGTTTGTTTTTTGCAGACCGATTGAAATGAATGGTTCCGTATACGGTCCGCAAAAAGACGGAACGGACAAGGAAAGAAAATACGTTCATGTGCATGAGCCCTTAAACCTAATACTTTTGCCTAAAAAAGCTACTCCAGTTCTCCTAGCCCAGTTTCCTACTGGCGTGTGACTGCTACTATTTTTGTAATTTTTTTAGAGGACTGCTACGTGGTTGCAGCCAGGATCTCAGGGGCACCACTGTGTAGCGGTGATCTCATAGAAATGAATAGAGTCACAGCGCGAGTCGCATGTGTGCTTTCACTTCGACCCCTGAATCGCACTATTTGAAAAAGAAAAACACAGGTGGCAAATAAAAGCAACATGCTTGTGTTTATAGGTGAAAAGGCACTGCCAAATTCATGTATGTAAGGACTCTAATGCAGCGCTACATATTGTTATAAATAATATGGAATCGTTAAAAAAAATATCATGTTAATTAGAAATTGCAACAAATAAAAACAAAACTTCAAACAAAAAACATCTGACATGGAACTGCAATATTTCCTGAAGTAGTCGGTCATTTCCCCAGTTCTCTGCTGCAGTCACTGCTGTCTTTATAGCTGAAATATCCCTAATATGTATAAATATGTACGTGTTTCACAGCCGTGTGCGAGCCGTGGAACCGCGGCCTGGATCCCTCCTGAGAGCAGGAGCGCACGGCGTCACTGGTTGCTATGACGCCGTGCGCTCCCTGCTGCCGCAATACAGTAATACACTGGTATGATCTATACCAGTGTATTACTGTACTGTGCCGGCAGCAGGGAGCGCACGGCGTCATAGCAACCAGTGACGCCGTGCGCACCTGCTCTCAGGAAGGATCCAGGCCGCGGTTCCACGGCTCGCACACGGCTGTGAAACACGGCCGTGTGCATGGGGCCTTAACTGGCAGGTAAACTTGAATACTTTGCTTTATCTCTCTGCTGATGTGCTAATCTCTGGCTCCAGTCTGGTTCCTATCAGCTTTAGTCACTGTTTCTTATGAAAGTGAGGTATCCTGTGACCCGTTTTGCTAGGTCCTTTTATATATCAGGAGTGGGCTGCTCTCTGAGCTACTTTCCCAAACCTCCTGCAGCAGTGAAGGGAAACTCTCTGCCAGATACTCTGCCACCTGCTGGACAACCAGGCACAATATATGAAAGGCACAGTATCAGAGGACCTAGAATCAAATACACTGAGTATATTCTTTGCTAGCCATTATAGACAGTAGCTAGGTGTAACTAATGGAAATAACTGATCAAATAGCCTAACCACTATATAACAGCTGAGTTCTATGGGTGCCTCCCAAATTTTCCCTGATGGCAGATGTTGAGATAAGAACTGGGCTGTTGGATTTCAACATGTCTGATCCTTTTGCTCTCAGGGAGATCACTAGCAGAGGTGTCTGGCAGCAGCTTTCTCCCCCATGCCCATTCAGAACACATGCATGCCTGGCAAGATGACATGGCTGGAACTGAGGTAAGGTGAGCAAACAGTGATCGAGTGCGACATGTTACATATGAATCTTTTATATCAACTGATAAAACAATTTGAAATACTTTACTCAAAACATTAAAAATGAGCAGTAACTGCATAGCACCATATAAAATCATAATTACCCGCATATAAAGAGTAAGAGTGACTGTCCCATTCCTGGACTCCATGTAACGTCGCACAAAACAAAATGTAGAAAAATGTGCGTTTAAGCCATTGTGTTGTTGATTTACTTCTATGCTTTGGGTCGTTGTCCTGTTGCAACACCCATCTTCTGTTGAGCTTTAGCTGGTGGACAAATGGCCTTAAGTTCTCCTGCAAAATGTCTTGATAAACTTGGAAATGAATTTTTCCTTCGATGATTGCAATCCGTCCAGACCCTGACGCAGCAAAGCAGCCCCAAACCATGATGCCCACGCCACCATACTTCACAGTTGGGATGAGGTTTTGATGTTGGTGTGCTGTGCCTCTTTTTCTCCACACATAGTGTTGTGTACTTCTTCCAAACAACTCAACTTCGGTTTTATCTCTCCACAGAATATTTTGCCAGTACTGCTGTGGAACATCCAGGTGCTCTTGTGCAAACTGTAAACGTGCAGAAATGGGTTTTTTTGGACAGCAATGGCTTCCTCTGTGGTATCCTCCCATAAAATGTATTCTTGTTTAGTGTTTTACATATCGTAGATTCGCTAACAGGGATGTTAGCATATGCCAGATAGAGATGTCGCGAACATAAAATTTTCCGTTCACGAACGGCGAACACGAATTTCTGCAAATGGGCGAACCGATTGAACCGCCATAGACTTCAATAGGCAGGCGAATTTTAAAAACCCACAGGGACTCTTTCTAGCCACAGTAGTGATGGAAAAGTTGTTTCAAGGGGACTAACACCTGGACTGTGGCATGCCGGAAAATTACATAGTTGACGCAGAGTTGGATTGTAATCAATAAATGGCATAAATCACATAACAATCCAATTTTTTTTGGGACAACATGGTTTAAAAAAAATCCAGTGTGTGTATACAATTAGGTATGATGTTGTATCGATCAGGTAGTGTAAGGGTTACGCCTGCTTCACAGACATTGGCAGACCAAACTCCCCTTTTAATGCACCGCCAACAACCGCAAACAGTCCATTTGCCCAACCGCAAACTTCCCATTTGCACAAGGTTGGATACCAAGCTAGCCATGTCCCGTTGATGTCATTGAAGGTTTCTTCCTCCACCCAGCCACGTACAACACCAAGGGTCCCCGAAAGGTGAATTGAATTGATTTTTTGAACGGGGAGATGGTTAAAAAAACGCTGGCTCCCTCCCCTTTATTTGAATCCACGGTCACCGCGTCTGCGCCGTGCAATTTACTGTCACACCCGTGAGTGGTATTTCCTGTAGTTCTCTTCTCATCAGTTTAATCCCTGTTACGTCCCCAATCTGGGGTCCATTTATTGAATTGATTTTTCTAATGGGGAGATGGTTAAAAAAACGCTGGCTCCCTCCCCTTTGTTTAAATACACGCCACGGTCACTGCGTCTGCGCCGTGCAATTTACTGTCAAACCCGATATGAGTGGTATTTTCTGTAGTACTATTCTCATCAGTTTAAATCCCTGTTACGTCCCAAATCAGGGATTGCCTTTTGTAAAAAAAAATTTAGGCCGGGTACCTTCGACTGCCTTCACAGTGACAGACCAAACTCTGATACACCAAACTGAATTGATTTTAGGAACCGGGAGATGGAAAAAGCAGCTTGGTCGGTCCTCTTACTCCCAAGTTGGGGTACTGCGCGTGCACGGAGCAATGTGCTGTGACACACTATATGAGTGGTGTCTTAACTAGTACTATTCCTATCAGTTTAATCCCTGTTACGTCCACTATCTGCAAGGTATTTGTGAGTGAAAACCCTGTAATGGTATGAGTGGAGGCCTAGCCAGTGGCCACAATACAGTCTGTGGGCCTGACACACACTGGCTTCCAACTGGGATTATATCACAGAAAAATATTAAATATAATTTTTTTATCTACAAGGTATTTGTGAGTGAGTGACACCCTGTAACGGTATGAGTGGAGGCCTAGCCAGTGGCCACAGTACAGTCTGTGTGGGCCTGACACACTGGCTTGCAACTGGGATTATATCACAGAAAAATATTAAATATAATTTTTTTTATCTGCAAGGTATTGTCTGTGACACCCTGTATGAATGGTGTACACACAGTACTGTCTGTGACTGAGACTGCAGCCTCTCACACACGGGCAGGCAACTGCAATATATATATACAGTACAGACCAAAAGTTTGGACACACCTTCTCATTCAAAGAGTTTTCTTTATTTTCATGAATATTAAAATTGTAGATTCACATTGAAGGCATCAAAACTATGAATTAACACATGTGGAATTATATACATAACAAAAAAGTGTGAAACAACTGAAAATATGTCATATTCTAGGTTCTTCAAAGTAGCCACCTTTTGCTTTGATTACTGCTTTGCACACTCTTGGCATTCTCTTGATGAGCTTCAAGAGGTAGTCACCTGAAATGGTCTTCCAACAGTCTTGAAGGAGTTCACAGAGATGCTTAGCACTTGTTGGCCCTTTTGCCTTCACTCTGCGGTCCAGCTCACCCCAAACCATCTCGATTGGGTTCAGGTCCGGTGACTGTGAGGCCAGGTCATCTGGCGCAGCACCCCATCACTCTCCTTCATGGTCAAATAGCGGTGTGTTTGGGGTCATTGTCCTGTTGAAAAATAAATGATGGTCCAACTAAACACAAACCGGATGGAATAGCATGCCGCTGCAAGATGCTGTGGTAGCCATGCTGGTTCAGTATGCCTTCAATTTTGAATAAATCCCCAACAGTGTCACCAGCAAAGCACCCCCACACCATCACACCTCCTCCTCCATGCTTCACGGTGGGAACCAGGCATGTAGAGTCCATCCGTTCACCTTTTCTGCGTCGCACAAAGACACGGTGGTTGGAACCAAAGATCTCAAATTTGGACTCATCAGACCAAAGCACAGATTTTCACTGGTCAAATGTCCATTCCTTGTGTTCTTTGGCCCAAACAAGTCTCTTCTGCTTGTTGCCGGTCCTTAGTAGTGGTTTCCTAGCAGATATTCTACCATGAAGGCCTGATTCACACAGTCTCCTCTTAACAGTTGTTCTAGAGATGTGTCTGCTGCTAGAACTCTGTGTGGCATTGACCTGGTCTATAATCTGACCTGCTGTTAACCTGCGATTTCTGAGGCTGGTGACTCGGATGAACTTATCCTCCGCAGCAGAGGTGACTCTTGGTCTTCCTTTCCTGGGGGCAGTCCGCATGTGAGCCAGTTTCTTTGTAGCGCTTGATGGTTTTTGTGACTGCACTTGGGGACACTTTCAAAGTTTTCCCAATTTTTCGGACTGACTGACCTTCATTTCTTAAAGTAATGATGGCCACTCGTTTTTCTTTAATTAGCTGCTTTTTTCTTGCCATAATACAAATTCTAACAGTCTATTCAGTAGGACTATCAGCTGTGTATCCACCTGACTTCTCCACAAGGCAACTAATGGTCCCAACCCCATTTATAAGGCAAGACATCCCACTTATTAAACCTGACAGGGCACACCTGCGAAGTGAAAACCATTTCAGGTGACTACCTCTTGAAGCTCAACAAGAGAATGCCAAGAGTGTGCAAAGCAGTAATCAAAGCAAAAGGTGGCTACTTTGAAGAACCTAGAGTATGGTATATTTTCAGATGTTTCACACTTTTTTGTTATGTATATAATTCCACATGTGTTAATTCATAGTTTTGATGCCTTCAGTGTGAATCTACAATTTTCATAGTCATGAAAATAAAGAAAACTCTTTGAATGAGAAGGTGTGTCCAAACTTTTGGTCTGTACTGTATATATATATATATAAAAAAGCAGACTGATGTACCAGCCCTGAAAAGGGCTTTTTGGGGTGCTGTCAGGACGCTGTCTTTACAGCAGATGAGTCTGTGGACACAGAACACTGCCCTAGCTAACGCTTTCCCTATTAGATCAGCACGAGCACTGTCCCTCCTCTCACTGAGAATGCAGCTTCCGAATGAATCTAAAATGGATGCTGTCCAGGAGGTGGGAGGGTCTGGGAGGGAGGGTCTGCTGCTGATTGGCTGGAATGTGTCTGCTGACTGTGAGGTACAGGGTCAAAGTTTACTCAATGATGATGTATAGGAAGCGGACCGAACATCGCATATGTTCGCCCGCCGCGGCAAACGCGAACAAGCTATGTTCGCCGGGAACTGTTTGCTGGCGAATAGTTTGGGACATCACTAATGCCAGAGACTTTTGTAAGTCTTTAGCTGAAACTCTAGGATTCTTCTTCACCTCATTGAGCAGTCTGCACTGTGCTCTTGCAGTCTTCTTTACAGGATGGCCACTCCTACGGAGAGTAGCAGCAGTGCTGAACTTTCTCCTTTTTTAGACAATTTGTCTTACCGTGGACTGATGAACATCAAGGGTTTTGGAGATACTTTTATAACCCTTTTCCAGCTATATGCAAATCAACAATTCTTAATCGTAGGTCTTCCGAGAGCTCTTTTGTGCGAGGCATCATTCACATCAGGCAATGCTTCTTGTGAAAAGCAAACCCAGAACTGCTGTGTGTTTTTTATAGGGCAGGACAGCTGTAACCAACACTTCCAATCTCATCTCATTGATTGGACTCCAGTTGGCTGACACCTCACTCCAATTAGCTCTTGAAGATGTCATTAGTCTAGGGGTTCACATACTTTTTCCACCTGCACTGTGAATGTTTACATGGTGTGTTCAGTAAAAACATGGTAACATTTAATTATTTGTGTGTTATTAGTTTAAGCAGACTGTGATTGTCTATTGTTGTGACTTAGATGAAGATCAGACCACATTTTATGACCAATTTGTGCAGAAATCCATATCATTCCAAAGGGTTCACATACTTTTTCTTGCAACTGTATACACTGAACAAAAATATAAATGCAACACTTTCGGTTTTTCTCCCATTTTGCATGAGCTGAACTCAAAGATCTGAAACATTTTCTACATACACAAAAGACCCATTACTCTCAAATATTGTTCACAAATCTGTCTAAATCTGTGTTAGTGAGCACTTCTCCTTTTCCGAGATAATCCATCCCACCTCACAGGTGTGGCATATCAAGGTGCTGATTGGACAGCATGAATATTGCACAGGTGTGCCTTAGACTGCCCACAATAAAAGTCCACTCTGAAATGTGCAGTTTGATCACACAGCACAATGCCACAGATGTCGCAACGTTTGAGGGAGCGTGCAATTGGCATGCTGACTGCAGGAATGTCTACCAGAGCTGTTGCCCATGTGCAGCGTCCCACTACATGTGTGTGGGCACTGCTTAAAAGCACTTTTTTACCCTAAAAGCTGTATTATGCTGAATTATGTGACTTTGTACAAATTTATCTGCAAAATCCCTGTTACCAGGCAGATTAGGTGTAATGTATACATCCCACCACTAGATGGGGATGACACTTAGGCTCTATATATACTTAGGTCAGGCCAAGTGAGAGGGTTGAGAATGTAGTTAGAGATTAGAGCAGATCTGAGGAGATCAGATTAGATTAGTGGGAGAGAATGCAGAGTGAAGACTCCACAACACAGATTAGTGAGTGGAGCCAACTTGTCATGCCCTGCTCAGGTCATGTGCGGAGGTCAAGCACATGTGTAGCCTTTTGTTATTGTTTTGGAGTTGAGCTGTATCCGCCTCCCTTCAGGTGCACTGGGTGGGGTCGTTGGTATGAGTTTAAATTACTCCCACTCCCAGTGTCCTGTGCGGGTTATAGCTTCTGTTTTGTTCGGATGAAGGAAGGAGGGAAGGATTGCTGTTCCTGCTCAGTACAAGATAAGTTGGTTTTGTTTTCTTGTCTGTCTAGGCTGTTGCAAACATCTCTTGTGTGAGACATCGAGGTCTACGCTTTATATAGCTGGAAAATTTGAGTGTCGGTCTACGCTTTATATAGCTGGAAAATTTGAGTGTCGGTGAACAACAAGCGACATATTGAAAGACCGCAAACTATTGCAGGAGTCCAGACATTTATAAAGAGACCCAGCCTGGAGAGCAGTGAACTGAGGGAACAGGTAAGAAGCTGTGCAAAGGGGACACCCCAGACGCCAGCCTTATTTAACATACCGGACCTCCTAAGCGAATTATCTGCTTACATCAAATTTTAAATACCGAATTTGCAAATAACTTTTTTTTCGTCACATATGTAATCTCCCATATCATTGAAATTCCAGACCAAAATAATCGCAGAATATTTATTATCGCCGAATATTGTGAATATTTTAATCGCAGAATATTGTAGGAATATACACTATAAATTATATATATATATCACAGGTACACGTTCCTAATTGATGACAATTGCAAATATATATAATCAAAAGGACGCTTAAAATGGAGCAAAATAATAAATATTTATTGTGCTCATGTAGGAAGGGAGTGAAACCTATATAAATCAATTAGGACCAAAACCATCTATCCTAGTATAACAAGCCTCATACAAGGAAGATATCACTACCCAATAGGAGGACTTGTTATAATAATCATGTGAGGGATAGACAGACTAATAATCTAAAATCCACCGCACTGGTGCAAGGATAGTGTACCGGAAGGCAAAATGTAGCCTATTGAATTATAGTGCTGGCGGAGATAGATGCAGAATATTGTAGGGGTAAATAAAAATAATTTTTGGGTAATTTTATTTTAATAAATTTAAAACTATTTTAAACTGTTAGATGGTGAGTGCCTGTTTTTACATTTCTATATAAGCTGTTAGAGAGACGCCTGCCCCCTCCAGGTCCTGAGGAAGCAGGCTGCCTCTTTTCCCCTTTCACCATCTTAGGGATTTTAGGGAATCTTCAGCCTAGGCACGAGGACACGTTCATTCCCACCTTCAGGGTCTGAATGTGGGCATAGAAGTCTAGGGAGAGCTAGTAGGGATTTGTCAGGAGGTGACCTTTATCCCCAGCTTCTTGCCTAGACATTTGTTTTGTTGTATTCTGTGTATCTTTTATCCTGTCCAGCGTGACACAACTTTGCTATGAGATAGTACCAAGATGTGAGGCGCAGAAGAGCGTTTTCCTTCTGTGGCCGGACTATATACTTGCAGCCCTGACCAGTAGGAGAGAGTTTGCCTCCCTGGAATAGAAACAAGCTTCCTAAGGATTCATCGGTGATAAGAGCCATTATTTAGGGCCACAGACACCTCATGGTGGAGGACTTATAGCTTCTGGCAGCCACACCATAACTCTGGGAAACAGATGAGTTACCTGTCCCAATGTTCAGCTTGTAGGGAAAGGACAAGGTATAGGACTGAGCACATCAACAGAAACAAGGTACTCCTTAACCACAGCTCAAATCAAGCCTAAGAAAGTCTAGGAACAGAGGATTTGCAGATTAACTCTCAGCCGCAACAAGCACCCTAAGCACCCCTAACATCAAGGGCACCTCAACCACCATCTTGGCTGATGCTTCCCTACCACAGAGCATGCCCCGGAGGATTTCGTGCTGTCCACCTCAACACTGTGCTGCCAGCCCAGAGAGGCTTTCTGCTAACCGTGAGTAAACTGATGAACTGTGTGGTATTATTTGGCCCCTCATCGGTTCACCGTGCACCTCACGTGTTGCCCCTGCGCTACTGGCTGGCTGCACATGCAATCAATGTTCATTTCTCTAGCAAAAGCCATTTCAAAAGGCGTTTCAGAGAATTTGGCAGTACATCCAACTGACCTTACAACTGCAGACCACCAGCCCAGGACCTCCACATCCAGCATGTTCACCTCCATGATCGACTGAGACCAGCCACCCGGACGGCTGCAGCAACAATCGGTTTGCATAACCAAAGAATTTCTGCACAAACTGTCAGAAACCATCTCAAGGAAGCTCATCTGCATGCTCGTCATCCTCATCGGGGTCTGGACCTGACTGCAGTTCGTCATTGTAACCAACTTGAGTGGGCAAATGCTCACATTCGATGGTGTCTGGTGAGGCATTCTGTTCACGGAAGGATGAGTCCCGGTTTTCACTGTTCAGGGCAGATGGCAGACCGTGTGTGGAGTTGTGTGGGTGAGCGGTTTGCTGACGTCAACGTTGTGGATCGAGTGGCCCATGGTGGCGGTGGGGTTATGGTATGGGCAGGCGTATGTTATGGACAACGAACACAGGTGCATTTTATTGATGGCATTTTGAATGCACAGAGATACCGTGATGAGATCCTGAGGCCCATTGTTGTGCCATTCATCCACAACCATCACCTCATGTTGCAGTATGATAATGCACGGCCCCATATTGCAAGGATCTGTACACAATTCCTGGAAGCTGAAAACATCCCAGTTCTTCCATGGCCAGCATACTCACCGGACATGTCACCCATTGAGCATGTTTGGGATGCTCTGGATCGGTGTATACGACAGCGCGTTCCAGTTCCTGCCAATATTCTGCAACTTCGCACAGCTATTGAAGAGGAGTGGACCAACATTCCCCAGGCCACAATCAACAACCTGATCAACTCTATGCAACAGAGATGTGTTGCACTGCATAAGGCAAATAGTGGCCACACCAGATACGGACTGGTTTTCTGACCCCCATCCCCAACCCCCCAGTAAGGCAAAATGGTGCAAATTTCAGAGTGGACTTTTATTGTGGGCAGTCTAAGGCACACCTGTGCAATATTCATGCTGTCTAATCAGCACCTTAATATGCCACACCTGTGAGGTGCGATGGATTATCTCGGCAAAGGAGAAGTGCTCACTAACACAGATTTAGACAGCTTTGTGAACAATATTTGAGAGTAATGGGTCTTCTCTATATGTAGAAAATGTTTCAGATCTTTGAGTTCAGCTCATGCAAAATGGGAGAAAACCTGAAAGTGTTGCGTTTATATTTTTGTCCAGTGTATATCCTAAAAGCTGATCCATAGGGCTAGCTGCCTAGTAGCCATTGTCGGAGAGTTGCTTGCTCTTATGAGAGTTTGGGAGATCATCATATTTCGGAGACACTAAAAAGGAGAGGGGGGGTGTATTTGAGTATTCCTTAAAGGGATCTTCCCATTAAAGAGAGGGACATTGATGGCTTATTGCTTGGATATGCCACCAATGTCAGATAGGTGCAGGTCCCACCTCTGGGACCCGCTCCTATCTCCAGAATAAGACCCCCAAAGTGAACAGAGGACAGCCGATCATGCACGGCCACATCTCCATTCACTGGTATGGGACTGCTGGAAATAGTCGAGCCCGGCTATTTTTGGAAGTCCCATAGCGGAGAACAGAGAGTGGCTATGCATGTGCCTGTTCCCTTCAGGAATCCCATTCTGGACATACAGCTGTACCAGAGTTAACAGTCACAGTCATAGGTGGTCATTTTAAATCCAGAAATCTGCCTATATTAGGTGTATTTCCTAGTGATATGCCATAAATGTGAAGCCCCTCTATAACAATTCATCCCCTATCTGTATTATCCAGGATAAGCATCCAACTGCAGGGACCACCCAGCGATCAAGGAAACGGAGATCTGAGTACCCTATGAGAATGCTGGGGCAGTGCACATGTGTGACCACCACTCCATTCTTCTACAGGACTGTGAGTACAGTGGTCAACTCTTTCTCCTGCAGCCTCATGGAAGTGAATGGAGTACTGGTCACGTATGTGCAACACCACAATTAATTTCATAAGGAGTATTCCTCATTATTGGGGGTCCTAGCAGTGGAATGTCAGAAATCAATTATTCCCTATAAATACAGATAGGGGAGAAATCTTTTAATAGTATACATATTCAATTATATGAAACAAGCTATTGAAAAAGGCAAATTAAGTGACCCCCATTAAGAGGTATCAGCAGGGTTGTCTCCCAATAAATAATGCCTGCCACAGTGTACTGCCATTCAAATGACAGTACCAGCAGAGTGCCCCCTATAAAGCAAATACGAGGCTCCTTGTGGTGTCTACAAGTCAGTATTGTGGACCCCTAGGGCGGTCTGTGCTCCACTGTATGGATCCTCAAGCCCTTAGCATGAAAAAAGTGCATGCATTTTAAGTGAGATCCTTAGACGATTGCAGGAAAGCTTGGAATTTCTGTATACTTTTACACCAAAATGTCAGCTGGGAATTGTGAGGTTGAAAGGCTTATTCTCATGTAACCTAGATAGGCCCCAGCTGCTCTGTGTTAGGGAAGAAAATCCGTCCTGTCAGAAGTGCAGGTTGCATTAGGAGAGGTATTGAGGGATGCAGAGAGGGAGCCGAGTGTCATTTTTAGTGACAGACACATTTGAAGGCAATATGAATACTGGAGGGTGGCTTAACCGAGTTTAACCCTGTAACCTCCATTGGCTGCAATGCATCTTCCACTTTCATTAAAATATAATAAAACATCACAAGATGTGAGAATTATGCAGTAGTCTGTTAAACATGTGCATAAGGTACGGCATTTAAAGGGTAGTCTTCATTTATGATTGTCTGTTCTGCTGTAACAGGCGGGAAGCCTCAACACCAATGATCAGCTGTTATTTGAGCCTCAGGCATAATTTAAAGGAATTGTCCAGTTGGGTCTAAACAGGACTATGCACTATGACATTGACATGTCCTAATATTGTACATAAGTTATGGAAACTGAATACTTCCTTTAAGTTTACCTGCAACAACCCTTCCCCTGAGGAATCAGCCGATCACTAAAGATTCACTGAATTCAGTAGGCGCCTACTGACATGGACATAAAGTCCTGGGGGTTCGCCTTTTTATGTTGACCAAAGAGTGTATAATTGCTTTTAAACCTATTATACCCAGGTCAGTGGCATCCCGTGGCCCCCAGCGCAAAACTTGTAACAGGTCCCTTACTTACTAAGTTCCATTTATAATATTACTGCCCTCTTATGTGAAAAAGGGGGTGTTTAGCTGCCTCACACACCATTAGTACCAATAGCTACATCTTCCCCTCTACGTTTACGTTAAAACATTCAATATTAAAGTTTATGTACAAAAAAATTGTTCAGATAAAGACAGTAATGTTCCCCTAAAACACACTATACTGAATCAGCTTCTAAACCTTTACTAAGCATCTGATTGGTAGCCAACACTACTGCCACCATTCATGACATTATATAAAATACAACTGCATAAATTGAATAATTAAAGGGTTTATCTCATGATTCATTTAAAAAAAATGAAAATCAGACATTATATAGTACATCTTTCTAACAAAGCTAGAACCAGCCCTGTACCTCACATGGATCCAGAGAGCTCCACATTTATTGCTCCAATTGCTCTGAAACAGAGCATGTGCGGCCTTCTCGGTGAGCCGGATGAAGAAATAAGAAAAAGAACAAACAGGTGGCGCTATACTGATACATTTTATTGAATAAGTGGCAATACAACATTTTTAAATACATGCAATTACAAAAGTATTCAAATCCAGGTGTGAAAATTTTATAAATAAAAAATAAAATAAAATACACTGGAGATGAGTGACCAAGGCCTACTTTATTAAATGTAAGATGTCCAGTCATAAACTCGGGCTTCAATGTTAATACAAAATAATAAGTTCATGGCTTTTACTCAACCCAAGCTAGACACAATAAACACCTAGAACACAATAAAAACCAGGAGGGCGCGATTCAAGCTACCCGACAAGCTGTCAATCAAAAGGCAACACAGCCTGCAAGGCCGCTCTAAACTGGCCCTTCAAAACCATCACATGTTAACAGTAACCACCAATCACCCCTTGTGATTGGCCAGACATAATCTTCCTCAAGCCCACGGCCACCATAGGCCCCCTAACTAACCTAGCACTAGTCAGATAAAAAAAATCTGCCCGATGATAATGAAGCTAAAAGTGGAAAAATCTCCTGGCACAACGGTATACATAGAGATGTTAATAATACCACGAGGATCCCTCCTAAATTTCCAGGATCCCACATTCGTTGTTCACATATGACGTTATACATGGCCTCCCTGGTTATGAAGCTCTTCCCACCGGCTGTCTGGAACTGTAAAGGGCAGCCATTGCTCTGTGCTTGGAATTTATGCTCAGCATGTCAATGGTAAATGTGTATTAGGCGGTCAGAGCACTGTTGAAAGCTCAAAATGCCTGACACATTGTCTGTCATAATGGCACTGGAAGAATGCAGAGTGTGAACACATTTCAACGCTGAAAAACGACTGTAATTTTTATCGTAACTATCTAATGTCCTAAGCAAAGCAAGAAGCAAACGATTTATAGGTCTACATACACGTAGACATCATTCTAACAAAAGAAAGTGAGAGTCAAACTGCTGGAATCCCTGATCAGCATTTATCAGCAAACAAATCATAGGAGGGCATAACAAGAAAACAAAATAGAAGATAGTAGGAAAGGATGGTTAGCGAAAGAAGGAGAAATGAAGACCCACAAGGGCGCCTGCAGATTCTTCCACCATCATCATCACCACCATCACCTATGGCGATATGGAAGCCTTCCAGCGTCCTCAAAGTTTTTCAAACTATCCTTAAGAATCTAAAAGAATGCTGAATAGTTGGCATTTGACCATAATCCATGACAACTTAGATTTGGTGGGTACTATCTCTCCTTACGGAGAGCTCCTTAATCAGCATGAGGAGACTTATAGGCCATACATTCTCCTCTGGAAATCTTGGAAGAAGAGATGCAAGTGAGCTCATAACAAGCTCTGCCTCTGATGCCACCAGATGTAAGGCAGCTATCCTATAAGTATTCATTGTTCCAGTCATGTCTCAAGGGTTGAACAATGACTTATAAGATAGTTACCTTAAATCTGGTGGCGTCAGGGGCAGAGCTTGCTAAGAATTGAGATTTAATCAGCCCGAAAGGTTAATTTGGTTTTAGTCATGAGCAGACAATTGTAATCTTGGTGTGTCAATAATTGCCATTAATGAGGTTGTCCTGAGTTAGGATAGACCCAATTCACTGCCAGTAGCCGCACAATTTGGCATATATGGGTTCTAGCAGATGTTGTGCCGTCTGCTTTTGTCCAAATATGCAGTGCTCAATGGCTGCAGAATCTTGAAGGTTATGCTACAGTTTGACCATTGGCCATTGACTCAAAGGAAGACAGATCATGCAGACTGTAGGTAGGGAGGAAAACACATACAAAGCAGTTTGCAAAGAGAAGGCAGCAGCATCCTGGACACACATGTCCAGCAAGTATAGCTAGGAGGAAACAGAAATATAAGAAAAGTCTGAATCAAGAAGTATGTTGCAAATTGAATATCAGAGAGTCTGGCAATAAAGGAATGAAGATTGCAGACTGTGCAACTTTTTTTTATTCAGGGTGCCCACTAAAATATAGCATAGTGAGATGACTGACACCCTATTGAGGCTCAATTATGCTTAGGGTATGACCATACTATGCAGTCATGTCTTTTTTGCCACTCAGCCACAAGGGCCACAACGGGATCTAATTTAACTAAGACTGTACCTTTTGGTCAGTCTGCATTGTTAATTGCTGTGTGGTAACGTGCAAGCAATGAAACAACCATGCCATGTGGTCATACTCTTACAGGGAAATCCACTTTTGTGAGTACACATGTATGTAGAATTAGTTCAATGAAATTTAGTTACAAAAATTGTTGGAGACAGGGCTATACAGTGCCAGAACAGCTTTTCCTGAGCATTCTGGTTATTGTCTATTTGTGTCACGTGCTATTGGTGTCATGTGATATGTATATAAGTGAGTCATTACTTATGTTGAGGGAATTGAAGTATCCTGAGTGGACTTCGATCTGAATTTCCGGAAAAATTTTTTTGCCACAAAGCCAAATTCCCTTGCACTTCGTGGTAATGAACCGATTTTCCATAAAATGGCGGTGTAAAAAAACCCCCCAACATACTCACTTCATCCATTTGCATGCGAAGACCCCACCACGGCCATCTTCATTGAAGATACCACGCAAAATTTTGCACGCAGTGATGTATGACGTCACAACGCTGGCCAGTGTGATGTCATCACGTCACCGCATGAGATTTTGTGTCTTCAATCAAGATGGCCACAGCGGGCTCTTCACGATCAAATGGATAAGGTGAGTGATTTTTTTAAATTGATTAACCCCTGAAAGCCCTCATTAATTTATCTCAGATGCTGCGATCAGTGATGAACATGGCATTTGAGTGGTTCAATGACGAGGGTGGCACAATCGCCGTTCCCGTCATTGCGCCTGCTACATATTAAAGAAATGCGCTTCGTGACTAAGTCATTCGTCACAAAGCAAACTTCTTGGTGAAATTTGGCGAAGCAGCTAAATCGACTTTTCCATAACTTTGCTCATCTCTAGTCATTGCCTTGCTCCTTTGGCCGAGTTCACATCACCGTTTAGATTTTCATTCTTCTGATCCATCAGAAGAGCATAAAAAAAAAGAAAAGAAAAACAATCCTTTATTTTAAGCAACTGCTGTGCTCATATTGCATCTGTTTTTGGCAGTTCCATCAGAGATCCCACACGCAGGACTTTGTCTCCCGTCAAAATTAACAGATCTCTGACAGAGAAAACGGGTGCAAAATGAGTACAACTGATGCTCAAAATAAAGGATCCGTTTTTTTCTGTTCTGCTGACGGATCAGAAGAACGGGGGGGGGGGGGACGGTGATATGAACCTTAGTGATTGTAAAAGTTTATCAATAAATTATGCTTTTTGTTATTATTATTACACTAGTATGGTACAATTTTAACTTTTATGTCAGTCTAAAGTTATTTAGTTCATTATGATGAAATATAATCTTTTAAGCAACATACTGTAGAAACTTTAGTTATTGTCTTCTTGCTATGTTACTATGGGAAGCCCAGGCCTTGATGCTCATTATCTGCAGGTATACTGTGAAGTGTGTTAATTGCAGGAGAGTGTAGTAGGTACTCATTAGTGCTATGGAGTGATGCATGTTCTGCTGATAGGGATTAGTGCTGGGAGACTGGCTGGTGGCATTAGGGTAGTGTAACAATTAGCCTGGAGAGGTGCTGCACTGACACATTCCAGGAGATCGCCCCCACTCTCCCTCCCTAGTGACCCGTCAGATCTCAAGGCCTCAACCGCCTGGTCACAGAGCTAAGTGCTGCTGCTGAGTCCCAATTTCCATCTGAGCGGGGGTGATGGAGGCCAGGTGGCTGCGATTGGGAGCTGTCTGTCACTGACTCCTGTAATGGGATGGGGGTTGGGGGTGCAGCTGTGAGACCCCCTCATACAATAGCCCTGGACAGCTGTGAAGGGCAGCTAGGATTCTTCTCATACCGGCCAGCCGGCTCCAGTGACAGCTCAACAACACCTGGGGACAGCCAGTAACAGGCCTTTAGGCCTAGAGGGTGACACCAGCTCACTTGAGGGATTAACATTCAGCAGACCAATAATATCACTTAACATGTCCTGGCCCAAGAGTCCAGAAGTGATGTGCAAAGCAAACACCAGCTCAGGCTGTCAGAGATCTGCCCAGAGGTACTTTTCAATTCATTACAGGTAAAACTGTGTCTAATGTCTGTAAAACAAACAGACA
The DNA here is from genome assembly GCF_014858855.1 of Bufo gargarizans. Classification (NCBI taxonomy): domain Eukaryota; kingdom Metazoa; phylum Chordata; class Amphibia; order Anura; family Bufonidae; genus Bufo; species Bufo gargarizans. The sequence goes on from NC_058083.1 coordinate 101,675,014, forward strand.
CACAGAAGAAATGACCCAAACAGGCCACAATACAAACAGAATGGCTTTCCTTTCACTCCCATCCTCCTCTAGCAGGTAATATTTGGTAAGTGGAAGTTGGCAGATGAAAGAGCGTGTCTGGTGAGAATACATTCCTGTCCTCACAGAAAACATAAACTACAACAATACCACAATTCAATAATAATCATTCACAATGGCCAAGACGATACATCTGGTTGGATTGTTTCAGTCGTCTTCAGCTAAAATTACAAGTGTATGGCATGATCCAAATTCAGCCGATCAATCGCCACTTTGGGTTTTTCTACTCTCCCTGATCGGCCTGTTTTATTTGCACAGGCCGATAGAACAGACGATGATTAGTGGGTCCTTAGTCTTGGACAGGTAGGACGGTTCATATGGACAAACAGATGGACAGTTGTTTGGCCACAGTCTGGCCAATCCTAATCTTATGTGTATGCAACGTACCCTTAATGGAGGAAGCCCATCTAACTGCTACAGGGCCTGGGTGGAGGAGGCTGATTTTTTTTTTTGAAAGCACTGCAGTGCAAACAGAGTATTACAGTAACTGTATACCTTTCTATGCACAGAGCTCCCCCTAGTGGTGGCTGCAGGCAGCCAGTTTTGTAATATTATATTATATGAAGGAATGCAGTGATTTGGAGCAGTATGGAGGACATTTATTAATGTATTTGTGACAGAAAATGCTGTTCCGAATGAGCCCCACATTTTTGAATCATCCGTTTCATTTTTTCCAAGGCTGAGAGCAACTACTTTTTATCACAATTTTTTAAACAAAAATTTTTTAAATTGATCATAAATCTGGGAAGTTGCGCTTGTGTGGTGTGTTGCCAGGGAGTGTTTGTCGAATACATACTGGTAAAGTGGGTGGGGCTGGGGGCCAATACTAAATTTGCTATGTATGTGTCATGTTCTAGCGAGGGTCCAACTGACCCCTAGAAAATTTCTCAACAAAGAATACACCAAAGCAAGCATACACAGAGACATAACAGTGAGTAAGAAACTGGATCAGCAGGTAAGGAACCAGTGGCAAGAAATACCACTAGACCAAGTGCACTAGTTTTACTTATGGCCAAACCCAGAGAGCAGAAACCCAGTGAGCCCCGTTCTTAACAGAGCCCCAGATTGTAGGGATGAACTTAGCCAAGGGTCACTGGTTGCACCTACAGGATGGTCCCGATGCACTTGGCCACTTACCTGCCGAGACTGCTGGAGCAAGCACTAGCAGTCCACACAACAACGAGTGGAACCCAGGCACATGTACTGGAACCCGAACACCGCACAGGACACAGTACAGACAACATACCCTGGAACCAGCACACCAGTAACTGCCTGGACCCCCATGTGGAAAAGATGCATGGCGGTCTCAGGCAGAGCTGCTCAGACTCGCTGTCCTCCCTCCGGAGAACCCAGGAGCCCTCTCAGTGAAGGCACAGACAGGGGAATGTCTAGACTCCATGCAAGACGACTCATGGCAGTCACAGACCAAACACCAACCCGGAACATAGAATCCACACCGGACATAGAACCAGGAAAGGCAGGAAGACCAGGTGACCTTGATGTCTTACTAGATGGCCACAAAGACTGGGAAGAAGGAAACCCATGTAAGGTGCATAGCTCCAGCCAGGGCCGGTTTTAGACAAAATGTGGCCCTGAGCAAAAGTGGAGCCCCAAATCTTGTAATAATGTGCTAAAAACACATACCGACGTCTGACACCCCCGCCAATCAGCTGTTTAAGCAGATGGCACATGCTGTCCACTGCTGCTGTCCCATAGACATACAGCAGTGAGCAGGAAGAGAGAAAGGAGACAGCACGTGCGCACAGCGCACGACATCTTCTTAAACAGCTGATCAGCAGGGGTGCCGGGTGCCGGGTGCCCCTACAGTGCCCTAGTAGTAATAATATAACTATAATGCTCCCAGTGGCTCTAATGTCCCCCTGTAGGTCCAATATAAAAATGCTCCCCCCCATAGTGCCAGTATATATATATATATATATATATATATATAATGTACTCCGTAGTGCCAGTATAAAATTGCTCCTCCATTCCTCCCCAGTAGTGCAAGGTATATATATAATGATCTCCTTCCCCGCTTCCCTGGTGCCCCCAGCAGTGCGGACATTTAGTATAAAAAACACCTCACTCCCATTTTCCCCGCCGCTGTCTGCGATGCACAGTGTTATCTGTGGCTTGTGTTGATGCGTCCTGATGTCCCAGTGACATCTCCACTCCTGCTTCGGGTCTCACGCGATCATGTCATCAGGCGAGACCCAGCGCAGGAGGTCACATTGATGTCATTGTGGCTTCTTGCGCTGTTCTAAGCGGCCTGAGGCTTGTGAAGTTGGACGGCCTTAAGTGCGCCCCCCTTTATGGGGCGAAGTGGTGCCCTAGGCGGATGACTACTATCCCCTATCCATTGTCCCGGTCCTAATGCAGAGCACATTACTGCAGGAGGTATAACAGTAGAGGGCTATAACTCCCAGCATGTCTAAGCCATTATTATTTAATATCAGAGCACATTACAGGGGGACGTATAAGAGGATGGGTCTACAACTCCCAGCATGTCCAAGCCGTTATTATGTAATATCAAAGTACATTATAAAAGGAAATATAAGAGGAGAGGTTTACAACTCCTAGCATATCCAGGGTGTTGTAATGTACCCTGATATTACATAATAATGGCCTGGACATACTGAGAGTTGTAATCCTCTCTTGTTATACCTCCTCTTGTAATGTATTCTGATATTACATAACAAGCTGGACATGCTGGGAGTTTTAGTTCCCTACTCATACCTCATCTTGTAATGTACTCTGATATTAAATAACAGGAGGTATAAGAGGAGAGGACTACAACTCCCAGCACTTCCCTGGCACTTACATTGAATCCTTCACTTCTTCCCATGCATCACAGGTCTTCTTCATTACTTTACTGCATTGCTTAGCTCCGCCTCCTGTTCTGGTCACATGATGGGAAGGTCATTGTAGATCCTTCATCCCCCTCTTCTCTGCTGAGCTCCACCTTCTGCAGGTGACATCATGGCAGATCCTACAGTTCCAGTAGAAGAGTGTTGCTGGTGTATAGAGCTGTTAGTTTGCAGAGCAGCACTGTGGTAATGACTTGTGTTATGTGTACAGCAAGGGGGCCTTACACTGTATTGTAAAGTGCAGCTTTTCAGCTGTCTGCCCGTCCGCTTCCAGGGACGTTCATCTGAACAGCAGCACTGAAGAAGGGGGCCCCTTAGAGGATGGGGGCCCAGGGCAATTGCCCAGTCCCCCCCCCCCTAACGCCGACCCTGGCTCCAGCACCCAACAAGGCTGGAGAACAACTGACCCCCTGGCTAACAGCAACAGGATTAAATAGCACCTAGAAACCACACCCAGACCAAGACCCCACAAGAACCAGACAGGGAAAGGAACAAGCATACAAACTACACACCGCCCCTGGCAACCAGCATACACGACATTAACTGCAGCCAGTACGACAGAGCACAAAAGTGAGCAACATGGAACCTGTGTCACAGTGAAGCACACAGAGACCGTGACAGTACGGCCAGCTTGAAGGGAACCTGTCACCGGGATTTTATGCATAGAGCTGAGGACATGGGTTGCTAGATGGCCGTTAACACATCCGCAATACCCAGTCCCCATAGCTCTCTGTGCTTTCATTGTGTAAAAAAAATAAAGATTTGATACATATGCAAATTAACATGAGATGAGTCCTGTCCCTGACTAATCTCGCGTACAGGACTCATCTCAGGTTAGTTTGCATATGTATTAAATGTTTTTTTTTTACACAATAAAAGCACACAGAGCTATGGGGACTTGGTATTGCGGATGTGTTAGCGGCCATCTAGCAACCCAGCTCCTCAGCTCTATACCCAAAATCCCGGTGACAAGTTCCCTTTAAGGAATGTTATGCTAAAAGAAATTGCATAGATGATTAGTATTACCATAGATGCATGAATGTATACAATGTCAGCTGTACGGTACTTCTGATGAATAATGGACACCAGCAGCCATGCAGAGGATGAATCATTTCCTGTATTATATATATATACATACCTTTATATAGCAGGTATGTATTAACACGTTGAGGGAGATTTATCAAACTGGTGTAAAGTAGAACTGGCTTAGTTGCCCATAGCAACCAATCAGATTCCACCTTTCCGTTTCCAAAGGAGTTTCCAGTTTGATAAATCTCCCCTGTTATTTTTGACTGTGGTTTGTGCATTAGCTACTGACACATATCTTCTAGCACAAACATACAAATCTTTGGTGGCTTAGACCAGGTCCACAAGTAGCTAAGAGAAAACCGCCTTGGATTTCTGCAAGGAGTCCGCAACAAAAGCCAAGTAGAATCCTCACAGCAAATCTTCCACATCTGGACTCACCCTAAAAGGAGTTGTACAAAAAAACTAAAAGATTATTGCTTTCCAGAAATATGTCCACACCCGTCCATGGGTTGTGTCAACCATTGCTCCTCGAGTCCTATGAAGGGAATGGATCTGAGCTCTAATAGAGAACCTGTGAAGAAAGAAGTAATATATGTACTGTATAATCCAATAGGCAGTCTAGATATTTTTTCACTTAGATTAAAGTCCCATTCAGGTGTCTAGATGGCCTTGGTCACTTATACCTGATGGACCAGCAGTGTGCCTTTTAAGAAACTTCTTATGTGGAAATGGAACCATTGGGCCCCCTTTTAGGCACCAGGGCCTGGTTCAGACCTCTACCTCGATATATGCTACATCCCTGACCAAGCTGTGCAGCACAGTGATGTCAAAGGATTAGTTTTAGACATTCAAGTAGCCAAAGTCAAACCTTGAGTCACCCACAGTCCTCCATCCATAGATGTCACCTCTCTGTATCTGTACTGGTGTACATCTTCCTTAAACAATTCTGAATAGTGTTTTCCTACACACTTTCACCTTGTAGGTTCAGGGCACGACCTCTTGTTGTATCCCTTCCTTTTCTAGTATGCCCTGTACCTTTCTGTGGTTGTGTGGAGCACTGGACACGTCTACCTGGTCAGCATTGCTCTCAGTTCTAGGATATAAACATAAAGCGGTAATTTCACCTCTCTCCAAAAAGCTTTGATCTTAACCCATGAAGAGTTGTCTGACACATTTGTGTAGTGAAGGTCATTGTGCACATCCTCTCTCAGACTAGACTTCAACATAAACAATGGATGTATCGCTAAGCTCTGAGGCCATCAATAACCGGTGGGAGAGTCCTCTGTCAGACAACAAGCTTCTAGTCAGACAAGATAGGGGCACATCTCCACTCCTTTCTTCTCTGACAGTGACGGATGACCCAGTCAAACACTCGCCTCTAAGGAACTGTCAAGTGTCACAAGGTCTTTTTTTTTGTCAGGAAGTGGACACTAAATATAACAAACGTTATAGGGGTAAAAAGGCGCTAAAGGGTGTATACACCTGCGTGCTGAAGTGTGTGAATTTTCTTCTCTAGCTAATAGCCATACAAAACACTTTGTCAATTCATTGGTTGCATACATTTATCGCATGCCACGGTAAACAGCGTTCCATCCCTAGAATGAAAAAGATAATCACCAGTAATAAAAAAAGACCTTAGAATTTACTAATAATGGTGTTTGATGCAGCAATTGCTGAGAGTCAGAAACCACCAATGAAACATTGATCTTGGTTTTTAAGGGTAGGCCATCAAGTTTTAAAAACTAGGTAAGCCCTTTAATCTACTAATCAGCTGGGTTGCAAGAGATGTTAGGATGAACCATCCCAATCAGTACAATACATCCTCAAAGTACTACATAGAGACATAACTGATAATAAGATCTGTCAGCAGTAGCCAGTCTGCTAGTTGATGGATTCCACATAGCTTTAGAAGTGTGCTCGAAGAGAAACATTAAGAATGAACATGTAATGAAGATATATTTCAAAGATGCGAGACTTAACATTTTCTGTTTATTTTATGTTCCCCGATGGAATATGTTTGGATCTGACAGTTCTCCTATTTCCCAGAAGCTGTAAGTTGAAGGAAAACAATCAGACAGGGACAAGTCATATTGTATTCTTCCCAATCATGGCCTCTGTAGAAGCACGTGTTTGAATGTATCAGCCACAATTACCATGCTTTTCTGTAGTTCTTCCTAGTTCTGCTGGTGACAGACATGTACAGTAATTGCTGCTACATATCACTGCTACATCCATTTTATCTATGTTCTCCTCATCCTGTTACTGTACCTGGTGGGTTTATGTTTTCTGTGTCATGTGTGGTTTTGTGGAATTTTAAAGGATTGGACATTCAAAGTCGTAAGCTCCCTATAAAAGATTGCTGGCCGGTCCCACCAAAAATGGTGGGTTTGGCCAATAATATCGTAATGTCTATGGGGCCATAACTCCAAGCCGCATCTCCCACCAGAATTTGCAATCTGCAGTGGATGATGCAGCTTAAAATGGTCAGACTCTGTAGGGACAGCCTTCATCTGGTTGCTTTGGCTAACAGTCCACCTTGTCTGATGCTACATGTCTCTAATTGTCTCTGCTTGCAAGTTTCGGGAGATGTCACTCAGAAACGTAAGAGTTTTCAGGCAGCCTCAATACATTTACTGTCCATTATTTATATGACACAATCATATTCCACATTTCGCACACATACTAGGGATTGTCTTATAAGAACCCAGTTATAAGGACCCAACTGGTTACACGAAAACCATATGGATATCAGTAGTTCTGGTCGAGATGTAGTACTGTAGATAGACCATTCTCATTGCTGCTACATGAATACGTCGTGTTTTCTGGTGTATCTGCCACAACATCACATTATCCAATGGTTAATTATCGTACTTATACAAACATGGAAGCTTTGTAGTTGCATCAATACATTTATTCATAAAATAGACATACTTTTATTACCTTAACCTCTTCCTGACACAACAATTTTCCATTTTTAATTTTCACTTTTTACTTCCTTTTAGGGTACTTTCACACTTGCGGCAGAGGATTCCAGCAGGCAGTTCCGTCGCATATGCAAGCTGATGTGGATCCGTCTGACAAATGAATTAAAATCATCTGGAAAAACGGATCCGGTATAAATCTTTTTTTGCATTTTTTTCGGAAAGCTGGATCCGTTTTGCCAGAACACTTAATGCTGGATCCGGCGCTAATACACTTCAATGTAAATTAATGCCGGATCTGGCATTCCGGCAAGTCTTCAGTCTTTTTGGACGGAGAGATAAAACTGCAGCATGCTGCGGTATTATCTCCGTCCTGAAATGGCAAAAAGACTGAACTGAAGACATCCTGATGCATCCTGAACGGATTGCTCTCCATTCAGAATGCATTAGGATAAAACTGATCAGTTGTTTTCCGGTATTGAGCCCCTAGGACGGAACTCAATGCCGGAAAAGAATAACGCTAGTGTGAAAGTAGCCTCCCTTTTTACTTTTCCATTCTCATAGTCGTATAAGTGCTTTTGTGCACCATGTAATATTGCATACAATGTAGTGTGAAGCTGGAAAGAAATTCCACACGCTATTCTACTATAGTTTTATGGGTTTCATTTTTATGGCATTCCCTATGCAGTAAAACTGGCATGTTAACCTAATTCTCTGGGTCAGTGCGATTAGAGCAATACCCCATTTTTATAGTTTTTCTTGTGTTTTAATACTTAAAGACAATAAAAACTTTGGAAGAATAATTTTTTTCTTTGCATCGCCATATTCTGACATAACATTTTTATATTTATATAAAGGGAACTGTGCAAGGGCTTATTTTTTGTGGGACCATCTGTAGTTTTTATGGAAATGGGGTTAAAGTCCCTAGGGGACTTTAACATGTAGTTGTCTGATCGCTTCTCCTATAGACTGTAATGATTTTGCATTGCAGCCTATGGGAGATTCACTATGGCAGAAGGCCTGAGGCTACCATAGCAACCAAATGGCTCCTTTAATCTTAGCAGGTGGGAGCCATTCGAGCCCCAGTAGCACAGCATTCCCAGGAATTCACTGCTCAGATGCCATGGTCACAACATCTGAGGGGTCTATGATTGGTGTTATTGCCAATTACAGACAATAACTCAGGGTGTCTGCTGTGTAAAACAAAGGCAACCGGCAGATATAGTGCCTACTCAGCTTTTGAGCAGGTGCCATCTTTAAATGACTTCTGCCATACATGTATGCCCAAGGTCGGGAAGGAGTTAATCTAGTTGCACATACACATATATTTTCTTTAGCTATGAAAGAAGAAGACATGAGAATTCTCTTAAAGGGGTTTGCTGGAAATAGGCACCGGAACCATACAGCTCCACGCATTGTGCAGTGGATAAAACTGGATTTTGCAGCGCTGCCCCAAGTCAAATGAATGGTAGCAGTGCTGCAGTAACCAGCTCTGTCTACTACACAATATATAGCGCTGTGTAGGCCGGCGCTGGAGATACTATGGAACATCCTGAGTATAGACCATCAATATGAAAATCCCCAAAAATTCCCTTTACTGTTGTAAATGAGTAGGGGAAATTATGTGGATGTGAAGCTTTGTCATCTGGTCTCCTTGTAAGTTTTGTCCCAAGACCAATATCTCAGGGACCTCACTTTGTTATGCCTATGTAAAAAGAGTTTGTGGACTATCCAAGTATGTAGGCATCTACATATAACCTTGCTCAAAGATATGCAAAATGCAAGTGATGCAAAAGTCGTTGAGAACAGATTGCCCCGTTAACTATTTCCCTGTTAGCATGTGAAATACTGTATTATGTAATAAAATATTTTAGCTAGCAACCTGGACCTTCATAGTCTGGTCATCAGTTTAAGAATAATGATTGGAGGTAGGTGTCTCTAGATGAGATTTTAATCCACAGTGGCCCAGGATTGGTTCTTTTTGGAACAGCTGTATCTACCAAGTATTTTTACCTATAACTAATGATAATGTAGGCACAACTGGCCGGAACCAGCAACACATGTACTGTGGATACAGGCTTTCAGGGGAACGCCATCCAGCCATCCTGCCTTGACCAGGGTATTTAGAGTAAAGACTAGGGCAGCAAACTGTATCTTTGCCCTGGTGAAGGAAAGTCTAGCTATGACTCTAGTGAGGCAGTAACAGCAACTCAGGGACCTCACTTGTATCAATATCCCACATGGTTTATGGTAGTTAACCCGTAACAGTATCAGTTCACTAATCCTCTTGTAGGTTTTGCCACCTCAGGGTCTGAGCTTGCAAAACCTGTTTCTGGCATTTTTTCCTGGTGTTTCAGAAGCTTGCAGCTATTTCAGAGTTAGGATGGTCATGGTCTCACTGTCACTTCTACCTTTGTCTGAAGAATTGGGACAATGCAGTCAGGTTATGCTCAGTTCACACCCGTGATGATTGCTCTAAGGAGAAAAATGTCCTAGCAGTTGAATATCCTGTAGAATAGGAAGAGGGTCTCTAATGTCCCTCATAATGGAGGGCATGCTTGATTTTCTTTTACACAATAGGAGGAGAGTTTTGGAGCAAGTACAGTGATGGTCTGATCATCTCATAAATGTAGTGGTTATACGCATAATCATTTTTAAACCACTGAAGAGGAATCTATGGTTTCAAAAATCATTCTGCATATCTGCTGGAGATTTCCATCACTACTCTATATAAACTGCTATTTGTAAATGTCATTTTGAACATGCAGTAACCTAGACCTGGAGGCATCTGTGATTGCTTGTTATATTGTGTATTATGTTTTATGTATTATTCTATGTTCTGGCGTGTACTCCAGCAAAGAAGGTATGGTTGGCAATGGTTGGCAGGAACAGTGTTAACCACCCTGTTCTTCCCCTCTTGGTAGGAGTGTGCTGGCCCTGCTTCCTGTTATGAGGGAGAGTTCCTGAGAGATAGTGGAAGAGATAGGAAGTGCATGCCAGAGCTCCTTCCCCTAGGGACCTTAACCACTTCTCCTGTGAGACCCTTACTCCAAGGAGATTGCCAGAGTAAACAACACTGCTTTTGAAAAAGCTTTAGCATGGTTAGACAGCACAGTGATCATCAAAACCACAGTTATACAGATCCTGCTGCAAGTGAGGGACTGCGGCTCTGACACCCATGACCTAGACCTCTTCCAGGCCTGTCAAACTCAAAGCCTGTATCACACCTGTGGACACCTATCCCCACAAGTGCCTGCAATTGTCTTTTAATTGGTAGCTAACCAGCCACCATGCCTATTCATCTGGTGAAAAAACTGCACTTTGTACCTACTGCTGCTGGATGTACCACACGTTATATTTAGCACTAAGTAAAGAGAGACTTTTATACTTTTACTTCTGGCATGATTCTTCAAACCAGCTTTCCACTACACCGACCCACAGGCAGCGAGGACCTGAGGGAATACACCATGACACAACATCTTATCAGGGCAAACAACACCTTTACTCTTACCGATATTACTAAAGATAGTAAACATTGATCAATGATATATAATAGTTTTATTGTTATTTTTGTTAATTGTTTAGGCAATATGAATAGTGTTGGGGTCCCACACAGATCAGAATGAGTAGCATCTCTCACTGGACCATGTGAACGCGGCTGTGTCAGATACTGCTTAACCACATTTAGCTTCAGTCACTTCAGTTCCAGTACCAGACAGGGCCATATTTACTTTGCTGCAATGATAACATGCCTTACATCCAGGAGACCACCAATACTGACCTCAACGGTATTGTGCCATAAATGCATCACACCACTGAGGCCAATAATGAATGTATGGCTCGTCACCGCTACAGAAAATAAAGAAAGCCTGGCAGGGACCACCAGAAGGATGATGCTAGATTGAGAAGGAGATCAAACATGTCCTTCACAGCTCATCCTCTGGACAGGAGAAACCTATCCTGTCTAATCTTTGTTTCTCCCAAAGGCAACTGATCGACAATAGATTGTCTATTGAAATTGCAAAAAACAATCAAGGGTGGCTGTAGATTGGTCACAAGTGTTTTGAGCACTCTTAATAGTGAAGGGTCTGAAGTATGAAAATAATACCCCCAGGGGAAGTTGCGAGATGCCATCTACTGTATTTTCCCAGCCACTATATCAAACATGTAGTATTACATGGCTGCCATCCAAGTGAATGGCTGTCTTTGTAATACATGGACAGACTGGGTCTGCCAAGCTGGGAATCCACTGTATAACATCCATATACCCTAATATAACTGTACTTTTGCTAAATGAACCTCTTTAAAGGGGTTGTCTGACTAAGATAATGGCTTTAAAGGAAGTCTTTTATGTTGTACATGTAGCCCTGTCTGTGTGTTATAGAGCAGGAGGAGCAGAGGAGATTCATATATAGATTGGTGGGAAAACATTCAGTATAACTTGTAATTTATTCATTTATGAACCGTGTATATCTTTAGGGGCATTTTTTATTATTACATTTTACTCATTTTGGACAAAAAATCTTTTTTTTTGTTGGTCTTTATTAAAAATGCTAAGCCATTTCTGAGATACAAGTGTTAAAATCAGTCTGTTTGCAAGCTGTCACATTCTCTTTTCTCTGAATCCCGTCATCTGACTGCTTATGTGTAGCTCTTATCTCTGATCTCCTGACCTCATCAACACTTATGTAAGCCATATTCTTATCAATTTGATAAGAATTGAGCTATAATGAGTGTCTTTCTGTGCTTAAGAGTCCAGTGGGTGGTCCTACACAATAGCTGACAGCTACGGTACCTCTGTATGCAATTGCCCAGTCTTGCTACAAACAGATTTTTCTAGAAATGCATTTTTCTATGTGCATGAATATAAGAAGATGGTCTGTGCTATACAAAAGGGTTACACTATTTTTTGTCCAAAATCACAGTACCTGCTAGCTTATTAATACACACTGGCCAATACTTTCTGTGTATACGCTTACTATGTGATGTCCTTCAATGTTTTCTGGTGTACATCTGATGCTATAGCAGTCTGAACTGAGCCAGAAAGGGGCCCTTCTACTCAGTCCACGTGACGGACACATTTCTCCCCATCTTGAACTGTGTGTACGTCCTTCCTCTTTGTCTATTTTTTTCCATTGGTGGTCCATGTGTGTGGTCTTCTGGTGGGCACAGTTGTATGTCAGCAATGGCCAAGCAGCGCCAGGCATCTCTCTGCACTGAGGTTGGCTAAACCTCGCATGCACAAAGAGAAACAGGGATGCTTTACAGATAGCGTGAACGAATGTCCATGGACGTCCTGTATAAAGGAGTAAAGCAGTAAAAAGGTAGAAACAACAAACCACCATGGGGTAGTTGTGGATGGTCATTGTAGAAAGCAGTTTATTTGTGAGAACTGGTTAGATTTGCAAACATTTATTGTTTTCGAAATACGGCACAATAAACCATGATTGACGTTCTGAGACCTCCCCTTTTAAGGGGTTCTCCTAGGATTAACGTAAAAAAAATATGAAAATCAAACATCATATTGTACATAACAAACTCTTTCACAGCCAGTGTATCTCACATGGATCCAGAGATCTCCCCATTTATTGCTCCAGTTGTTCTGGCAGCTCCTTTCTGATGCAGCTCTCTCCCAATCACAAGGGGGTGTCCTTTCTGCTGCAGCTCTGTCCCTGTAACTTTCACAGCTTCTATCAATCAGTAGATACATATAACTGGTGGCAGCTGAAGGATGGAACTGAGCATGTGTGGCCAGACAAATAAGGAAAAGAACACACAGCAGGTGGCGCTATACAGATACATTTTATTGAATAACTATGGCTTTACTACATTTTTAATTTCATGCAATTACAAAAGTATTCCTATCCAGGTGCTGGTTTGAAAAATCTTTTTCATGGGGCAACTGCTTTAGGTAAACCATACAAAAGGCATATTTTATGGCTTATTTTTTGTTAATGAGTTGGAACCTACAGCACATAGCTGTTTTTCATCTGCCAATTTTTCCAATAATTTTTACATGGATTTTTCCCCATTTGACCAATCTGTTTATTTTCCATATACATTGAGCCGCATTCTCTACGCTGCAGAAATTCTTGTGAAGAGAATGACTGTAATCTGCTATAACATACCATAGAATGATGTCATTACAAACCACAAGAAAAACATTAAAACCGACAGCAGGTGATAATGAGGGTGATGGGACATGTTTGCTTACCTCTGTTGTGGTTTCTGTCTGTGCGCTCGGTTACACAATTAGCATTTTTAATGTTGTACAGTTGCCATTTGGAGAAGTGTTACAAGAACACATAACGGCAATTGTAAAATAAATCACTCAGCAGCCATTAAATAAGTAGCACAATTAACTATTTTCCACACTGGGTCGGATAATCCCCTTTTTATCTTCACGAGCTTCGAAATTAACTCAGCAATTCTGCGTGGCAGGAATGGGTTTATAAAGGCTGCGAAAAGGCAGCACTTACAGCTTGTTATAATGTCTAGTTTGTTGCCAAGGGTCTACATATTATACATCCAGCCCCTGAGGCTGCTGTTGGGCTTGTTGAAGGTTGCAGTGTTCCTGTTATTTTAGGGTTTTTGTACCTAAAGGGGGTTATCCAGGTAAAGATAACGATGACTGCAAAGAAAAGAAAGGAGGTTAGTCAGCACATCCCAATGCGCAGGTGCATGTTGCCATGGCTGAAATCACAAAAGCAAAAACAAACACAATGCAACAGCACTCTGCAAACACAAACAATAAAGTAAATACAATAGTGTCATACTCACTATAAAAAAATTACTAATGCTAATGCTAAGTTGTATATGTGAGATTCATGGCAAATACATTTTATATAAAATTATTTATGCCTGTCCACCAACGACAAGGTGATTGCTTTAGGACAGGAACCTACACTAAATACTACCTCATCTGGTGCCATACTGGCCTCCATTAAATTTAGGTTCCTAATCCTAAATAGTCCTACAGAGATCGCCTTGTCGTTGGCAGACAGGCACAAATAATTTAGTACAAAAAATAATGATGACCTATCCTCAGATGAGCCGTTTCAGGGAGCCACTGTGCTCCCCAGAGCTCTAGGGAGTGTAGTCGGCTCCCGGCAGCTTACCAAGCACAGCACCGTATATTGTATAGTTGCAGTGCTAGGTATTGTAGCTTAGCACCATTCATTTCAAATGTACAGTGACATCACTGGCCTAGGAAGAGGCCGTGGCGCTCACAGAGCGCCAGCTTCTTCTAACAGAGGATAGGTCTTTAATAGGGATGAGCGGACCCGTGGATGTTTGGGTTCGCTGGGTTCTGCCGCATTCCGGGTCATAGTTCGGGTTTGGGACCCAAACTTGACCCGAAACTGAACCCCATTGAAGTCAATGGGGACCTGAACTTTGGCGCACTAAAATGGCTGTAAAATAGTCGTAGTACGGGCTATAGTGCTGCAAAAGGAAGCAAAATGGGGGTAAGAGCAGGACAGTTGCCCTGCAAACAAATGTGGATAGGGAAATGGCTTAAAATAACATAGAATAGAAAAAATTAAAAATAAATAATCTTGAACTAGGAGGCGGAGGTCAAAGTAGAGTAGGAGGTTGAGGAGGTGGTGGACGTGGCAGTGTAGGTGGAAGCGGCAGTGGAGGAGGATGAGGTAGTCACACAGTTTTTGTTGTTTTTTTTAAATTTTTTATAAATTTGGTAAGACCCCAAAGCATTGGAAAATAGAAAACGGAATGCAAAGAGAAAGTGCGCTGGAGTGTAACAATGGCTGGGTGCGGCCGGTATACTCAGCACAAGGTACGGACAAGTCCTGAGGGATTTAATGAACGTGAGCTTGTCCAGGTTGGCTGTGGACAGGCGACTGCTCTTGTCAGTGATTACCCCCCTCCCGTGCTAAACACACATTCGGACAATACACTGGCTGCAGGGCAGGCCAGCACCTCCAAGGCATAAAGGGCAAGCTTAGGCCATGTGTCCAATGTGGAGACCCAGAAGTTGAATTGGACAGACCCATCAGTCAGTACGTGTAGGCGTGTGCACACATACTGCTCCACCATGTTGCTGAAATGCTGCCTCCTGCTAAGACTTTCCATATTAGCTGGTGGTGCTGGTTGTTGTGGCGTGCTGACAAAGCTTTTCCACATTTCGGCCATGCTAACCCTTTCTTCTGAGACGCTGGCAGTGCCCCAGCTGCGTTGGCGACTTCTTCCTCCTCCTCCTCTGCCTTCGCCTTGTGCTTCTACTGAGCCCCCGCTGTCAGGTGTGAATGCCATCAGCAGCACATCTACCAGCGTGCGCTTGTATTCGCACATCTTCCGATCACGCTCCAGTGACGAAACTAAGGACAGCACGTTGTTCTTGTAGCGGGGATCCAGCAGGGAGGCGACCCAGTAATCAGCACAAGTTACAATGTAGGCAACTCGGCGGTCATTGCGCAGGCACTGCAGCATGTAGTCGCTCATGTGCGCCAGGCTACCCAGAGGCAACGACAAGCTGTCCTCTGTGGGAGGTATATGGTCTGTGATCCCCCAGGCACGCTCCATTGATGCCCGTAAGCTGCTTTGGGTGCCACCCTGCTGTGAACACGGTTTCTCCCCCTCATCATTCTCCTCCTCCTCATTCTGCAGAACTGTACCCTGGCTGGACAATTGTGTACCTGGCCTCTGTTAGTGCAGGAACCCACCCTCCGAGCCACTTGTGAATGACTGGCCTGATAACTGTGGAAATTATCCCTCTTCCTCCTCCACCACATCCTCTTCCATCATCGCCCAAAGTATTTTTTCAAGGAGACATAGAAGTGGCATAGTAACACTGAGGACTGGGTCATCGGCACTGGCCATGTTGGTGGAGTACTCGAAACAGCGCAACACGGCACACACGTCCCTCATAGAGGCTCACTCGTTAGTGGTGAAGTGGTGCTGTTCTGCAGAGCGACTCACCCGTGCGTGCTGCAGTTGAAACTCCACTATCGCCTGCTGCTGCTCGGACAATCTCTAAAACATGTGCAAGGTGGAGTTCCACCTTGTGGGTACGTTGCATATGAGGTAGTGAGCAGGAAGGTCGAAGTTATGCTGCAGTGCAGACAGGCGAGCAGCAGCAGGGTGAGAACACAGGCGGCCCACACTTTCTGCAGCAGCTCTGACATATCGGGGTCATTTTTCAGGAACCTCTGCACCACCAAATTCAGCACAAGGAATCTTGGTCAAACCGGCTAGCCCCAGAGCTGCTACGAGATTTCGCCCATTATCGCACACCTCCAGGCCAGGCTTGAGGCTCAGCGGTACCAACCACTCATCGGTCTGTTGTTCCATGCCCGTCCACAGTTCCTGTGCGGTGTGGGTTTTTTCCCCCAAACAGATGAGTTTCAAAACAGCCTGCTGTCGTTTCCCCCTGGCTGTGCTGAAGTTGGTGGTGAAAGTGTTACGCTGACCGGATGAGGAGGTGGGAGAGGAGGAAGCAGAGGAGAAGGCAACAGGAGGCAACAAGAAATGTCCTTCAATCCTCGGTGGCGGTAGGACATGTGCCAAACTGCTATCCGCCTAAGGCCCAGCCACCACTGCATTTACCCAGTGTGCCGTTGGGGAGATATAATGTCCCTGACCGTGCTTACTGGTCCACGTATCGGTAGTAATGTGGACCTTGACACAGATGGCGTTGCGCAGTGCACACCTGTCACTTGGTTGTGCAGGGCAGGGATGGCTCGCCTGGAAAAGTAGGCGGCTGGGAACCACGTACTGTGGGACAGCCACCGCCATAAGGTTTTTAAAATTCTCCGCCTCCACCAGACGGAATGACAGCATTTCAAAGGCCAGGAATTTTGAAATGCTGGCATACAGGGCGATGGATCGTGGGTGGGTACTTCCTCTTTCTCTCCAGTGTTTGGGGGATGGACAGCTGAACGCTTCCATGGGACAGTGTGGAGATGCTTGGTGGAGGTGGTGTGCTCAGTCCCTGGGTGCGTTGGGCAGTAACAGGCATACTGGCTAAGGGGACGGCCACTCTGCTTTTGCACCCCGCTCCCTCTTTTGCTGTGCGGCTGGCGCTGTGTAACCACCACCTCTTCCTCCTACAGGCATAGAAAATGATGAATGAGATGAGCCTGCCGGCCCTTCCCCTTCCCCACCCACGCCATGCCCACAATTTTATAACTGGTGTGAGCGGGGCGAAGTCGCAGATAGCAGCGCAATATGCGTCGCCATATGTGTATTTAAGCTTAGTAAATGACTCCCTACATGTCTAAATTTGGACTAAGGGTATTTTCACGCTAGCCGTTATTCTTTTCCGGTATTGAGCCCCTGTGACGGAACCCAATAAATAAACAACAAATAAAAAACACTTCAGTTTTATCCTAATGCATTCTGAATGTTTTCAGTTCAGTCCCTATTACGGTGTTTGACCGGATAAAATACTGCAGCATGCTGTTGTATTTTCTCTGGCCAAAATTCCGGAACACTTGCCGGCATTAATTTCCATTGAAATGTATTAATGCCGGATCCGGTACCAAGTGTTCCAGAAAACCGTATCCAGTTTCCCGGTCTGCGCATGCTCAGACCTATAAAAGTGCGAAAACAATAAATACCGGATCTGTTTTTCTGGATGACACCGGAGAGATGGATCCGGAATTTCAATGCATTTGTCAGACGTTTCTGGATCCGTCTCCAAATGATATCCATTTGCATACATGCATACATGGAACTGCCTGCCGGATGCTCACAACGCAAGTGTGAAAGTACCCTTAGGCCTCTTTCACACTAGCGAGTATTCCACGTGGGTGCAATGCGTGACGTGAACGCATTGCACCCGCACTGAATCCGGACCCATTCATTTCTATGGGGCTGTGCACACGAGCAGTGATTTTCACGCATCACTTGTGCGTTGCGTGCAAATTGCAGCATGCTCTATATTCTGCGTTTTTCACGCAATGCAGGCCCCATAGAAGTGAATGGGGCTGCGTGAAAATCGCAAGCATCTGCAAGCAAGTGCGGATGCGGTGCAATTTTCACGCACGGTTGCTAGGAGACGATCGGGATGGGGACCTGATCTTTATTATTTTCCCTTATAACATGGTTATAAGGGAAAATAATATCATTCTGAATACAGAATGCATAGTACAATAGGGCTGGAGGGGTTAAAAAATAATAATAATAATAATTTAACTCACCTTAATCCACTTGTTCGCACAGCCGGCATCTCTTCTGTCTTCTTCTTTGAGGACTAGGACCTTTGATGACATCACTACGCTCATCACATGGTCCATCACCATGGTGATGGATCATGTGACGGACCATGTGATGAGCATAGTGACGTCATCAAAGGTCCTATTCCTCAAATAAGAAGACAAAAGAGATGCCGGCTGTGCGAACAAGTGGATTAAGGTGAGTTAAATTTTAATTTTATTTTTTAACCCCTCCAGCCCTATTGTACTATGCATTTGTTTTCAGAATGCTATTATTTTCCCTTATAACCATGTTATAAGGGGAAATAATACAATCTACAGAACATCAATCCCAAGCCCGAACTTCTGCGAAGAAGTTCGGGTCTGGGTACCACATTCAGTTTTTAATCACTCGCGTGCAAAACGCATTGCACGCGTGCGATAAAAACCGAACAACGGAACGCAATCGCAGTCAAAACTGACTGCAATTGCGTACCTACTCGCGCGGGTTTGCCGCAACGCATCCGGACCTTATCCGGACACGCTCGTGTGAAAGAGGCCTTATTCACATAAAAACAAGAAGAGTTTGCTTTCTATGAATCTGTCCCAGGATGGGTAACTGTGCCATGTTTGAATGACCAGAAATGGGGTTATCCCATGACTAATGTAAAAATGAAAATCTAATATAATATAGTACATGACCGTCTCTTTCTGACAAACTGAGAACCAGCCCTGTACCTCCCTTGGACCCAGAGATCTCCCCATTCATCGCTTGCTCCAATTGTTCTACTAGATTTATTTCAAACTGGTAGCTCAGTGGGGCGTGTCCTTTCTACTGCACCTGGTGGCGGTTAAACGATGGAACTGAGAATGTGCTTCCATCTCAGAGAGCAGGACAGAGAAATTAAAAATAGATCAAACAGCAGGTGGCGCTATACAGATAGATTTCAGTGAATAACTCAGTGGCTATACACTGCAATTCATTACATGCAATTACAGAAGTATTCAGATCCAGGTGCTGGTTAGAAAAATGTAGAATATTTTTCATGGGACGGCCCCTTTAAGGAGGCAGATCCCATCTTACTGGTAGCGACTGAGGGCGCACACACACCAGGATGCAGTAAATGCCGTACGCATCATACAGCGTATAAAAGCTAAACCACAGACCACTCTGACAGTTTACTTATTGGGAAATTGCTGCGTCTCTAGTTGTATTGATCACAAAAGGAAGCAATGGATTGACCTGGTCACTTGGACAGGTGCTGTTGTTCTTTTGAACCAACCTTACTGTGAATTACTCCTTGATGTTTGTAGTGTTTAGGGACAGTGAAATGAGGCGTGCAGGTTAATCCCCACGCAGGATGGGCTCCGGAAGAATCTGTCATGGCTGGATGTGTATAAAGGGGTTACAGGCTGGGGCAGGCCTAGCTTTCCTTGTAAGCGCAGCAATCCAGGTGCACAGGCAATATTGTAACACTAATAGGACCATTATCACTATATCCGACTAACTAGCTCAATAATGAGCTGCATCCATTTTTTCCTCTGCGCTGCCCGAGGGATTATTATTCACAGACACACAGATCATTCTTTGACAAAACACTTACTGGTATTTTAAATAATTATGTAATAAAGTAATAAAAATAAATAACAATGATTATAAAATTATTGATGATTATAAAATTCAGGGTGATTCCAAAAGGATGGTGTAAATGTAAAGGCCTGTAGGTAAACAAATTCTGCTCTTGGAAAATGAGAGCTGTGCTGTGATTGATTGTTATGGGCAACAAAGTCAGTTTTCCTTTAGAAAGGTTTCACAAATCTCCTCCTTTGTGTACTGGGTGAGACTGTACACAATGGGGCAGGTCTAAAGGGAATGTGTCATCAGAAAATGACCTATTGTTTAACTATACGTTTTTATGTTTAACCTATTTTTAAAGAATTTTTGGGTGGTGATATTTTTAATTTTCCATGTCAATATCTATGTTTAAACAAAAACATAATATCCTGCCATGTTCGCACTGGCCACTAAGCCTAATAATAGGCGCCACTTCTTGGTCTGTACAGATCACTTTACTGTAGTTATCTTCCTATCTGTCATTCTAATCCTGCCTGTAATGATATTACCTCTGTGTATAGATAAGACATGATCCACCATTCACAATAGGTGATTGTCAGAGCTTATCTCTTCTTTCCTTGTACAATGACCTCTGTACAGGTCACAGAGTATGCCTAGAAAACTCTCCCATAGAAGTCACTGAGGTCCCCTCCTGGCCATTGTGTCTATGGCCCATGGGGCTGCCGTAAAGCAATTTTCCTAATGCTTTCTAAACGCTATTAAAAACAGCTCAGGCAAGATGGCCGCCCCCATAATAATGTTCAGAAAATAGAATAAAAAATCTGTAAGAAAATAAAAACAGATAAGACAGATAACTGGCTGGTAAAACTTTTAGTGACATGTTTCCTTTAAGAAACTAAGTGTATCTGTTTCCCAGCCACTGGATCTGAACGACCTGAGATGACGTATCACTGAAAAAGCGGAGTCCATATCAGAGGATATGCTGGCACATGTGTGGACCACCGCCTAGACATCCGCTGTGTCACCAAGGGAGCACAGATCAAACATTTGTAGTGTATAGAGAGAGTTAACCCTTTTGGGAGCTGCACAGTGGCCATATTGGTTGTCACTCACTATTTCTATAATGCTCTTCAAAAAGCCGATAATGGGGGTGTTAGGAGTTGGATCCCCGTGATCTGATATTAATGTCCTATCCTAAGTATCCTTAGGATAAGTCATCAATATAAAATTCCTGGATACCACCTTTAACAGGAGTCTGTCACCTCCAAAATCAGTATCAAAATGAGCATACGCTATGTAGGGTAGGTGCACCAAAACATGGATACCGTTCTTGTGAAAATCCAGTCCTCTAATCGTGAGGAATGCTTTTTTTTATTTTTATTCAAATAATATTTTCAGTACACCATGGGCTTTATTCGGTGCACCTGGTTTCGCCTGTATCATTACTATAGTTTCTGGAATCAGGGACTGTCAATCACACAAGAGACGAGGCCTTGGCGGCGCTACTGGCAGAGTCATGGTGCAACATATGGAGCAGCCCTGCTAATGGTCCACCAAATACCTTATTTGCATATAGATTTAAAAAAAAGCATGTCTAAGTATTACAGAAATTGATTTTTACATAAAAAAGGTATGGTTATGTTTCTGAGCACGGACCCTACATGATAGTATACTTCACCTTTGGAGGTGACAGGCTCCTTTTAGAACAGATCAAGTGCTTATATTATATTTGCAATTTTATGGTCTTTAAAGGGCTTTTCCAGGACTTAAATATTGAAGACCTATCCTTAGGATAGGTCACCAATATCAGATTGGTGGAGGTCCAAATCCTGGCACTCTAGTCTATTAGCTGTTTAAGGAGCTTCGAGCACTCACCCGCACCCTTCTTCAGATTTAAAGCTGAACAAACAAACATCTGGTGAATGTTTATTTTGCAGACACAGCCATAGACCTTTTAGTCATTGGCCATTACAGTTGCTCTAACTGCCCATACACGTTCAATAAAACCGGGCGTTGGACCAAAGATCTTTCTGGGAAAGTTCTTTCAAAGAAAGATTTGTAGTTCACTAACTATCTTTCTTCGAATGAAAGATCTTTCTTCCGACTATTGGAAGAAAATATTAAAACTGACAAACTTCTTTTATCATTGGTCGGTTAAAACGATCGTTCGTTGTTAATTTTTAACCGACAAACATTCATTTTTATTAAAATCAACCATTTTGTTCAACTTTAGACCAATGTGTATGGGCACTTTAACATGTCACTTTCATCAGTCACATAGTCCGTAGCTCCGTTCATTTTAAGTGAATGGGTGTGAGCTGCAATATTGGACACAGCCACTATACAATACTGCCCTTGGTATACAATGAAGCGGATGCTTATATGAGTGAGAAGGCCTTTCAAAGAGCTGTTTGGTTCTGGGAGTCCGAGACCCCCACCAATGTTATATTGATAACAAACCCCAAGGATTAATATTAATATTGAAAAGATTTCTTAAGAAAAGACAAACAGCATCATCCAGCTCACTGATGGCAGTATCTTGAAAATTGCCAAACTGCATCACGTGAGTGCCAAGTTGGAAGAATGCGAAATGAAGTCCGTCCATCCATTCCAAAGCCAAGAGGTGGACGTCCAGGCAAAACATCGAAGTCAACAAGTTGGCTGATTACAAGGTCTATGAGTTCTGGCATGACAAAAATAGCAATATAGGTGGCTCATATGCTTCATAATAGTGAGATCACAGACATCCATGCAAGCACCGCGCAACGAGAATTACACAAGTCTGGAATGGTGGCCTTAAAAAAGGTTGAAGAAGTCTCGACTTCAATATCTTCATAAGAAGCGTCGGCCTGAGTTTGAAAAAAAGTGCGAACAGTGGTCAGTAGTAGATTAGAAAGGGGTGATTTGGAGCGATGAGACGAAAGTCAATAACCTGGGCTCTGATGGGTACAAATTCGTCTGGAAGAAACAAGGGAAAAGGGCGCTAACAGATCGAGAAATTGAAGGAACTGTCAAATTCACTGGAGGAAGCCTAATGATATCAGGTTGTTTCACAGCCAAAGGAGTTGGATACTGGACCAGAATTGATGGTGGTCTCAATGCTGAGCTATATGTGAGTATCCTACAAGAGGAGTTACTTCGTACACTCGAGTACTATGGGTATGAAAAGGACAGCATAATGTTCCAGCAGGACAAAGACCTGAAGCATACAGTGAGGAACAGAAGTATTTGAACACCCTGTGATTTTGAAAGTTCTCCCACTTAGAAATCATAGAGGGGTCTGAAATTCCCACTCTGAGAGACAGAATAAAATAAAAAAATCAGAAAATCACATTGTATGATTTTTAAAGAATTTATTTGTCTTGCACTGCTGAACAAAAGTATTTGAACACCTGAGAAAATCAGTGTTAATATTTGGTACAGAAGCCTTTGTTTGCAATTACAGAGGTCAAAAGTTTCCAGTAGTTCTTGACCAGGTTTGCACACACTGTAACAGGGATTTTGCCCCACTCCTCCACACAGATCTCCTCTAGATCTGTCAGGTTTCGGGGCTGTCGCTGAGCAACACAGAGTTTCGCTCCCTCCAAAGATATTCTATTGGATTTAGGTCTGGAGACTGGCTAGGCCACTCCAGAACCTTGATATGCTTCTTACGGAGCCACTCTTTGGTTATCCTGGCTGTGTGCTTCGGGTCATTGTCATGTTAGAAGACCCAGCCATGACCCATCTTTAATGCTCTGAATGAGGGAAGGAGGTTGTTGCTCAAAATCTCACAATAAATTGCCCCATTCATCCTCTCCTTAACCCCTTAGGGACACAGCCTTTTTACACCTTAGGACCAGGCCATTTTTTGCAAATCTGACCAGTGTCACTTTAAGTGCTCATAACTTTAAAACGCTTTGACTTATCCAGGCCGTTCTGAGATTGTTTTTTCGTCACATATTGTACTTCATGACACTGGTGAAATGAAGTCAAAAAAATATTTTTTTTTTGCACCAAAAAATACCTAATTTAACAAATTTTTGGAAAAATTTGCAAATTTCAAAGTTTCAGTTTCTCTACTTCTGTAATACATAGTAATACCCCCAAAAATTGTGATGACTTTACATTCCCCATATGTCTACTTTATGTTTGAATTGTTTTGGGAATGATATTTTATTTTTTGGGGATGTTATAAGGCTTAGAAGTTTAGAAGCAAATCTTGAAATTTTTCAGCAATTTACAAAAACGACATTTTTAGGGACCAGTTCAGGTCTGAAGTCACTTTGCGAGGCTTACATAATAGAAACCACCCAAAAATGACCCCATCTAAGAAACTACACCCCTCAAGGTATTCAAAACTGATTTTACATACGTTGTTAACCCTTTAGGTGTTGCACAAGAGTTATTGGCAAATGGGGATGAAATTTGAGAATTTCTTTTTTTTGTCAAATTTTTTATTTTAACCCATTTTTTCCACTAACAAAGCAAGGGTTAACAGCCAAACAAGACTGTATCTTTATTACCCTGACTCTGCCGTTTACAGAAACACCCAATATGTGGCCGTAAACTACTGTACGGCCACACAGCGGGGCATAGAGTGAAAGGTGCGCCGTTTGGTTTTTGGAGGGCTGATTTTTATGGACTGGTTTATTTACACCATGTCCCATTTGAAGACCCCTGATGCACCCCTAGAGTAGAAACTCCCTAAAAGTGACCCCATCTAAGAAACTACACCCCTCAAGGTATTCAAAACTGATTTTACATTCGTCGTTAACCCTTTAGGTGTTGCGCAAGAGTTATTGGCAAATGGGGATGAAATTGGAAAATTTCATTTTTTTGTCTAATTTTCCATTTTAACCCATGTTTTCTACTAACAAAGCAAGGGTTAACAGCCAAACAAGACTGTATCTTTATTACCCTGACTCTGCCGTTTACAGAAATACCCAATATGTGGCCGTACACTACTGTACGGCCACACAGCGGGGCGTAGAGTGAAAGGTGCGCCGTTTGGTTTTTGGAGGGCTGATTTTTATGGACTGGTTTATTTACACCATGTCCCATTTGAAGACCCCTGATGCACCCCTAGAGTAGAAACTCCCTAAAAGTGACCCCATCTAAGAAACTACACCCCTCAAGGTATTCAAAACTGATTTTACATTCGTCGTTAACCCTTTAGGTGTTGCGCAAGAGTTATTGGCAAATGGGGATGAAATTTGCAAATTTCATTTTTTTGTCTAATTTTCCATTTTAACCCATTTTTTCCACTAACAAATCAAGGGTTAACAGCCAAACAAGACTGTATCTTTATTACCCTGACTCTGCCGTTTACAGAAACACCCAATATGTGGCCGTAAACTACTGTACGGCCACACAGCGGGGCATAGAGTGAAAGGTGCGCCGTTTGGTTTTTGGAGGGCTGATTTTTATGGACTGGTTTATTTACACCATGTCCCATTTGAAGACCCCTGATGCACCCCTAGAGTAGAAACTCCCTAAAAGTGACCCCATCTAAGAAACTACACCCCTCAAGGTATTCAAAACTGATTTTACATTCGTCGTTAACCCTTTAGGTGTTGCGCAAGAGTTATTGGCAAATGGGGATGAAATTGGAAAATTTCATTTTTTTGCCTTATTTTCCATTTTAACCCATGTTTTCTACTAACAAAGCAAGGGTTAACAGCCAAACAAGACTGTATCTTTATTACCCTGACTCTGCCGTTTACAGAAATACCCAATATGTGGCCGTACACTACTGTACGGCCACACAGCGGGGCGTAGAGTGAAAGGTGCGCCGTTTGGTTTTTGGAGGGCTGATTTTTATGGACCGGTTTATTTACACCGTGTCCTGTTTCAACCCCCCTGATGCACCCCTGGAGTCGAAACTCCCTAAAAGTGACCCCATTTTGGAAACTACGGGATAAGGTGGCATTTTTTGGGGGAGTATTTTTAGGGTAAATATAATTTTTGGTTGCTCTATATTACATTTTTGTGAGGTAAGGTTACCAAAAATTGAAATTCTGATATTTCATCTCCATTTGCCATTAACTGTTGAGGAACACCTAAAGGGTTAATAAAGTTTGTATAATCATTTTTGAATACCTTGAGGGGTGTAGTTTCTTAGATGGGGTCAATTTTAGGGAGTTTTTACTCTAGGGGGGCATCAGGGGGGCTTCAAAAGGGATATGGTGTCAATAAAAAAGGCCATCAAAATCGGCCTTCCAGAAACCATGTCGGTCCTTTCCTTTTGCAGCCTCCCTTTTACGGATACAGCAGTTTACGACCACAAATGTGGCGTTTCTGTAAACTGCAGTATCAGGGTAATAAATTTTAACTTTTGTTTGGTTGTTAACCCTTGTTTTCTTACCGGAAAAAACGGACTGAAATGGAAAAGTGCCAAAAATAGCGGTTTTGGCACCGTTTTTTTGTTTTTTTTTAACCGTGTTAATCTGGGTAGTTAGGTCATGGGATATTGTTATAGAGGAGATTCTTACGGACGCGGCAATATCTAATAAGTCTACTTTTTTTTACAATTATTTAGGTTTTTGACTATATTATCTTTTTTGATACAACTTTTTTTTTTGGGTATCTCTAAAGTCTAAGTGTAATTTTTTTAATTTTCTTTTAGCCAATTATCTTATGTGGGGGCTCATTTTTTGCGGGATGAGCGGACGGTTTTATTGGCACTATTTTGGGGGCTATATGACTTTTTGATCGCTTGCTATGAAACTTTTTGTTATGTAAGGTGACAAAAAAAAAATTTTTTGCACCTATTTTTTATTTTATTTTTTTACTGTGTTAATCTGGGGGGTTGGGTCATGGGGTATTTTTATAGAGGAGATTCTTACGGACGTGGCGATACCTAATAAGTCAACTTTTTTTTTACAATAATTTAGGTTTTAGACTATATTATCCTTTTTGATACCCTAAAAAAAAATTTGTATCTCTAAAGTCTAAGGGTCATTTTCAATTTTTTTTTTTATCTGATTATCTTATGTGGGGGCTCATTTTTTGCGGGATGAGATGACGGTTGTATTGGCACTAATTTGGGGGCTATATGACTTTTTGATCGCTTGCTATTAAACTTTTTATTATGTAAGGTGACAAAAAAAAACTTTTTTTGCACCTTTTTTTTTTTTCTGGACCGTGTTAATCTGGGGGGTTAGGTCATGGGGCATTTTTATAGAGGAGATTATTACAGACGCGGCAATACCTATGTCTACTTTTAATAAATTATTTTAGTTTTTTTGGGTGTCTCAAGTCTGAGAACCATTTTTTTTTTTATCCCATGTCAGTCCTAAATTGGGATATAAATTTAGTACTCCATGGAAGTGTGATACTCCCTGAAGCAACCGTCAATGCAGAGGCCCGGATGATCGGGGCATGTGTCGCACTGAGTAGTCGTGTCCTTCCGTATCCCCCTCCTGCGACACACTCTGCACTTTTTTTGGGTTCGTCCCTTCTTTCCAGTATGGGGGACCACACCTGGAAAGTGTTGGCCAGGGACGATCCGGGCGCCTACAGTTCCCGAGGTACTCCGGCCTGCTCTTTCCCGGTCCGAAAAGATCAGGGCCTTGAGGACTGCCTCATAGAACTGGAGGAATGTCCCTGTGCTGCCAGCGCTTCGGGATAGTACAAAAGAGTTGTACATGGCAACCTGCACCAAGTAGACCGCAACTTTTTTGTACCATGCCCGGGTTTTGCGCATGGCGTTATATGGCTTGAGGACTTGATCCGAGAGATCAACTCCTCCCATATACCGATTGTAGGCGACGATACAATCGGGCTTGAGGACCGTTGCCGCGGTACCTCGCACAGGGACAGGGGTGATGCCGTTACCATGAATTGTGGACAGCATAAGGACATCCCTCTTGTCCTTATACCTGACCAGCAACAGGTTTCCAGTGGTAAGGGCACGGGTCTCACCCCTGGGGATGGGTACCTGGAGGGGGTGGGCAGGGAGGCCGCGTTGATTTTTCCGCACGGTCCCACAAGCGGACGTGGATCTGGCGGCAAGGGACTGGAACAAGGGGATACTGGTATAAAAGTTATCCACGTACAAGTGGTAACCCTTATCCAGCAGTGGGTACATAAGGTCCCACACGAGTTTCCCGGTAACACCCAGAGTGGGGGGACATTCTGGTGGTTGAATCCGGGAATCTCGCCCCTCGTACACACGAAATTTGTAAGTGTACCCTGAGGTACTCTCACAAATTTTGTATAGCTTCACGCCATACCTCGCCCGCTTGGAAGGCACATACTGGCGGAAAATGAGTCTCCCCTTGAACGCAATGAGAGACTCATCAACCACGACCTCCCTTCCAGGTACATAGGCCTCCATGAATTTGGCCCCAAAGTGATCGATGACCGGCCGTATCTTGTACAGACGGTCATGGGCAGGATCACCTCGGGGTGGACATGCTGCATTATCGGAATAATGCAGACATTTCCTGATGGCCTCAAACCGGGAGCGTGTCATAACCGTACTGTAAAGTGGGGTCTGATATAGGACGTCCCCACTCCAGTACAGCCTGGCACTGGGTTTCTTGACCAGGCCCATATGCAGCACGAGGCCCCAAAATGTCCTCATTTCGGCTGCACTGACCGGCGTCCAGCCACCGGGCCTGGCCAAAAAGGAGCCCGGGTGTTGAGCGACGAACTGTTGGGCGTACAGATTCGTCTGCTCCACCATCAGATTTACCAGTGAGTCACTGAAAAAATGACAAAAAAAGTCATATTCAGTGTAGCCCACTGTGGAAATCTGGATTCCTGATTGGCCTACAAAATCAGGAATCACGGGCTCGTATCGCTCTGGGCTACACCAGACAAGTTCACCGGCAGGGTGCTCCGGTGGATTTAACTGGTGGGCCGGGAAACCAGTACGAGCCCCAGAGCTGCTCGTACTAGTGTGGGCCACAGGGTCCCTAACATGGCGGTCCCCTTGCTCCGCCTGGCGGCGTCTCCGCCGCCTTGGGGGCTCATCATCATCGCTAGATGATGAGGAGGATGCGGATGACAACAGGAATGTGGGGTCATCCTCATCCTCACTGGGACTCTCGGACTCGGAGGCAAGCTGGGCGTATGCCTCCTCGGCCGAGAACGTCCGGCGGGCCATAGGGGAGTGTGTGTCTGCGTGTATATGTGCGTGTGTGTAACTCTTTATTTGGTGTGCGTGTGTGAGGGGGCACGGGTGTTCACGAACTCACCCTAAAACTAACAGAAAAAAATAAATAAAACTAACTAAAAAAAGGGCAAAAAAGTGAGGAAAAAAAATTCAAAACTGCTGATCAACCGTCCGAAGTTGATCAGCGGTGGGGTGTGCGATGCGCTTACAGTGGCCGGACGCTAAGTGCCGGTCACAGTCAGCGAACTCAAAAAAAAAAAAAAAAAAAAAGCACCCCAAAAAAGGTGGGGGGGGGGGCAAGTGGCAGGGGGAGGGGGGCAAGTGGCAGCACCCCTGGGGGGTCTAGGGTCACACAGCTGTGCTGTGGACCCCAGACACCCTAACTAGGGTGATGCAATAAAAAGTAAAAAAAAACTAACTTTCCCTTTTTTTTCCCTGCCTATCCCAAACTTTCCCTAGCTGTCCCTATGTACCTGATGGGGTGCTGGGGCACAGATCGGGTCCTGGGGGCACAGATCAGGGGTGCTGGCAGCGATGGTGGACACAAGCAGGCAGCTCCTCTCTCCTCCGGCGCTGGAACACAAAAGGAGGAGGAGAGGGGCGCCTGCCTCTTTTGAATCTGCCGCCGCACCGCCCCCTGACCAATCAGAAAGCGATCCTGAGTGGTGATGTCACCATCACCACTCAGGATCGCTGGATGGTGATTGGTGGAGTGAAATCACACCACCATCACCATCCTGTTCCGGGTTATCGGGTCTTCAGAGACCCGAATAACCCGGAAACGCAGAAAACCGCAGGTCTGAATTGACCTGCGGTTTTTTGCGATCGCATACATGGGGGGGTCACCGGACCCCCCGACGCATTTGCCCCAAGTGCCTGCTCAATGATTTGAGCAGGCACGGGGTTCCGATCGCCGCCGGCCGCGCGGCGGTGATTGAAAATGCACAGGGCGTACATGTACGCCCTGTGTCCTTAAGTACCAGGGCACAAGGGCGTACCTGTACGCCCTGTGTCCTTAAGGGGTTAATACAGTGCAGTTGTCCTGTCCCCTTTGCAGAAAAGTACCCCCAAAGCATGATGTTACCACCCCCATGCTTCACAGTAGGGATGGTGTTCTTGGGATGCAACTCATCCTTCTTTTTCCTCCAAATACGACGAGTGAAGTTTAGACCAAAAAGTTCTACTTTGGTCTCATCTGACCACATGACTTTCTCCCATGCCTCCTCTGGATTATCCAGATGGTCATTGGCAAACTTCAGACGGGCCTTGACATCTGATGACTTGAGCAGGCGAACCTTGCGTGCAATGCATGATTTGAAACCATGACGGTGTAGTGTTCTTCTGACAGTGACCTTTGGAACTGTGGTCCCAGCTCTCTTCATGTCATTGACCAGCTCCTCCCTTGTAGTTCTGGGCTGATTCCTCACCTTTCTTATCCTCAGTGATACCACACGAGGTGAGATCTTGCATGGAGCCCCAGTCCGAGGGAGACTTACAGTCGTCTTTAGCCTCTTCCATTTTCTAACAATTGCTCCAACAGTTGATCTATTTTCACTAAGCTGCTTGGTAATTGCCCTGTAGCCCTTTCCAACCTTGTGGAGGTCCACAATTTTGTCTCCGGTGCCTTTTGACAGCTCTTTGGTCTTGACCATGGTAGTAGTTGGCAGTAGTGGAGTAGAGATGGACTTTTTAAAGGCACAGTAACAGGTCTTTGAGAGCCATAATTCTTGCTGTTTCTCAAGTGTTCAAATACTTATGTTCAGCAGTGCAAGACAAATTAATTATTTAAAAATCATACAATGTGATTTCCTGATTTTTTTTATTTTTATTCTCTCTCAATCAGAGTGGAAATGCACCTACAATGTGAATTTCAGACCCCTCCATGATTTCTAAGTGGGAGAACTTGCAAAATCGCAGGGTGTTCGAATACTTCTGTTCCTCACTGTATGTGAAGATTGGTGAAGAAATGGTTTAATGATAATAAAGTAGAGATGCTGGATTGGCCCCCACAGTCCCCAGACCTCAATCCAAATCCGAATACTTGTGGGTAGAGTTGAAGAAAAAGCTTTATTCGTACCCAATTGGAGTTGACCAGTATGCGCCAACATTGAGAACAGATTTTGGACAAAACATTCTTGAATCTGATTGAGAGCATGCCCAGGATACAGGCAGTGTTGAAAGCCAAAGGTTGATTTACAAAATACTTACAAATTAATAAAAACAAAAATTTTGAATTTTAACAATGTAGTTACATGACAAGAATCTGCATAACTAATCATTATGCTAAATAGTTGCAAGTCCAATTTATGTATCAGATAGCCAATATGATTGTCTGTAAAATCATGGTAGTCTCATGTTCGAAGCTGTAGTGGATGGTAAGATATGGAGCCTGAAAGTCAAAAGTTCAAAACATAGTTACCCTTTCGCTTGTCAGTGTATATACACATATATATATATATATATATATATATATATATACACACACAGTGCTGCCCATAATTATTCATACCCCTGGCAAATTTTGACTTAGTTACTTTTATTCAACCAGCAAGTAATTTTTTGACAGGAAATTACATAGGTGTCTCCCAAAAGATAATAAGACGATGTACAAGAGGCATTATTGTGGGGAAAAAAATACATTTCTCAGCTTTTATTTACATTGGAGCACAAATTGTCCAGTACAAAATTATTCATACCCGTCCCAAACTGTCACAGTCTGTGGGAAAATCTAAAGTTCTATGCCATTCCAAATAGTCCAAGCTTTTCTAAAGCATCCTAATTACCCTGATTAATTGGGAACGGCTGTTTTAATCAACTCACCAGGTGAAAAACAGCAGCTCTCTGCAGTTGGTTTATGGACAGTCATGGCTAAGACAAAGAAGCTCAGTGAGGACCTGCGGCTACGCATTGTGCCTGCTCACAGGTCAGGGAAGGGCTACAAGGACATTTCTAAATGTTTTCAAGTTCCAGTGGCTACAGTGCAAAGTATTATTAAAAAATACAAGTTGTTCCGCACTGTAGAATATCTCAGAGGACGTGGTCGGAAGCCAAAAGTGACACCTGTGCTGGCCAGGAGGATAGTTAGAGAGGTGAAAAAGAATCCAAGGATCACCACCAAGGCCATCCTGCTGAATCTGGGCTCTGCTGGTGGCAATGTCTCAAAGCAGACAATCCAACGGACACTGCACACTGCTGGGTTCCACGGATGCAGACCAAAGAGGACGCCACTTCTCCAGATAAGGCACACAAAATCTCGCTTGGCTTTTGCAAAAGCTTATCTGGACAAAGAAGAAGACTTCTGGTCTTCTGTGTTATGGTCAGATGAAACAAAAATTGAATTGTTTTGTCACAATGATGTTTCCTTCATTGGGCTTAAAAAGGAGAAGCCTTCAACCCAAAGAACACCATCCCCACTGTCAAACATGGTGGTGGGAACCTAATGCTTTGGGGGAGTTTTTCAGCCAGTGGACCAGGGAACCTAATCACAGTAAACGGCACCATGAAAAAAAAAAAGCAATACATTAGGATTCTCAACGACAACATCAGATAGTCTGCAGAGAAACTTGGCCTTGGGCACCAGTGGACATTTCAGCACGACAATGACCCAAAACACACAGCAAAAGTGGTCAATAAATGGTTAGCAGACAACAACATTAACGTTTTGGAGTCCAGACTTGAATCCAATTGAGAATCTGTGGAGGCAGCTAAAGATCAGGGTGATGGCAAGAAGACCCTCCAACCTGAAAGATTTGGAGCTCATTGCTAAAGATGAATGGACAAAAATACCTGTGGAGACATGCAAAAAGCTGGTCTGCAATTATAGGAAGCGTTTGATTGCTGTAATAGCCAATAAAGGCTTTTCTATTGATTATTGAGAAGGGTATGAATAATTTTGGACTGGACACGTTTTGCTCAAATGTAAATAAAAGCTGAGAAATGTTTTTTTCTACAATAATTGCCTCTTGTACATCGTCTTATTATCTTTTGGGAGACACCTATTTGGGGTATGAATAATTATGGGCAGCACTGTATATATATATATATATATATATATATATATATATATATGGTAGATAAAACCATGTATCATTTTCCTTTCACTCCACATACAGTACTTACATACTTGCTTCTTTATGTTGGTCTATTCCCAATAAAATACATTCCCAATAAAATACATTTAAGTTTGAGGGTATATTCTGAAATCCTTAGGGTGCAGTGGAATCATCCAAGATGTTAGGCCATAGAGGAAGCTTGGATGGCAGTCTTGACTAATTTCAGAAGGAATTCCTAAGCTTCATTGAGCACTCAAAACATTTGGGAACATTTCTCCTTTTCTCCGTGATTACACAACAAAGGTGGTGCAAACTTTATTTTGAGTTCTACAGTAGGCTATATGTTGAGGCAGGGTCACATTAATACTGGTTGGCATCTCCCCTTGCTGAAATACAGGCTTCCACAGATGCTGGATATCCTCCATTTTATTTCGAGCTGTTTCAACTTGGAGCCATAGTTCAGCCAAGGTAGTTTTTGGCTGCTCTGCATGGGAGATCCATCACCCCATCCAGTCCCATTTCTCAATAGGAGAGAGATCTGGCAAACAAGCTGGTCAGTGTAGCTTCTGGATACCCTGAACAGCACATTGTGTAGCGTAGGCAGTGTGTGAGTGGGCGTTATTTCATCTCCTGAGTCAAAAAAGCAGTAGGACTGGTCACAATGTCCTGGACATACCGAAGGCTGGCCAATTGTTCCTTCCACGAATACCAGACAGGAACGGCCATGGTAGCTAATGGCACACCACATCATGACTCCTGGTGTTGGTCCTGTATGCCTCCGCATTATGCATGATGGCCTTAGGCACTCTC
The DNA here is from genome assembly GCF_014858855.1 of Bufo gargarizans. Classification (NCBI taxonomy): domain Eukaryota; kingdom Metazoa; phylum Chordata; class Amphibia; order Anura; family Bufonidae; genus Bufo; species Bufo gargarizans. Next base: position 101,708,603 of record NC_058083.1, read on the forward strand.
GATCCTTCCTGTGAACTCTGATGTGGCCATCATTGGTACCAAGGCAGAACCTGCTTTCATCACTGAACACTATTTTTTGCCATTGATGGCAACCGTGGTGGTCCTACAAGTTAGCGCCCACCTACAAACTGCCCGTGCTACACAATGTGCTCTTTGGGGTATCCAGCAGCTCCCCTCGCCAGCTCAATCACTAGATCTCTTCCCCCATCAAGAATGTCTGGAACTAAATGGGGCAACGGATCTCAAATACGGAGCAGCCATCAATCAACTTGACTGAACTATAGGTCCAACTTGAAAGAGCTTGGAATGAAATCTAGTAGGAGGAAATCCAGCATCTGTATGACTGTTACTCTGCCAGCCTGTATCACAGCAAGGGGAGATGCCACCCCGTATTAATATGACCTTTCTTCAACATACACCCTCTTGCAGAACCCCCAAAAAATGTTCCACCACCTTGGTTGTTACAATGGGCGTTCATGGCCCCCACTGTCCCGTGCCCACGTGGACCAGCTTCTTCTGTAAATTAGGGCCCTTGTGTATGTATATCTCCTCTGTGGCAGTGCTGTAATGATTAACCTCTTCTTGCGCTGTGAGCTGCTGTGAGGCTGTTCCCAATTGCTAATCAGCTTCTGCTATATTGCTGACCTCACTTCCTTGCCTGTGCAGTTCGTCTCTACAGATCTTGCTAGGTCTCTCTAGCTTGTTAGAGTCTGTGAAGAGCTTTAATCTGTTTGCCTCTGTATCAACTTCTGCCTGTTTCACAGATCCTGACCTTCTGCTTCCTGACCTGAACTGTGCCATTCACTATTGTATCTGATTCTGATGATCAGCAGCCAACCATACCAAGACTATTCAAATAGTTAGTGGCCTGGTGGCTCTCCTGGATCAAAGACTAGGGTTAAAAGGGTAAAAACCAGGAGACTGCCAGGATAATGCCCTCAGGACTAGCCCAAAGTCAAACCGGTTAATTGGCACAGTGGATCCACACCTTCAATTTTCCAGGTGTTCTTTTTTTCCATTTTCCACTAGTATATTTAATTACGTAGACAACATCTAATAAAATGTAATGATTTTATTTTTTAAGTTTTAAAAAATTTTGACTAAAGAAATTATTGTTAGACAAACATATGAAAAGATACCAATAATTGAAATACGAGAAATGGCTGCATAGCAAAATGAAGTCTATAGACATGCAATCAGGTATTGTGCCCCACTGGTGTACAGTATATCAGTGACAGCTCTGCTAATTGCTCCTGTGCTCTAGGCGGCAGATCCTGGGTCTTCTCCTTAATGGTGCAGATTGTTGGGATAAGAGAGGGTTTAAGTGATTAGCCCAGGTGTAACATTACAGGGAAGTGCAAAGTCAACTTCAAACACCCATCAAGTGAAGGAAGAGCTCTCTACTCCCCCCTCCAATATAACTGACAGCCGGTGACAATACAGGTACGCACCTGTGTGCAGGTAACAGGCCAAACTGGGTTTCTTTAATGACCCCCTGCCCTGTATACAGCCAGGGGGCAAAAGTGTGAGCAAGAGAGAAAGAAGGGGTTGTGACATTTAACCCCTTACCACCCATATATATTTCCAGTTATTGCTGACAAGGATGAATGTTTCCAGCTTTGGAGCCATTATGAACTAATACGTGGACCATAGGTTTTGGTAATGCATTTTTTTCCTATTCAAATTTTGTAAATAAAGGCGGTTATCCAACAAAAACATGTATTACTTATCCACAGGATTAACAACCCTCCTGTTCAATGTCTGTGGCACTAAAAGAGATAGAAGAGCGCCGTTGGCATAACCCTTTAATAGGTTAAATAGAATCTGCTCTGTATTGATGGGGGCAAGAATCCCAAAACAGTTGTCCACAGATGGCTGTCTCTGGTTTGAGTGGTATGAGCTATTTTGCATACTTTTTCCCATAGTGCATTGTCTGAAAAATAAGCCACTACTCTGCCCTGTGCTCTGGTGAAATCTCGCGCCATTCAGCGCAGGCACGGTGAGGGAAATACGCTCACAGGCTGCCAGCTTCCTTACCGCGACTGCGCCGAATACTGAACGGCTCAAGATTTCACCAGAGCACAGGGCAGGCAGACAGATGCGAGCGCTGCCTGGCCCTGTCAATCAGGACTTGGAGGGAGGTGACAAAGGTGGGACAACGGAGCCTCTAGGAGCAGGAACACCGAACTAACCCCCCCCCCCCCCCCCGCTCCTAGAGGCTAATAAGCATATTATAAAATTTAGATTTCTGGCGTAACGGGGGCATAGATAAAAGTAGGAATAGGCTAGTTAAGTTTAGCTGACATTAGCACATTGCTAATGTCAGCTAGCTTAATAGGGTTAAATCTGGTGACAGAAACCCTTTAACAGAATGCTGCTCACAGATGGGTGACTGGTTTGCTGGAGCCTAAGCTAGTTTGAAAATATTTGATGACCTAAGTTGCCAAGTAGGATTCTGAAACTGTGCACATTGTATGGGATTAGCAGAGAGAAGTATCCACACTGGGCACATCACTAAACATGGATCTGGTAATAATGCTAAACTTCTGTTGGCCATGGTCGACAAGACCCCAGTACCAACAATACAACTGGGACCCAAGACACATTAGGCTGACCATGGCCATAAGATTATTTAACCAACAGGTGTTACCTCCATTACCCACATGCCCATGTCCGCTTGGCTGAGCATGCATGTTTATTTCAATGGAAAAAGAGTAAGCCACTGCCAAATACCTTGTCCTTGGGAACAAAAGATCAGACATGTTTAAATCTACTTGTCCAATCTTATACCCACTCGATCTCAGTAGGATTTAAATGAGTTTTGTCTAATGTGCATGGGCATATGGTGTCTGTCATTTCTATCGGAAGAATAATGCAGCAATGAAAATGTGAACAGATCCTTAAAGGGGTTGTGTCGCAAAACATATTCTACATTTTGTAAATCAGCAACTGGATCAAATTACTGTTGTAATTGCATGTAATGAAACATTAGCATAGCCAGTGACCTATTTGATAAAATGTATCTGTATAGCGCCACCTGCTGTTTGTTCTTTTCTCAATTTTTTTTGTCCATCTCAGTGAGCTGGTCAAACCTGCTCAGTTTAAATCCTTGACTGCCACCAGCCATATACAGTCCTGATCAAAAGTTTAAGACCACTTGAAAAATGGCAAAACATCATATTTAGCATGCTGGATCTTAACAAGGTTCCAAGTAGAGCTTCAACATGCAACAAGAAGAAATGTGAGTGAGACAAAACTTTTTTGATCATTCAATTTAATGAAAACAATGAATAAACTGAAACAGGCTGTTTTTCAGCTGATCAAAAGTTTAGGCCCACACCTCCCAAAAAAAACTAAATCCCCCCAAAACAGAAATCCAACTTCCAAACATGAACTCAGTAACGAGTAGCTCCGCCGTTATTGTTTATCACTTCAAAAATTCATTTTGGCATGCTTGATGCAAGCGTTTCCATGAGGTGAGTGGGAACATTTCTCCAAGTGGTAAACACGGCCGCACGAAGGCCATCTACTGTCTGGAACTGTTGTCCATTTTTGTAAACTTCCCTTGCCATCCATCCCCAAAGGTTCTCAATTGGATTTAGTACAGGGGAACACGCAGGATGGGCCAAAAGATTGATGTTATTCTCCTGGAAGAAGTCCCTTGTCCTGCGGGCTTTGTCTACTGTAGCGTTGTCCTGTTGAAAAACCCAGTCGTTACCACACAGACGAAGGCCCTCAGTCATGAGGAATGCTCTCTGCAACATCTGGACATAGCCAGTGGCCGTTTGACGCCCCTGCACTTCCTGAAGCTCCATTGTTCCACTGAAGGAAAAAGCACCCCAGACCAGTATGGCGCCCCCTCCACTGTGGCGCGTAGAAAACATCTCAGGTGGGATCTGCTTGTCATGTCAGTAACGTTGGAAACCATCAGGACCATCAAGGTAAAAAAATTCTCATCAGAGAATAAAACTTTCTTCCACCCTTGAATGTCCCATGTTTGGTGCTCTCTTGCGAAATCCAAACGAGCAGTTCTGTGGCGTTCAAGGAGACGAGGTCTTTGAAAATGTTTTTTGTTTTTGAAGCCCTTCAGTCTCAGATGCCGTCTGATGGTTATGGGGCTGCAGTCAGCTCCAATAAGGGCCTTAATTTGGGTCGAGGATTGTCCAGTTTCTTGATGGACAGCCAATTGGATCCTCCGGCTCAGTGCTGATAAAAAAAATTTGGGTCTTCCACTTGACTTTTTTGTTCCATAACCCTTAGGATCATTTAAGAAATTTGTGTCTCGTGTCTTACTGCGTCCCACCTGAGCAGCGATGGCACGCTGTCAGAGACCCTGCTTATGCAGTTCAACAACCCGACCACGTTCAAAAAGGGATTTTTTTTGCCTTTGCCATCACAACGTGTGACTACCTGACAGAAAATGACAATGAATCCACATCTTTGCAGAGATTTGGCCTTTTAAAGGCATGTGGTCCTAAAATCTTGATCAGCTGAAAAACAGCCTGTTTCAGTTTAATCGTTATTTTCAATTCAATGAATGCTCAAAAAATGTTTTATCTCACTCTCATTTTTTCTTGTTGCATGCTGAAGCTCTACTTGGAACCTTGTTAAGCTCCAACAATGTAAAATATGATTTTTTTGCCATTTTTCAAGTGGTCTTAAACTTTTGATCAGGACTGTATGTTATGTTACAGGGAGAGAGCTGCAGCAGGAAGGACAAACCCCCTCAGCAACTGGAGCAGTGAATGTGGAGATCTCTGGACCTAAGTGTGGTACAGGGCTCGGTCTCACAGGCAGGCTTTCAGTGTATTACACTGACAGTCAGTGCATTACTATACACATGTATTGTACTGCATTGTAGAGGGGATCAGACCCCTAAAAGTTGAAGTCCCATAAGTGGGACAAAAAAATAAGTTAAAAAGCCGGAATTAGTACTTACCGGTAATTCATTTTCCATGAGATCACCACGACGCCCATACAAGGAGATTGACCCCTGACCTCTGTAGGGGCAGAAAGCAGAGAAAGGTTTAAATGCTCCCCTCCCACCACCAAACACCAGTGCTTCCAAAATATCAGAGTAAAGGGTGGTGGATACACACGTGAAAGAATAAGCAAACAGGAGAAGATATTACATCATATCAACCCCCGGATAAACAATAGGGAGGGAATTACGGGCCGTCGTGGTGATCTCATGGAAAATGAATTACCGGTAAGTACTAATTCCGGCTTTCCATATCATCACCACGACGGCCATACAAGGAGGTATATCAAATATGAATTTATGGGTGGGACACAGACTGAAGGACTTTTTGTCCGAATGCCATATCAGTCTTTTTAAAAGAGGTCCAACCTATAATGTTTGGCAAAGGTATGGATACTGGACCATGTGGCAGCCTTACATATCTCCTCTAGGGAGACACCCACTCTTTCTGCCTGAGAAGAAGACATTGCCCTGGTAGAGTGGGCTTTGATATTGCCTGGGCCCGAAAGATTCTGTAAGGAATAGCAGGAAGTGATGGTAGCTTTGATCCATCTGGCAATGGAGGACTTGGAAACTTTCTGACCCTTGTTTCTTCCTCCAAACTGGATAAAGAGGCAATCTGACTTCCTAAAGTCTTTAGTGGTCTCTAAATAATCCAGTACTGCCCATCTGACATCAAGTGAATGAAGGGTAGATTCCCGATCATTAGATGGGTTGTCAAATAAGGAAGGAAGGGTGATCTCCTGGTCCTTATGAAATTTCGAGACTACCTTTGGTAGAAAACACGGGTCTAGATTTAGGACTATCCTGTCATCCAGGACCTGTAAGTAAGGCTCTCTAATTGAAAGAGCCTGTAGTTCACTAATCCTTCTGGCTGAGGTGATGGCAACCAGGAATGCAGTCTTGTAGGATTTGTGCTTCAAGGAGCAGTCACTCAGAGGTTCAAACGGAGGATGAGCTAGTCCCCTCAGGACGATGTCCAGATCCCAGGAGGGTACATGAGGTCTTAGGGTTGGACGTAGCCTTGTTGTTGCCTTCATGAAGCGTTTTATCCACCTATGGCCTGCCAGCTCGGTGTCGTAAAAGCAACTAAGAGCCGATATCTGCACCCTGAGTGTGGACGGTCTTAATCCCATGTCGAAACCTCTTTGTAGAAAATCCAGAATCATTTGGATGTTTGGGGCCGAGGTATTTGGTGAAGGCGAACCTGACCATGAGCAGAAACGCTTCCAGATTTTTAGGTAAATTGAAAAGGTCACCTTCTTCTTGGAAGCCTTCAGGGTTGAGATTACTGCGTCTGATAGACCCTGACGCTTTAGGATCTGGGTCTCAGGATCCATGCTGCTAGGTTGAGGAATTCCGGGTCCGGGTGTAGGATCGGACCTTGGTGCAGTATGTCTCGTCTCTTTGGCAGGATCCAAGGATCTTCGCTGGCAAGGTTCCACAGGATTGGGAACCAGCTCCTCTTTGGCCAGTAGGGTGTCACCAGTATGACTGAAGTACTGTCTTGTACGATTTTCTGTACCACCCTCGGTATTAAGGGAAGAGGAGGGAAAGCATAAAGGAGACCTCGGTTCCATCTGAAAGAGAAGGCGTCCAGAAACCTCGGGCTGTCTCTGGGGTGTAGGGAACAAAAAACTGGCAACTTTGAGTTTACTCGAGTGGCAAAAAGATCTATTGTAGGACTCCCCCACTTGCCCACTATCATCCGGAAGAAGTCCTCGTTTAAGGACCATTCCGAGTGATCTATTCTCGCCCGGCTTAGGTAGTCTGCCTCCACGTTTAGAGACCCCTTCAGGTGGACTGCAGATACTGACTGGACGTTCGCTTCGGCCCAGGCGAATATTTTTGTCGACAACTTCAGTAGGCTGCCCAAACCTGTGCCCCCCTGATGGTTTAAATATCTTATCACTGTCGTATTGTCTGACAGGACTCTTACGTGGTGGCCCTGAAGATGAATCTTTGCCTGCTTTAGAGTTTTCCAGACTGCCATCAATTCTCGGAGATTTGATGACTGAAGGCTGAAAGATTTGGACCAGACTCCCTGGTAATAAGCTTCTCCGACCTTTGCTCCCCAACCGTACTGGCTTGCGTCTGTGGTGATCTGGGCATAGGGATTCCTTGACCACTGCACCCCCTTGGAGATTTTTAGCTTGTCCTTCCACCAAAGAAGGGAGGTCTTTACTCTTTGAGGGATGATCACCTTTTGGTCTAGGGAAGATTCTCTTCTGTCCCAAACCCTGAGGATCCACATCTGTAGGGTTCTAAAGTGGATCTGACACCACTGAACGGACGGAATGCAGGATGTGAGGATCCCCAGTAGACTCATTGAGTCTCTGATGGAATAGAGATTCCTTGAGCTGAAGATGGAGATCTTCCTCTGGATGTCCTGTATCTTGCTCTGAGGTAAGCAGGTTATCTGTTTCTGTGAATCCAGAATAACCCCCAGGAACTGGATCTTTGTTGTCGGATCTAACTGAGATTTTTTATCTTGATCAGCCAACCCAGACCCTCTAGGGTTTGACGGAAGAAACTTAGATCTTTCAGCAGGAGATGAGCGGAGCTGTTTGAAATCAGGAAGTCGTCTAAGTACGGAAACACCGCCAGACCTTTCTTTCTTAGATAAGCCACTACCTCGATCATTAGCTTTGTAAAAACTCGAGGGGCTGAAGATATGCAGAAGGGGAGAGAGGTAAATTGGTAGTGAAGAATCTTGCCCTGATGGTCTCTGACCGCGAACCTTAAGAACCGCTGAGAGCTGGGATGTATTGGTACATGATAGTAGGCGTCGGTCAGATCGACCGAGCACATTACTGAGTTGCTCTGGAGCAAAGGGACTATAGATCTTAGGGTCTCCATCCTGAACTTCTGGTAGGTGATGTATCTGTTCAGGCGCTTTAAGTTTATTATGGTGCGGTAGGAACCCTCCTTCTTCTTCACTAGGAATAGGTTTGAGTAGAAACCCCCTCCCCTTTCGGATTGAGGTACTTCCGTCACTACCCCTTTTGCGAGTAATTCCCGGATGCCCACGTACATGGGATGATTGGAGTCTGGGATTGCCACCTTGGTGACTAGAAACCTCTTTGGGGGAGGATCCGAGAACTGTATTCTGTAACCCGACCTTACAATCCTCAGAGCCCAGGAATTTGAGGATATTTCCTCCCAGCGGGGAAAAAACATCCTCAATCTCCCCCCCACCCCGATGTCATTGGTTTCCATTTCCTTTTTGGGGGACAGAAGCAGGAGCCCTACCTCTCCCCCCCTTGGGGTAACTGAAACGGCCCGACTTGCCTTTACCGGTGTATTGACTACCCTGGTTGGAAGGGGCACGAAAGGGATACTTCCTTTTATAGACCTTTTCCTCCGGAAAACCCTTCTTTTTGTCGGAGGCCCTTTCTAGGATTTTCTCTAGTTCAGGTCCGAAGATATGCTCTCCAGAAAAAGGGATACCACATAGTCTGGACTTTGATACTTTGTCCCCCGACCAGCACTTCCCCCAAAAGGCACGGCGAGCTGCATTGGACAGACTCGCATCCTTTGCTGAAAACTGTACCGACTCCGCGGAGGCGTCTGCCAAAAAAGCTGTAGCGGATTTTAACAGGGGAATGGCGCTCACAAATTCATCTGTTGAGGGATCACTGGTGGCCCTATTCTCTAACTCAGAGAGCCAGATGAACATAGATCTAGCGACTGATGTGGCTGCTATGTTCGATTTAAGCGTGAGCATAGCTGCTTCCCAGGATCTTCTCAGCAGGCCGTCGGCCTTTCTATCCAGAGGGTCTCTGAGCTGAGAAGCATCCTCGAATGGTAGGCTGGTTTTCTTATTGACCCTAGCTACCTGGGCGTCAATCTTAGGAATGGTATTAAATGTTCTAGCTTCTTCCTGATCAAAGAGAAGCCGGTTTTGGAAAGATCTGGCGACACCTAGCCGCTTCTCCGGATCTGCCCATTCATCCAAAATCATCCCGTTGATGTTTTCGTTAATGGGGAAGACTCTGGATTTCTTTACCCTGAGGCCCCCAAACATTTCATCCTGTACTGATGGCGTAGAAGCCACTTCCTCTACTCCCATGGTAGCTCTGACGGCTTTTAAGAGCTCGGGCATATCCTCAGAGGAAAAATAAAATTTTCTTCTGTTTTCAGAAAAATCCCGCTCAGAGAGCTTGTCTTCATCCTCCATATGTTTAGAGGAGGAAGCTGAACCCCCATAAACCTCAGAGTCGGATGAGACGTCATCGTCTGGTTTGTGGCGTTTAGCGGGGGGCTCTGGGACCACAGGACAGGGCCGCTCCACAGGTTTCTCTCTTTGAAGAGAGGAAAAGGTCGCAAAAGAAGACTTAATCTCTTCCTGCATCATGGACCTAATCTCGTCCATGAGGGACGGTTGTTCCTCCCGGACAACTTTAGCAATGCAGTCCCTGCATAGTTTCTTAGGATAGTCATCAGGAAGTCGTTTGAGGCAAGAAACACACTTTAATGACTTCTTGGGTTTTCTCAGAGGATCTTTTGCAGTCTGGAAAAGCCAAGAGAACCCTCATTAATAATAAGCCCTGGTGAGAGAGGAAGAAAAACTCTCCCCTATGGGGAACTTACAGACGGTAGAGTAGAGGCCTCTGTATGGTCCGATGCAGACATCCTGAACACAGCCCAGAATAGGGAATGTACTCACCGCAGGACGCTGTGGTAGGAGAATCTATTTGAATTCTCCCGCCTCCTGAGACCGGCCCCCTCCGTCCGCGTCACTTCCGGAAACGTCCGGCTACCCGGAAGTGACGAATTTATATAGCGCCGCCCGGCGCTGGGCGCAAAGCCGGCATGGCTTCAATGAACCAGCGGGCGTTCCGTGCACCGGGAGCAGGCCCCAGATGAAACCGGAGGCGAGTCTCTCCCTCCCCCCCCCCCTGTCCGGCGTTGGTACGGGACCACGGGCTGACAGGAGGGGGCCCCGCTGAAGCAGGTACGCGACTCCCACTTCTGGATCCTTATCTCCACGGCAGCTGCCTGCGGAGACCTTTCTCCGCCCCTGTCCTCTGTAGGGACAGGAAACACTGGTGTTTGGTGGTGGGAGGGGAGCATTTAAACCTTTCTCTGCTTCCTGCCCCTACAGAGGTCCGGGGTCAATCTCCTTGTATGGCCGTCGTGGTGATGATATGGAAAATAAGTGTTTTACATAATAAAAAAATAAAAGTCCTCACACAGAGAAAAATGTATGGTTGTCATAAAAAAGCTGTACTGGTACCCCAGAGACTGTTCAATGCCCATAAACCAATCCATCAAAATCTGTGCTGCAAAAGCCATATAGTGCTCCTTCCATTCGGTGTGCCCCTACAGGAGTGCACGGCCTCATATGGGGTGTTGCCATATTCAGGAGAAAATGGGTAACAAATTATGGTGTGCTTTTTCTCCTGTTATCCCTTGTCAAAATGAAAAATTTGGAGCTAAAGAAACATTTTACTGGAAGAAATTAAATTTTTCATTTTTACAGCCAAGTGTTTCTAAATTCCAAAAAACACCTATAGGGTCAAAGTGCTCAGTACACCCCTTACTAAATTCCTTCAGGGGTATAGTTTCCAAAATGGGGACACTTTTTGTGGGTTTCCACTGTAGGGGTACCTCAGGGTCTTTTCAAATACAACATGGTGCCCAAAAGAACATTTCAACAAAATCTGCCCTCCAAAAACCATATGGCACTTTTTCCCTTCTGACCACTTCCATGTGCCCATAGAGCATTTTTCAACCACATACTGTATAGGGTGTTTCTGTAAACTGCAGAATTAGGGTAATAAATATTGAGATTTATTTTGCTGTTAACCCATGCTGTCATGCAGGGAAATTGTAAAATATCTGCAAAAAAAATATCCTTTAACTGTTGTGGAACACCTCAAGAAGTAACAAAGTTTGTAACATGAGTTTTGAATAATTTGAGGGGTGTAGTTTTCTAAAATGTGGTAATTTATAAGTGATTTCTATTACTTATGCCCCTCAAACTCATCACTTTATAACTGAACTGGTGCTTAAAAAAACGATATTGAAAATTTTCTTAAAAATTGCTTCTAAAATTCCAAACCTTCCAACGTCCCAAAAAAATAAAATGACATTTATAAAATTATGCCAACAAAAAGTAGACATATGGGGAATGTTGATGGATAACTAATTTAATGAGGTGTTACTATCTTAACAGTAGAGAAATTCAAATTTAGAAAATGGTGAATTTTTTTACATTTTCTGTAAATTTTGAATTTTTTTTATAAATAAAAAAATATTGACCCAAATTTCATGCTAACATGAAATACAATATGTCACCAGAAAACAATCTCAGAATCGGTTAGATAAGTAAAATCTGACAAAGGTCAGATTTGAAAAAATAGTGCAGGAATGTGAAAACTGGCCTGGGATAGAAGGGGTTAAGGTTGTTGTTTTTTTTTAGCAGAAAGAATTATATTTTTTGTCTCCATTTTTTTGGCAGAGTTAAAAAACAGTGATTATGTAATTGTGATTTTTGCTGTCTCCCACGTGTATTAACTTTATTCTATGATTTTGTATATAGTTAAAGGGGTTGTCCGAGATTTTACTAGTGATCACCTATCCCCAGGATTGGTCATCAATATCAGTTCGGCTGGGGTTAAACTCTTGCATCCCCCCCAGTTGTTTGAAGACTTCATTCCAGAGTCATCACATTCTTTGGTCATGTGGAGTAGGTGCAGCTCAGTCCCATTCAAATGAATTGGGCTGAGCTGCAATACCAAGCACAGTCACTATACAATGTACGGCACTGGGGTTTGGTAAGCTGTGAGGACATGGCGCTGACTAGAGCACCGCTTCCTCCTCACAGCTGATCGGCAGGGGTGTCAGGTGTTGGACCTCTGCTGAACTGATATTGATGTCTTCAATGTCCTCAATATCAGTCAGAATACCTGAAGCCTCTTTGATTAAAACTTTTTTTATGTTCCTATAGGGGACTTAAAGCTGCAATCTTACCTCATCACTTGCTATCGGCGTATCATTGGCAATCTATCAGACCAAGACTCTGCCCCCCAAGTGCCATGGTCATCCATTAGCATTATTTGCATCAAGGGGCAGAGATGGGCTGGGAGAATAGTGTAAGTCATGGTATACTGTATATATACAGTAATAATACCATAATAGTGCATAGATGAGGAAAGATAAGCAATATGTATGCACACATAGGGACCAGGATGTAATGTTCAGATGACCGAATGATGACTGAATAATACCACCATGCTGCCATAGAGTAACCACAATATAGTGACAAAATACTACTACCATACAGTAACTAAAAATACTATAATGGTCCTACTTCCTGTTGGGGGTGTAGTTCCTGTCCAGAGACAGAAGGGAGGGGAAGCACATTGCAGAGATCCTGCTCCTTACAGATTCTCCAGATAGAGCTACTCAAACCTGCCTCAAGTGAAGTCTTGAGACGCTAGACAGCAGAGTGAACTCCTACAACCAGCATTAAAAACACTGCTGCAAGGTAAGGGGTTACGGCTAAGACACCCCCCACCCAGAATGTTACTAGGCCATTGCCATTAAGTGCTAAATTGCTGCCATCCAACCTACCTCCATATCCTTACTGTTGCCAGAGAAGATTTGCGCTTAACGTCAACTGCTACTAAATGTACATTGCACTTAGTAAAACGATTTTGTTACGTTCAACTGTGGCCTAATTTTTCAATACCATATTTATATAGACAGTGTGTTAGTCCTAGTCATTTGATATTTTGCTGTGTGAGACAGCTTGAATTATATCGATTGTAAGGTGATACAGACATATGATTTATGGCAAGTGTACTGGATATGTTGTAATCACAAAAGTCAATACTGTATTACCTATATCAACAGAAGCACAACAAAGAATCAGCATTAAAATTTTGATTTTTCCCTAAAGCTACATTTATACATGAATAATTGCATCGATAAAGACAAAGCATTTTTGCCCCAATGACCACATTCAGAACTACAGGTGCCCAATAGTAAAGATGCAAGCAGGGCAGGACTGCCATTTAGGCAGTACATGAGGATGCATAGCAAGCAGGGCAGGACTGCCATTTAGGCAGTACATGAGGATGCATAGCAAGCAGGGCAGGACTGCCATTTAGGCAGTACACGAGGATGCATAGCAAGCAGGAAAGGACTGCCATTTAGGCAGTACATGAGGATGTATAGCAAGCAGGGCAGGACTGCTATTTAGGCAGTACATGAGGATGCATAGCAAGCAGGAAAGGACTGCTATTTAGGCAGTCCATGAGGATGTATAGCAAGCAGGGCAGGACTGCTATTTAGGCAGTACATGACGATGTACAGCCACTGGCCCTGCACTTATATGTAGCACTCATTAACCCCTTCCTGACACTTTCCAGCGTTTTACTCCCTGCCTTCTAAGAGCCATAACTTTTTTATATTTCTGTTCACACAACTGTATTGAGTCTTGTTTTTCGCTGGACAAGTTGTATATTCTAATATGGCACCATTTAATATTATATCCAATTTAGTACATTCTAAATGGGGTAGAATTTGAAAAAAAAAGTGTAATACCACCATTGCTTTATAGGTTTTCTGCTTTATGGGTTTGGTTTTTTTATGGCGTTCCCTATGTGGTGAAATTGTCAGTACAATTGCAGCAATACCATATTTTTATAGTGTATCTTGTGTTTTAATGCTCTTAAAAAATAAAAACTTTGAAAAAAAAGAATTATTTCTTTGCATCAAAATATTTTAACCTCCATAACCTTTTTATATTTATGTCTATGAAGCTGTGTGAGGGCTCATCTTTTGCAAGGCAATCTGTATTTTGTTTATTGATACCATTCTGGGATGTGTATGATTTTTTTATCACTTTTTATTTAAAGGGGTTGTCCCACTTCATAAAATAGGTTTTATCTAATCTATTTACCCCCACACAACATATCTTCCTATCCATGTTATTATCCAAAAGCTACCTTTCTTTCAAAAAATCATGTAAAGCGATTCCTTTGTTGTTTTCTGTATCCCATGGATACGGCCTCTTTCGTCCGGCCGCATCGCTGTGCCGCGCCTGCGCACAACGGCTGAACAAGTACTCGGGCCGCCTCTCCATTCCTACAAGTACGCGCACGCCCGCGCATGCGCAAATACAGCAGGCGGGTGCCAGAATCAAATAGCCGGCACCCGACCTCTATGACAGGGAGCGGGACCTTAGGGGTTAACTGCCGATGATCGCAGCCCCCTATCATAGAGGTCGGGTGCCGGCTATTTCACTCCGGCACCCACCTCCTGCATTTGTATTAACATTGGTGGCGCAGTGCGCCCCCCCCCCCCCCCCCCAGTATAATATACATTCAGTGCGGCCACCCCCCCCCCCCCCCAGTATAATATACATTCAGTGCGGCCACCCCCCCCCAGTATAATATACATTCAGTGCGGCCACCCCCCCCCAGTATAATATACATTCAGTGCGGACCCCCCCAGTATAATATACATTGGTGGCGCAGTGGGAAGTGCCAATGAGGGTTAAAAAAATAAATAAAAAATTAACTCACCTCCTCCAATTGTTCGCGCAGCTGCCGGTCTCCTGTTCTATCTTTAGGACCTGTGAAAGGACCTTTGGTGACGTCACTGAGCTAATCACATGGTCCATTACCATGGTGATGGATCATATGATGTACCATGTGATGACCACAGTGATGTCACCAAAGGTCCTTTCACAGGTCCTAAAGATAGAACAGGAGACCGGCAGCTGCGCGAACAATTGGAGGAGGTGAGTTAATTTTTTATTTATTTTTTTAACCCTCATTGGCACTTCCCACTGCGCCACCAATGTATATTATACTGGGGGGGTCCGCACTGAATGTATATTATACTGGGGGGGGGGTGGCCGCACTGAATGTATATTATACTGGGGGGGGGTGGCCGCACTGAATGTATATTATACTGGGGGGGGGGGTGGCCGCACTGAATGTATATTATACTGGGGGGGGGCGGCCGCACTGAATGTATATTATACTGGGGGGGGGGGGGGCGCACTAAATGTATATTATACTGGGGGGGGGGGCCGCACTCAATGTTTATTATACTGGGGGGGGGGGGGGGGGACCTCACATACGGCTCCATGTGGATGACCTCATACACATGAACGAGCACGCAGGGTGAGTCATGAGGAGGCGTGGCCTTCACTCAACTGCCTGAGAACCAGGAAGTTATCAGGACATCTACTGCTGATAAGATTAAAAAAGCAAAGTGGGACAACCCCTTTAAGGAGATTCAACCAAAAAGCAGCAACTTGGCCATTATGACTTCTTTTTTGGAACACCGTTCACCATACTAGATAAATATTTTTATATTTCAACCATTTTTGGAAGCAGTGATACCAATGATATTTATGTTTTTATTGTTTATTTATTTTCATCTGTAAAAAAATTGTAAAACAGCAGGCACCCGGCAGCCATGGTGCCCAATAAGCTCCTGATTGAGCTGTTCCGGCTCTGTTCCAGTCCCTGCTACTCTTCACATCCCAGGAAAAGCCAGCTCAACTAATCAGAAGCTGAGGCAGGTCACTGCAAGTTTAAAGGGGTTGTCGCTTCAATGGGAGCAGTACTGCAGTTACAAGCGCCATCCCCTGCACAACGGATGAAGCTGTGTAGTTCCTGTGCCGGACCTACTGCAGTACAGATGACTGGTGGGGTTGTGGTGTGTCCTATCAGATAGTGATGGCTTATCCTAAGGACAAGTCATATTTCAGCAAGCCCCATAGGAGTCGGTTCAGAGAATGGGAGTGGTAGTGGCCCTGATGAAGTGCTGTGTCTTTGTGTACTCCCTTAGGCCATTGCACCCTGGGGATCGGTGCATTGGAATTGTAGTTTTGAAGAATGAGGCCAGAATTAAACGTCTAACAAAGTCTTTTGCAAAGCAGAACTTCAAATGCATTCAATAGCAGCAGATTTTAAGTGCAATCTGCTGGCACCAGTATGGATTATGGCGGCAGGTTGGATTGCTGCAATTTAGCACTTACTGTAGTTGATACTGGCTTAGTAATGTTCTGAGTGATAGTGTCTTCTCTGTAGTCCCTCACCTCGCAGCAGTGTCAAATGCTGGATGTAGCTGTTCACTCTGCTGACTGTCCTCTCAAGGATTCACTTGAGGCTTAGAAAAAGGTTGACTTCTCTACATAATCTGTAGCAGGAGCCCTGATGTGTGCTTCCTCTCCAGTCTGTAGCTTAACATCAACTGCCTCTTCTGGCAGGAAGCAGGGCCAGCCCACTCCTACCCAGATGGAGGGAACAGAGTGGTTAGTCCTGTTCCTGTCCCTACTGGTAATAACGGCCATACATACAAAACACATAACAATGTAAAATACAATAAAGTTCATAATTATTTTCAATTTGTAGTACTCCCAGGACTGGGGTCCTGCATTAAATAAGATAGATGGGTAGATAGACAGAAAGATTGTCCCTTATCGGTGGCAGATGATGTTTAAACACACATGGTGTTATGGGGAAAAAAACTGTGGCTTGTTGGGGGACCAAGCATCCAAAAATTATGCTTTAATGGGATAAGAATGTCTGCCCATATAACACGCACACGCCAGGAGTCCCACCACACCACTCAGCCTAGAGCCCCCAAAAACTAGCTTAGGCAAGGCTCTGAAGTACACTATATTTGCATACTCTTGAACAGATAGCCAAGAGTCCCAGTACACCACCCAGGCCAGAGCCCAGAAAACTTAAATTTAGCTGAAAGCATCGAAGTGCGCCACGTTTACCACAACTAAGTGGTATGACAGCAACTGAACCACCAGCCACTTGGGCAGGGGGGAGTTCAGCTTGCACATAAGCTAATTGCTGGTCGAAAACACTTTTCTCATGGCCACATATTCCATTATGGATGCCTCATGTGGGAGCGGAGAGTCTGAGCAGGAGAAGAAGCAGCCGATGAAGACAAGGACACTAAACTTCTTGAAGATGCGGACTGGCTGCCACAAAGAAGACAAGGAGAAGGACAGACCTGTTCTGATTGGGAATGGTAGCTAGTTCTATTTTCCCACAGGATCCGGTGATGCCGTCTCATGTGCTGCAATAGAGCAAAGGCTTTTTCTAATCCTGCAGATCTTGTACACATCTGTGGTTTTGTGTGCCTGCCTTTTGGAGAAAAAACATAATATAGGAGTTGATCACACAGACCTAGAGGCAGCCGAGCTTGGCTGAGGACTGGGATGTTTGGAGCCTACAACCACAGTATCAGCGGCATCACTAGTTCCTGAGCTGACCACAATAGATGCAGATCTGGCCCTGACAGTTCTTTTGGAGGTTTTGGCCATATATCGCCTCTGCTCTTTATTGCCACCACCCTTCTCCTCTGATGTCTCCTCCTCCTTCTTAGCACCCCAATCCAGCTGCCAGATCCTGTCCAACACACAATTAGGGTCATAGTCCTAACCCTCCTGATACTTTTATCAAACTGTGTTATTTAATGATGGACCCCCTCCCAATTCCTTGCTCTGTATTTGCCCAGAGTACCACTGTCACTATGACTGCCCCTACCGCCACCACCGTGGCTACAAGTGCCATGAGCACTACAAGCAACAAAGTTATGCATGGGGTCCAACACCTCCCCTGGAATGTCATCCTCATTGCAGTCTAAACCTTACTGCTCTCAAACAAGTCATCAACAGGGAGACTCTCTTAACTAGCTGCCAAAATGCATGGTGGTGTTTTGTTGCCTCTTCTTAGGGAAAAAGAAGGCTCCCCACAAGAAGGGGACAGTGAAGACCGAGAGGATGTCACTGAAAGGCTTCTCTGGAGCTGCAAGCAGGAGGATCAGGAGGAATGCTGTGACCCCTGGGTCCAAGGCACGATGTCAGACTCAGAAGTGGCCTCCACATCATCCTGATGTGACTGAGATATCCAATCCACAATCTCGCACTCTTTCTCCACAATGATAATCTTGTGCCTTTCTGAGGTCAGGGAGAAGTGTGGCCTACTACTACTACTTCTGCCAGGATAGCTGGGACTGCTACTACCCAGATTCTGGGTCTTTCATTTTGAAACCTTCTGTATTCTAAACATTTTATTATGAGGCCTAATGTAAACTCACGATTTTCCTAAATGAAAAGTCATGGGTTTGGTACACAGTCATGCAAATAAGGAATAGTTATAGCAAAGTGTGTTTTCTGTAACTTAAAGATAGAAGAAGTTTGTTGTAGAAAGTTAAATGTCCTTCCCCTTCTACAAAAACAGTGAATACTGCTATTGACAATTTACTTTGGGAAAAATACAGTATTGGCATTGGTAAGAATTCTGCCTGTGTTATTTGCATTTAAAAACGCAGTTAAAAAAAGACCTTTGATATGTTTCAAACTTTCAATGCTTGGTTGTAGGCTTGTCTGAAAAGGTGGGTTTTTAGGTTTCTTTTGAAGGATTCCACTGTAGGTGAGAGTCTGATATGTTGGGGTAGCGAGTTCCAGAGTGTGGGGGATGCACGGGAGAAGTCTTGGAGGCGATTGAGGGAAGAGGTGATAAGAGGAGAGAATGAGGTCTTGTGAGGATCGGAGATTGCGTGTCGGGATATATCGGGAAGGTAGCTCAGAGATGAAGAGATCGGACAGGTTGTGGACAGCCTTGTATGTATTTGTTAGTATTTTGAACTGAATTCGCTGGGCAA
Organism: Bufo gargarizans; assembly: GCF_014858855.1. Lineage (NCBI taxonomy): Eukaryota > Metazoa > Chordata > Amphibia > Anura > Bufonidae > Bufo > Bufo gargarizans. Next base: position 101,727,240 of record NC_058083.1, read on the forward strand.
TGGGGAGCCAGTGAAGGGATTGGCAGAGGGGAAAGGCAGAGGAGTAACAGGGTGAGAGGTGGATTAGTCGGGCAGCAGAGTTGAGGATAGATTGGAGGAGTGCTAGATGGAAGGCCACAGAGGAGGATGTTGCAGTAGTCTAGGTGGGAGATGATGAGGGCATGTACAAGCATTTTCGCAGACTCAAAGTTGAGGAAAGCGTGAATGCGGGAGATGTTTTGAGTTGGAGGTGGCAGGTGGTGGAAAGGGTACAGATGTGTGGTCGGAAGGAGAGGGCAGAATCCAAGGTCACTCCAAGGCAGCGGAATTGGTTGACCAGGGAGAGTGTACAGCCATTGATTGTGATAGATAGGTCTGTTGGGGGGGGTTGAGCAAGATGGGGGAAAGATGATGAATTCTGTTTTATCCATGTTAAATTTTAGAAAGCGAGAGGAGAAGAAGGAGGATATGGAAGATAAGCATTGTGGGATTCTGGATAGTAAGGCTGTAGATAGAGAAGAGCAGGGGTCCTAGGATAGAGCCTTGAGGGACACCAACAGAGAGGTAATAAGACGAGGAGGTGGTGTGAGAGTGGGAGACGCTAAATGTCCGCTCTGTGAGGTATTATGTCAGAGAGGGAGCCAGATCAGTGATGCCAAGAGATGAGAGAGTTTGTAACAGAAGGGTGCGGTCGACAGTGTCAAAGGCAGAGGACTGGTTAAGGAGAAGGAGGACAGAGTAATGTTTTTTGGTTTTGGCTGTTAGTAGGTCATTAGTGACTTTGGTGAGGGCAGTCTCAGTCAAGAGCTGGGGTCGAAAGCCAGATTATATCCGGTCAAAGAGGGAGCAGGAGGAGAGATGAGAGGACAGTTCAGAATGGAAATGTTGCTCAAATAGCTTTGAGGCATATGGAAGAAGTGATATGGGGCGATAACTGGACAAAGAAGATGGATCAAGTGAAGGCTTTTTGAGGATGGGTGTAATAGTAGAATGTTTAGAACCAGAGGGGAAGACACCAGAAGTTATTGATAGGTTGAAGAGATGAGTTAGGGCTCATTCACACGGCTGTAGGTGGGCCGTTCCGTGCATTGGGGACCCCAATTTGCGGTCTCCAATGCACAGGCAACCTACGTACAGCCGGCGGAATGAATCCAGACCCATTCAACTTGAATGGGTCTGCATTTGTCCGTTCCGCAAAAAGATAGAGCAAGTTCTATCATTTTGTGGAATGGAAGTATGGAACAGAACCCCACGGAAGCACTCCGTAGTGCTTCCTTAGTGTTCCGTTCTGTAATTGAAGCGAATGGGTCCGCATCCACGATGCGGAATGCACACGAAACGGTGCCCGTGTATTGCGGATCCGCAAATGTGGGCCGCAGTATGGCAATTGAGGGGCATCATTCGTGTGAACAAGTCCTTAGGGCTGGGATAAGCATTGTGAGGATGTGAGGGATAAGGTGGGATGGAATTAGGTCAAGTGCGCAGGTGGTGAGATGTCATCTGGAGAGTAGGAGAGTTTTTCTTCTGTAATGGTGGAGAAGTGGGTTTTGGGAGAAGAGGACTGAGCAGTTGTGTAGAGGGTCTGTGGGGACTGTGCACTGAAGCTTTCTCTGATGTTGACTATCTTTTGTTGGAAGTATGTCCTCAGCTGAGATGATAGGAGAGGATGGTGGCACTGGGGGACGGAGAAGGAAGTTAAAAGTGTTAAAAAGTTGTTTAGGGCTGTGGGACAGGGAAGATATGAGAAGTAGGCATGTTTTGCATCAGCGAGTGAGAATTTGAAAATGAGGTGGGATTGCTTGTATGCGGTGAAGTGATCCTTAAAATGGGATTTCTTCCATCGCCGCTCAGCACCCCTGGAAGTTTGTCTGAGTTTTTTGGTCAGGTTGGTGTGCCAGGGTTGTCTGTTGATTTTTTGGGTTTTGTTGGGTGTGAGGGGGGCAACAATGTCCAGAGCTGTACTTATTGTGGTGTTATACAGGGTGGTGGCATTAGTTGGATCTTGGAGGGAACAGATGGTAGAGAGTGGCAGAAGAGAGTCAGAAAGCAAGCAAAAGTCGAGATGTTCAAGATTCCTGTGGGGGGGGGGGGGGGGTGTTAGTGTGTGGATTGAAGGAGCAGCAGAAGAGACCAATGAAGAGAAGGGGAGTAGGTTGTGGTCAGATAGGGGGAGAGGCGAATTAGAAAGGTTAGATAGGGAGCAGAGGGGGGTAAAGATAAGATCCAGAGTGTGACCATCTCTGTGGGTGGGAGCGGAAGACCATTGGGAGAGGCAGGAGGAAGAAGAGAGTGATAGGAGTTTAAAGGTGGCTGAGTGGCAGGTGTCAATAGGGATGTTGAAGTCACCCATGATGATAGTGGGGATGTCGGCAGAAAGAAAATGTAGGAGCCAGGTGTTAAAGTGGTCAAGAAAGATGGTGACTGGGCCTGGGGAGTGGTAAATGAAAGATACTTGGAGGTTGGAGGGGAGTAGATGAGAGTAAAATGAGAGTAATTTTTATTTATTTTTTTCGCTGGTATAAAACTGGTGTTATTGCCATAAAAGGCTTTTGTTATAATGAAACTCATTTAATAACACTGGATAGATATGCACTGAAAAAGAAATGCACTGAAAAGAAAAATGTGCTTAGCAGCAGAATGCTCTTGGAGTGCTGTGCTGTCAATAAAAATATGTAGAAACTTGAGATTTTGGGGAAAAAACAGCTGTCCCTCTGATTTCCCTGATCAAAGTCCCTAGTATTTCTACACACCTAATGTATTCTATTCTTTCCCTACACTGCCCCTGTTACATTAGAAAAGATGCTTGCTTGTGACTGTCTAAGATTGTTTTCTGTCAGACACTGCATAGACCCATCCACCCTCATTAACAGCTCAACACAGAATGACGTTCTAATCATTCTACACAGCCATCTCCCTGCCCGCTGACCCAATGACTGGCTGATCCAGGCTGTCTGTTAGCCAGTCAGGGCATGCCTCCCCCCACTTCCTCCCAGGGTCATGTAAGCATCCTTCTCCCTCCCTCGTGGTTTTGCCTGTCAACATGTGCAGAAAAATGGCACTGTGCACCGTTTTATTAGATTCATCCGAAGGAAACCTGAAAAGCTTTGGATTCGTTTGGTGGACAAATTTTTGTGAAATTCATAATGAACCCAGTTCATTCCGAACTGTTTTGCTTATCCTTAATACTGTATATCTATTAGCAGAACAACATCTTTATCATGTATGACCTTAGATGGTTTTTGTGACAACTCTCAGTTGGCTTACTTTAGACCGTTATTTTGCAACATAAAACTAACACACAGCTACGATAAAGCTGACACAAATTACGACTATTAGACCACGCCCACACAAAAAACAGGCCGGACAGTTATTCTTTTTGGCATAGATACATAACAAATGTTCAAGTTCCTCTGTATTTTTTCTTGTTGCTATCGAATGAAAATATTCTTATCCAGCCTAGATAAGGCTACATCATCACAAGCTTCCCAAATCTCACTGATAGTTTGATGCATGTGGAAAATTTTGGGCGTAGAAAATTCACAAATTTTTTAATATGCGCTAATGGCCGATTCGAGGGAGAGTTTGCCACTTTCAACACCAATGCTAGCTGAGCATATGTCCTGAATTGGTCTGCAGACGATTGTTATTAACAGCAGCCTGTATTCTGACAGTACAGAAGATTCCTGGGAGCTTCGATAATATACATTTTTTAACTTTGAGGAACTGAAGTGTCTTTATGAGGGTCTAATAATGAAGAAGAGCTGTGCTGCCATACAAGACTGGCAGTCAAGGAGTGCTGTTCTGCAGATTCCTCCCTAATCTCTCTAGAGATTCTTAGGATTTGAATGTTCCGCCTCAGTTCCATCTCTGAAATGTCATCTTGATTGCAGAGGAGCGCAGGGTCTGAGGATTAGCAAAACATCCCCTGGCGCAGCTTAGTGCTGATCCCTGCAATATGCTGTTTGCCATACCTAAAACCAGGACTGAATGCGGCTAGGAAGTTTACTAACAAAACGCCATAAACACAGCACAACTTTCGCTCTGACCAACGGAAGATGACATTAGAGAGAAGAGCGTTTTGTGCCGCCCGACGCACACAACTTGCCTTTATCGTTTCTTTTTAGTAAACTGTTCCAATTTATTATAAGGAGCCAACTCTATAACAGCTGTGATCAGCTATGTATGGGCTTTACCACAAGAGTACGGCCACACGTGGCTTACGTTGAAGATTTTCTGCAGTGAAATTGTGTGGGATTTCCTCAGAATTTACAGAAGTTGCAAAGTGGATGAGATTTTTAACAAATGCAAAGGCAGCACTTTTCACCCTAAAGCCACATTCACATGGCAGAGTTTTCTGTGTGGAGTTTGGCGCATGAATATTTACACAGAAGTTGGATTGAAAATCTGTATTGTGGGAAAAAAGAAACATGTTCACGTTTTCATGGATTCTACATGGGAAATTCCAACAGAAAAAAAACCCACATCAAAATCTGCAAAAAAAAAAAAATAAATCACCAAAAACGGCTTCAAACACAAAACTGCATTATAAAAAAAGAAAATTGTGCCATGGATCAGTGGCAAAAAACACATCAAATGTGGCGTGAATTGCAAGTGGTTTTTGACACAGAAATGACTGTGGATTTCACCTGCTGGGTGAAATTCCCAGGGGAAATCTGTAGTGTAAATTGACAGGATACAGATTTCAAATCCGCACTGCAGGTCAATTTATGCTGTGGATCTTTTTATGCAGCCTGTGGATGAGATTTCCTAAAATCTCTGGTACTGTGCAACACAGCAGATTTGGTGCATGAAAATCTAAGATGATGAATCCACAGTGGTTCTTCCGTATGTTACCCAACACAGAGTACTTACTGTAGGTTCAGATGCAGCAGATTTATTGCTGACATTTCTGAGGTTCTCCTATGAATCTGAATGGGGCTTGTAGAAATTCATACACATGCTGCAGTAATAACACATTTTACACTGAATTTTGCTCAAAAGTCTGCACCAAAAACACTAAAATTTCACAGCAAAATCTGTATTTGGATTTATCAATGTATTAGGCCCCTTTCACACGGGCGAGTTTTCCGTGCGGGTGCGATGCGTGCGGTGAACGCATTGCACCCGCACTGAATCCTGACCCATTCATTTCTATGGGGCTGTGCACACGAGCGGTGATTTTCACGCATCACTTGTGCGTTGCGTGAAAATCGCAGCATGCTCCTCTTTGTGCGTTTTTCAAGTAACGCAGGCCCCATAGAAATGAATGGGGTTGCGTGAAAATCGCATGCATCCGCAAGCAAGTGCGGATGCGGTGCGATTTTCACGCATGGGTTCTAGGTGACAGTCTATACACTGTATTATTTTCCCTTATAACATGGTTTTAAGGGAAAATAATAGCATTCTGAATACAGAATGCTTAGTATAATAGTGCTGGAAGGGTTAAAAAAAATAGAAAAGTTAACTCACCTTCTCCTCTTGATCGCGTAGTTTCCGGTCGGTCTCTTCTTTAGCTGTGGGCTGAATGACCTGTGGTGATGTCAGATCACATGCTCCATCACCATGGTGATGGACCATGTGATTGGAGCATGTGATCTGACGTCACCACAGGTCATTCAGCCCACAGCTAAAGAAGAGACCGACCGGAAACTACGCGATCAAGAGGAGAAGGTAAGTTAACTTTTCCATTTTTTTAACCCTTCCAGCACTATTATACTAAGCAGTCTGTATTCAGAATGCTATTAGGGAAAATAAAACAATCTTCAGAACATCAATCGATTTTTCTCACGCGAGTGCAAAACGCATGACAATGTTTTGCACTCGCGCGGAAAAATCACGCATTTTCCCGCAACGTACCCGCCTCTTATCCGGGCAAAAAACATGACGCCCATGTGAAGAGCCTTATGCTTTGGATTCCATTTAAAATGAGGTAGGAAAAAGCACCTGAAAAAAAATGATTTGTGACAAAAAAAACACACACACCACAAGACACTATGAAAAAAAAACATGTCCAGTGGAGCGTTTCAAAATGTAAATAGAAATAGTTAAAAGGGTATTCAGGTTACGACATATTGGTGGGGGTCCTACCGCTGGGACCCCCACTAATTAGAAGTATGGGGGCCCTGTACCCTGTGGAGCCCACCTGAAATGGACGGAGTGGCTGGTCAGAAAAGCGCACCACCGATCCACTCATTTCTATGGGAGCGCCAGAGATAGCTAAGTGTTGTACTCAGCTATCTCTAGCACTCTGGGGACCAATTCTCTCCTACCGCTGGGACCCTCACCGATTTAATAGCTACCCCCTATTCTGTGGATAGCGGAGTACTTATTATAACCGGAATACCCCTTTAACATCAATAGTTACTGTATTTGCAAAAATAAAAAAACACAAATGAAAAAAAAATGGTGTAAAAATGTCATTAAAAAACTGTGAAACCAGCCATAGGCCTCTTTCACACAGTCTGTATTTTTAATCAGTATTTGTAACCTAAAACCAGGAGTAGGTAGAGACAGGGGCGTAGCTAAAGGCTCATGGGCCCTATTGCAAGAGTTCCGCTTGGGCCCCCCTTCCCTCAGTGCTTTGTGGCTAGGGGCAGGAAAGCACATAGCCTTCGTCCTGCCTGAGGCAAAAATTGAAACGGCAACCCCCCCACATGCCAAATTCTTGACCTAACCCCTTCATTCCAGCCAGAGGTGTAACTTGACCAGCATGCACTATCTATAATACTAGTGTCTTCTTATGTGGCACAAGGGTCTTTGGGCCCCCTCAGGCTCCTGGACCCATTAGCGTCTGCTACCTCTGCTCCCTCTATAGCTACGCCCCTTGGTCCAGAACACAGAAGAGGCTCAGATCTTTCCATTATACTTTCCTCTGTAGGTTCCACTCCTAGTTTTGGTACTAACCAAATACTGACCATGAGGAAGTGGCCTTACTTGACTTTTTCAGTGGCTTTCGAGGGGTCTTGTGATGTGATATCATGCTGCAGCAAATTATCAGATTCAAGTTAGAAATTGGTCCATCTGTACATACAAATCCTTTTGTGGTTTTGGCGTCTTTGGTCTTTGTGGTGTCTTTTTCAAAACACAGCGTGATCTGGGTATGGCATTTTTCCCACAGGCTTTTTATAGGGTTCGGCCTCACGTTCTGGTTTCATTATGCAGTTTTCGAAGCCAAGACGAAGAATGGAATCAAAAATGAGAAGTCGTATCTGTCCTTTATATTTTCTTTTCTTATATGATCCACTCCTGATTTTGCCATCCAAAATGGCATCAAGAAACTTGAACCTGTTGCCGAACCTTACATGATTTAAAAAGTGCCAGAGAAAAAAATGTACTGTATATGTTAAATATAGCAAATTAACGCCACACAAGTACTATGGCTTTTTATAGAAGCTTTTAACACACATGTGGTGAAAAAAGCATGTCGTTTTTGTCACGGTTTTGGTGCAGCTGGTTTTTACACTGTAAACAACTCAAATAAATTTGTTTCACCTGTAAAAACCACAACCACCTCAAGAACCGCAGGTATAGGTTATAGCTACCCAGTGACTTTGGTTGTGCAAAAGCTGTCATGCCCAAGTCTTAGCATTGCTCCCATAGAAATGAATGGGGTTGCACATTTGCCTTGACCGTAACCCCACTTATTTCTATGGGAGCACTGCTACACTGCAATACTTGAGGGCGATAACTGTCTCACGACCAAGATCGCCATGTAGCCATACCCATACACTTATGTTTTTGATGCAGTTTTAGCAACACCTAACTACAACATTTGAATACAACCTAAAAACCTGCATCAAGAACTGCATATTTCAATAGACTTTCAGTCAGTTTCTGGAAAGAACTACATATGTGATTCCAGCCTTGGGATCTTTTCACATTGGCTTTTTACTTAAGCATTGTAAAGTTTTTTTTTAGGTTGATTTCACACTAAGGCCTCTTGCACATGGCCGTATGGCTTTTTCAGTATTAAGCGGTCCGTTTTTAGCAGATCCGTTGTTCAGTTTTTTGTTTCCGTTCTGTAGTTCTGCAAAAAAAACTTCTGTATGGTTCCCGTATGCGAGCCGTTGTTTGCGGATTGCAAACAGAAACATAAAGTTTTTAATCATCAATGTAATGTACAGTAATGTGTTTTAACAGTATACACATGGGCAAAGTGGGCATGGATCCGCAAAAAACGGATGACATACGGATGTGTTTCGTATGCGTTCCGTATTTTTTGCAGACCCATTGACTTGAATGAAGCCACAGATCGTTATTTGCCAGCAATAATAGGACAAGTTCTATCTTTCAGCGGAACAGATATATGGAAATACGGAAACGGAATGCATACAGAATCCGCAAAAACGGAAGGGAAAAAAACGTTTGTGGGCAAGAGGCCTAAGGGGCACATTTATCAAACCACTGCTTCAGGTTTCTGGAATCAAAAAGTCACAAAAGAGCAAGCCCCAATTGGGGAAAAAATTGCAACTTTTCAAAAAAGTAGCCGGGGTGTGGGACGGGGCCTAGACGGTACGGCACATTTATTATTATTTGCACAAAAAAACTGTCTCAAATTATACCTGCAATCTACAATAGCTTCCTAGCTGGCAAAGATTTCAGTGCTGGCTCATGGATGACTCAAGACGAGCCACAATATTAAAAGGAGTGCGTCTCTTAATACAGAAATTGTGGTGCCAGCGGAAAGCAGATTAATAGAAATAGTCTTGTTTCTTGCCATTTCTAGTGGGGGGGGTTTACCATTTTTCACATTTTTATGCAGCCAGATGTTTTTCAAGACTTTACTACTGATGAACTATCCTCAGGATAGGTCATCAGTATCTGATCGGTGGGGTCTGACACCTGGGATCCCTGCCGATCAGCTGTTTGAGAAGGCAGCGGCACTTGCACTAGCGCCACAGCCTTCTCACACCCTTGCCTAGACCAGTGATGACACGTTCATCGGTCATGTGGCCTAGGCACAGTTCAGCCCCAGTGAAGTGAACGGGGCTGAGTGCAATACCAAGTACAGCCGCCATCTACAGCAGTGTACTTGGTAAGCACAGAGAAGGCCATGGCGCTCACACAGGTGCCTTCTCAAGCAGCTGATCAGCAGCGGTCCCAGGTGTCGGACCCCCACCGATCAGATACTGATGACCTATCCTGAGGATAGGTCATCAGTATTAAAGTCTTGGAAAACCCTGTTATAGTCTATAATTAATTATGAAAAGCTCTACAGACAAAGCATTTTGTAAGCATATTTTTTTGCATTACGTTTGTGCATTTACAAAATGTAGCATGCCGGTGTAGAGTGTGGTGTCACACCACTTTTTTGCGTTTTTGTGCTGTTTTGGTACCTTTTTTTTTAAACATTTTTTTTATTGCAAATACAATATCTCTAGATGCTGCAAGTAAGTCTATGAGAAACATTAAACTTAGGACATTAATCTAGGCATGTTTTAATTGTGGTTTTTCCCATACAGCTCTACAAAGGAGGTAACATTACTTTCCTCCTAAAAAAATAAAAAAAATGCTAGACATACAAAAAAAAACATTAAATACACAGCGAGTGTTAAAACTATATGGCCAAAAATGCTTCAAAAAGTCTCAAAGGCTACAAAAAACAGCAAAAAATTTCAGGATCAAAAGTGTGTGGGAGCTATACTGCAATACAGGATTCACATGGCCGATGCCCATATTATTGTGGACTGCTATTTGTGGTCCATAACACAGGCACGTTGACCATACGGTCAAATGAATGAGCCCTAAAACATTATAGTAAAAAAGTGCTAAAATAGAAAATGGTAGAAATTAAAAAGATGAAAAGCAAAGGGGTGAAGTAAGTACAATACCTCAGAATAGGGTAACTACAAAAGGGTAAATTGTATTGTTAATTGAATTTATTTGCATACCCAATAAGATTGTATGGATAAGTCAGGGTGAACACCTTGACTCAACCCCTTTAGATTGCCAGTAGATGGACCTGGGTCTGCCCCCAGCTTAGGGAGAGGGCTGTTCTGTGCTAGCTGGAAAGGAGAGAAGACCTACATGTGCTTACTCCTCATGCAGAGTCCCACTAGTGTACGTGGGCACTGCAAAAGCTTATTGTGTCACATGTTATATCATGCTGTTTTTTATCCTTATGTGAAATCCCTGTTACCAGGCTGTCAGGTGCACTACATACATTCCACCACAGTATATATAGCACAGTTAAGGTCTAGTTAGGGGTTGGAGTTAGAGTTTGGAGGAAGAAGGAGATAGAGTGAGGAGCTAGGGAGAAGGAGAGGTCCCCTCTCCTCTCAGCTCTCTCTTGGGCTCCACGGCCCAGAGCAGCCAATTTGTATCTCAGTGTCAAGCCAGGAAAATAGGCAGAGGCGAAGTCTGTATTCTACCATTCACTCTTCTGGAGTAGCAAGTGGATTTTTGTCAAGTTTATTGTGGAAAAGACAAAGGAAGGACAAAGCCATTATTCTAGGCTCTAGGCGCCTATGTATCTAGGTGAAAGATTTATTAGCTTCCAGCAGCCTCACCGTTATTCTAAGGACAGATAAGATTTCTGTTGCATCACTTGTGTGTAGAAGAAAAAGAATTGAACTGCCTCCACTGAGACGGAAGAAAGGCAAAGAGCTGAATATCAGTGAGTACACAACTACCTACCCTAGCCTGAGCCATAACTACAAGTACAGCCTGTTACTGGGATTCATCACATCCAACTTGCATGTGTATCAGAGACTGCTTTATTACTGGATGCAAATTGTTATTAAGTACCTGGTTATAGTAAAGTTTTCAGTTGAATTCAAACCTGCCTCATTCTTCTAACTCCATACTACTACCACTCTCAACATTTTTCACCATCAAGGTGCTGGCGTCACAACACTACCTAAGTCAGGGGCCCAGCCGCACCAGCACTCAGAAACCCAATCACCATCAAGGACACCTCAATCACCACCTGGCCGGTGTCCCCTGTAATAGAGTGTGCCCCGGAGAGTCCAGTGCTGTTCTCCACTTCACTGCACTGCTGGCCCAGGGAGGCGTCTGCTAAACTGTGAGCAACACTTCACGTGTTCTACCCCTGCGGACTGGCAAGTTGCACTCAGAACTAGACCTAAGCTCAGGGAATCGTCACCTCTGTGTCACGAACCAGCAGGTGTGAACCCACTGTGCCACATGTCCTACCTCCTCTAAGGGTGTAGTCTGAATGAACCCCTCGATTCTTCACATTACCCTGATGGTGGGGATAGACTTTCCTGAGGGGAACACCAGGTCGCTACCTCTTGAGGAGGATTGGCACATGAGGCAGCTGGTACAGGCGGACCAGGAGGTACCAGGGAAAGGTACCAGAAGCACCGACGTAGTCAGGCAGGCGGAGTCGTTACCAGGAGCAACAGTGCAGGACCAAGGGATGAGGCAGAGGCGCAGTCAGACATGCGAAAGGTCAGGGCAGGTGGCACAGGTACAGGTCAGGCAACCCGGATCGGCAACAGGAGAGTCAAGGCTAGCAGGCAAGGATCAGATGGGTAGGAGAATCCAATAACACAAATACGAGTCAGGAACACAAGTGGTTGTCAGGCGCCTTAGCAGAGTACAAGGGCTGAGCCACTTATATAGGAGCAGGAGGGCTAGGATAGGTCACTGAGGTCACATGACCTAACCCATAAAGCCCAGGAAGTGACACGCGCCGGCCCTTAAGGAAGTGCTGCAGGAAACAAACAGCAAGCATGCTGTGTCCAGGGCTGAGACCAAACTGTGGAGTGGATACCAGAAAAACAGCACCCACACAGACAGTGCCCAGGACTGCATCGGTGAATGGGAAGCATCGGCCGCAGATCACCGCTGAACACGGCGCCCCGAGCAGGGAAGCAGCCGCTGTTACACTCTGAAGTTTTTACAGCTAAAGAACAGCTGTTGCAAGTTACACATGTGGATTTTGATGTGGATGCATGCAAAATCCACAAATGATAATATAATGTACAATTTCTCAGTATGGAGACCTTTACTACTGTTGAAGCCTAAAGATGCTAGGTCCCAATGCAAAATATGTACCAATTGCCATTTATAATACTGGTCTCTCCTCTTCCAGAAACCGTAGGTTGTGTATCTGATAGTGTAGCTCAGGTCCACTGACACAAATGGGACTGACTTGCAAATACCACACACAACACATGGACATGTGTGGCGCTGTTCATGGAATACAAACAGCTATGTTTTTCAGATCTTGGACAACCCCTTCAGCCATCACGTCCACTCAGACTCCAGGGCCTGGATGTGACTACTGTCTCCCCCATCCTGTATGGATATGCCCCAGATAAATAACTTACTAATATGAGACAGATCTGGACTCACATGCTTAGGGTTCATGCACACAAACGTATTTTTTTTTCTGCATCCAATCCGCATTTTATGCGGGTCGGATGCGGACCCATTCACTTCAATGGGGCTGCAAAAGATGCGGACAACACTCCGTGTGCTGTCTGCATCCGTATGTCTGGTTTATTGCACCCGCAAAAAAAAAGGAAATGTCCTATTCTTGTCTGTATTACGGACAAGGATAGGACTGTTCTACAGAGGCAAAATGCGGACCACACATTGTCGGTATCCGCTTATTGTGGATCCACCTACGGTCGTGTGCTTGAGCCTCCTCAAAAGTCCTCTGTAAAAAAAAAATCCTGTCAGCACCAAATGCACATTCTAGAGAAAAACAGGCCTGAGATGGGGCAGAAGTTATAGGGGACCTTCACAAATGGCAGATTTTGTTGTATTAGATTTCTAAACTTCATTTCCAGAACTCAATAGGGGAGATTAATCAAAACCGGTGTAAAGTAGAACTGGCTTAGTTGCCCATAGCAACCAATCAGATTCCACCTTTCATTTTTTCCCGAGTGCCTTTGGGAACTGCAATTAAGCCAGTTTGATAAATCTTCCCCCATGTGCTTCCCGCCAAAACAACCCCCAATCAGATTTCACCTTTCATTTGTCACAGCTCCTTTGGAAAATGGAAGTAGCAATCCGATTAGTTACTATGGGCAACTAAGCTAGTTTCCCTTTGCACCACTTTTGATAAATCTCCCCCACAGTGCCTAATGTCGACCACATATTCAGGACGGTTTCCTGATGCAGCTTTGGAAGCCAAAACCAGCAGTGAATTAAAAACAGAAGTCATATCCACCCTGTATACCTTCTCTCCTTTTATGATCCACTCCTGATTTTGGCTTCACAAACGGCATCAGGAAACCTTACTGTGTGGCGTGTGTCCCTATAGGCCAAATGGTATTATGGTGTTTTATTTCCTATGCGGGATATCACCTACATGTGAGGTAGTGTGTAGCATGTATCAATGGCTGCCGTCTCTTCTCCTTTGCCATAGGGGATTCCAGCCTTAAACACACTTTGGGGTCTGATACTAAGTGATATTATGTCACCGAATGTTTTCTGTAAATTACACTCAGATTCCTACATATATGGACTAGGTCTGTCCAAATCACAAAATCAGAAGTAATATCTACTAGTAAAGCCTCATTCACACGTCCGTGCTTAAATCCGTGAAAAGGTAGTCAGTGATGCCTCCGTAAAGATGTCGGTGATGGATCCGTGTTGGGTCCATGTGTGAGCGCATCTGTGTTTCACTGAACATTTGAAAAATAATTTTCAAAGCATCTCTTCCTAATGATCCGTGAAACACAGATGAAACACGGATGGCATCTGTCTTGCATCCGTGGTTTTCACAGACCCATAGACTATAATGGGCGTGATGGATCCGTGAACATGGACAAAATAGAGCATGCACCTATGCTAAATAACAAACCCACAGACTGATGTATGAATACACACATTAAGGCCTCATGCATACGACCGTTGTTTCATTCCGTGTCCGTTGTTCCGTTTTATGTGATTTTCTGCGGACCCATTGACTTTCAATGGGTCCATTGAAAACTCGGCTCATGCACCGTTTGTCATCCGCGTCCATGATCTATGGTTCCAGTCCGTCAAAAAAATATAACCTGTCCTATTTTTTTTCACGGAAAACTGTTCGCGGAGGCACAAAACTGTTCAATGAGTCTGTGAAAAAACGCGGAGGCACACAAGATTGTCGTCCGCGCGTCCGTTTTTTTCCTATCATTTGCATGGCAAACTTGACTTAGACTTTTTTTTACTTCATGTCTGGTGATCCTCCAAAAATAAAGGAAGACACACAGAAACGGATCACTGAACAACGGAACCCCATTTTGCGGAACGGAACACAACAACGGTCGTGTGCACGAGGCCTAAAATGAATGGGGACGTGTGCTGTCCATGGAATGCTGACGTGTGAATGAGGCTTAAAAAATCTGTTCCATGCATCTGAAAGGAGTTGTTCTGAATCTAAGGTGTACAGATTTCTGTAAGCCCCATTCAGACAGTCACTAATATTTTGGCCGGGTGTGAATGTACCCTTAGGCCCCTTGCAGACGAGCATGTGTCACGCTGCGAGTCCGCAGAGCAGCTCCCGGCCTGACTTCCCAGCACTGACGGGGTCACCTAGCATTATATTGATTTATGAGGCTATGTAACCCTTACAGTTCTGGAATGTATTGAATAACACTGTCAGCATTATGTCAGTATCATCTAATACATTCCAGAACTGTAAGGGTTACATAGCATCATAAATCAATATAATGCTATGTGATCCTGGCAGTGCTGGGAGCTTCGCTGCGGACTCGTAGCGTGACACACGCTCGTCTGCAAGGGGCCTTAAAGGGGTTATCCAATTTCTCAAACAGCCCCTCACAGGTAAATACTTACCTCGCTCCTGGCGCCGCTCCTGGTCCCCGCACCACTGCTTCTGCCTGTACACGGATGAAAACATTTGGAGTCGGGGGGGGAGCAGCCAATGGCAGGCGGGGAGCGGGGGGGAGCCTCTCTAGCATCACCCGCGATGCTCACGGGTAATCATGCACCTGAAATTAGCCCTAGGCTCCACTGAATTGGTAAAATGGAGGCCACCTTGTCCTTCTACAGAGTAAAACCCCCGACTATAGAAGCCATAGTGTGCTTCCTCAGTAGTGGTACATGTGGTAATCAATTCCTGGTCCATCTAGTGTGTGACCCCAGCTGCTTTCCTCGGGTGCGGTGTGAGGAGATTACCTGGCAGGGAAAGTTTCATGGGACTGCAGGCTGGCAGATCATCTCCAGAAAGCTGTATAATTGCTCTCTGATACAGATAAACACGGAGAAGCTTGTGTTGCATACACTGGCAACAAGCTTCTAATTAAACAAATGGAGGCTGGGAAACCTGACTCTGGTGAGCAAACAGAAAGTGATTAAGCACAGGTTACTCCTAATACTACATCCCCCCCCCCTTCCACGGTGCAAGCGAAAATGGCTAATTCCTCACAGAACGGCTTACAGGTAATTTGCTAGTAGTAACTACTCAACCATCGTGGATGAAGCAGAATATTAATTACTGCAAATAATCCTTTATCATTTCTAGTCATATTAAGTTGCCATAATATTCTGCACATACACAATATATATTTAAAAATATGTGATCCCCTCCACATCTATATGTTCATATTAACCATTTCACTCCCAAACAGTGAGCTTCAATATTATAAGAGTTGTCCCATTATAGCAACTTATCAAGTGTCCACAGGATTGGTGATGAGTATTTGGTCACTGGGGGTTGATCATGAGAAAAGGGTCCAGAGTTTCCAGAGTAAATGAAGCTACTGTCACGCCCATGCTCTGCCGCTCTATTCAGCTCTACGGGACCGGGTAAGATGGGTAAGCACTATAATCAACTATCTTCCACAGCGTCAACACACGTCTATAACTCTCAAGGACCCCCATTCTTGTGACCAGTGCAGGTCCCAGCAGTTGGACCACCACTGATCAGACACTTATCCACTAGCCTATGATAAGTTGCTACGGTGAGACAACCCATTTAATATGGTTGTCTCGCATTAAGGAAGTTTCCCCAAGCCAACAATTGTGATAAAATCTGTTTACTCCCCTATTTTATCCCCCGCCACCTTCTGCGCTGCCTCTTCAATCCTCTTCGTCAGGCTTTGAGGTTGATGCACTTTTTGCTGCTCTACTAGATTTTGCACCTTCTACACCATGAGATGCTTCTGTGAGTCACGCGTTGCC
Organism: Bufo gargarizans; assembly: GCF_014858855.1. Lineage (NCBI taxonomy): Eukaryota > Metazoa > Chordata > Amphibia > Anura > Bufonidae > Bufo > Bufo gargarizans. Next base: position 101,743,323 of record NC_058083.1, read on the forward strand.
AATTGATTTGACAATTTTATACATCCCCTGCCAAATGTGGGTGCAGGCCCAGACAGGGTAGTCTAAAATAATGCTTAGAGCACAACACTCAGAGCCACTGAAGCAGTTTCCCGTATTGTATGGTTGCCTTGCTGCATTTTGGTGAGTAAATACAACAAAATGTACAGTGGTAGTCTCTTTGTGGACAGAAGACATCCATATCCTGCATGCATCAGTACTTGAAGGCCCTGTTCCTATTCTATGGCCTACTGCTTTGCACATGAGTTGTTTTTTGCTTTTAATTATTTACATTTAGTCATAGACTACTGTTTGCCTTCTTTTAACATATGTTTTATATTTCCTTATAAAACTTAGCTTTTAATCTCAATCATTAATATTATCTTCATTGACCATTAAGTTTTAATGAAAACTAAGTTGTGCCGCGCGCAGGCTCCAGATTCTTCCCTCAATAACCTTCTGTATCTACCACATAATTACTGTACATTCTTGCTAACAGTTAGGCGTCACTTCTGTCTCTAAAATCACCCTCAAGCACTGCCCCCAAGGCACAGTTTCAGGCATGTCTGGTGGAATTTGTCTCTATTAGAGAGGACCTGTCACCTTTCCTATGTTTCTGTTTTAGTAACTAATTGTATGTCCCACGCAATACCAATTCTGGAGCATTTATTCTTTTGACTCTAGGATGTGCCATTCTTCTGCTAATCCTGCTAGACGTTATGAATGCATTGCTGGCAGTTTGCAGTGAAGGTCCAGATGGGTGTTACCAGTTGGGGGTGTATCCCACACAGTCTGACACTGGCAGCACAGATTGGATAATGTCAGACAGTACAGGGACACACCACTAACAGGTAACACCCATCTGGACCTTCATTGCAAACTGCTAGTAGATCATTTAGAACTTCTAGCAGAACTAATAAATTTATTACAAGGGGAATTAAAGTAGTTACTAAAGGAGATACGTGAGGGGAAGTACCAGGTTCTCTTCAGCCGTGAAGGCATAGATGTTGGATGTTGATGAGAAGGTGTGGCTCTCAGTCAGCATTCCAATTCATCCCAAAAACGTTTGATGGGGTTGAGGTCAGGGCTCTGTGAAGCCACTTGACTTTCTCCACTGCAAAATGTATCAAACCTTACAGATCGTATAGTCCTTATAGAGCTTACTTTGTGCATAGGGTCACAGTCATGGTGGAAAGCGAGTGAGGATTGGTGTTATTCTGGAAGTCCATGAGACTTTGCTTGAAATTCTTGGGTGGGGACCTCTTGATCCCAAGCTCTGGGAATTATTGAAAATCACCCACACCCAGTGGATTTAGATTGTTAATTACCTTTTGAAAGACTAGTATATCATAAGTGTAGATGCCTGCAAAAGTTTGATAACATTTGGCACCTTGGTGTGCCGCCCAGTGTACGAGTACCCACAGAGAGACAGATGTGTGATGTTCGGCTTGTCCAACCCTCATAAAATATGTATCACTCCAGTGTACAGCTGGTATAATTAATTCCCTCCTAGATTTGGGTGCCAAATGTCAAGCTTGATCTTTGCATAGCTTGAAATGTATTCCATATAGGGCGATCACATGTGGGTTTTTTTGCGACTGTTGTGTTGCAGTCGCAGCATGCCGCAGTGCGAAACCATTGACTATCATTATCAAAATTGTTGCGCGACTTTTCTGTGACAAGAAGTCGAGTAACAAATGTTGCTGTGTAGCCCTAGCATAACAGTCTATCATGAGATACAAAGCGTGGCAATTGGCACAATCTCTTAAAAAGTGGAAAAACCTGAAAGTCTTTTAAAGGGGTCTTCTCACTTCAGCAAATGGCATTTATCATGTAGAGAAAGTTGATACAAGGCACTTACTAATGTATTGTGATTGTCCATATTGTCTCCTTTGCTGGCTGGATTCATATCCAGGGGTTACGGCCACCGCTGCAGTGCAAAGGCGTTCACCTCCAATAATAGCACTCACAGTTCATAGCAGATCAGACATCTTACAATATGACTTCTCGCAAAGGTAGCCTAGTACGACCGTGTCACATTTAGAGTGACCTAAGACTTCTGTATATCTTGTACTGCTACCAGTTTTTGTGGAGATTGCACAGCGTTGTGCTTGATTTTAGGCTCCTGTTTACACTGGGTCCTCTTAATTAGACCATAGTCACCAGGTGACTGCATGAGAAAGAACCCTGAAGGGCTACCTTTTGGTCTGACAGTCAGTCAGCTGTTACAATGGAAGTAGATGGTTGCATGTAAGCACAATGTGGACACATGGGACCTTTATGACTTTTCTTTAGATTTTCAATGGAATAAAAAGCCTTACAGCAGGGGTTTAGCTCGAGGGTTATGCAAGGAAGGAGGGGGCATCAACAAGTCTCCCTAGCTACCACTCTTCTTAAAGTTAAATTATTTGCATGATTTTACAGAAGCCAATATTTTCTATACATTGGATAATATATTAGAATATTTTTTCATGTTAGCTGTGATTCAGAATAAGTGAAGAACTATTCAGTTGCATCTTATCTAACTTCCTCTGGCTCCTTCAGAGATTCACATGGTCCTTATATAGAAAGGGTTAATGTCTTGAAGTGGTGTCACCCAGGGGTTATCTGCAGTCTTCACCTCACTATAAACCCACAAACCTAGAACTCCAGATGTGCCTTGGAAGGCTAAATAGATTTTATTAAAATGAAACGTGATATACACAGAGCGGTGCTGCAGGGAGGGGAGATGGCTGCGAGCGGCTGGATATATTCTATGTATGTGTGTCATACAGATCATGGGTGTATATAGATGTCATCTAGAGGAACTTGGGCTGCTTCATATGTGGGTTGGTAAACCTTCTGGTATTCTAAAATACTGGGGCTGTTCTCTTTAATATGTGATGTTGAAAAAGATACTGGTACTCTCATGACCCCTTAAAGGAATTGTCAAGGGGACCACATTTTTTTTTTAAAAAGGGCTAAGATGGGTTAGAAATAAAAAAATAAAATCACTCACCTCATCAGTCTCTGCCACTGCCATTCCTTTGCTGCTCCAATCACCAATGATCTCCTTGTCTAGCTCAACATACAAAAAATTGCTGGAAATGTTTGCTCAGCCAATCACCTAACAGTGGTGACCCTCCTCTTCCAGTGATTGGCTGAGCAGACATTTCCAGTCATTTCCTGTGTCAAGCCACAACCAGGAAGTGGAGAGTAGGTGGGACCAGAGCAGTGCTGGAACGGCAATGGCAGGGGATTGGTCAATGAAGTAATAATCGTTTTCTTTTCTTTTTTCAACCCAACCTGGCACCTTTTCCAGGAATTTAATTCCTCCATACAACCCCTTTAATGTTGCTGGGATTATTGGGGAGCTTTATGGATACTCTTCTAGAATACATATTTTTTTTATCAGATATGGTATCATACATTTGACATGTTTTTGCTACCCATCTTTTTCATCAGTGTGCCAACTCATGGCTGGTGTACACCAATATTTCGCACCACAATCGTGCATGTTGTAGCTGTGCTATTTCTAGGCCCTTCTTAAGGCTGATCAGATGTACAACGTGTCTAAAGCATACCACTTAGAAAGTTTGGTACCTGACATTTACTCCATTTGTTGGCACATTTTTGACAGTAAGGCCTAATGCACACGACCATATTTTGCATCCGTGTCCTATCCACATTTTTTGCGGATTCCACATGAACCCATTCCTTTCTATGGGTCCGCAAAAAAAAACAGGCAGCATATGCATGTCATCCGTGTGTTCGTTATGCAAATTATAGAACGTCCTATTCTCGTCTGTATTGCGGACAAGGATAGTCAATTCTAGTAATGGGAGTGAGCAAAATGCAGAATGCACACAATGAAAGTGTCCGTGGTTTGTGGACTGCAATACGGACATGGTCGTGTGCATGAGGCCTAAATCTCCTTCGTAATTGTCAGAAATTTCTATAGATCTATAATTCTGCATGGTAAAAAATACATCATAAAAATCCGTCAAATGAAATACGTACTGCTTAACTTCTAAGCTGTCCAGTCATAGTGACATAAGAAGAAAGAGCTTTGCAATCTGAGCCTTATCTGTAATGGGCATCACTAAATGCAGGGAAGCAATGTAAACAGCAGTGTTTTCCCTCTGGTTGCCATGCCACAAAGACCTGGGTATTTCTACCGCGATTGCTTTCTTTTTATCTGAAAGCTCCCTAGGTTTCGCACACGTGATATAATGCATTTTTATGTTCATATATCTATCTAGCATAGACTAGTGGAGAACCTGTATACATGGCACTGGACGTAGCCATGGAAATCAGAATGAAAACTCCCTTCATTGATTGGACAAAGTTATCAATCCTTTATTTCATGACTAAACAACTTTATTTATTAACCATAAATATATAGATCCCTTTATCCATATCTCCCAAGTGTCCCTCTTTCTCAGGGACTATCCCGGTCCATTTATCCCTGTTTGCTACTGAAATGTCCTTTTTTTCACTTGGGTAGTCTGGTTCTTATGTATATATTAGACCCAAATTTATATATCATTATTTGGTGCAATTTGAACCTTAAAAATGTTCATATTCAGATTATTTCTGAGCTAATATATTAATAAAATCGTATTCAATCATAAATATTCATGGGAAATTGATCTTTCCGCCAATGGACCATAAATGTCCCTCTAAAAATGTTGGGAGATATGCTTTAACTGGCATAAAGTGCATATCCCACTAAAGCCCACGAACATAGGTGGCCCGTGCCCGTATTGCGGCCCGCAACCAGAGGGTCGTGTGCACACCTTATCACGGATGCGGACCCATTCACTTGAATGGGTCCGCTATCCCGAAGATACATTGCGGAACAGAGGCACAGATCGGAAGCTGGGAATTCTGTCCATGCCGCCGCACTGCAAAAAAGTATTGAATGCTGTGCGGACAGTCGGATGCAGATCGTGGACTCCAATCAAGTGAATGGGTCCGCGTCTGCAGACACCGAGCACATGGTCAGCGCCTGTGCATTACGGATGCAATTTGCGCTCCGCAGCACAGGCATGGTCAGCACATAGTCGTGTGCATGAGCCCTAACAAAGCCATTTAAACCAGGTTTTGGTGTAAAAGAGTCACTTTGATCACATGCAACATTATAGCAAACATTTGTGAATATTCTTATCAATCACCATGTTTAGAAAGTTAAAAGAAAAGGCACAAATCTACATCTACTCAGAGAAGAGCCTGTTCATTACACATGTAACTTTGGAAAGCTGCATAAAGACATGCAGGTTGGATGGTTTGGTGTCCCCAAACCTAGTGACAAGTTCCCTTTAGTTTCCTGACAGGTGAAAATGCACCACATTTATTAAGAGTTCTGACACTCCAGTCTTAGGCCACCTGCACATGAATTTGTGCGCCTCTTTGCTGTATTGCGGACCGCATTTGCGGATCCGCAATACACGGGTGCCGTTCCGTGGGCATTCCGCATCACAGATGCGGACCCATTCACTCCAATAGGTCCGCAAATCCGAACATGCGGGACGGAAGCACGGAACGGAACCCTACGGAAGCACTACTAGAACATGTCCTATCTTTTTGCGGAACGGCAGGATCGCGGTCCCATTAAAGTGAATGGATCCGTGATCCGCTGCGGCTGCACCACGGACGGTGTTCGTGCATTGCGGCCCGCAATTTGCGGACCGCAGCGCGACCGCGGGGCGCACACATTCGTGTGCAGGAGGCCTAAGTCATAGCTGATAGAGATGAGTGAAGCTGTTAAAAATTTAATTCGGCTGCTTCGCCGAATTATACAAAAACATTTGCTATGTAATGAATTACTTTTCCACAAAGCACATTTCTTTGTAAGCAGCAGAGGTCATTGAACCCCTCAGATGCCGCGTTCATCGCTGATCGTGGCATCTGTGACGAATTTTAAGGCCTTTCAGGGGTTGATCAGCTAAACCAAAAATGTAATTGTACTTACCTTATCCAATTTCAGCACAAAGAGGCCGCTGTGGCTATCTTGCTTGAAAATCCAGCACGAAATCTCACGCAGTGCGTGATGATGTCATCACTATTGTCGGTGTGGTGATGTCATATGTCACCACGCATGAGATTTTGCGCTGGATCTTCAAGCAAGATGGCCGCGACCGCCTCTTTATGCTCAAATGGATGTGAGTATGATTTTTTTTAATTTTGACTGCCATTTCAGGGAAATTTGATTCGTTACCAAAAAACACGAGGAAGCTCGGCTTCGCTGCAAATCAAATTTTCCCTGAAATTCGGATTGAAGTCCACCTGGGATAGCTGGTATAGATTTGCTTTCCTCATGAATGAACTGCCAGAAGATGGACCAAACTTATTAAGAGCCCCTGCACCTTACTCTAGCACATTCCTTTTTAACACTGGTATAAGATAATAAATTAATGAAATAAAAAGAGAAGAAGATACAACATAAGCATGTGCACATCCAAAATTATGAAGTAAATCTACACATCTTTATTGATACAGAGAAAAAGGCAGAAACTACACATTATTTAAAAACCCTTAAAAACACACAACAATTAGATGTTACACAGTCACAAAAATAATGCAGCCCCACCAGAGTGCTGGCCTAAAGTAAAGGTAACACAGAAAGCTAAGAATGCCCTAAATATAAATATAAATTAATCATAAAATTGTCTCCATGGTAGAATATTACCTCCATTGATTATCAAACAAAACAGTGTACAAAGACCAGTATTACCCCCATAGAGTAGCCATATAATGGTAGATACTGGTTCTACACATGTGCTCTTCAGACTGTATATCTAATGAATTACAGTTGATGCCTCCTCTGATTGGAGTCATTCATTTTCATGTCTTGTCCATCAGACCTGGTGTCGCGGATGGTGTTACAGAAAACTAGAAGACACAAATGAAGATCCGACTGACTTGATCCAAAACTAAGGAACAAAAGGGTAAGCTATGTAACAGCCCTAGCTCTCTCCGTTACTGCTCAGCCTATGCAAAAATCTCAATGGTAGAAAACTGCATACCCTTGTTCCTCGACTGTATGACACCTGAACACCCTATAATAGTGAGGGGACACGACCACCGACTCCCTACACTTAATACAGAGGGAGTCAGGGTCACCTAGGATCAAGCCCACAGGAAAACAGAAATAAAGAAACAGACTTATCTTGTGGATGCAGCAGTAACAGCTTCTAGCATCAGCACACTCCAGGAAGTTGTATAAACCGCAAGGTAAGGCAGTATGGGGAGGAGATATATAGGGAGGCAATCACTGCTAATAGATGACAGCTGGGAAAGGGAGGAGAGATGTCAAAACGAAAGAAGATCATGGAGAAGGTACTGAAGAACATCTAACAGAACTTCTCAAAGATCTGGTGGTGACACCTGGACCACAATGATGACTTCTTCCAGCCATGACTTGTCTCTTCAGACATCTTTTTACTACTTTTTCAAGCATCCTCCCTGCATTTCCCCAACCTACTCAATCTCCCCATCATGCTGATACCCCCAGTTCTGTTCTTGTTTCAGCCCAATCCACCCCTATTGCTGTACCTGTTCTGTGGCCCCCAAATACTGTGCTTCAGACATAATGGTGTTATAACTATAATTACTCCCCAAAAATAGTGACACATAGACTGCACTGCACACAAAACAATGGTGCCCCAAAAATAAAGCGCAAGTTACATGGTGCCCCATATTGTGCTGTAGACTGTTATATTGCACCAGACAGTAGCAGTTCCATCTTTTGTACTACACAGAGTAATATTCATCTTCTCAGTGTTCACACAGTAATAATGCCTATTTTGTTCCTTCCCTCCAAAGTAATAATGCCCACCGCTGTGCTCCTTAGATAGTATTCATGCCCTCTAGACAGTCATTTTTGCACAGCTGATGTCCAGTGCATGGCCCTGCATCCTGGATGGAGAATCGTAGGTCAGGGAAGCTTTATTAGTGTCCTGCAGAGGCGACTTCACCCCTGGTGGGCCCCACCATGCAGGTGGGCCCAGGGCAACCACCCCTTTAGCTGTGCTAACTATGGCACTGGCTCTTCAGAATGCACCAACTTTATTTAGATGAGCAAATTTGACACATGTAATTTCCGCTATAACTTACGACAAACCCGAAAAGGTTCTGTTGTCCTGTTAATCATTTTGATGGGAAGAACAACTGGTGGGATTTGCAAAGGAGACTCAGAACTGAGCCTTCACTGTGATCAGTGCAGCCTCTTTTAGACCCTGACTTGGGTGAGCTGCGTAGAAATGTTCAGTTTTGAGTGGATTTTTTTATGAAGTGGTATAAGTTCAATTCCATGGAATGTGTCTCTGGAGACATGAGTTATGTACCTATGGCCTCATATCTGATCATATCAGATTTGATACAGATCAACTTCTGACTGCTTGGAATAGTCATCTGCACCTTTTAGTATTTCCAGATAAAAAGTGATTCCTCCTCCATGGAGATAAAAAGCATCTAATGTAGCGTGGGTATCTGCATCGCGCACAGCATGTGTATGGTGCACACCGACCGTAGACTAACATGCATATGTAATAGTGTACACAGAAATCAGTGGGAACAGATCTAGCACATCCTTTTAATCAACATTATATTCCTGCAGCAAAAGCTAGCACTCTATGTGTAAAGTACTGGGGGTCTACATTACAGGGGGGCTCCACAGTCACATGCTGATCTTGTTAGGAGCCCTGCCTTTCCCAACATGTGCAGGAATTCCTGGCTCTGCAAACAAACATTCCCAGGTCTTCCTGTCCTGCAGACCCCGTGTGATCAGACCCGGCTTCCTGCAGAGATCTTAGAACGGACCCTCACTTTAATCCAGCTCACACTGCCCTTCAAAGGTCCGTGCAAGGATGCACATGCGACATCCCTGTTCTGCATGTTACATCATGATATTAGAATTCATTCATATATGGGAAATCTGAGAAGAATAATGCACATGTGCACAGCGTAATAAAACGATTCACCTCCGTATATGTCAGGCAATGACTGCTCCTAGTAAGGCCTCTTGCACACGACCATATGTATTTTGCGGTCCGCAAAAAATACAGATGACATTCGTGTGCATTCCGTATTTTGCAGAACGGAACAGCTGGCCCCTAATAGAACAGTTCTATCCTTGTCTGTAATGTGGACAATAATAGGACATGTTCTATTTTTTTGCGGAACGGAAATACAGACATACGGAAACGGAATACACACGGAGTAACTTCATTTTCTTTTGCGGACCTATTGAAGTGAATTGCACACAAACTTATGGCTTTTCCAGTATTTTACGGTCCGCAAAAAATACGGATGATGTCCATGTGCATTCCTTTTTTTGCAGAACAGCTGGCCCCTGATAGAACAGTTGTATCCTTGTAATAGGACATATTCTATCTTTGAACGGAACGGAAATACGGAAACGGAAAGCATACAGAATACCTTCAGTTTTTTTTTTTTGCGGATCTATTGAAATGAATGGTTCTGTATACGGTGCGTATATGGAACGCAAAAACGGAACGGAAACGAAAAAAAAAATGTTTGTGTGCAAGAGGCCTAAGTAAGTGACCTACTAATACATTTTCAGCAGGTGAACTATAATAAGGGCGTGTTCACACAGTTTAAATTCCATGTGAATTTTGGCACATGTTCCACATCGAAATGCTTGCTGAAACAGCGAGAAATCCACATCCCATTGTTGCCACTGAGAATACACATTGCCGTTCATACAGATTATTATTTTTTTATGAGCACACATTTCAAATCCCCTTCAAGTAGTCACATGTCGCCTTTTGACTGGGTTTCCTTACAGAAAACATTGGATGGGGCTAATCTGCTGTCGGATCCATGGTATCAGAGGGTGAGCAGATCGGATTTCTGTTGGATTTTGCTAACGTGTATTTTAAATGCAATATATTATGGCTGCGTAGACCCCTGAGCTGTTTGCCAATTTCATATGTTTTCGCATACTGGTACTGCTGCAGGAAGATGCACACTGCATCAATAAAACTGCATTGGCAAAAAAATAAAAAATAAATGTAAAAAAAGAACCAGAACTAAAATCAAATATGCAGTTTTTTGGTAGTTTTTTCTTGCACTTGCAGGGAACCCAAAAGAGAAGGCAAGTTTTACACATGCCTACATTTTAGGCTACATTCACACAACCGTAATGTTTTGCGGATCCGCAAAATATGGATACCGGCCCATGCGCATTCAGCAATTTGCGGACCGCACATGGCCACCGCTACCATAGAAAATGCCTATTCTTGTCCGCAATTGCAGAAAAGAATAGGACATGTTCTATATTTTTTGGAACAGAACTACGGGTGCGGACAGTACACTGTGTGCTGTCCACAGCCTTATGTGGTGTTTTTGTATCATAAAAAAAAAAAACACACAGTGGTCAGATTTTAATGTAAAGGGTTTATTTCATACAATATGGGTAAGGTAAGGATACATGGCGATCATGACAGCGCAACATGCACGTTTGCCGCAACCCCAGAATTGCAAAAAATCCAGCAGGGTTGGACTTTTTGCGATTCTGGTTCTGGGGCCATGGATACAGGAAACATAACAGGTGTGGTATGACCACATTCATTTCTATGGCTGCACTGCTACACTGCAATACTTGGGCACGACACCTGTCACATGACCAAAAATGCTGTGTAACCATACCCTTATCATCTCTCCTTATGGTAAGTGATACATTTTCTTTATTTCTCTTTATGGACTTCTCTATGGAAAATGCCTGTTCAAAATGTTACAAAAGACAAAATTAAAGAGAGTCTGTCAGCAGTTCTGACCATGCTAAACTGCTGACAGCACACTGTAGGGGCAGGAGAGAGCAGGACATACATACCTTTTGTGCTTCCCCGTGAAATGCTTTCTTCTCTCTGCATTGGGCTGCATTCACACTATCGTGGTGTTTTGCAGATCCGCAAAACATGGATACCGGCCCATTTGCGTTCCACAATTTGCGGACTGCACATGCCACCACTATTATAGAAAATGCCTATTCTTGTCCGCAATTGCGGAATGCTAGAATAGGACATGTTTGATTTTTTTTTTTTGCGGGACCGTGGAACGGAACTACGACACCATGTGCTGGCCACATCTTTTGAAGTAAATGGGTCCGCACCCATTCCGCAAAATTGCAGAATAGATGCGGACTCATTCATACGGTCGTGTAAATGTAGCCTGAAGCTGTTTCGCAGCCCCTTCCCTCTGAGTGATGGTCTCCTGGTTGGATACTACAGCTGTCACTCAGAGAAAAGGGGAGGGGCTGTGAAGCAGCTCAATGTCCCATTGCTACTGCTAACGGGTTAAAATGTGTTTTATCGGGTCTAGGCATTTTTCATGTGTAATAAGCAGTTAATGGTTAACAGGCCGTAAAACAGCCCTGGACTAAAGAGCATGGGCAAAACTGCTGACAGATTCCCTTTAAAAACACAAGATACTCATTTGAATATAAAAAAAGTAGTGTGCAAGAGGCCTAGGGCCTCATTCGCACTTCAGTGTTTGCTCAGTGATTTGTGAGCCAAAACCAGAAGTGAAGCCTACACAGCCATATTATGTACATATCAGTGAATCCCTAGCAACAGACTGAGAGACATACAGTGCACTCAGAAAGCCTTCAGACCATTTTGGTGTGATTGGTTGGTATGGGCAACTGAGCCAGTTCTACTTTACACCAGTTTGATAAATGACCCTATTGGTGTTTACTTCTAGCATTCCAGTGTGCCTTTAAAAGGTAGAACTATAATGTAAAGACTTTAGGCCTCTTTTACACAAGTGTCGCGTGTGAGGGCCGGATAGGATGCGGGTGCGTTGCGGTTAAATGCGCAATTTTTCTGCGCGAATGCAAAGCGTTTTAATGCATTTTGCACGCGCGTGAGAAAAATTGGCATGTTTGGTACCCAGACCCGAACCCGGACTTCTTCACAGAAGAACATTATAAGGGAAAATAATAGCATTCTTAATACAGAATGCTAAGTAAATTAGGGATGGAGGGGTTAAAAAAATATATATATTTTTTTTTAACTCACCTCATCCACTTGTTCGCGCAGCCTAGATTCTCTTCTTTCTTCTTCTTTGAGGACCTGGGAGGAAAAGGACCTTTGGTGACGTCACTGCGCTCATCACATGGTCCATCACCATGGTGATGGACCATGTGATGAGAGCGGAGCCATCACATTGCCCATCACCATGGTGATGGATCATGTGACGGACCATGTGATGAGCGCAGTGACGTCACCAAAGGTCCTTTTCCTCCCAGGTCATCAAAGAAGAAGAAAGAAGACGAGCCGGGCAGCATGAACAAGTGGATGAAGTGAGTTTAATTATTTATTTTTTATTTTTTAACCCCTCCATCCCTAATTTACTAAGCATTCTGTATTCAGAATGCTATTATTCTTCCTTATAACCATGTTATAAGGGAAAATAATGAAGATCAGGTCCCCATCCTGATCGTCTCCTAGCAACCATGCGTGAAAATCGCACCACATCCTGCGATTTTCACGCAGCCCCATTCACTTCTATGGGGCCTGCGTTGCGTGAAAAACGCACAATATAGAGCATGCTGCGATTTTCACGCAACGCACAAGTGATACGTGAAAATCACCGCTCATCTGCACAGCCCCATAGAAATGAATGGGTCCGGATTCAGTGCGTGTGCAATGCGTTCACCTCACGCATTGCATCCGCGCGGAAAACTCGCCCGTGTGAAAGAGGCCTCGTTGACACTTCAGTGTTTGGTCAGTGATTTCCTTCAGTGATTTGGGAGCCAAAATCAGGTGCGGCTCTAAACACAGAACTGGTGCAGATCTTTCCCTTATATTTTATGTTTGTCAGGCAATGTGTCCCTAGCAACTAGTCTGGTGTTCAGCCCACATATACTGTATATACCAGTAAACTAAGGGCAGGGAGGGAGGAGGTAAGACTGCCTCAGACTCTGGCCGTTGCGCAGGACCCGGCACTCCGGCAGAGAGAGCCGCGTCCTGAAAAAACGTACTATATAAACTTTGAGCCGCCGCCGGAGCACCCCCTCCAGTTTGGCGCCCGGGGCAACGGCCCCCCTGGCCCTCCCCACGCTACGCCCCTGGGTAAGACTCATCACTATGCCTCTTAGGCCTCTTGCACAAGACTGTATGCCTTCCGAGACATACAGTCCGTGAGCGGGCCATATGTCCCGGAGGGGCATTGATCGCCCCGGGGGGCATACAGTCGTGTGCAAGAGCCCTTACTGATGTATTAAATGGGTTTTCCAATCCTTATTGATGGCCTAACCTCAGTATAGGCCAGCAGTATCTGATCGGAGGGCGTCTGACACCTTGCAACCCCGCCAGTCAGTATTAGCTCCAGTCCCTGAACACAGTGCCAGAACTACACAGCTCCTTCCATTCTGTAGTTGACAGAGCTGGTACATACATAGATGCTTCCATTCACTTCAGGGGTAGCACCCTGCAGTAACCAGCTCTGGACACACAATGGAGAGAACTGTAGAGCTGGCGCCAGAGCTAATGCAGAACTGCTTACGCAGATGCAGCAGTGGTGCCGGGTGTCAGACCCCACTGATCAGATATTGAGGACTGAGGATAGGCCATCAATATTACAGGAAAAACTGTATGTTATATATATGTGTGCTGAGAGGTTTTATGCACTTAGGGGGTCATTTATTATAATGAAATACGCCTATATATCTGCGATTTCTCCCCGCTCACCCCAGGTCTAAAATAGTTGGTGTGGCGTGGGTGTGGGCGGGAAAGGCAGCGTTTTGGTGTCTGCCTCCAGAGCGGAATGGAGACTGATCGGAGGCAAACTGATGCATTCTGAGCGGATCCTTTTCCATTCAGAATGCATTAGGGCAAAACTGATCCGTTTTGGACCGCTTGTGAGAGCCCTGAACGGATCTCACAAACGGAAAGCCAAAACGCCAGTGTGAAAGTAGCCTAAGACAGCAGGGAAGCTTGGGGTTTATTAAAGGGGTTATCCCACTTCGCCTTTTTATTCTTACCTGCTGCCAGCGCGCCGTTCACTTCCTGGATTCTGGCTGGGGGTGGGCTCCATCTTGATTGAAGTCTTATCCCGGCAGGGCCGCGCGCTGGACTGAACGCGCACGCAGCCGCGCATGCGCCATGGTGACTTATTTCTGGCCAGTATAGTACAGAGTCGGCGTGGCGTGCGCATTCGCAGCTCTGTACTATTGTGGCCAGGAAGAAGTCACCATCGCGCATGCACGGCAGCGTGCGCGTTCAGGACAGCGAGAGGCCCAGCCGGGAGAAAATAAGGAGTCTTCTGCGCAAGCGCGGCCACCGGGATTCTGGAGAAGAGCGGTGGCCGTAACTAGGGGAGACCGAATCACAACAATTAGGTAAGTGGGGATTAATTTTATCCTAAACGGTGGGAATTTGTTCATCAAGTATATTTACAAAAATGATCACTGTCAAATCATTAACAGATCATTAGGATGGGAATACCCCTTTAAGTCCGCCGTCTAAAACGCCAGTGTTAATAAATGTGCCCCTTAATACTTTAAGATGGTCTGTATATACACATGCAGACCTACGTGCACCGCCTGCCCTCACCTTCCAGGGCTTTGTTCATCATCTGCTATGTGTCATGGTTGAATTGCAAGATAGATACTAATGCTTACTTCTCCTTTTATGTTTGCATGCTGCGACTAGGATCTGTTCTACTGCCCATATCATTTCACACTGTTTAGTGTAAGATATTCATGCTCTTAAATTCAGTACATAGTTATAATACTGGTATTTTACAGATGTCACACTTTACAGCTATAGATGTTCTGCAAGTAAAGAGGTTGGGGTATGATGTATTAAAAATAGTGCATACTTACCAATTCTTGAGACTTTTAGGCACAATATGTAGAACTCTATTGCAGTTGAAAAGTGGAGCAGATGTCCATAGTCAACCAGTATACTGCAGAATCCCTGCTGGAACATGGTAAAGGATAAGGTTCATTCTGGGAAGATGGCCAAATATATTGTAATTTAGGAATATCATTTAAAATAGTTGAGGCTAAAATATGATAGTTTAAGGTCTTGTCCACATTTGAAACCCTTCACCAGCCTCTTCCTCCACACCGGACCTGCGGAGGAAAGGATACATATCTGCTTCCCACCACTTGGTTCCGGCTCCTTCAGCCCGCCATGCTCTACTTCCCTGCTTGCCAAATTCCAGAGTGGACATGTACCACTACTGTCAATGACTGGCCACAGAAACAGGTGACCCAGTGATGTGCCATTTGGGAGACACAAACACTGTAGCCAGTAACCCCCATCCACTTCGGAAGTTTTCAAGCAGGAAACCAGACGATGGCAGAACAAAGCGGCAGGGAGCAGGTAAGTATGCTTACTTCCACAGGTCCAGTGGGGAGGGAGGATGCCCAAAAAGGTTTCAAAGCTGGAAAACCCATTTAAACCACTGTCATGTAATTGATTCTTACCCGAGATTTATTTTTGGCTGTTTTTTTTTATCTCATTAGGATACAGTTGGGTCGGTGACAGCAGCTTAGCTTTTCTGCATAGCAATCGGTAGTCTCAAACACACCTTCTGCCACATCAATGGCACAAGGCTGCTGCTCCATTCTCCCCCCAAGCTTATATTACCAGACATTCCCTATGTGTCCAGATGGGAGCAAAAACCAGAGAGCAGTGGAGACCCAGGCAAGGACTGGTGGAGGAGATTATTGCTTATTTTATGTTTTAAAACCTTCAGTTCCACTCCAACTAATTTTTGTTGCACTGGAAAACCCCCATTAAATAAGCTGGGTAAGGTGTCAAAACATTGGAAGTAAATAATTTGGAGCCATGTGTCAGTAATGTGATATTATTTTTTTTTATTAAAGATAATGCAGCTGAATTAATTTGCATGTGCCAAAAATGCAGTACATGAAGTGTGCCAAATCTAAATCCATGTTGATTTTCAATGTTTTGCTGTATTCTGTTTGCAGCCATGAGGGTTAATATAAAAAAACTGAACAGAGAGGTTGGTCCAGTTGGCAGGTGGCTGGCAGATCTCGCTATGTTTAATCCATATCAGTTCTGTGCTTTAAGCAATCCTTACGTCAGCGCCAGACTGAGAGAGGTTTTCAACTTCTCAGATAAAAGAGTTTATTGCTCAAGCTGCAAGAGCTAGAAATCCTCCCTGTGACAGTCATGCCTTAGAGTGGGAGGAAATGCTTTGACCTGGATGACAGGACCCACCTTTTTAATTTTATCCATGACCTTATACTGAGCTTTCAAATGAACTGTCTTCACATAGCCCTAAACTGGCTGAAAATAGAGGACTTCAAGACCTGAGGCGCTCTGGGCTATGGAACCCCACAAATCAAAAACATAACTAACCACATGATATATAGATAGATATGAGGTAAAAAAAAATTGGAATATGAAGACGCAGCACACTTTTTCGGTTGGGTGCAAAATCAGGCCAATATGAACCAGCACCAAGGTCCCATTCAATAAGACGGAAGAAGCCAGCAGCACACCATTAAGATAAAAAAAACACGTGCGTTTTTTTCACCCAGTGTCATGTAGCAGCGACGTTTCAACCGCTTATTGCGGTCTTTCTCAAGCTAGCTTGAGAAAGACCGCAATAAGCGGTTGAAACGTCGCTGCTACATGACACTGGGTGAATAAACCGCACGTGTTTTTTTATCTTAATGGTGTGCTGCTGGCTTCTTCCGTATTATAGATATGAGGTAGATTCAATAAAATGATTCTACAGTGGTTCTTTTTTCTTTTAGGGTAATAACAGGTAAGGTGTGGCAGTTTAGTTGTGCCCACCAGTAGGTAAATTACTGCACTTTCTTCCTGCATCCATCGGAGGGAGCCGTGCTGTGCAGCACAAGGGTCTCGGCCTTCAGGCTCAGTGTATCTAAATTTATTGTATGTTCCCAGCATTTGTGGTTGTGATTATTGCCATATTTAAGTTAAATTCTGTTTTGGCAAAAGTTGGTGTTGGGGCTGCTTTCCTGGTTCGTGACTTCACTGTATCCTGGGGAGCCCACCCCAGTACACGGCTTACAGTGTTGTTCAGGAAATATTTTTATGCAAGAGCTTATGGGTCAACCATCACTGCCACATTCCACCAATCTAGGCTTTATGGCAGAGTGACCAGAAATAAGCCTCTCATCAGTAAAAGACACATGAAAGTTTGCACAAAAAACACCTAAAGTCTACCAGACTGAGAGAAACAAGATTCTTTGGTCTAGTGAAACCAACTTTGAACTTTTGGGCCCAAATTCTAAGCATCATGTTTGGAGGAAAACAGGCACTGCCCAATGCCATCCCTACAGTGAAGCATGGTGGTTGGAAGAGAGAGACTGATCAGGGTTGGGGAAAGGATTTGAGCAAAGATATTCTTAATGAAAACCTGATCAAGAGTGCTCTGGACCTTGGACTGGACCAAAAGTTTACCTTCCAACAGGACAATGACCATAACCACACAACCAAGACAACACAGAAGTGGCTTTTGGACAACTCTGTGAAGGTCCTTGAGTGGCCCCTACCAGAGCACGAACTTGAACGCAATGGAATCTCTCTGGAGAGACCTTAAAATGGCTGTCCACCAACGGTTCCCATCCAACCTGACAGAGCTTGAGAGGATCTGCAGAAAAGAATGACAAAAAATCCAGGTGTGCAAACCTTTTGGCATCATACCAAAGAATACTGGAGGCTTTAATCACTGCCAAAGATGCTTTAACTAAGTACTGAGTAAAGAGTCTGAATACTTATGTCAATGCAATGTTTTAGTTTTTCCTTTTCAATAAATTAGCAAAGATTTCTAACTTTCAACAGTTTTCTGGCACAGTGCACTTGATACATGATCCCCTCAAAAAGGCTTTCTAAAGATGGGCCAGGCTGATTACAGTGGAACTGGCTAAATTAATCTGGTGAATAGACTGACACTTTTGTATAACTTTTGTATAACCACTTATTGTTTGGCATACTTAGCAAATTTTTGGGCAAAATTGTGGTGCAAAATAGTAAAAAAATAAGATGTGCTAAATTGCACCAAAAGATGAATTATTGGTGCATACTGGCGATGATGTATTATGAGGGTAAAATTTGAAGTCAGTATTTTAGAATGTTTTTTTTTCACTATGTTTTTAAGACAAATCTACCAAATGTCACATGCCATTTGTTAAAATACTCACATGAAGGACCTATATTTAATGTTATAAATAGGGATGAGCGAACTCGAACTGTATAGTTCGGGTTCGTACCGAATTTTGGGGTGTCCGTGACACGGACCCGAACCCGGACATTTTCGTAAAAGTCCGGGTTCGGGTTCGGTGTTCGTTGCTTTCTTGGCGCTTTTGTGGCGCTTTCTTGGCGCTTTTTGAAAGGCTGCAAAGCAGCCAATCAACAAGCGTCATACTACTTGCCCCAAGAGGCCGTCACAGCCATGCCTACTATTGGCATGGCTGTGATTGGCCAGAGCACCATGTGACCCAGCCTCTATTTAAGCTGGAGTCACATAGCGCCGCCCGTCACTCTGCTCTGATTAGCGTAGGGAGAGGTTGCGGCTGCGACAGTAGGGCGAGATTAGGCAGATTAACTCCTCCAAAGGACTTGATTAATCGATCGATCTGCAGCTGTGCATCATTGAGCTGCTGAAATTCAATTGCTCACTGTTTTTAGGCTGCCAGACCGTTTGTCAGTCACTTTTTTCTGGGGTGATCGGCGGCCATTTTGTGTCTTGTGCGGTGCTGCGACCAAGTGCATCCAAGCTGCGACCAAGTGCATTTAACCCTCAATGGTGTGGTTGTTTTTTGGCTAAAGCCTACATCAGGGTGAAGCTGTCACACCAAGTGCATTTAACCAGCAATAGTCTGTTTATTTTTTGGCCATATACTACATCAGGGGCAAGCTGCGCCTGTCACCAAGTGCATTTAACCCTCAATGGTGTGGTTGTTTTTTGGCTAAAGCCTACATCAGGGTGAAGCTGTCACACCAAGTGCATTTAACCAGCAATAGTCTGTTCATTTTTTGGCCATATACTAAATCAGGGGCAAGCTGCGCCCGTCACCAAGTGCATTTAACCCTCAGTAGTGTGGTTGGTCAAGCTGTCACACCAAGTGCATTTAACCACCAATAGTCTGTTCATTTTTTGGCCATATACTACATCAGGGGCAAGCTGCGCCCGTCACCAAGTGCATTTAACCCTCAGTAGTGTGGTTGGTCAAGCTGTCACACCAAGTGCATTTAACCAGCAATAGTGTGGTTATTTTTTGGCCATATCCCAGTCTAATTCTGTCACTAAATCCATACCGGTCACCCAGCGCCTAAATACTAGGCCTCAAATTTATATCCCGCTAAATCTGTCGTTACCGCTGTCCTGTTGTGGATGGGCAAGTTATTTAGTGTCCGTCAAAGCACATTTTTTGTTCTGGGTTAAAATACAATTCCCAATTTAGCAATTTCATAATTTAGTGGTTTCTGCTGTGTCAGAGCTATTTGAAATCTATCCCTAAAAGGGTATATAATATTCATGGTGCACATAGGGTCATTCAGAATAACTTCACACACACGCTACTGTGCATTTCCAAGTCTAATTCTGTTAGTAAATCCATACCGGTCACCCAGCGCCTAAATACTAGGCCTCAAATTTATATCCCGCTAAATCTGTCGTTACCGCTGTACTGTTGTGGCTGGGCAAGTTATTTAGTGTCCGTTAAAGCACATTTTTTGTTCAGGGTTGAAATACAATTCCCAATTTAGCAATTTCATAATTTAGTGGTTTCTGCTATATCAGAGCTATTTGAAATCTATCCCTAAAAGGGTATATAATATTCAAGGTGCACATAGGGTTATTCAGAATAACTTCACACACACGCTACTGTGCATTTCCAAGTCTAATTCTGTCACTAAATCCATACCGGTCACCCAGCGCCTAAATACTAGGCCTCAAATTTATATCCCGCTAAATCTGTCGTTACCGCTGTACTGTTCTGGCTGGGCAAGTTATTTAGTGTCCGTCAAAGCACATTTTTTGTTCTGGGTTGAAATACAATTCCCAATTTAGCAATTTCATAATTTAGTGGTTTCTGCTGTATCAGAGCTATTTGAAATCTATCCCTAAAAGGGTATATAATATTCAAGGTGCACATAGGGTCATTCAGAATAACTTCACACACACGCTACTGTGCATTTCCAAGTCTAATTCTGTCAGTAAATCTATACCGGTCACCCACCGCCTAAATACTAGGCCTCAAATTTATATTCAGCTGAATTTGAATACAATACATTGGGCCAAATAATATTTTTGTTGTTGTGGTGAACGATAACAATGAGGAAAACATCTAGTAAGAGACGCGGACGTGGACATGGTCGTGGTGGTGTTAGTGGACCCTCTGGTGCTGGGAGAGGACGTGGCCGTTCTGCCACATCCACACGTCCTAGTGTACCAACTACCTCAGGTCCCAGTAGCCACCAGAATTTACAGCGATGTTTGGTGGGGCCCAATGCCGTTCTAAGGATGGTAAGGCCTGAGCAGGTACAGGCATTAGTCAATTGGGTGGCCGACAGTGGATCCAGCACGTTCACATTATCTCCCACCCAGTCTTCTGCAGAAAGCGCACAGATGGCGCCTGAAAACTAACCCCATCAGTCTGTCACATCACCCCCATGCATATCAGGGAAACTGTCTGAGCCTCAAGTTATGCAGCAGTCTCTTATGCTGTTTGAAGACTCTGCTGGCAGGGTTTCCCAAGGGCATCCACCTAGCCCTCCCCCAGCGGTGGAACACATAGACTGCACTGACGCACAACCACTTATGTTTCCTGATGATGAGGACATGGGAATACCACCTCAGCATGTCTCTGATGATGACGAAACACAGGTGCCAACTGCTGCATCTTTCTGCAGTGTGCAGACTGAACAGGAGGTCAGGGATCAAGACTGGGTGGAAGACGATGCAGGGGACGATGAGGTCCTAGACCCCACATGGAATGAAGGTCGTGCCACTGACTTTCACAGTTCGGAGGAAGAGGCAGTGGTGAGACCGAGCCAACAGCGTAGCAAAAGAGGGAGCAGTGGGCAAAAGCAGAACACCCGCCGCCAAGAGACTCCGCCTGCTACTGACCGCCGCCATCTGGGACCGAGCACCCCAAAGGCAGCTTCAAGGAGTTCCCTGGCATGGCACTTCTTCAAACAATGTGCTGACGACAAGACCCGAGTGGTTTTCACGCTGTGCCATCAGAGCCTGAAGCGAGGCATTAACGTTCTGAACCTGAGCACAACCTGCATGACCAGGCACAAGCATGCAAAGCATGAACTGCAGTGGAGTAAACACCTTAAAAACAAGGAAGTCACTCAGGCTCCCCCTGCTACCTCTTCTGCTGCTGCCGCCTCGGCCTCTTCTGCTGCTGCCGCCTCGGCCTCTTCCTCCGCCTCTGGAGGAACGTTGGCACCTGCCGCCCAGCAAACAGGGGATGTACCACCAACACCACCACCACCACCTCCGTCACCAAGCGTCTCAACCATGTCACACGGCAGCGTTCAGCTCTCCATCTCACAAACATTTGAGAGAAAGCGTAAATTCCCACCTAGCCACCCTCGATCCCTGGCCCTGAATGCCAGCATTTCTAAACTACTGGCCTATGAAATGCTGTCATTTAGGCTGGTGGACACAGACAGCTTCAAACAGCTCATGTCGCTTGCTGTCCCACAGTATGTTGTTCCCAGCCGCCACTACTTCTCCAAGAGAGCCGTGCCTTCCCTGCACAACCAAGTATCCGATAAAATCAAGTGTGCACTGCGCAACGCCATCTGTAGCAAGGTCCACCTAACCAAAGATACGTGGACCAGTAAGCACGGCCAGGGACGCTATATCTCCCTAACTGCACACTGGGTAAATGTAGTGGCAGCTGGGCCCCAGGCGGAGAGCTGTTTGGCGCACGTCCTTCCGCCGCCAAGGATCGCAGGGCAACATTCTTTGCCTCCTGTTGCCACCTCCTCCTTCTCGGCTTCCTCCTCCTCTTCTTCCACCTGCTCATCCAGTCAGCCACACACCTTCACCACCAACTTCAGCACAGCCCGGGGTAAACGTCAGCAGGCCATTCTGAAACTCATATGTTTGGGGGACAGGCCCCACACCGCACAGGAGTTGTGGCGGGGTATAGAACAACAGACCGACGAGTGGTTGCTGCCGGTGAGCCTCAAGCCCGGCCTGGTGGTGTGTGATAATGGGCGAAATCTCGTTGCAGCTCTGGGACTAGCCAATTTGACGCACATCCCTTGCTTGGCGCATGTGCTGAATTTGGTGGTGCAGAAGTTCATTAACAACTACCCCGACATGTCAGAGCTGCTGCATAAAGTGCGGGCCGTCTGTTCGCGCTTCCGGCGTTCACATCCTGCTGCTGCTCGCCTGTCTGCGCTACAGCGTAACTTCGGCCTTCCCGCTCACCGCCTCATATGCGACGTGCCCACCAGGTGGAACTCCACCTTGCACATGCTGGACAGACTGTGCGAGCAGCAGCAGGCCATAGTGGAGTTTCAGCTGCAGCACGCACGGGTCAGTCGCACTACAGAACAGCACCACTTCACCACCAATGACTGGGCCTCCATGCGAGACCTGTGTGCCCTGTTGCGCTGTTTCGAGTACTCCACCAACATGGCCAGTGGCGATGACGCCGTTATCAGCGTTACAATACCACTTCTATGTCTCCTTGAGAAAACACTTAGGGTGATGATGGAAGAGGAGGTGGCCCAGGAGGAGGAGGAGGAGGAAGAGGGGTCATTTTTAGCACTTTCAGGCCAGTCTCTTCGAAGTGACTCAGAGGGAGGTTTTTGGCAACAGCAGAGGCCAGGTACAAATGTGGCCAGCCAGGGCCCACTACTGGAGGACGAGGAGGAGGTGGAGGAGGATGAGGATGAAGCATGGTCACAGCGGGGTGGCACCCAACGCAGCTCGGGTCCATCACTGGTGCATGGCTGGGGGGAAAGGCAGGACGATGACGATACGCCTCCCACAGAGGACAGCTTGTCCTTACCCCTGGGCAGCCTGGCACACATGAGCGACTACATGCTGCAGTGCCTGCGCAACGACAGCAGAGTTGCCCACATTTTAACCTGTGCGGACTACTGGGTTGCCACCCTGCTGGATCCACGCTACAAAGACAATGTGCCCACCTTACTTCCTGCACTGGAGCGTGATAGGAAGATGCGCGAGTACAAGCGCACGTTGGTAGACGCGCTACTGAGAGCATTCCCAAATGTCACAGGGGAACAAGTGGAAGCCCAAGGCCAAGGCAGAGGAGGAGCAAGAGGTCGCCAAGGCAGCTGTGTCACGGCCAGCTCCTCTGAGGGCAGGGTTAGCATGGCAGAGATGTGGAAAACTTTTGTCAACACGCCACAGCTAACTGCACCACCACCTGATACGCAACGTGTTAGCAGGAGGCAACATTTCACTAACATGGTGGAACAGTACATGTGCACACCCCTCCACGTACTGACTGATGGTTCGGCCCCATTCAACTTCTAGGTCTCTAAAATGTCCACGTGGCCAGAGCTAGCCTTTTATGCCTTGGAGGTGCTGGCCTGCCCGGCGGCCAGCGTTTTGTCTGAACGTGTATTCAGCACGGCAGGGGGCGTCATTACAGACAAACGCAGCCGCCTGTCTACAGCCAATGTGGACAAGCTGACGTTCATAAAAATGAACCAGGCATGGATCCCACAGGACCTGTCCGTCCCTTGTCCAGATTAGACATTAACTACCTCCCCTTAACCATATATTATTGGACTCCAGGGCACTTCCTCATTCAATCCTATTTTTATTTTCATTTTACCATTATATTGCGAGGCTACCCAAAGTTGAATGAACCTCTCCTCTGTCTGGGTGCCAGGGCCTAAATATATGCCAATGGACTATTCCAATGTTGGGTGACGTGAAGCCTGATTCTCTGCTATGACATGCAGACTAATTCTCTGCTGACATGAAGCCAGATCCTCTGTTACGGGACCTCTCTCCTCTGCCTGGGTGCTGGGCCTAAATATCTGACAATGGACTGTTGCATTGGTGGCTGACGTGAAGCCTGATTCTCTGCTATGACATGCAGACTAATTCTCTGCTGACATGAAGCCAGATTGTCTGTTACGGGACCTCTCTCCTCTGCCTGGGTGCTGGGCCTAAATTTATGAAAATGGACTGTTGCAGTGGTGGGTGACGTGAAGCCTGATTCTCTGCTATGACATGAAGACTGATTCTCTGCTGACATGAAGCCAGATTGTCTGTTACGGGACCTCTCTCCTCTGCCTGGGTGCTGGGCCTAAATTTATGAAAATGGACTGTTGCAGTGGTGGGTGACGTGAAGCCTGATTCTCTGCTATGACATGAAGACTGATTCTCTGCTGACATGAAGCCAGATTGTCTGTTACGGGACCTCTCTCCTCTGCCTGGGTGCTGGGCCTAAATTTATGAAAATGGACTCTTACAGTGGTGGGTGACGTGAAGCCTGATTCTCTGCTATGACATGAAGACTGATTCTCTGCTATGACATGAAGACTGATTCTCTGCTGACATGAAGCCAGATTGTCTGTTACGGGACCTCTCTCCTCTGCCTGGGTGCTGGGCCTAAATTTATGAGAATGGACTGTTGCAGTGGTGGCTGACGTGAAGCCTGATTCTCTGCTATGACATGCAGACTAATTCTCTGCTGACATGAAGCCAGATCCTCTGTTACGGGACCTCTCTCCTCTGCCTGGGTGCTGGGCCTAAATTTATGAAAATGGACTGTTGCAGTGGTGGGTGACGTGAAGCCTGATTCTCTGCTATGATATGAAGACTGATTCTCTGCTGACATGAAGCCAGATCCTCTGTTACGGGACCTCTCTCCTCTGCCTGGGTGCTGGGCCTAAATATCTGACAATGGACTGTTGCATTGGTGGCTGACGTGAAGCCTGATTCTCTGCTATGACATGCAGACTAATTCTCTGCTGACATGAAGCCAGATTGTCTGTTACGGGACCTCTCTCCTCTGCCTGGGTGCTGGGCCTAAATTTATGAAAATGGACTGTTGCAGTGGTGGGTGACGTGAAGCCTGATTCTCTGCTATGACATGAAGACTGATTCTCTGCTGACATGAAGCCAGATTGTCTGTTACGGGACCTCTCTCCTCTGCCTGGGTGCCGGGGCCTAAATATCTGAGAATGGACTGTTCCAGTGGTGGGTGACGGGAAGCCAGATTCTCTGCTATGGGACCTCTCTCCAATTGATTTTGGTAAATTTTTATTTAATTTTTATTTTAATTCATTTCCCTATCCACATTTGTTTGCAGGGGATTTACCTACATGTTGCTGCCTTTTGCAGCCCTCTAGCCCTTTCCTGGGCTGTTTTACAGCCGTTTTAGTGCCGAAAAGTTCGGGTCCCCATTGACTTCAATGGGGTTCGGGTTCGGGACGAAGTTCGGATCGGGTTCGGATCCCGAACCCGAACATTTTCGGGAAGTTCGGCCGAACTTCTCGAACCCGAACATCCAGGTGTTCGCTCAACTCTAGTTATAAACTATATTATAGTACCTGATGCTGTAATCTTCACAGAGTTGGATAAAAAGGTTTTGTGTTTTTAAGAAAGTCTGATATTTGTGATGTCTATCTATTCCTTACTATCTACAGTATGTTATAGTAACTGTAGAGGATGGAGAGGTTGTAGTCACACTCAGGTCCTGGTGCTTGAGGGGGTCCAAAAGATCTTCTGCCATGCAAGAGTTTAACAGTGACCTAGAAGAGGAAAGAAAATAATTCCAAAACTAATTACAGTTTTTCCTATATCCATAAAAAAAAAAAAGTTGTGGTATATTACACTGGAAAAAGATTATGGCAACTGCATATGTAACTCTAGGGACCCTGTGAGCTTCTTCTGTAAATAGGCATGGAGCCTAATTAGCATTTCTTTAGAAAATCCATAAAGGGCACCTATACCTGCATTTGGTTCCCAATTTTATTATCGCTATTAAATAGGCCCTAGCACTTTTTTATATGGTAATAAAGGTTAAGTTTTAGCGTTAAAGATATCCATACTGTGAATATCCATACTGTTTCTGAGGACATCTTGGTGGGTAATGTATGCAGTCCTGGAACAGCCGTTTAAGGATGCATATCTTTGTTCAAAATGTGAGCAAATTGCCCGGTTGGAATCGCACATCGAGTAACATAGTAACATAGTACATAAGGCTGAAAAAATACATTTGTCCATCCAGTTCGGCCTGTTATCCTGCAAGTTGATCCAGAGGAAGGCAAAAAACCCTGTGAGGTAGAAGCCAATTTTACCCACTTAAGGGGAAAAAAATTCCTTCCCGACTCCAATCAGGCAATCAGAATAACTCCCTGGATCAACGACCCCTCTCTAGTAGCTATAACCTGTAATATTATTGCGCTCCAGAAATACATCCAGGCCCCTCTTGAATTCCTTTATTGTACTCACCATCACCACCTCCTCAGGCAGAGAGTTCCATAGTCTCACTGCTCTTACCGTAAAGAATCCTCTTCTATGTTTGTGTACAAACCATCTTTCCTCCAGACGCAGAGGATGTCCCCTCGTCACAGTCACAGTCCTGGGGATAAATAGATGATGGGCTAGATCTCTGTACTGTCCCCTGATATATTTATACATAGTAATTAGATCTCCCCTCAGTCTTCTTTTTTCTAAAGTGAATAACCCTAATTTTGATAATCTTTTAGGGTACCGTAGTCCAGCTATTCCAGTTATTACTTTAGTTGCCCTCCTCTGGACCCTCTTCAGCTCTGCTATGTCTGCCTTGTTCACAGGAGACCAGAACTGTACACAGTGCTCCATGTGTGGTCTGACTAATGATTTGTAAAGTGGTAGGACTATGTTCTCATCACGGGCATCTATGCCCCTTTTGATGCAACCTATTATCTTATTGTCCTTGGCAGCAGCTGCCTGACACTGGTTTTTACTGCTTAGCTTGGTGTTTATTAAAATTCCTAGGTCCCTTTTCCATGTATCTAACCGGGCGAATTTCAACACTGAGAAGCATTAACAATTTGGAAAAGAGTTTGCTGCTCACTGAGAAAGCACTCTATGGGTTAGATGTGGGGGAGGGTGGTAGCGAGAAGGCTTAGGCCTCTTTCACACTTGCGTTGTCCGGATCCGGAGTGTACTCCACTTGCCGGAATTACACGCTGGATCCGGAAAAACGCAAGTGTACTGAAAGCATTTGAAGACGGATCTGTCTTCAAACTGCTTTTAGTGTTACTATGGCAGCCAGGACGCTATTAAAGTCCTGGTTGCCATAGTAGGAGCGGGGAGCGGGGGAGCGGTATACTTACAGTCCGCGCGGCTCCCGGGGCGCTCCAGAATGACGTCAGAGCGCCCCATGCGCGTGGATGACGTGCCATGCGATCACTTGATCCATGCGCTTGGGGCGCCCTGACGTCACTCTGGAGCGCCCCGGGAGCCGCACGGACGGTAAGTATGCTGCTCCCCCGCTCCCCACTACACTTTACCATGGCTGCCAGGACTTTAGCATCCCGGCAGCCATGGTAACCACTCTGAAAAAGCTAAACGTCAGATCCGGCAATGCGCCGAAACGACGTTTAGCTTAAGGCCGGATCCGGATCAATGCCTAGTGTTTAAACTAGGGACTGGGGGGAGGGAAATTACATTATAGGATGGGAAGATATTGCACATACAGACTGGGGGCAAGGTAATGGGACTGGGGGAGGAATGGAAGGAGGAACTAGAACAGTTCAGAAGGAAAGGTGTAGGATAAAAAATATACATAAACCTCTTAATTGTATGTATACTAATAACAAAAGCCTGACTAATAAAACTGGTGAACTGGAAATGGTGATGTTTGAGGAGGACTGTGACATAGTGGGAATAACTGAGACATGGCTGGATGATAGCTATGACTGGGCAGTTAATGTACAGGGTTACAGTCTGTTTAGAAAGGATCGCAAAAAAACGGAGAGGGGGAGGGGTGTGCCTTTATGTAAAGTCCGGTCTAAAGCCCACAGTCCTAGAAGATATAAGTGAGGGACATTAACATGTGGAGTCACTGTGGGTAGAAATATATGGAGGCAAAAACAATAATAAAATACTAATAGGAGTTTATTATAAACCACCTAATATGCCAGAGTCCACAGAAAAAATCTGCTACTAAACGAAATAGACAAGGCAGTAGATCACAATGAGGTGGTTATTATAGTGGACTTCAACTACCCAGATATAGACTGGGAAACTGAAACCTGTAGATCTTATAAAGAGAACAGGTTCTTGGCAATAACCAAAGACAATTACCTTTCCCAACTGGTTCAGGACCCGACTAGAGGGACGGCCATACTGGACTTAGTATTAACCAATAGGCCGGACAGAACAACAGATGTGCAGGTTGGGGGACACCTGGGAAATAGTGACCACAAAGTAATAACCTTCCAGTTGTCATTCAAAAGAGTGTTTCTTCAGGGAGGAACAAAAATACCAAACTTCAAAAAAGCTAAATTTAGCCAACTAAGAGAGGCCATAGGCCTAACTAACTGGGACAAAGTCCTCAAAAATAAAAAATATAGCCACAAAATGGGATATTTTTAAAAGCATCCTAAAATCTAATTGTGAGAGGTACATACCTTATGGGAATAAAATGTTAAGGAACAAGAAAAAAACGATGTTGATAAATAGAACTGTAAAGAAAGCATTTAAAGGGAACCTGTCACCGTGATTTTGGGTATAGAGCTGAGGACATGGGCTGCTAGATGGCCGCTAGCACATCCGCAATACCCAGTCCCTATAGCTCTGTGTGCTTTTATTGTGTATAAAAACCGATTTGATACATATGCAAATTAACCTGAGATGAGTCAGAGCTTTAAAATATGACTCTTCTCTGGTCACACAAGTAAGATATGACTCTTTTATGTTAATTTGCATATGTATCAAATCGTGTTTTTTACACAATAAAAGCACAGAGAGCTATGGGGACTGGGTATTGCGGATGTGCTAGCGGCCATCTAGCAACCTATGTCCTCAACTCTATACACAAAATCCCGATGACAGGTTCCCTTTAAATCACTTAAACAGGAGGGTAGCGAGGAAGCACTGAAAAACTATAAGGAAAAAATAGAATATGTTAAAAACAAATAAAAGCAGTCAAACTAGAAACCAAGAGATGAATTGCCTGAGAGAGCAAAACTAACCCTAAAATGTTCTTCAATTATATAAATGATAAAAAGTATAAATCTGAAGGTGTCGGCCCTCTACAGAGTAATGACGGGGGAGTTGCAGAGAGCGATGAGGAGAAAGCAAAGCTATTAAATATATTTTTTTTCTCCACTGTATTTACTGAGGAAAACAAACTGTCAGATGAAATACAGAATGTAAAAGTAAATTCCCCATTAAAAGTGCCCTGTCTGAATCAGGAAGAAGTACAGTGGCGTCTTAAAATGATTAAAATAGACAAATCGCCAGGACCAGGTGGCATACACCCCCGTATCCTAAGAGAATTAAGTCATGTCGTAGCGAGACCCTTATTTCTGATATTTAAGGATTCTATACTGACAGGGACTGTTCCACAGGATTGGAGCAAGGCAATTGTGGTGCCAATATTAAAAAAGGGTCCAAAAACAGAGCCCGGAAACTATAGGCCGGTAAGTTTAACATCTGTCGTGGGTAAACTGTTTGAAACTTTTCTAAGAGATGCTATATTGGAGTACCTCAATGAAAATAAGCAAATAACGCCGTATCAGCATAGCTTCATGAGGAATCAGTCATGTCAAACTAATTTAATCAGTTTCTTGGGCAGATAAGTGGCAGATGAGGTTTAACACTGACAAAAGTAAGGCTATGCACATAGGAAGGAATAATGCAAGTCACCCGTACATACTAAATGGTAACACTGACATGGAAAAGGACCTAGGAATTCTAGTGAACAGCAAACTAGCTGTAGAAACCAGTGTCAGGCAGCTGCTGCTAAGGCCAATAGGATAATGGGTTGCATCAAAAGGGGCATAGATGCCTGTGATTAGAACATAGTCCTACCACTTTACAAATCACTAGTCAGACCACACATGGAGTACTGTGTACAGTTCTGGGCTCCTGTGAACAAGGCAGACATAGCAGAGCTGGAGAGGGTTCAGAGGAGGGCAACTAAAGTAATAACTGGAATGGGGCAACTACAGTACCCTGAAAGATTATCAACATTAGGGTTATTCACTTTAGAAAAAAGACAACTGAGGGGAGATCTAATAACTATGTGTAAATATATCAGGGGTCAGTGCAGAGATCTCTCCCATCATCTATTTATCCCCAGGACTGTGACTGTGACGAGGGGACATCCTCTGTGTCTGGAGGAAAGAAGGTTTGTACACAAACATAGAAGAGGATTCTTTACAGTAAGAGCAGTGAGACTATGGAAATCTCTGCCTGAGGAGGTGGTGATGGTCAGGCCGGACGGGAAGCACAGTGGTAAGGGGAGGCCGCTCATGAAGAGGGTTTTGGGTGTGAGGGAACAGGTGAGGTAGGGGTTAAGTAATAGAGGCAGGGAATTAGAAAAGGGCGCGTGTCGCCATGCGAATGGGGGGCTGGCCAACGGTTAAGGCAAAGGAGGAGGCGGGAGCAGGTGCATTCGGCCAGGGAAGCGAATGCCCACCCTCCCGTCCCTGGTGAATGTGGTCTTTGGTAAGCTATATATAAAAAAAAGGGGTACTTGGGAAGGGGTTGGTTGAGTAGGGTTTCAGGGCAGGGTTATAAGTTATATGTTTTTGTCGCGGCAGTCGTGGAGGCGGGGGAGGTCCTTGAAGTGGAAAAATATGGTGGTATCTGAGGATGGGAGGGCCCCGTGGGAGGGGCTGGACTCTCATTGAGGAGCTGGTATTAACGAATTAGGCGTCCATCAGTTGCTGCCTCCGAGCTGGGTTCAACGGCTGGGGGCAAGATGGAGACGCAGGTTTTCCTGGTGTTTATGAGGTTATTGGGGCTTCTTGGACCTCCCTCGTCATTGGTTAATTTATGGTTATTAAGTTAATTATGTTATGTATTTATTCAATAAACGGCTGCTGTGGCCGATTAAATCCGAGCAGTAGTTTTGTGTATTTATTTCTATGAGGGGGGGGGGGGGTGTAAGTAAAAAATATGGTTTTAAGGGACTGAACAGATTCCCTCTTCAAGTGAGTTCTACTAGAGAGGGGTTGTTGATCCTGGGAGTTATTCTGATTGCCTGATTGGAGTCAGAAGGATTTTTTTTCCCCCATAAGTGGGGAAAATTGGCTTCTACCTCAGTTTTTTTTTTTGCCTTCCTCTGAATCAACTTGCAGGATAACAGGCTAAACTGGATGGACAGAAGTCTTTTTTTCGGCTTTATAAACTATGTTACTATGTTATATCCATGTATGCCTCCATACCTATAAGTCTGCCTTAGACCCCAGATATATTGCCAAAGTTGTTGCCTTGTTGTTTTGTCAAGTTGTATTTTCTCTGAGTCCGCTGTCTGTGAGGCAAATTAAAACCATTAATAGAATTAAAAGTCTTGGACTAATCCCCTACCTTGGGATGAGTTACAGGAACTACTCAAGATGTCACAGCACAGAAAGGTCCTGCTGGGAATTCTGCAATGACAAAGGGATGTGCAGTCATGGAGCCAGAGTTAATTGGATGATGACTTTAAGGAGCTAGCGTTTTTATGTAGTTAATGTAAAAAAAAAATTTATTCCGCAAGGTTCCTTACATCCAACTAGAACAGAGGTGGAAAATGTGGTCTTCTTCATACTTCTGAGAGACAAAAAGTGTTGTCCATCCGATGAGGAAAGTTGTGGTTTATATGTGAAACTAAGGGGTAGTAATCTAAGTGGTGGCTAAAGGATGATAGACCTTTTTTCATTCAAGATTTGTGTATAGAATAATCCCTTTAGGGTGCAGCTATTTTGATCCTTAAAGACACTGCTGTTTTACTGTATATCACTGGGTTTCTAGAGTCATAACTTTTATGTTTTTGTAAGTGTGGCCATTTTAGGGTTTGTTTTCAGGGGACGAGCTTTTAATGGCTTAATCTTGGGCTACATATAATGTATTAAAAAATTAAGGGAACTGAAAAACAACAATTCTGCAATTGTTTTTGTTTTTAAGGTTTAGGCTACATGCACACGATGTGTGATGGACTATTTTTTAATGGCCATCACACGTCCGTTTTAAGACCAATGGTAGTCTAAGAGGTTATTCATACGGCAGTTTTTTTGACGGCCAGTGAATAACAGACATAAAAAATAGAATGTTCTATCTTGTCCATTTTTCATTAGTGAAAAAAACATCCATAAAAAATGGACAGTTTATTTGTTTTTTTAAACTGTCGTATGCATGTAACCTTAGGTTTTCACTGTGCGGTATAAATAACATTTTCACTTTATTCTGTGGGTCAGTATGATTAATGTGACACCAAATTGATATAGTTTGTTTAATGCTTTACTACTTTAAATCGATAAAAATATATTTATTTATTTTTTGCCGAATTCAGAGAGCCATAGTTAGTTGGCTGAGCTGTGTGAAAACTTTTTTTTTTTTTTTTTTTTTTTTTTGCAGGATGATTTAACATTCATTGGTATTATTTAAGGTTAAAGAAAACTCTTGGATCACATTTTGAGAGGCAAAGCAGTTCTGGCATTTTCATATGTTTTTTTAACGCTGTCCATTGTGACGGTTACATAAAATGATAGTTTTATAATCTGTGGATGTAGTGCTACATTATTAGGCAACCAACACAATTTAAAAAAATCTCCAATACGTTGCCTGTCCGTTTTCGCGCTGCAGGTCCTATGGTGAAGTGGGTAAAATTCACACAGTAAGGCCTCATGCACACGGCCCTGTTCCGCGGCCGAGAGTGGACTGTGGAAACCCGGCCGGGATTCCTGCTGACAGCATGAGCGCACGGCGTCATTGGTTGCTATGACGCCATGCGCTTCATGCAGCCAATGCTGTACAGTAATACACTAGTATTACTGTCAGCAGGAATCCCGGCCGGGTTTCCACGGTCCACTCTTGATCGCGGAACACGGCCGTGTGCATGAGGCCTAAGTGTGAATTTCCAGATTCTAATTCCAATATCGTTATCAAGCCGGCAGACAAGGAGGGGGGATTGTTGTAATGGATGTTGACAAATACGAGAAAGAGTTACATAGACTATTGTCAGATGATGAAACATTAGACTATAAAAAAGAACTAGAATAATTATTACGAGAGGGCTACAATAATGGAATTATTAATAAAAGGGAATTGGATTATCTGGCATAAGTCACTCCGGTTCCAGCTACCTAAGATACACAAAAGCTTGACCAACCCCCCTGGGAGACCCCTAGTCTCTGGAATAAAGTCACTTACTAGTAGACTTACAGAATATGTAGACTTCTTTTTGCAGAAGTATGTAACTCAAGCTCTCTCGTATCTTAAAGACACTGGTAGTGTCATTGAACTAGTTAAAGGTTTAGGGAGGAGCCAAGAAAATACATGGCTCGCTACAGTTGACGTGACATCTTTATACACAATTATTCCAAAAGAACTAGGATTAAGCGCAATTAAAAAAGAACTAGATAAAGACCCCCTAATGTCAAGCCAGCAACGGAAATTTATTTTAGACAGTGTAGATTTTTGCCTCAGCCATAACTATTTCTAGTTTAATAACACCTATTATTTGCAGCGAACTGGGATGGCGATGGGGGCGAAATTGAAATTTATAATTTACCAGCAATATTAGTGCAACCTCTATTAATTTTTTTGATCTTACCATATACAGTGGATATAAAAAGTCTACACACCCCTATTAAAATGTCAGGTTTCTGTGATGTAAAAATATGAGACAAAGATAAATCATTTCAGAACTTTTTCCACCTTTAATGTGACCTATAAACTGGACCACTGAATTGAAAAAAAAAAAACAGAAATCTTTTAGGTAGAGGGAAGAAAAATATAAAAATAAAATAATGTTGTTGCATAAGTGTGCAAACCCTTAAACTAATACTTTGTTGAAGCACCTTTTGATTTTATTACAGCACTCAGTCTTTTTGGGTGTCTATCAGCATGGCACATTTTGACTTGGCAAGATTTGCCCACTCTTCTTTGCAAAAACACTCCAAATCTGTCAGATTGCGAGGGCATCTCCTGTTCACAGCCCTCTTCAGATCACCCCACAGATTTTCAATCGGATTCAGGTCTGGGCTCTGGCTGAGCCATTATAAAACTTTAATCTTCTTCTGGTGAAGACATTCCTTTATTGATTTGGATGTATGCTTTGGGTCGTTGTCATGCTGAATGATGAAGTTCCTCTTCATGTTCAGCTTTCTAGCAGAAGCCTGAAGGTTTTGTGCCAATATTGACTGGTATTCAGAACTGTTCATAATTCCCTCTAGCTTAACTAAGGCCCCAGTTCCAGCTGAAGAAAAACAGGCTTGAAGCATGATGCTGCCACCACCATGCTTCATTGTGGGTATGGTGTTTTTTTGGTGATGCGCAGTGTTGTTTTTGCGCCAAACATATCTTTTGAAATTATGGCCAAAAAGTTGAACCTTGGTTTCATCAGACCATAACACCTTTTCCCACGTGCTTTTGGGAGACTTCAGATGTGTTTTTTGCAAAATGTAGCCTGGCTTGGATGTTTTTCTTCGTAAGAAAAGGCTTTCGTCTTGCCACTCTACCCCATAGCCCAGACATATGAAGAATACGGGAGACTGTTGTCACATGTACCACACTGCCAGTACTTGCCAGATATTCTTGCAGCTCCTTTAATGTTGCTGTAGGCCTCTTGGTAGCATCCCAGACCAGGGACGTCCAGTTCTTGGTAATGTCACTGTTGTGCCATATTTTCTTCACTATGTTCCATGGTATATCTAATGCCTTGGAAATTCTTTTGTACCCTTCTCCTGACTGATACCTTTTAACAATGAGATCCCTCTGATGCTTTGGAAGCTCTCTGTGGACCATGGCTTTTGATGTGGGATGCGACTAAGAACATTTCAGGAAAGACTAACTAGAGCAGCAGAACTTTATTTGGGGTTAATCAGAGGCACTTTAAATGATGACAGGTGTATGCTGACTCCTATTTAACATGATTTTGAATGTGATTGCTTAATTCTGAACACAGCTACATCCCCAGTTATGCAACCACATTATTTTTGTTTTTTTTTGTTTTCTTCCCTCCACCTAAAAGATTTCAGTTTGTTTTTCAATTGAGTTGCATAGTTTCTAGGTCACATTAAGACCTCATTCACACGACCGTTGTTCTGGTCCGCATCCAAGCCGCAGTTTTTGCAGCTCGGGTGTGGACCCATTCACTTCAATGGGTCTGCAAAAGATGCGGACAGCACTCTGTGTGCTGTCCGCATCCGTTGCTCCGTTCCGTGGCCCCGCAAAAAATATATAACATGTCCTATTCTTGTCCGTTTTGCGGACAATAATAGGCATTTCTACAATGGGCCACCTGTTCCGTTCCGCAAACCTTCAAAACGAAAACCTTTTTCAAGGAAACTGACGTGAATGCTTATATTGAGAATACTAGTTGTCATTATGGCCCCTGGCTGAAAAACATACCAAAGGGGCAATTTTTTAAAGAATCTATAGAAATTGTACGGACAGAAGGGTGTATGAAGAACAAAGTCAACTTATCCAGGAGTGCTTCAAGGAAAAAGGATATTTAAAAGAGGCTTTTAAAAATACCTTTAATCGTGATAGTGCGGGTATAGGTATGTATATCCCAACAAAGTGTACTACATTTAAAAAAAAAATTATATATATATTTCTTTTGACAGGGGAGTAGTGACCCCTAGACAGGAGATTCACGATACTGTCTATAGACTTAAAGGTTCGAGAAAATCATCTCCTGATGGGATGTATATATCTTGCCATCTAGTAACCCTATAACCTACGCCTCCCTTATCGAACATCTCTAGCTAAGTATATTATCGCCTTTGTATCATTGATCGCATTTGTATCATTGTTGGACCATGTCCAAATGCCTACCTACCTCCTGATGAGCCTGATTTTTTTCAGGTGAAACGCGTTGAGGTTTGCGTATTAAGGTGTGCGTATTAAAACTTGCATATTGTTTATTTGAGAGGGTTGGTGGTTATCCTATAATCTGGACCCCCTACCACTCTATTTGTATCTGTAATATTTGTTATTGGCTTTCTGAGAGGGCAGGTGGCGACACCATTTATCTGGACCACCTTCCACTTTCGGTATATTTTTTGTTTTTTTTTAACCGTTATTGTATATCTAATACTCTTCCCTGGTTAGGGTCGATCTAGGGATTTGATAGTATTAGGTTCGGGGACAGGGAACCCCCACCATCAGGGGGTCACCCTGGGCTGAGCAGATATTAGGGCTGATAGGGTAAGCGTTTTGTCTGCCCTGCCCTCTTCCAGACCCTGTCCTTTTTGGCGTTTTCTCGAACCTTTAAGTCTATAGACAGTATCGTGTCACCAGTGAATGTCCTGTCTAGGGGTCACTACTCCCCTGTCAGAAGAAATATATATATATATAATTTTTTTTTAAATGTAGTGCACTTTGTTGGTATATTCCTTCCCTTTACCCGCACTATCACG
Source organism: Bufo gargarizans (assembly GCF_014858855.1). Taxonomy (NCBI): domain Eukaryota; kingdom Metazoa; phylum Chordata; class Amphibia; order Anura; family Bufonidae; genus Bufo; species Bufo gargarizans. Next base: position 101,779,859 of record NC_058083.1, read on the forward strand.
ATTAAAGGTATTTTTAAAAGTCACTAATTCTAGAAGCAATATATTTAAGAAAATTATAAAAATCTAACTATTAGGCAATTTTTATATTTAAAAGAGGATTTAATCACATGTAGTAGGACTATATATGAAAGTGAAGAAAAGGGAGGGAATTCAAAAAAAAAATGAAAAAGATTTTCGCTTTACCTTTTTCACGCAGTATAATGTAAATGCTGGAGTTATGAAGAATGCTAATTAGAAAGATTGGGCTGTTTTAAAAAATGATCCAATTTTGGAAAAGGTGATTCCTGACCACCCTGAAATAACATATAAGAAAGTCCCAAATATACGTAACCATTTAGTGTGCAGCTTTATTCCAGGAGAGATTATAAAGAAGAAAAACAACCAGTTCACATGGTGCGGTTCCTGCTTCCCTTGTAAAAATAGGCTTAAGGAGAATAGCAAAAGGAATGTGTAGACAATTCAATCCAATAAAAGAGACTTGAGCTATAAAAAAAAAAGGGGGAGATCACATGCGAACATGAAGGGGTAGTTTACCTATTGGAGTGCCCTTGTGGACTCCAATATGTAGATCGGACAATGAGAAAACAAGAATCCAGGAGCATATTCGGAACATCAGGAAAGGCTTGGAGACACATAGGGCCAGATTTATCAAGACTCTGACAGCTCACTCCACTTTAACATATGGCTAAACTCAGTTTTAGCCAAGTCAGATTTATGATCGGCCCTTTAAGACTGTAATAAATGTGGTTTGACGGTAGCAGTTTATCCGTCAGTAAGCAGCTTTACAAAAGTCGCACATCTTTACGAAAAAGTTGCAAGTTTTTATGAAAAAGTCGCATGTTCTATTAAAAAGTCTCATAAGATAAGCATGGTCCTCACTGGAGTGAAATTGCGACTTTTTAGCGACTTTTTAGCGACTTTTTAAATAGTCCCAATAGTAAATCTGTCTAGAGATTCATTTACATAAGAAAACACACCCACTTTCAGAAAACTGGCGAGCATAGTGCAGAGCAGAAAAAAGTCGCAAATTTGTGCGCAGTTTTAGCGTTTCAGACTTTTTGGGGGACTTTTTCACTCCATTATTCTGACCTGAGCTAATGATAAATCTGGCCCATAATAGTGTATCCCTCCATTTTAAAAAAGTGCACCCAAAAATCTGAAAGTTCTGACATTTACTTAGGTTGAATTAGATAAACCGCATTGGCGGGGTGGAGACCCCATTGCCAAAATAAACCGCTGTGAAGTGAAATGGATATATAAGTTGGATACGCTACAACCGCAGGGGTTAAATGTAGAATTCGATCTTAAGCCATGCCTGGTGTAACAGAACTGCTTCTGGGTCTCAATGATAGGATTAATAGAAATATTGAGATGCAAATTATACTCTCTATCTTATACGTATATGGGAAGTAGCGTTTTGTACTGCAGATTATACAAGTAGTGAGAATGTTGAAAAGGTTGGTGTAAATTGGACCCAATAATATCCTTTGCCTTGTGTGAGTGCAGGGGGCTGTACATTGTATTGTCGGGTGTGCGATTTTGTGATTGTCGGAGGGAAAGGAGGTGTGAATATAAGCTAATAGCACGGCATTTCTGAGGCAGGGAGGAGCCCTACGGGTCAATCGTTTGGTAAATGAAAGGGTTGTAGTTTTTAATTGGCTGAAATCTGGCATGTGAATAAGAGCGAGTAGTTGAATGGATTATGCGCAGTGAGAATTTATTAATGGATGTCAATGGGAGGGAGTCTATGGAGCACGGGACTCAAGTACAAATGGTGACAGCTGGTACTCCGATATTGCTGAAAAGATGAAATCTGTATATGAAATCTTTTATATGCTTTATATTTTAGAAGAATAGTAAACTAAGGATTGTAAGATTTGTGATGTTCTTAGGGTATGGATATTATGGAGAAAAATGAAGTATCTGTTTAAAAAAAAAAGTTTTTAAGTATTGGGGAGGAGGTGTGGATTTAAAAGTATTTGCCCCTGATGAAGCGTGAACGAAACCCGGGTCGGGCAGGAATATAAGGGGTTACAGCTTTTATGACGTGTTTTAAACTTTCTTACGCCTGTGAGTATAATAAATCTTTTATAAATTGTCCCTGGCTGACGGTGCTTCACTATTTGTGCGACCACTTTGCTGATTTCAGAGAGTGGCGCACTGAGAAGGAGGGCGTCCTATGTGGATATCGATGTTTTCCTACGTCTGAAGGTGCATATGGCTCCAAGTTAAAGAGGACCACTTTCTGAGGATTCTGAGCAGCGCGGTCCGATAAATAAAAAAAAGTTATTATTATTAGGCACCCAGCTGCCATGACAATCTATTGGCACTCCCTAATCATATCACAGGGTGATGGGATGACTAACCATGGCTGGAGTGGCTATTAACCATAGCACCCATGGGCTTAATGGGGTTTTCTGAGACTTTTCTACTGATGACCTATGCTCTGGATCAGCTGGAGCCGGCATAGACATTCGCAGTTGTGCCGCAGCCTTCTCTCAGTTCATCAAGCCGTACATTTGATTGCAGCTGTGCTTGGTATTGCAGCTCAACCCCATTCATTTCAATGGCATTGAGCTGCGCCTAGACCATGTGATCGATGAATGTGACATCACATGGCCTAGGCTAAGCTGCAAGAAGGCCGCGGCGCAAACACCTGATCAGGTCCCGGGTGTCGAACCTCCACTGATCACATACTGATGACCTATGAAGAGGATTGGTTAACAGTAGAAAAGTCTTCGAAAACCCCTTTAAGTCAGTTGCTTCAGGAGCCTGGTTGTGTATATCAACCTCAATCCTCAACCTCATGAGAGAAGGCTGCTTCACGTTCATGACAGTTATATACGTCATGTAGCACAAATGGGCTAAGAAACTTGTAAAATAAAAGTAATGAGACAGTATATTTCTTAAGATTAAACTTTTTAAGATTCAAAAGCCGCTTGAGAGTCAAAAAATAATAAAGTGCAAGCTGGGCAGCCTTGCTCTGTCATAGCCAGGCTAACATGTCTTGAGAGATAAACATATTTCCACATCATGCCCTTGAATTCCTGTACGTTGTCTCACAAGTGATTAAATAACTTCCTTATTTAGCATTATAAAATATTCACTGGATTGTGTGATCAGCATGGTTTATTCTCCAAAAATTTTGAACGGAGAGCTGCAGGCCCAAATATTGTTTTATTATATCATACTTGGTCTTGTGCTAAGTTTTAAAAAAGTGAGAAACAGATAAGCTAAAGATATAAAAAGATATAATATATAAGATATATTATTTATGAATAGGCTAGTGCAGGGCTGGCCAACCTGCGGCTCTCCAGCTGTTGTAAAACTACAATTCTCACCATGCCCTGCTGTAGACTGATACCTGTAGGCTGTCTGAGCATGCTGGGAGTTGTAGTTTTGCAACAGCTGGAGAGCCGCAGGTTGGCCAGCCCTGGGCTAGTGGGTATGCTTGTACTACAGCTGCCCATAAACATGAGATGGAAGTCGACTGATTTGAACTACTGCTTAATGGCCAATGAATGTCCAATTTCTGCTGTAATTGTCAAGTTTAAATTTCTTTGGCTGGTCCTTGAAATAGGCAGAGGCTTGTCTTCCATGGAAACTAAGGAACAGACATGTTGAAATACAACATGCAAATCTTTTTCTTCCCTAACATCTGCCATCAGGGCAGAATTAGCTGGTCTCAATACACATGGGATTGCACCAATCTTGCCAAAATTGCTGCATATTTTGCCGAGTTCAGTTTATGAGCACCTTTAGATCGGGCAACATTATGGGGTCATTTATCAAACTGGTTTAAAGTAGAACTGAATTAGTTGCCTATAGCAACCAATCAGATTCCACCTTTCATTTTCCTAAGGAGCTGTCAAAAATGAAAGGTGGAATCTGATTGGTTGCTATGGGCAACTAAGCCAGTTCTACTTTACACCAGTCTGATAAATTTCTCCCTATACTTCTAGATTTTTAGTTTTGGATAAAGGAAAAGTGACTGATCTGTTAAAGGATCCATTTTACCCCACTGGACAGGGTTTTAGGATAGATGGATATTTACCGTATATGAATGTTTGTAATAATATCAATGGGAAATTGTTAAAGGCTATGTACACCTTTGGTGGCAATTTTTTTTATTGTTGCATTTGTGCTCATTTTGAGCTAAAAATCATTTTTTCAATTGATAATTTAAAAAAATGTTGAGCCCTTTTCTCTGTACAGTCTTAAAATTCTCTTGTAGCAGGATCTGTTTCCCATCAGGCAGCAAATTACTTACCGGTATCTCTGACCTTTCAAAAACTGATTATAGCTCAATTATATCATATTATTTTATTATGTTACTGATAAGAATGCGGCTAAAATAAGTGTTTACGACCTTTTAGTAATTTAGAGATAAGGTTTATTAGATGACTGGTACAAAGTGAAAGTACAGTAAACACAGCTGCGGGGGCGTACCTATAGGGGAAGCAGCTGCTTTGGGGACCAAACTCAGAAGGGGCCTACCCAGGAGGAGGACTAAAACATTTTATTTTCAGGGCCCCCTCAACAGTATTATAAAATTATATTATATACAGAGCCCCTGTAGGAAATGGATGGAGTGGCTGTTGGGTGTCGTCTGAGAAAGCGAGGAGGGGGTTGCGAAGTTGGGGTGGAGGCCCCGTTCAAAAATGTGTTCAAAATGAGTAAAATGCAACCGTAAAAAAATTGCCCTCAAAAGTATACATAGCGTTTTAAGCTATATTTTGATGATGATAATAATAATATGCTTTAAAGGAAAGGATTGTATTGAAATGAATGCTGAATAACATCTCTTTTTTTCTTTCACAATAAAGTGAATGCATAGAATTTTGAGCAACCATACCCATTTTGTTGTGGGGGGGTTTCTACATGAAAGGTTAAAGTTCAGCGAGTAGCTACACTGATTTGCTACACAGCAAGGAGGTCAGGGGTACAATTTGACCATATAACCATATAAGAGGCCCAGTCATTTATGCTGACAGCGCTGATGAGCACAATGTGAGATAAGCTTTAAAAGGGTTCTCTGAGACCAGGAACTCATGGTCAGGGGTCTGGAGACAGTGCAAAAAAAAGTGCCATGCTCCAACCTGCTCTGCTTCCAATTCCCGCTGTACCAGAAGTGTGGCATGCACATCACAGCTACTTGCCAATCAGTGCCCTCAGCGGGGACCTCGGTCACATGCCCTTGCTGCACAAATCACTACTGAGGCCATTGATTGGCACATTAGACTCCTGGTTCAGCAGGGATGGGAAGTGGCAGAGATGGCAGCTCAGCATTGGATACAGAATACTCGTGACTGGTGAGTCTTTTTACTCCTTATTTTTTAATCTGGCACCATGCTTGAAGGTCGGAGCCAGCTTCCACAGTCATCTCTGTAACTCCTATACAATAGAACTGAGAGAGCCACAGGGACGCCCAGTCATTTCTTCATTCAGCCTGCACTTTGATGGATATTCAGTGCATATGTCACTAGTGACTTCATTTGTCTATAGATCGAGGTGAAGGCCGTAGTCGGGCACACACATCCTTGATGAATGAATTAAAGGGGTTGTCCAGAATTACAAAACATGTCTGCTTTCTTCCAAAAACAGCACTGCCCCTGTCCATGGGTTGTGTTTGGAATCAATATGTCAGAGCTACAATGCCCGACACAATCTGTACACAGGGGTGGTGCTGTTTTAAAAAAAAAAAAGTGGCCATGATTTTATAATCTGGGACAACTGCTTTAACATTTGTTCATTGATTCCGGTTGCTTCACACAATAGGCACAGATTGAATCAAGCATGTCTCTACACATTAGCACGATGAAGGAGAGAAGGGAGGAAGGGAGTAGAATAGATAGATAGATCGATAGATAGATCGATAGATATAGATAGATATTAAATAGATTATTCCCTAAAACAGTCATATAGGATCAATACACAGGTACAGATTTGAATATTTGTAGGATATTTGTACTGTATATTAAGTGTTCATTAGGCTTTTATTGTTTTAGGTTTGTACCTGAGGACCTCATCTATGTTATTTAGCAACTGCTATCCAATCCTCGCTGGCCTCGTCTTCTTTTACATATCGGGGTCAACTCCTGTGAGATGGATTTTTGGCAATAATCCCTTAGAGACTGTAGGTGCCACTGACTGGTGTTTCTCGGAGACCAGCTCTCCTTTGGAATTCCATTACGGAAACCGTCATTAGTTCTCCTTCATTTCAGGAGGGATGTCTAAAATTTCAGCCATGTTAATTAGTGTCTGCATACTGCTCCTGTTGACAGAAGCTAATGATATCCCTTGGCCCTATTTATCACTTTGATCCCAATTTGGGCACTTATTAACTATTTTGCAACTATGCAAGGATCAATTTAACCCAATCAAAATTCCTATAAAGGTTCTGGTCATAAGATTAGAAAAAGATTAGATTGTATTTTGGAGACTGAAGTATGACTTGAAGGGCTTGTGCCAAGTGTGAAAGTTATCCGCTATCCACAAAATAGGAGAAAACTAACGCTGGGACTAAGAATGGGGATCCCATGTTCTCGTCCTCATGGATCAGCCGGGCGGGAACATAGGATCTCCATTCTCGGGACAGCTGGGGGTCCCAGTGCACGAACCTCCAACAATTAGGATAGGGGATAGTTTTCATACTTGGCACAACCCCTTTAATAGAGATTTAATTGAGCTTTCAAAGCTCAACTTTCAATTTGAGCATTCAGAAAAATAAATATATATGCAATATACATGGAGATGTTTTGGATCCACACGGTAGATAGTATATGGACTGTGGATTATTTTTCATTTCTATATTCTTTATATTTACATGATGTGTTCCATCTTTGAGGTGAATTGGATCCAATGAAGTGTGTACGGTAAGCATTGGTTACAGCCATATGATTATTATTTCTGCTTTTGAAGTAACTTTCCATATAATATTACTGAATAATGCTACTTGTCACTATTATAAAAGCAATGGATATTTTGTGCCATTTTTGTTTTGTGCTACTCTATATTTATGTGTGTTCTTTGTTAGATATGTTGTAAGTCATGAATGTTAGATATGTTGTAAAAGGTGTTCATTTTGTTAAATTTTCCCAAGACTGTGAAGATCTGTCTATTTGTTTGTCCAAAGCAGTCTGTGTGGACTTTATACTATCAGAATTTACACCAATTTTTAGACCACCTAGGTATAGTTTTTGACCACAAGATATGACAAAACCTGTAAAAGACTACGACAAAAGAAGGAGTAAAGTAACACTACATAATAAATTGGCAGAAATTGTGTCTAATGTCTTAAATGGGTACAAATTCTGGCACACACACTTAAAAGGGTTTTCTGAGATTTATATACTCATGCAGTACCTAGATGCAGTAGAGCCTAGGTCTTCTCCCTGCTCACCAGGCACAGCGCCGCACATTGTATAGTGGCTGTGCTTGGTATCACAGCTCAGCCCCATTCACTTCAATGGGGCTAAGCTGTGACTAGGCCATGTGACCAATATACGTGACTTCACATGGTCTAGGCTTAGCTGCAAGAAGGCCATGGTGCTACTGTGAGTGCCAGTGTCTTCGCAAACAGCTGGCCGGCAGCTGACATGGGTGTCAGGGTGCTGTGTATAAAAGTCTCTTTAAAGGGCATCTGTCAGCTGGATCAACCCTATTAAACCAGCCATAATGACTTGTAGGATTAACCCTTCAGATTAAAAACATACATTTCTTCCCCCGATCTGTTACTGTGTTAAGGATAATAATTGTTTAAAAAAAAATATGCAGATTAGGGCAAACAGCGAGCCCTGGCCACTTAGTGTAAGGCCTCCTGCACACGACCGTATGGCTTTTTCAGTGTTTTGCGGTCCGTTTTTCACAGATCCGTTGTTCCGTTTTTTGTTTCCGTTTCTGCTCCGTTTTTCCGTTCCGTTTTTCCGTATAGCATATACAGTATACAGTAATTACATAGATAAAATTGGGCTGGGCATAACATTTTCAATAGATGGTTTTGCAAAAAACGGAACGGAAACGGAAGACATACGTCCCCATTGACTTGAATGGAGCCACGGAACGTGATTTGCGGGCAATAATAGGACATGTTCTATCTTTAAACGGAACGGAAAAATGGAAATACGGAAACGAAATGCATACGGAGTACATTCAGTTTTTTTTGCGGAACTATTGAAATGAATGGTTCTGTATACGGAATGCAAAAAACGGCCAGTAAGACTCCATTCACATGTCCGTGGTGTGTTGCGGACACGTAAATTGCGGATCCGCAACACACCCGGCCGGCACCCCTATAGAAATGCCTATTCTTGTCCGCAGCTGCGGACAAGAATAGGACATGTTCTATCTTTTGCGGAGCTGCAGTCCCGAAGATCGGGGCCACGCTCCGCAAATGCGGATGCAGACAGCACACTGAGCTGTCCGCATCCATTCCGTCCCCATAGAAAATGAATGGGTCCGCACCCGTTCCGCAAAATTGCGGAACGGATGCGAACCCATTTGCGGACGTGTGAATGGAGCCTAAACGGGGGGGAAAAAACGGTCGTGTGCAGGAGGCCTAACTCCTCCACTCCCCATTCCACATAGACGCCTGGACCTGTCAATCATCTGAAGTGGGAGGTGTGCAGAGAAGCAAAGTGGAGAAGTGCACTGAGTTGCACTTAAGCCTCAATTTGCATATTTTTAAAAACATTTCTCTTAACGTCAGCCCTACCTGACATTATGGCTGGTTTAGTAGGGATTATCCTGCTAACAAATGGCCTTTAAAGGGGTATTTAGGATGTGAGAAGATATCCCCTATCCACAGGGTAGGAGATAACTATTAGATCGGAGGAGACCTTCCACTGGGACCCCCACCGATCACAAAGATGGGGACCCAGCACCTCTCAGGGCTCCCTGAAAAGGACGGAGCAGCAGGACGGGCATCCGCACTGCATCTCCCTTCATCTCTATGGCAGTTCCAGAAATAGTCGAGCACTGTACTCAGCTGTCTCTCAAACTCGCATGGAGATGAATGGACAGGCAGGAGCAGCAGTGCGCATGCCTGACCTGCGACTCGGTTTATTTTGTGGGGCACTGAGGGATACGGGGTCCCCAATCTTGTGATCAGTAGGACCCCCACTGATCTAATAGTTAACTCCTATCCTGTAGATAGGGGATAACTTCTCAGAAACAGACTAGCCCTTTAAAGGGTTTCTGTCATGGGAAAAATCGTTATGTAGCTGGCTGACAAATACATATTAATTGTAAGAAGCAGTGGACCTGTGTCCGTTTGCCTATATACTATGTAAGGAGCTGGAGTAATACATGGTGGACACGGTCAGACTGAGTGCTGGAGTAAAACGGATGCCACAAATGATCCCATTGTATGAAGGGCAATCAGTTGAATCTTTTGTACCACAGACGTGTCCTTAAAGGGGTTATCCCATCATAATGATCACTGTTAAATCTGTTAATGATTTGACAGTGATCATTTTTGTAATATACTTTATTAACAAATCCCCAGCGATTAGGATAAAATTCATACCCACTTACCTGATTGTTGTGACTCGGTCTCCCCTGGTTACGACCACTGCTCTTCTCCAAAAGCCGGAAGGTCGCGCTTGCCCAGAAGACGACTCCTTTTCTCCCGGCCGGTCCGCTCGCTGTTCTGAACGCGCACGCTGCCGCGCATGCGCGACAGTGACTTCTTCCCGGCCAGAATAGTACAGAGCTGCGAACGCGCACGCCGGCTCTGTAGGAATAAGTCTCCATTGCGCATGCGCGGCGGCGTGCGCATTCAGTCCAGCGCGCGGCACGGCCGGGAGAAGACTTCAATCAAGATGAAGCCCGCCCCCAGCCAGAATCCAGGAAGTGAACGCGTGGTGGCAGCAGGTAAGTATAAAAACGCTAAGTGGGATAACCCCTTTAAGGCTACATTCACACGTCAGTATTTTCCTATATCCCGATTTTCGGTCCGTTTTTTGCGGATCCGTTGTTCCTGAAAATGTTTCCGTATGTCATCCGTTTTTTGCGGATCCGCAAAAAACGGAAACATGTATAAAGTTCAATAATCAAATAAAGTTGTTTGGATTTCATTGAAAAAAAAATAAATAATAATTTGTTACGTGTTTCCAGGAACGGATTCCGCAAAAAACGGATGACATACGGAATGACATCCGAATGTCTTCCGTTTTTTGCGGATCCATTGACTTTGTATTGTACCAGGATCCGAATTTTGCGGACAAGAATAGGACATGTTTTATATTTAAACGGACATGCGGAACGGAACAACGGAAATAGACAGCACACATTGTGCTGTCCGATTTTTTCCAGGACCCATTGAAAATGAATGGGTCCAGATCTGGTCCTGATCTGTTCCGCAAAAAACGGAACAGATCAGGAAAGAAAAAACGGACGTGTGAATGGACCCTTACTTTAATAGAACCTTGTGCCTTGTCCCTGTACTGACTGTGGTTTCACCTGGCAGGTTATTTATGTGCTGTGACATGACTGTATACATTATCCCTTTGCCCTGACATTGCTTTGTGCATTATGTCTTTGTTGTCTCATCGATTTGTACACTGTGGGGTCATTTATCAAACTGGTGTAAAGTAGAACTGGCTTAGTCACCCATAGCAACCAATCAGATTCCACTTTTTATTTTTGACAGCTCCTTTGGAAAATGAAAGGTGGAATCTGATTGGTTGCTATGGGCAACTAAGACAGTTCTATTTTACACCAGTTTGATAACTCTCCCCTTATATTTTAACTATGAGATCACAGTGTGAATTTTACCACTACCACAATATCACAGCTTGGACGGTTCCTAAACTGTAACTTAGCTGATTATTCCTGTACTATGACATCACCATGTATATTACAGTATCTCTGCTTTGTGACATCACTTTCTGTATTATGCCTCTGTTGTCATCATTATGTGTAATATCAATGTACTGTGACATCACAATGTCAATTTTCTCACTAGTGTGACACCACTGCATGATGCCTGAGCTGAGTAGATTATTCCAGTACTGTTACATCAGTGTGCATGCTATCGCTGTCCGGTACAGAGGATGGGAGTAGTGGTGGCTCTGATGAGTTGCCATGTGACAGTGCATTCCCTCAGGCCACTCCTCCCTGGGGATCAGCGCAGTGGAAGAGTGGTTTGAAGATTTAAGCCAGAAGTGAACATATAACAGTCTCTCTTTACTTGCAGTGCAAGATATAACTAGTGGCACATCCAGCAGTATTAAGTCCAAGAAAGTTCAGTTTCTTGGCATCAGATGAGGAGGTATGGTGGTTGGTTGTGTAGCAATTTAATGGCACTTGTAGATATAGGTGTCCACTGTGATACAGTCTGGCCTGGATGTTAGGTGATGGGTGTCTGAGCCATAGTCCCTCACCTGCAGCTGTGATTTTGCTGATCCCTCTGCTGTCTTTGTACACTGTAGCTTCTTCCAAAGCAGCATCTTCACTCTGATGATCTCTCTGGAGTGAAGGTCTCACAGGAGTATGGCATATGCTTCCTATCTTTTTCATTCATATCTCTCAAGAACTTCCCCTCCTGGCATGAAGCAGGACAGGCCCACTCCTGCTAACCCTTGCAAACCATACCTTCTCTAGCTGGAATGAACAGTCTCAACATATGAAAATACAACACAACAATACATCACTATCACATTATCACTGTGTGCATTAGGTAGACCAAAATCATAATCTAAATAATCGTAAACTTTTTATATTCTGGGAGTGATTTTCCTTTAAAAATTACGCTAAGGGGCCTCATATTATTTGTTATGTTCATGGTTATTGATGGAATGCTGGTTTATTTAATGCAGATGCAATGAATATTGCTCAATGTTAAGTAGTTATGTAATGTTGAGTAATTTTTCAACACAAGAATTAAGCAGTAGACCCTTTTACTCGTAACATGATGATTTCTCATGTACATTTTTACGGCTCTAAATACTATATAGTGTGCTAGAGAAATTAACAAAATCATTGGCTACAAAACAGCTCTCCGGCTAATGCTGGGACCACTAATGTTTGTCTTCACTTCTGGTTAGACCCCACAAGATTGTGCTACTTAGGTTAATAATTTCAGCAAATAATCAAGATCTTTGCTGTTGTCACATAGGTATACTCCAGATGGTCTGATCTTTTGCCATCCTTTATCCCATGTGAACCCATTAGGTAGAGATAGAATTATAATTAAAGGGTTGTTTCAGGACTTTGACACTGATGATCTTGTATAAGGATAGGTCATCAATAACGGGTCAGAGGGGATCCAAATCACTGCACCCCCACTGATCAGCTAATTGAATGGGCAGGGGCGCTTTACTAAGTAATGTGTCCCCTTCATTCACTTGACTGGAACAGAGCATAGTGAACACAATGTATGGACCTGTGCCTGGTAAGCAATGAAGTGGATGCGGTGCTGGCTAGATTGGTGAGGGTGCTGGAAGTCAGATCCCCACTGATCTCATATTGATGACATAATCTAAGGATAGGTTATCAAATTCTAAGTCCCTAAAAAACCCTTTAAGACCAAATTCTGGGGCTGCTGGGCACCTGTTGAATCTTTTGGATCACAGTTAAAAAGCTTAAAGGGGTTTTTCAATAAAAAAATATTTTTGTTAACAGTTTCCTGCAGCATAGCCCCTGAAACAGAAGATCCATCTTCAATCCCCGTGCTGTTTAAATCCAACTGGCTATGGGCATGGTCACATGCACTGCTCCAGCCAATGACTGGCTTTAGTGGCGATGTTCTGTTTGTGGCCACATGACTGCTGAAGGCAGTTTGGCTGCTGGGGCAGTGCATGTGACTATGACCACAGAGACATCGGAGAGGGCCGGAGTGGCGTGGAGCAGATAAGTATAAATCTTCTGTTTCAGGGGCCATGCAGCAAAAATTATTTTTACTATAAAACCCGTATAAGGCTACATGCACACGAACGTTGTTGGTTTCCGTGTCCGTTCTGTTTTTTTGCAGATAGGATGTGGACCCATTCATTTCAATGGGTCTGCAAAAAATGCAGACAGCACACCGTGTGCTGTCCGCATCAGTATGTCCGTTCCGTAGCCCGCAAAAAAAAAAGAATATGTCCTATTCTTGTCCGTTTTAGGAATTGTTACAATGGATTCGCAAAAAAAATTGATGGCATACAGATGTCAATTATTTGCGGACCGCAAAACACATACGGCCATGTGCATGTAGCCTAATCATAATGTAATTCGATCATGTGAGCTCCCTAAGATATAGGGTCTTTCTGTAACTCCTACCTCAGTGGCCCTACAGGTGTACAACTGGTCATTTACTCCATGAAGATAGCCGTCTCCTTTGGCCCTACAGGTGTACCACTGGTCATCTACTCCATGAAGATAGCTATGTCCTTTGGCCCTACAGGTGTATCTCTGGGCAATTACTCCATGAACATAGCTATCTCCTTTGGCCCTACAGGTGTACCACTGGTCATCTACTCCATGAAGATAGCCGTCTCCTTTGGCCCTACAGGTGTACCACTGGTCATCTACTCCATGAACATAGCTATCTCCTTTGGCCCTACAGGTGTATCACTGGGCATCTACTCCATGAACCTAGCTATCTCCTTTGGCCCTACAGGTGTACCACTGGGCATCTACTCCATGAACATAGCTATCTCCTTTGGCCCTACAGGTGTACCACTGGTTATCTACTCCATGAAGATAGCTATCTCCTTTGGCCCTACAGGTGAATCACTGGGCATCTACTCCATGATCATAGCTATATCTCCTTTGGCCGTACAGGTGTACCACTGATCATCTACTCCATGAAGATAGCTATCTCCTTTGGCCCTACAGGTGTATCACTGGGCATCTACTCCATGAACATAGCTATCTCCTTTGGCCCTACAGGTGTACTACTGGTCATCTACTCCATGAAGATAGCTATCTCCTTTGGCCCTACAGGTGAATCACTGGGCATCTACTCCATGATCATAGCTATATCTCCTTTGGTCCTACAGGTGTACCACTGGTAATCTACTCCATGAAGATAGTTATCTCCTTTGGCCCTACAGGTGTACCACTGGGCATCTACTCCATGAACATAGCTATCTCCTTTGGCTCTAGAGGTGTGCCACTGGGCATCTACTCCATGAACATAGCTATCTCCTTTGGCCCTACAGATGTATCACTGGGCATCTACTCCATTAACATAGCTATCTCCTTTGGTCCTACAGGTGTATCACTGGGCATCTACTCCATGAACCTAGCTATCTCCTTTGGCCCTACAGGTGTACCACTGGGCATCTACTCCATGAACATAGCTATCTCCTTTGGCCCTACAGGTGTACCACTGGTTATCTACTCCATGAAGATAGCTATCTCCTTTGGCCCTACAGGTGAATCACTGGGCATCTACTCCATGATCATAGCTATATCTCCTTTGGCCGTACAGGTGTACCACTGATCATCTACTCCATGAAGATAGCTATCTCCTTTGGCCCTACAGGTGTATCACTGGGCATCTACTCCATGAACATAGCTATCTCCTTTGGCCCTACAGGTGTACTACTGGTCATCTACTCCATGAAGATAGCTATCTCCTTTGGCCCTACAGGTGAATCACTGGGCATCTACTCCATGATCATAGCTATATCTCCTTTGGTCCTACAGGTGTACCACTGGTAATCTACTCCATGAAGATAGTTATCTCCTTTGGCCCTACAGGTGTACCACTGGGCATCTACTCCATGAACATAGCTATCTCCTTTGGCTCTAGAGGTGTGCCACTGGGCATCTACTCCATGAACATAGCTATCTCCTTTGGCCCTACAGATGTATCACTGGGCATCTACTCCATTAACATAGCTATCTCCTTTGGTCCTACAGGTGTATCACTGGGCATCTACTCCATGAACATAGCTATCTCCTTTGGCCCTACAGGTGAATCACTGGGCATCTACTCCATGAACATAGCTATCTCCTTTGGCCCTACAGGTGTACCACTGGTCATCTACTCCATGACGATAGCTATCTCTTTTGGCCCTACAGTTGTACCACTGGGAATCTACTCCATAAACATAGCTATCTCCTTTGGCCCTACAGGTGTACCACTGGGCATCTACTCCATGAACATAGCTATCTCCTTTGGCCCTACAGGTGTACCACTGATCATCTACTCCGTGAAGATAGCTATCTCCTTTGGCCCTACAGGTGTACCACTCGGCATCTACTCCATGAACATAGTTATCTCCTTTGGCCCTACAGGTGTACCACTGGGCATCTACTCCATGAACATAGCTATCTCCTTTGGCCCTACAGCTGTATCACTGGGCATCTACTCCATGAACATAGCTATCTCCTTTGGCCCTACAGGTGTACCACTGTTCATCTACTCCATGAAGATAGCTATCTCCTTTGGCCCTACAGGCGTACCACTGGGCATCTACTCCATGAACATAGCTATCTCCTTTGGCCCTATAGGTGTGCCACTGGGAATCTACTCCATGAACATAGCTATCTCCTTTGGCCCTACAGGTGTACCACTGGGAATAAACTCCACGAACATAGCTATCTCCTTTGGCCCTACAGGTGTACCACTGGTCATCTACTCCATGAAGATAACTATCTCCTTTGGTCCTACAGGTGTGCCACTGGGAATCTACTCCATGAACATAGCTATCTCCTTTGGCCCTACAGGTGTACCACTGGGAATAAACTCCATGAACATAGCTATCTCCTTTGGCCCTACAGGTGTATCACTGGTCATCTCCATGAAGATAGCTATCTCCTTTGGCGTGACTGCCTGTTAAACTGCTCATTATGTGTGTATTTTAATATAATCATGGGGAATAAAAAAAATTCCAACTCCTTCAATAAAAGAAAGTTTCATTGAAGCCTTCAGTCCATCCCCCCAAATGCCATATATTATGTAGACGCCTACAGCATGCACTCATTATAGCTCAGAGTATTCTTAGAGGGTGGGCAGGAATCCAAGACACTTTTCATATTTACTTTTCTTGTATTGAAAGCTGATTTCCTCTATTCTATCATCTTTCTTTCCTTGTTGTTGTCCCCTTGTGACCCTGCAACAATCAGTCAGGTAAACATATGTAATTACTGCTCAACAGCATTCTTCACACATCACGAATACACAGAAGCCAACAACGTGTGAATGTGTATGTATAGTTTAACACCAAATACCCTAATTCCAGAATATTTTCTTTCTTATTAACAAAATACAGTAACTTGTTCCTCTTTTTTTAATAGTAAATGGGTCTACACTATGTACAAACGTAGTGGGGAAAAAAATTACTTAGAAAAGTAAAAAAAATAAAAAAAAATATTCCAGCGTAACAAGAACAAAAACCTCACCATTCCCAGTGATAGCAGACTGATACGAAACTTAAAGCAAGGTCACTTACTATTGCTGGCTAGTGAAGGAGTCGTTAAAGGGGTTTATCCCACAAAAAGCATTACTATGCAATGAATAGGGCATTTCAAAAGAAATGTGAATACAATATACAGACGTGGACAAAATTGTTGGTACCCTTTGGTCAATGAAAGAAAAAGTCACAATGGTCACAGAAATAACTTTAATCTGACAAAAGTAATAATAAATTAAAATTCTATAAATGTTAACCAATGAAAGTCAGACATTGTTTTTCAACCATGCTTCAACAGAATTATGTAAAAAAATAAACTCATGAAACAGGCATGGACAAAAATGATGGTACCCCTAGAAAACACAGAACATAATGTGACCAAAGGGACATGTTAATTCAAGGTGTGTCCACTAATTAGCATCACAGGTGTCTACAACCTTGTAATCAGCCATTGGGCCTATATATATGGCTCCAGGTAATCACTGTGTTGTTTGGTGATATGGTGTGTACCACACTCGACATGGACCAGAGGAAGCAAAGGAAAGAGCTGTCTCAAGAGATCAGAAAGAAAATTATAGACAAGCATGTTAAAGGTAAAGGCTATAAGACCATCTCCAAGCAACTAGATGTTCCTGTGAGTACAGTTGCACATATTATTCATAAGTTTAAGATCCATGGGACTGTAGCCAACCTCCCTGGACGTGGCCGCAGGAGGAAAATTGATGACAAATCTAAGAGACGGATAATCCGAATGGTAACAAAAGAGCCTAGAAAGACTTCTAAAGAGATTCAAGGTGAACTTCATGCTCAAGGAACATCAGTGTCAGATCGCACCATCCGTCGTTGTTTGAGCCAAAGTGGACTACATGGGAGACGACCAAGGAGGACACCATTGTTGAAAACGAATCATAAAAAAGCAAGACTGGAATATGCCAAACTACATGTTGACAAGCCACAAAGCTTCTGGGAGAATGTCCTGTGGACAGATGAGACAAAAATCGAAGTTTTTGCCAAGGCACATCAGCTGTATGTTCACAGACGAAAAAATGAAGCATATCAAGAAAAGAACACTGTCCCTACTGTGAAACATGGAGGAGGCTCTGTTATGTTCTGGGGCTGCTTTGCTGCGTCTGGCACAGGGTGTCTTGAATCTGTGCAGGGTACAATGAAATCTCAAGACTATCAAGGAATTCTAGAGAGAAATGTACTAGCCAGTGTCAGAAAGCTTGGTCTCAGTCGCAGGTCATGGGTCTTGCAACAGGACAATGACCCAAAACACACCGCTAAAAACACCCAAGAATGGCTAAGAGGAAAAAATTGGACTATTCTAAAGTGGCCTTCTATGAGCCCTGACCTCAATCCTATTGAGCATCTTTGGAAGGAGCTGAAACATGCAGTCTGGAAAAGGCACCCTTCAAACCGGACACAACTGGAGCAGTTTGCTCATGAGGAGTGGGCCAAAATACCTGCTGAGAGGTGCAGATGTCTCATTGACAGTTACAGGAAGCGTTTGATTGCAGTGATTGCCTCAAAAGGTTGCGCAACAAAATATTAAGTTAGGGGTACCATCATTTTTGTCCATGCCTGTTTCATGAGTTTATTTTTTTACATAATTCTGTTGAAGCATGGTTGAAAAACAATGTCTGACTTTCATTGGTTAACATTTATAGAATTTTAATTTATTATTACTTTTGTCAGATTAAAGTTATTTCTGTGACCATTGTGACTTTTTCTTTCATTGACCAAAGGGTACCAACAATTTTGTCCACGTCTGTACATGCAATAAAATTATTGTTCGTTTTTTATGTATATTACATTTTTCTCTCTGGTAGCTCTTAGGTCTGGATGCGTTCAGAGTGCGTTCAGTGAAACTCGCACCATTTTGCAAGCAAGTTCAGTCAGTTTTGTATGCGATTGCGTTCAGTTGTTCAGTTTTTTCCGCATGGGTGCAATGCGTTTTGATGCGTTTTTCACGCACGTGATAAAAAACTGAAGGTTTACAAACAACATCTCTTAGCAACCATCAGTGAAAAACGCATCGCACCCGCACTTGCTTGCGGATGCAATGCGTTTTTCACTGAAGCCCCATTCACTTCTATGGGGCCAGGGCTGCATGAAAAACGCAGAATATAGAACAATGCTGGGATTTTCACGCGAGAAAAACAACGCTCATGTACACAGACCCATTGAAATGAATGTGTCAGAATTCAGTGCGGGTGCTATGCGTTCACGTCATGGATTGCACACGCGCGGGAAAACTCGTGTGAAAGGGGCCTAAGTGCTGACCAGACACCTTTTTGTTAATTCATCCCTACTTCTAAATATAGTAGCTATAGCTCTCTAGAGAGTGGAGAAGGATGTTGGGGGGGTCATTACATAAGTAAATTGATGGGGGGGCATTGCATACTGTAGTGCTATTTATTAGTGGAATTGCAGGGGCCTTGTATGAGGGAATATATACTATGTAGAGAGGAAAACAGAAGGTTTTAGCAACAGTTCAGCTGCTGCTCACTCACAGAAACGGAATTGACACGTTCTCCACATGATGCCATTAAAAAAGAGAAAAAAGATGACAATTACACTGAAAGCGGAGGTTTTTTGAAATTGATATCATTAAAATTACTTCAGATATTCTTATTTTTTTCCATTTTTGGGATTATCCGTTTAAAGTAAAGGTGGGTTTCTGAGGTTACAAAAAGAAACAGTGCTACTCCCGAGTCTGGTATAAACAAGATTGACCAAAGCATTTACAAACTACTATGTTATAAGACCCAGTCTATACACATATGGGGATCCACAAGATAGGGGATACCTAGTAGTTTGTATGCTTTACCTTTCGCTGTTCATTTCACGGGGTGCCACAGGGTACGGGGTCCCCATTCTTGTTATCGATGGGGCTCCCAGTGGTAGAACCCACACTGATCTAATGCTTATGCCCTATCCTGTGGATAGGGGATAACTTTATATAAAAGTAATACCCCTTTAATACATAGATGAAAGTTCAGGACAAGAAAAAGCAGGACCCCCGTATATGTTTTATGCCATGTTTCCACCATTATTTTGTGGTCTTAAAGGGGGTGTTCTGGTTACAGAAAACTATCCCTATTAGATCAATGGGGGTCCTACTGCTGGGACTACAGCAAATACAGCGCTCGGCTATCACCTGAACTCCCATAGAAATTAATGGAGCAGCGGAGCACATTTCCAACCAGCCACTCTGCCCATTTCATGGGGCTCCATTGGGTAGGGGCACCTGTTCTCGTGATCGGCCCCCCATCAGTCTAATAGTTCCCACCAGCCTAATAGTCCCCTATTTTGTGGATAACTTTATGTAATCAGAATACCCCTTTAAATGGAACCTGTCATCTGGATTTTGTGTATAGAGTTGAGGACATGGGTTGCTAGATGGCCGCTAGCACATCCGCAATACCCAGTCCCCATAGCTCTGTGTGCTTTTATTGTGTAAAAAAAAAACGATTTCACACATATGCAAATTAACTTGAGATGACTTCTGTCCCTGACTCATCTCAGGTTCATTTGCATATGTATCAAATCGGTTTTTTCTACGCAATAAAAGCACACAGAGCTATGGGGACTGGGTATTGCGGATGTGCTAGCGGCCATCTAGCAACCCATGTCCTCAGCTCTATACACAAAATCCCAGTGACAGGTTCCCTTTAATGGCTGCTAGGAATTATGCCTCTGTAGTTTTGTAATTTGATCATTTGTCTTTTATTGATAAGACACGGTATACCGTATTATTAGAAATACAAGGTTAATTGCTAGACTGGACACTTACCTTGACTGCTATGTATAAATCAGTGGAATCGTATATAGCGTGATCGTAACATCCTTAACTGGACAGTCTGGCCAGACAATGCTTCAAACATTGAAGGGTTAATTGGATAAATGGTCATGGTTTCTGCAAACAATGATCTGTGATGTTAGGGAATTGTGTACTGGGAGTGAGGAAGCCCCCGTGTGGATGGCCACCCTTTGGCTTCCTGAGCCCCCCTCATACTTCTTTGAGTGTTTGTTTTTGCAGGGACAGGGGACACATCCTTCATTTAGGAGCAGTAGACATTCCTTTCCAAAATGTGCTATATATTGGGCTCAGTGGGACTTTCTGCCATGCTTGTACATTTGTTTGTACTTACATTAGGCATAATATAGACATTGTACCCACCTATTTAGAGTTGTGTGAGTTTCCAATAGCTTATAGGCAGGTGAGAATTCGAGAACTGTACACATGGTCTCCGTCTGATGATGGTGAAGGTGCCTTATCCTTGCCCGATTCATACGCAGACATGGGCGTCATGACAGAGCTATTGGGAAGTTGTGACCCACAGAGAAAAAAAATCCTGAGCATCTTTTCTGATAAATTCAAGGTCAGTTTTCTTCTGAGATCACATCCCACTAAATTCTTAGAAGTTGTGTCTGAATGTTTTGCGTCTGTAGAACAGCCTGTGTTTCCTGATATCTGCGAAATGTACATTATCCACTACTCCATAGTCCATCCTTTAAAAAGTGGTAAGGTCTATCACACAGGACTACCGTAGGTCAGTCATAACTTGGCATGGCTTGGATGAACTGGGGATATGGTCTAGTCAGTACTGTTTAGGCATATTGGCAGGGGCAACAATACAATGTAGGTCCAAAGAGCTTCCATGTGACCCAGTGAAAAGGGTTCCCTTGATAAGGTTAGTCCTTTCTGATAGGTAGTATGGACCAGTATAGGTTCCTTTCTCCAAGGGCAGTCAAGAAATGGAATGAACAAGCACTTTCTCTATAAAATAAGGTGTGATGGTATCAATATTCATCAGGAGGTAGGCACCAAGTAGTGCCTACATTCCATGTTGTGATGACACATTTTTTGCCCTTGTTTGCACCATGCAAACCCAACCACTTTATGGATATGGTTTGTACATGATTAGTAGCTCTATATACTCATACCAGGTACAATCTCACAAGGCTGTACAAAACCAAACATGGTTCCTAGGAGAGCAGTAGATTGAGGACTCTCCATATTTAAAGGGAGTCTTTCACCTAAAATGACCATTACACAACACAAACATCATGATAACCATTACATTCCCCATATTATAATCTTACCTTCCATATTGCTGTCCGTCGCCTATTCTCTCTTAAAAACGCTTTTAATCCATATGCTAATTAGGTTCTGAAGGTGCCCAGGGGCGGCGTTTACGCAGCCGGTGCCCAGGCTCCACGGCGCTGTTCAAATTAAACCCCTCCCCTTTCACCCCTCTGGCCCGCCCTCGGTTCGTCAGATACCATCCTCCAGTTAATGACAAATCCGGCGCCTGCGCACTCCATTACCCACTAGGGCAGAGGCAGCAGAGCGTTTAATGCGCATGCGCCGGCCCGATCTAGCCGGCGGAAGTAAACTACCAAAATATCGGGATGTACGGGCCGGCGCATGCGCATTAAACGCTCTGCTGCCTCTGCCCTAGTGGGTAATGGAGTGCGCAGGCGCCGGATTTGTCATTAACTGGAGGATGGTATCTGACGAACCGAGGGCGGGCCAGAGGGGTGAAAGGGGTGGGGTTTAATTTGAACAGCGCCGTGGAGCCTGGGCACCGGTCGCGTAAACGCCGCCCCTGGGCACCTTCAGAACCTAATTAGCATATGGATTAAAAGCGTTTTTAAGAGAGAATAGGCGACGGACAGCAATATGAAAGGTAAGATTATAATATGGGGAATGTAATGGTTATCATGATGTTTGTGGTGTATAATGGTCATTTTAGGTGAAAGACTCCCTTTAAGGAAGTTGCTCAAGCAAAGAATACCATAGAGAAAAATGTAATGCAGAAGATTAAAATGGTTGTCCAGACTTTTTTTTAACTGGTGAAGAGAGACATAATTACCTGCTCCCTGGTTCTTCACCTGACATCCAGTCTCCGCGTGTAAACTTCATGCATGGGGGTGATCACATGTACTGCTGCAGCCAATGACTGGCCTCAGCAGTGATATCCTGAAGTGGAATGTCACTTCTAGATCATGTACTGCTTGGAGACAAGTCACTGCTGAGGTCAGTCATTGGCTGCAACAGCGCACATGACCCCGCCCATGCAGGAAGTTTATATGAGGTATGCGGTCTAATATTTAGGCAGTATAATCATACTGCCTAAATATTAGATGGGATTAATAAATCTGCCCCTGAACATATGATACCTATACCAATTTCATGAATCTGCTGGGACTTCATGTTTTATTCTGAACCTAAGGATTCCACACATGTCGGCTCTGCTCGCCTAGATTTACTGTGCACTTTCTATGCCTGTATTAACCTTCTTCATATCAATATGTATCTTTCTTACTGCTCAGCACCAATGATTGCACCAGCTTCACACCCATTTTGACCAAATATTATTTATAGCTACAAGGGATACATACAAGATTCATTTCAGAAATGATGCGTGATTGCCATGTGATAGGTATATTATAGGCAGTGGCGGATTATAATTGGGGCGTTTGGGTCTGTAGCCCCGAGCCCGGCATCGCTAGGGGGCCAACGCCGACCCAAACGCCCACAAACTACAGCGGGGCACGGTAGCTCATAGTTCCCTGCCCCGCCCCCATCTGCCAATCACTGTGGTAGTAAAATCCCGGCACAGGTGGCGTGATGACGTCATCGCGCCACGCCTGTTCCCGGACGCAGCACACTGACGTGTCTGCGCAGCACGCCTGCACCATCTACGACTGAGCGCTGACTGGGACACAGGTAAGTATTAGCTTTTATTTTTTTGTGTGCCAACTTTGGGGGGGCATTACTGAAGGGACAGTGGGGGGCAAACTACTACGTAGGGGAAATTAATACTGTGGGGGCAATGTGGGGGACGATTAATGCTGTGGAGGCAAATTACTACCATGTGGGAAATTAATACTGTGAGAGCAGTGTGGAGAAATTAATACTGTGGGGGCAGTGTGGAGAAATTAATACTGTGGGGGCAGTGTGGAGAAATTAATACTGTGGGGGCAGTGTGGAGAAATTAATACTGTGGGGGCAGTGTGGAGAAATTAATACTGTGGGGGCAGTGTGGAGAAATTAATACTGTGGGGGCAGTGTGGGGGGCAAATTACTTGGCAGTGTCGGAGACAATTATCTAATGGGGGCAGTGGGGGGTTATTACTTGATGGGGGCAGTTACTTTGTTGGGGGAATTAGTACATGGAAGGCAGTGTGGAAGAAATTACTATATGGGGGCAGTGTGGGGGAAATTACTATATGGGGGCAGTGTGGGGGAAATTAGTATATGGGGCAGTGTGGGGGGAATTACTATATGGGGCAGTGTGGGGAGAAATTACTATATGGGGCAGTGTGGGGGGAATTACTATATGGGGCAGTGTGGGGGAAATTACTATATGGGGCAGTGTGGAGGAAATTACTATATGGGAGCAGTGTGGGGGAAATTACTATATGGGGCAGTTTGGGTGAAATTACTATATGGGGCAGTTTGGGTGAAATTACTATATGGGACAGTGTGGAGGAAATTACTATATGGGAGCAGTGTGGGGGAAATTACTATATGGGGGCAGTGTGGGGGCGTTTTTTTTATTAGGGGACATTATTTTTGGGGACACTATACAGGCATTATTACCTGGAGCACAATATAGGGTGTTATTATTACTGGGGGCACTCTAGGGGACATTATAATTGCTGTAGTCACTATAGGGACCTTTGGGGTAATTTATCAAACTGGTGTAAAGTAAAACTGGGTTAGTTACCCATAGCAACAGATTCCACCTTTCATTTTTGACAGCTCCCCTGGAAAATGAAAGGTGGAATCTGATTGGTTGCTATGGGCACCTAAGCCAGTTCTACTTTACACCAGTTTGATAAATGACCCCAATTATGATAAATCTAACGTGTCTGTGTAACAAACTCTGTAAGGACGAGATGCGGCTGATTTTATCATGGCAATCTGGGTCAAACGGAGGAGAAGAGGAAAGAGAAGATCTACATGACAGGAGAAGTACACTGGATGTAACAGGTATGTGGTGCTGTATTCTATTATATGTAGAGCTGGCTCACTACTGTGACCTGTGTCTCATCTTCTCCTCCAAGTCTTTTTTTATCATAATCATATGTATTTTAAATTTGGAAACTAAACTTTTAATTTGTCACCTGCAGTCCTATGTAACAGCCCAGATAACAGTGATAACTTTCTGTGTACAGATAATGTAGTAGATGTTCCATGCAGTCCTATGTAACACCCCACATAACACAATAGTTCACTGTGTTATGTGGGGTGTTACATAGGACTGCAGGTAACAGCTATAAAAAATGTACTCAGAGAGTTATGAGATGGTGGGGGTCCGAATTGGGTAGAGACAGCCACGGGCGTATCATGCACTTAATCCGCCCCTGATGATAGGTATAACTAAGGACCCAAGCATTACTACCTCTAAATGATAAGTCTCCACGTGTAGAACAGTGAAACATATGACACTGAGGTCAGAAGGGTCAGCCCGATGCTTCATGTTTGTTTTCTATGGTTGATCTAGACAATGTGAAGCTACCAACACCGGATCTGGTTTCTGATGTTTGGGAGGTCCGCTGCCCTGGTCTTGCTGTTTGCTCAGAGATTTCCCTGTGGTCCTTGGGCAGCTCATAACAATCTCCAATCTGTAGGAAGCTTCACACAGAGGACTTATTGTCACATAAGGCATCAAGGTCTTTGTGTGCTGAATGAATGACTGGCTGAAGATCATCCTTAGCAATTGCAACACTTATGATACATGGTAATGACAGAGTTTATTAAAACACTCATAACCCCACCACTCTTTTCAACAAGTGTCCCTCATGTGTTCATAGCTTCACTAGATACAGGTCTCATCTTTTGCTGATACAAGTAGATCCCAAGCAGAGGGCTGTGCATGCTCTGGTAGGTAGTCCACCAGCATATCATATCAAAACATACTAACCCTAAGGCCCTTTTCACACGACCGTTTTTTTTTTCCGTTTGTGGGCCGTTTTTCGCGTTCCGTATACGGTATACGGAACCATTCATTTCAATGGTTCCCGCAAAAAAAACGGAATGTACTCCGTATGCATTCCGTTTCCGTATTTCTGTTTTTCCGTTCCATTGAAAGATAGAACATGTCCTATTATTGCCCGCAAATCACGTTCCGTGGCTCCATTCAAGTCAATGGATCTGCAAAAAAAAACGGAACACATACGGAATGTACTCAACCATCCATTGAAAATGTTGTGCCCAGCCCAATTTTTTTCTATGTAATTACTGTATACTGTATATGCCATACAGAAAAACAGAACGGAAAAACGGAACGGAAACGGAAGCACAACGGAAACAAAAAAAAAAACAGAACAGATCCGTGAAAAACGGACCGTAAAATACTGAAAAATCCATACAGTCGTGTGAAAGAGCCCTAAGACGCAGTCTGCATATTTATTCATGATCAAGGACAATCACAGGACACAATCTTTCTTTTTTGCAGTACGTTTTTTGGGAAAACGATTGTGACTAATCAGTTGGTGGATCCTATGCCAAATACATCAGTTTTTCATTTCTTTGAAATGTAAAGAATGTGATTAGTAATTTCACACATTTAGGGCTTATGCACATGACCATGTGCCAGCCATGCCCATGCTGTGGGCCGCAAATTGTGGCCTTCAATACACGGGCACCAACTGTGTGCCTGCTGTGTGTGGACTCGGACCCATTCACTTTAATGGGGTCCGCGATTCGCATCCAACAGTCATTTTTTGGAGTGTGGAGGCATGGACAGAAAACCTACTGAAGCACTCCGTGGCGCTTCCATTCCATACCTTCGTTCCTCGCCACATCATCTCTTCCAGATTGCGGACCCATTCAAACGAGTGGGTCTGCATCCATGATACTGTGCGTACTCGTCCGGACCTTACGTTTGCGGGCCACAATACAAGTAAGGCCGGCACACCGGCATGTGCATGAGCCCTTATGCTACTGGAAAGCACCGTGGTTCAGTGGTCAGCACTGTTGCCTTGTAACATTTGGTCCTGGGTTTAACTCTAAACAAGGGTAACATCTGCATGGGGATTGTACACTGCTTGTCCAAAAAAAAAATCGCCATAAAAATAAAAGGTCACACACTCTAATATTTCGTTGGACCGCCTTTAGCTTCGATTATGACACGCATTCGCTGTGGCATTGTTTCGATAAGCTTCTGCATTGTCAAACGATTTATTTCCATCCAGTGTTGCATTAATTTTTCACCAAGATCTTGCATTGATGATGGTAGAGTCTGACTGCTGCGCAAAGCCTTCTCCAGCACATCTCAAAGATTCTCAATGGGGTTAAGGTCTGGACTCTGTGGTGGCCAATCCATGTGTGAAAATGATGTCTTATGCTCCCTGAACCACTCTTTTACAATTTGAGCCCGATAAATCCTGGCATTGTCATCTTAGAATATGCCTGTCCATTAGGGAAGAAAAAATCCATTGATGGAATATCCTGGTCCTTCAGTATGTTCAGGTAGTCAGCTGACATCATTCTTGGAGCACATACTGTTGCTGAACCTAGACCTGACCAACTGCAGCAACCCCAGATCATAGCACTGCCCCCACAGGCTTGTACAGTGGGCACTAGGCATGATGGGTGCATCACTTCATCTGCCTCTCTTATTACCCTGATGTGCCCATCACTCTGGAACAGGATAAATCTGGACTCATCAGACCACATGACCTTCTTCCATTGATCCAGAGTCCAATATTTATGCTCCCTAGCAAATTAAAGCCTTTTTTTCTGGTTTGCCTCACTGATTAGTGGTTTTCTTACGGCTACACAGCTGTTCAGTCCCAATCCCTTGAGTTCCCTTCACATCGTGCGTGTGGAAATGCTCTTACTTTCACCATTAAACATAGCCCTGAGTTCTACTGTTGTTTTTCTTCGATTTGATTTCACCAAACATTTAAGTGATCGCCAATCTCGATTATTCAGGATTTTTTTTCCCGCCAAATTTTTTCCTCGAATACGATGGGTCCCCACTATCCTTCCAGTTTTTAATAATGTATTGGACAATTCTGAACCCAATTTTTGTAGTTTCTGCCATCTCCTTAGATGTTTTCTCTGCTTGATGCATGCCAATGATTTGACCCTTCTCAAACAGACTAACATCTTTTCCACGACCACGAGATGTGTCTTTCGATATGGTTGTTTAAGAAATGAGAAGCAACACATTGCACCAGTTGGGGTTAAATAACTTGTTGCCAGCTGAAAGATAATCACGCATGCAGTAATTATCTAATAGGAGGCTCATAACTATTTGCTTAGTTAAATCCAGGTGGTGACTTCTTTTTTGGACAGGCAGTGTATGTTCTCCGCACATTTATCTGGGTTTTCTTTGGGTTCTCAGGTTTCCTTCTACACTCCAAAGATATATTATGGTTAACTGTCTTCCTATGAAATTGGCCCTTCTGTGAATATATGTGTCTACAGTCGTGGCCAAAAGTTTTGAGAATTACATAAATATTGAAAATGGGAAAAGTTGCTGCTTAAGTTTTTATAATAGCAATTTGCATATACTCCAGAATGTTATGAAGAGTGATCAGATAAATTGCATAGTCCTTCTTTGCCATGAAAATTAACTTAATCTAAAAAAAAAACCTTTCCACTGCATTTCATTGCTGTCATTAAAGGACCTGCTGAGATCATTTCAGTAATCGTCTTGTTAACTCAGGTGAGAATGTTGACGAGCACAAGGCTGGAGATCATTATGTCAGGCTGATTGGGTTAAAATGGCAGACTTGACCTGTTAAAAGGAGGGTGATGCTTGAAATAATTGTTCTTCCATTGTTAACCATGGTGACCTGCAAAGAAACATGTGCAGCCATCATTGCGTCGCATAAAATGGCTTCACAGGCAAGGATATTGTGGCTACTAAGATTGCACCTCAATCAACAATTTATAGGATCATCAAGAACTTCAAGGAAAGAGGTCCAATTCTTGTAAAGAAGGCTTCAGGGCGTCCAAGAAAGTCCAGCAAGCACCAGGATCGTCTCCTAAAGCGGATTCAGCTGCGGGATCGGAGTGCCACCAGTGCAGAGCTTGCTCAGGAATGGCAGCAGGCAGGTGTGAGCGCATCTGCACGCACAGTGAGGCGAAGACTTTTGGAAGATGGCCTGGTGTCAAGAAGGGCAGCAAAGAAGCCACTTCTCTCCAAAAAAAACATCAGGGACAGATTGATCTTCTCCAGAAAATATGGTGAATGGACTTCTGAGGACTGGGGCAAAGTCATATTCTCCGATGAAGCCTCTTTCCTATTGTTTGGGGCATCAGGAAAAAGGCTTGTCCGGAGAAGAAAAGGTGAGCGCTACCATCAGTCCTGTGTCATGCCAACAGTAAATCATCCTGAGACCATTCATGTGTGGGGTTGCTTCTCATCCAAGGGAGTGGGCTCACTCACAATTTTGCCCCAAAACACAGCCATGAATAAAGAATGGTACCAAAACACCCTCCAACAGCAACTTCTTCCAACAATCCAACAACAGTTTGGTGAAGAACTATGCATTTTCCAGCACGATGGAGCACCGTGCCATAAGGCAAAAGTGATAACTAAGTGGCTTGGGGACAAAACGTTGACATTTTGGGTCCATGGCCTGGAAACTCCCCAGATCTTAATCCCATTGAGAACTTGTGGTCAATCCTCAAGAGGCGGGTGGACAAACAAAAAAACACTAATTCTGACAAACTCCAAGAAGTGATTATGAAAGAATGGGTTGCTATCAGTCAGGAATTGGCCCAGAAGTTGATTGAGAGCATGCCCAGTGGAATTGCAGAGGTCCTGAAAAAGAAGGGCCAACACTGCAAATACTGACTCTTTGCATAAATGTCATGTAAATGTCGATAAAAGCCTTTGAAAAGTATGAAGTGCGTGTAATTATATTTCACTACATCACAGAAACAACTGAAACAAAGATCTAAAAGGCACTCACCTATTCACTGCTGTTCCGTTCCTGCACTAAGACTTCAATCACTGCTCCTTCCAGTCCCCGGCAGACCTGAACTGTGATGTTCTATATGTTTTTACGTTCTATATATGCTGCTTGGAGACTGCTGAGGTCAGTGAATGGCTGCAACAGAGCACATGGCCATGGACAGGATGTCACATTTCCAATGCACCAGAAAATTGGGGAAGGGAGGTAGAAACCATAGGTGAATGCCTTTTTTTTTTTTCTTTCATTTACACACTTTTCAGAAGCCTAAAGGGCATATCCCAGTTTTCACCCAGACATGCCCCCTTTTACACTGCGAAGTGGAGGCTTCCGACTAGCAGTGTTGCCGGTGTCGTCTCTGGCACAGATGGGCGGGCTTTAGCGCTGCCCTAGCCGATGTACAGGCTAGGAAAGCACTAAGGCCCGCCCATTAGTGCTGGTGATGTCACCAGGCTCACTGCTAAGCGGAAGGCTCTACCTATCTTACCCATGGAGAGCCCAATACATACATCACTGGATCTCCAGAAAACTCCAGAAAAAGCTCTGATGTTCATGTTAGAGAGGCTGAGTGGGGGAAGGGGATATGTCAAAACTTTAAACAATACAAGAACCCATCTACACAAAGCATGCTACAGATTTTCACATCCACAACATCCTCATTATATTGTGGAAATGCTGCAGAATTCCACTGTGGTTCTCTGCTTTTCCCATGAAAAATGTGTGGGCTGCGCTGCAGATTTGCCATGGATCACATGTGGATTGTGCTGCAGATTTGCCATTGATCACATGTGGACTGTGCTGCAGATGTGCCATGGATCACTTGTGGATTGTGCTGCAGATTTGCCATGGATCACTTGTGGATTGTGCTGCAGATTTGCCATGGATCACTTGTGGATTGTGCTGCAGATTTGCCATGGATCACTTGTGGATTGTGCTGCAGATTTGCCATGGATCACATGTGGATTGTGCTGCAGATTTGCCATGGATCACTTGTGGATTGTGCTGCAGATTTGCCATGGATCACTTGTGGATTGTGCTGCAGATTTGCCATGGATCACTTGTGGATTGTGCTGCGGATTTGGCATGGATCACATGTGGATTGTGCTGCGGATTTGGCATGGATCACATGTGGATTGTGCTGCGGATTTGCCATGGATCACATGTGGATTGTGCTGCGGATTTGCCATGGATCACATGTGGATTGTGCTGCAGATTTGCCATGGATCACACTTGGATTGTGCTGCAGATTTGCCATGGATCACATGTGGATTGTGCTGCAGATTTGCCATGGATCACTTGTGGATTGTGCTGCAGATTTGCCATGGATCTGCGATGGAAAATTTCTGCCACATCTTGCCTTGGCATAAGGATACCTCATTGACTAACAACCCAACCTTCTAAAGAATTGGCTTGGTGATCACATTGCATTAAAACAAATATCTGTTCACAGCTGCAACTTTATATAATGGGTAAAATTCAAATGAAAATATATAAAGTGTATATTTAGAGGCCTTTGTAATATTATTATATTTTTGACCATACTACAAAACCCAAGTCATAAAGAATCAGACTGCTGTCATAATTTGTAGGTGAGCGCATGTAACATGAGAGCTGTACTGTAGCATGCCTTTTTATATGGGAAGTAAGTAAAATGTGCAGTGATTTGGGCTTAATGCTTTTGAAGGTGTGGTTACTATACACGCTGACATCCTGAGCAATGTGGTACTTTGATCTGAATATTAAAAAGATTACTTGACAGCTGCCTGATGACTCACATCAACATCTTGAACATATTTTCATCGGTGACAAAGACCTGGGTTCTCCTTTTTTCTCATGGGGCAGTTTCCCATTAATTCCACTGCTTTTTATTTTTTAAATCTCTACAAACGCCCTCCCAAGTATCACTCCTGAGACATCCACCGGTGGAATGTGGCACCACGTCCCTGCCTTAGGTGTCAACAACACCTCTTACTGTCATGCTCGTGGGAGGAGAACACCACACCGAGCATAGGAAGGAAAGGGGATACCGGAATAAGGCCTGGAAGCTAGGGAAGGAAGATGGACACCTCCTAGAGAAAACCCTAACTCCAGTCCTGGCAGACTACCAGTATGAACATGCCCCAAAGGTAGGCGAGTTCATACACCGGATACCTAGAATCCTATCTCACCCTATAGGACCCTGGCACTAATGTCAGGACTGAGTCTACCTGTTCCTCCAAAGGGAAGGACGAACAGGAGTTTCCCTCAGGCCTAATGACAAACAGGGAAAGGCAACACACACATATAAATAAACAAAATACAAAAGGGAAAGGAAACACTTATCTTCAATAAAGCTTTGGTAGCACCAGGAATTCAGACAAGAACCAAACACAAGCTAACCACAAGTCCAACAGAAGCTATAAACCGTATAGCATAGTGGGAGAAACAACAAATAGAGAAGGTTAAATGACCCTAATAGCCACACCTGGGGAAAGACGGCGTAGCAAGCACCAGAAACAACACAGATGTCATTTGATCCAAAAGTAAAACATGTCAGATCAAACCACGTGTTGCCAGTCTCACCGATCTCCTGCCACCTGTTGTGGGAACGTCTGTATGTCTCGATACGTCCATGACACTTAGAGTAATTTGTCATTGTAAAGGTCTGGCTCTCCTGAATATGAATGCCAGAGATTAGTGTGATGCATCCAAACATCATCTCTTTGGGCATAAGAACCTGTTTTGTGATTCATTATTATCATCAGTCATGCATTACTTTGAAAATTGCATCATTAGGCACCTTGACACTTGGGGTCCACTCCAACAGCAAGGAGACCCTGAGAAGTGAGTCTTCGGTAAAATGTAACTGAAGACCTTATTTTGGAGAGGAATTATGTCTCTGTTTCATGGATTCAGCTTCAACTACTGAGAAGATACAGTATATTAAGAAATTAATTAGCAAAATTGTGTGTGTGTGTGTGTGTGTGTGTATATATATATATATATATATATATATATATATTAAAGGGTTGTACAACAGATAGGTCAGCAGTTTCAAGAATGGCAGGGGTCCAACTCCCGACACACTCACTGATTAGTTGTTTGAAGACGCTGCAGCCACCTGTTGAGCGCCGTAGCCTCCTCCCAGGCCAAGTGACGTCACATTCATCAGTCACATGGCCTTGGTGCATCTCAGTCCTATTCAAATGAATAGGGCTGAGCTGCCATACCATGCATAGCTGCTAACCAACATTGTGCTTAGTAACCTGTAAGGAGGCCGCGGCACTCAGTGAAGCGCTGTGGCACTCTCAAACAGCTAATAATGGCAGTGGTGCTGGGGAAACCCCTTTAAAAATTATTTACTTTAATGCAGGGGAGGGCTGGCAGCCTTAGTCCTGGGGGGCAAATCCAGTCAAGTGGCCCATTTTAGCCCCGCCCATTATTAAAGCCCCTCCTACATATAATAGGTCACTCCCAACAAACACTGTACAGCTGACATTCTATAGTTGCGGCCTGTCTCTACACATCATACGGAGAGGGGAGGCCTGCACTGCCTGCTTTACATCATACAATAAACAGCCGGCTACAGCCAGGAAGCACCTCCGCTCTCCTCCCTCCCCCGATCCTGCTCAAGGCCTGTTGTTCCCCCCACCATCTGCCACCCGCCCATGGCCTGCTGCCCCCTATGGCCGTCCTCACCCAGCTCTGAATCCTCCTCCTGCAAATGGCAGGGGGGGGGGGGGGCGGAGCATAGCGCCCCCTACCTCTTAGATCCAGTGATGTCACCTTTGTTGTAGACGTTCTCTTTCTTTATCTTCTCCATTCAGACCAGACCGCCATGATGATTTTTCAGCCATCTCCCGTCTCTGCAGAGATTGACAAACAGATATTAGTTTCCCACATTTCCATCATCTTCACATCTTCTGAACACCGTTTCCTGCCACCCCCAATACTGTGCCCGCTGTGCTTCCCAATACTATACTGCAGAAACAGTCCCCCTGGAAATACTACTACCACACAGATAGTGCCCCCAATACTGTGCCCGCTGTGCCCCCAATACTATACTGCAGAAACAGTCCCCCTGGAAATACTACTACCACATAGATAGTGCCCTCAATACTGTACCCGCTATGCCCCCAATACTATACTGCAGAAACAGTACCCCTGGGAATACTACTACCACACAGATAGTGCCCCCTTAAACAATGATTGGCACACAGTGCTCTAAAAAATAACTGCGCCCAGACACTAATAGTATAAAGATAATGTCCCCCAAAAATAATTGTGCTAAGCTGATACTATGCCAGGGTGCCCCCCCAAAGTAACCAATATAAATAATTCTCTGCCAGAGCACACTTAGTAGTAATAATGCCCCTTTAGTGCCCTAGTAATCATGTTCCTCATAGCCCCCCAGTAGTAGTAAAGCTCCCCATAATACCCCCTAGTAGTACTAATTCTCCCTATAATATGACAGTACATGAAATGCCCCCGCTTAGTGCCCGCAGTTGAGCTAATGTCTCCATAATGTATGCCAGTATAAAATACCCCTATATAGTGCCCCAGTAAATGCCCTCATAGTGCTCCTCTCCCCCTTCCCCATAGTGTCCCCCATAATATGCCAGCAAAAAAATGCCCCTTCTTAGTGCCCTCAGCAGATGCCTCTATAGTGCTCCTCTCCCCCACAATGTGCCAGTAAAAAAATGCCCCTTCTTAGTGCCACCAAATGCCCCAATAGTGCTCCACTCCCCCATAGTGCCCCCAAATATTGCTCCATAGTGCCGCTCTCCCCTATAGTGCCTCCCATAATGTGCCAGTAAAAAATGCCCCCTTAGTGCCACCAAATGCCATAGTGCCCCCATAATGTTCCAATACAAAAGGCCCCTTTAGAGCCCCCACTTCCCCATAGTGCCCCCAAATAATGCCCCTATAGTAACACCAGATGCCCCATAGTGCTGCTCTCCCCTAGAGTGCCCCCCCAGAATGTGCCAATAATAAAAAAAATAAGCCACTTTAGAGCCCCAAGATACCCCCATAGTGCTCCTCTCTCCCATGGTGCCCCCCCCCATAATGTGCCAGTAAGAAATGCCCCCATAGTGCCAGCTCCTCCAATAGTGCCAGCTCCCCTCATAGTGTAAGGCCCCCCATAGTGCCAGCTCTCCCCCCATAGTGCCAGATCTCCCCCATAGTGCCAGATCCCCCCAATAGCGGCAGATCCCCCCATAGTGCCGGCTCCCCTATAGTGCCAGATCCCCCCAATAGTGCCAGATCCCCCCAATAGTGTCAGCCCCCTTATAGTGCCAGACCCCCCATAGTGCCAGCTCCCCCCATAGTGCCAGCTCCCCCCATAGTGCCATCCCCCTATAGTGCAAGCCCCCCATAGTGCCAGATCCCCCTATAGTACAAGCCCCCCATAGTGCCAGATCCCCCCCCAATAGCGCCAGATCCCTCCAATAGTAGCCCTAGTGCCAGTCCCCCTATAGTGCCTCCCCCCCAATAGTGCCAGATCCCCCCCAATAGTGCCAGATCCCCCCCAATAGTGCAAGCCCCCCCTATAGTGCCAGATCCCTCCTATAGTGCCAGATCCTCCCCCCCACATAGTGCCAGATCCCCCCCCACATAGTGCCAGATCCCCCCCCCCCCCCCCCCCCACATAGTGCCAAATTCCCCCCCCCCACATAGTGCCAGTTCCCCCCCCCCCACATAGTGCCAGCTCCCCCCCACACATAGTGCCAGCTCCCCCCCACACATAGTGCCAGCTCCCTGAGTCCCTCCCCTGCCACACAGCACACAGCACCACCCCGCTGCCACAATTATATCCAGGGCCGCGCCGCCTGTGGTGATCGGCGGTGCGGCCCTGAAGAAAAAAATATATAAATAATTTTTGATAAAGATGGGCATCTGCAGCAGTTCCATGAGCAAGTAGCCACAGTCTTTGAGACTGAAGTTTGAGGACTAAATTTCAACATTTATGCAAAAACTGGTTGGCACCTCGGGTAGGTTGGTCGGTGCTCAGTGGTAGGAGTAATCCTAGCGCCTCCAGAGATACTCTACGGCGACATTGCACATCTTTCTGAATCTCCACATTCCCTTGTGTCAGCGGATGCTCTGCTCGTCTGTTAACCGCCTCCGGACCGCCTAACGCAGATGTGCGGTCCGGAGGCGGCAGCGCTGCGCACAGTCACGCATATACGCGTCATCTCGCGAGACGCGAGATGACGCGCTTTGCCGGCCCGCGCATGCGCAGTTCGGGCCGGCATTTCGTCGAGAAGTATTTCATCAGCAACCTGCCAGCCAATGATCGTGGCTGGCAGGTTGCTTATTTTTTAAAAATCCAATCACAGTGCCAGATAGCAGATCATATTTGTAAATATGATCTGTTATATGGCTGCCTGCTCCTCTGCTGGTTCTTTTCGTCGGTTGGATCCAGCAGAGGAGCAGGCTTCACAGTGAGTACACCAAACACTACACTTTAGCCCCTGATCACCCCCCTGAACCCCAATTAACCCTTTGATCACCCCTTTGATCGCCCCTGTCAATCACAAGTGAAAGGAAAAAAGTGATCAGTGCAAACTGTCACTTTTTTTTTTCACTGTTATTGACTGTTAGGTTTCAGTATAGTTTAGGCCCCTTGGTTAGGTAGTTTAGGGATCAGTTAGCGCCCAGCCCACCGCACCGCAGTCCGTTATTCGCTGATTAGCGTATCGCTAATCAGCATTTGTACTTTTATAGTATCTGGAAGTGATGAAAACTGATCACGGTCAGATCTATAATAGTATTAGTGTCACTTTAGTTCGCCCTCCACCCAAAACGCAGTGTTTGCCCGATCAGGCCTGATCGGTCGCCCACACGTGCGTTCACCCACGCCCGCCCCACCGCAGTGACAAAAAATTTTTTTTTTTGATTACTGCACAATCACTTTACACGCACTGCGGCGATAAAAAAAATCAGTTTTGATATATTTTATCAACCGCAGCGGCCTCCGGTACTTCGCTAGCCTCCCCTTTGTAAGACAGGCTTGCTTTTTTTTCTTGGGTAGTCTCAGGGAATACCCCTAAATTTAGTTGCCCACATGTCAAACAGGGGGTATTCCTCTGAAGAGGCCTACAGGCTTCTGACCCAGTCGGATGAGGAGTGGGAACCCTCATCTGATGAATCCAGCGGGTCAGAATACGAACCTGTAGAAAGCAGTGGCTCTCTGACCCAAAGTTCGGACGAGGAGGCTGAGGTCCCTGATACCACCAGGCGTACCCGGCCCCGTGTCGCTAGACCGCAGGTTGCGCAGGATCCGCTTCAAGAGCAGCAGAGTGGGGCTGGTGCTGTCGGATTACGTGGTGAGGCATACACCAGCAGCCCAGCCCTCCCTGGACCTAGTACCAGCACTGCCGTAGAACATGGTGAAGTAGCGAGAACCAGAAGGGCAGTTGAAGCTGGTATGGTGGCACGTGCAGTAGTGACCCCATCGCAGCCACCGCAAAGACGTGCCCGTAGAGCCCCTAGAATCCCAGAGGTGCTGGCAAACCCTGATTGGCAGTCCCCAACTTCAGCCGCACCTGTAGTTTTCCCTTTCACCGCCCAGTCTGGAGTTCGGGTTGAGACAGCTCAGATCGGTTCGGCCCTGGGATTTTTTGAGCTGTTCTTGACTGCGGAGCTCTTAGACTTAGTTGTGGCAGAGACAAACCGGTATGCCACACAATTTATCACCGCTAACCCGGGAAGCTTTTATGCCCAGCCTTTCCGGTGGAAACCAGTCCAAGTTTCCGAACTTAAAACTTTTCTGGGCCTCCTCCTCAACATGGGCCTGACAAAAAAGCATGAATTGCGGTCATATTGGTCCACGAACCCGATTCATCACATGCCCATGTTCTGTGCTGCTATGTCCAGGGCACGTTTTGAGGCCATCCTGCGTTTCCTGCACTTTAGTGACAACACCGCCTCCTGTCCCAGAGGCCACCCTGCTTTTGACCGGCTCCACAAAATTCGGCCCCTCATAGACCATTTCAACCAGAAATTTGCAGATTTGTATACCCCAGAGCAAAAGATCTGCGTAGACGAGTCCCTGATACATTTTACCGGGCGCCTTGGCTTCAAACAATACATCCCAAGCAAGCGCGCCCGGTATGGGGTCAAATTGTATAAGCTCTGTGAAAGGGCCACAGGCTATACCCACAAATTTCAGGATCTATGAGGGAAAAGATCAGACCCTGGAGCCGGTCGGTTGCCCTGACTACCTGGGGAGCAGTGGGAAGACAGTTTGGGACTTGGTGTCACCCTTATTCGGCAAGGGGTACCATCTTTATGTGGACAATTTTTACACAAGTGTGGCCCTCTTTAGGCATTTGTTTCTAGAACGGATCGGCGCCTGTGGTACCGCGCGAACTAGTCGCGCGGGCTTCCCCCAACGGCTCGTTACCACCCGTCTTGCAAGGGGGCAGAGGGCCGCACTGTGTAACGAAGAACTGCTCGCGGTGAAATGGAGAGACAAGCGTGACGTTTACATGCTCTCCTCCATTCACGCAGACACGACAATACAAATTGAGCGAACAACCCGTGTCATTGAAAAGCCCCTCTCAGTCCACGACTATAATTTGCTCATGGGAGGGGTGGACTTAAATGACCAGATGTTGTCTCCATATTTAGTTTCCCGCAGAACCAGACGCTGGTATAAGAAGGTGTCTGTATATTTGATTCAATTGGCTCTGTACAATAGTTTTGTTCTCTACAGTAAGGCTGGGAGAACTGGATCCTTCCTCAAATTTCAGGAAGAGATCATCGAGAACCTCCTGTACCCAGGAGGTTCCGTGGCCCCATCCACCAGTGTAGTTAGCCGTCTACACGAGCGACATTTCCCCAATGTCGTTCCTGGTACCTCAACCCAACCGTCACCCCGAAAAAGATGTCGTGTCTGTAGCAGGAGTGGAATAAGGCGTGACACCCGCTATTTCTGTCCTGACTGTCCTGACCACCCTGCCCTATGCTTTGGAGAGTGTTTTCAGAAGTACCACACACAGGTACACCTAGCATAGGGATCATCTCACCAGGACAGGCACACAGGGCTATTAGGGCCCATTCACTCATACAGCTGCTGCAAATGTCTCCTTTCACATGGGACAAAGTGCATAACGCACTTCGCCACATCTTTGGGCGATTTGCACTTTGCACATTGACCCATGGGGAAGGAGAGGTTTGTTCTATAAAGGTAAAAAAACAAAAAAAAAAAACACCAGTAAGCAAAAAGGTTAATGTTCAGTTAAAAAAGTTAAAGTTACATGTTCTGTTGCAAAGTTAATAAAATGATTGCGTTGCGGCCTGTTTTTTTCTTTTTTGTTTTTTTCTTTTACCTTCCAGGTGGACCAACCGATCGACTAGCTGCAGCACCGATGTGCATTCTGACAGAAGCATTGCGCTGCTGTCAGATTACACGCAAGTCGGTGTATGCGGCGCTGCAAGACGAGATTTCTACTCTGCAGTAACAGATACGTTTGCCGAAGCATACGAGCTGAGGAGGAGGCGGCGTTCCTATGCTTTGGCAAACACTTTGTATGTAAAAAAAAAAAAATAAATCCCGGCAATGATTTATTCATCCACATCGATTGATGTGAATGGAGAAATCTGGTTTGCCAGGGCATACGAGCTAAGTGGGTATGGATGTAGGGCGGAGCTCCTATGTCCTGGCAGACGCCTTTCCCCTCCTTTTTTTTTTTGGCAGAGATTTTTTCATCCACATTGATCGATGCGAATGAAGAAATCTGTGCCGTTCATTTTTTTCTTTCAGCCCAGAGGCTGAACGGAAAAAAAAATCTCATTACCTGTATGCTCAATATAAGGAGAATAGCAGAAACTCCTAATGCTGGCCATACATGTAATGATTGCGGAGACCCTCAAATGCCAGGGCAGTACAAACACCCCACAACTGACCCCATTTCGGAAAGAAGACACCCCAAGGTATTCGCTGAGGGGCATATTGAGTCCATGAAAGATTTAAATTTTTGTCCCAAGTTAGCGGAAAGTGAGACTTTGTGAGAAAACAAAAAAAAAATCAATTTCCGCTAACTTATGCGAAAAAAAAAAAATTCTATGAACTTGCCAGGCCCCTCATTGGATACCTTGGGGTGTTTTCTTTCCAAAGTGGGGTCACATGTGGGGTATTTATACTGCCCTGTCTTTTTAGGGGCCCTAAAGCGTGAGAAGAAGTCTGGGATCCAAATGTCAAAAAATGCCCTCCTAAAAGGAATTTGGGCTGCTTTGCGCCCCTAGGCTGCAAAAAAGTGTCACACATCTGGTATCGCCGTACTCAGGAGAAGTTGGGGAATGTGTTTTGGGGTGTCATTTTACATATACCCATGCTGGGTGAGAAAAATATCTTGGTCAAATGCCAACTTTGTATAAAAAAATGGTAAAAGTTGTCTTTTGCCAAGATATTTTTTTCACCCAGCATGGGTATATGTAAAATGACACCCCAAAACACATTCCCCAACTTCTCCTGAGTACGGCGATACCAGATGTGTGACACTTTTTTGCTGCCTAGGTGGGCAAAGGGGCACATATTCCAAAGTGCAGCTTTCGGATTTCGCAGGCCATTTTTTACACATTTTGATTGCAAAGTACTTCTCACACATATGGGCCCCTAAATTGCCAGGGCAGTATAACTACGCCACAAGTGACCCCATTTTGGAAAGAAGACACCCCAAGGTATTCCGTGAGGGGCATGGCGAGTTCCTAGAATTTTTTATTTTTTGTCGCAAGTTAGTGGAATATGAGACTTTGTAAGGAAAAAAGAGAAACAAAAAAATCATCATTTTCCGCTAACTTGTGACAAAAATAAATAAATTCTAGGAACTCGCCATGCCCCTCACGGAATACCTTGCGGTGTCTTCTTTCCAAAATGGGGTCACTTGTGGCGTAGTTATACTGCCCTGGCAATTTAGGGGCCCAAATGTGTGAGAAGTACCTTGCAATCAAAATCTGTAAAAAATGGCCTGTGAAATCCGAAAGGTGCACATTGGAATATGTGCCCCTTTGCCCACCTTGGCAGCAAAAAAGTGTGACACATCTGGTATCGCCGTACTCAGGAGAAGTTGGGGAATGTGTTTTGGGGTGTCATTTTACATATACCCATGCTGGGTGAGAAAAATATCTTGGTCAAATGCCAACTTTGTATAAAAAAATGGTAAAAGTTGTCTTTTGCCAAGATATTTTTTTCACCCAGCATGGGTATATGTAAAATGACACCCCAAAACACATTCCCCAACTTCTCCTGAGTACGGCGATACCAGATGTGTGACACTTTTTTGCAGCCTAGGTGGGCAAAGGGGCACATATTCCAAAGTGCACCTTTCGGATTTCGCAGGCCATTTTTTACAGATTTTGATTGCAAAGTACTTCTCACACATATGGGCCCCTAAATTGCCAGGGCAGTATAACTACGCCACAAGTGACCCCATTTTGGAAAGAAGACACCCCAAGGTATTCTGTGAGGGGCATGGTGAGTTCCTAGAATTTTTTATTTTTTGTCGCAAGTTAGTGGAATATGAGACTTTTGTAAGAAAAAAAAAAGAAAAAATCATTTTCCGCTAACTTGTGACAAAAAATAAAAAGTTCTATGAACTCACTATGCCCCTCAGCGAATACCTTAGGGTGTCTACTTTCCGAAATGGGGTCATTTGTGGGGGTTTTCTACTGTCTGGGCATTGTAGAACCTCAGGAATCATGACAGGTGCTCAGAAAGTCAGAGCTGCTTCAAAAAGCGGAAATTCACATTTTTGTACCATAGTGTGTAAACGCTATAACTTTTACCCAAACCATTTTTTTTTTTTTGCCCAAACATTTTTTTTTTATCAAAGACATGTAGAACAATAAATTTGGTGAAAAATTTATATATGGATGTCGTTTTTTTTGCTAAATTTTACAGCTGAAAGTGAAAAATGTCATTTTTTTGCAAAAAAATCGTTACATTTTGATTAATAACAAAAAAAGTAAAAATGCCAGCAGCAATGAAATACCACCAAATGAAAGCTCTATTAGTGAGAAGAAAAGGAGGTAAAATTCATTTGGGTGCTAAGTTGCATGACCGAGCGATAAACGGTTAAAGTAGTGTAGTGCCGAAGTGTAAAAAGTGCTCTGGTCATGAAGGGGGTTTCAGCTAGCGGGGTTGAAGTGGTTAACTAGGCCCAAGTTATGGGACCTAAACACTAGTGTCAGCCATTTTCCTCCACATTTTGGAGCACCTTTAATAAAGGCTGGAGACACTGTTTGCATCTAACAGAGTGCCGTGTTGTTTTGATTTCAATTTCAACATATGTCTCCGAGTTCAAACAGCGACTATTCTATTAAATAAAGCCGAATTCCTTAGTCCTAGAGCGCCATTTCAATTATAAACCCAATTTGCTGCAGAGAAATAATGGTTGTAAGCTACTTTCCGGTTCTTCCAGCAGTTGAGAAGGTAAATGTCGTGTTTACAGACCAAGCACTTATTTTAGATCAGAAGGGGAATAAACTACAGAGAGAAAAAGCCACCTGACAATCACGGTGTTATTTCCAGGTACCCGGAGTGAATGAGACAGCTCTGCATCCTCCACCTGGCTAAGATTAACCTCAATATCCCTGACATAGTTGTAATTCTTCCTTGTCATGACAGAGCTTTCAGAAGTTCCTTCCCTTCTTGATGGTCTCAGACCTGTCCTGGGAACATACAACCCTTAGATGCTGTAACCAACCTGAGATTGTCTTAGAACATGTAGAGGACACTACATCAGCGCCTCCCATTCTTGTTTTAGCTTGTACATAGCATTGTGCCATAGCTTCCATATTAACACTAGAAAGTGTAAAATAAAATGTAGGTAAAGGGAATGTCTGGTTTAAACTTTAATTACCATGCTAAGCAATTCTCAGTTTATTGAGGGGAGCACCTTCTCCAGTACTCCCATCCATTATCCTGAGTAGAGCATTTTACCCTCTGGAGGACCCAACACATCTACTGTACCTGCTCATTCCTATGAGAATTGTGCAATTCTTTGTTTTCTCTGCGGTGGAACTCCAGGAAAAATTAATATCTAATTTGGATCTATGTAGTATGACACCAGTTGGTCTCTTATCATCAGGGACCGTTTTAGCAAAAAGGGATTTCCAAATTAGACGACTCATTTAACTGTTTGATATATACTCTGTTTACTCTTCTCTATTTGGCCCTCATTCACTGATCTTAAAGGCGTTTTCCAGAACTTTTCTATATTGTCAGGGATCTGACACCCCACACTTTCCGCCAATCTGCAGTAGTTCAGGCACCAGAAGCCTACAGAGCTCCATCCATTGTGTAGTGCACAAAGCTGGTTATGGCAGCGCTGCATCCATCCAGAAAGAATGGACAACTCATTTAAAGAGGGGCTGTCACCCCTCCTGACATGTCTGTTTTAGTGACTACTTGCAATCCCAGTGTGATAACAATTCTATAACATGACTCTTATGACTCTGTGTTGTGCCATTTCTCTACAATTCCTACTTGAATGTATAACTGAATTGCCAGCCGTCTGCAATAAAGGTCCATCTGGCTGTTACCAGTTGGTGTGCTTGCACAGTCTGACACTATGCTACCAGTATTGTAAGGCTGGGTTCAGACCTGAGCGTTTTCCTACGCGCTGTAAAACGCTCAACAGGCAAGAACCAATGATTCCCTATGGGCATGGTTCTCACCTGGGCGTTTTACAGCGCGTACGATCGCGCTGTAAAACGCCCGGCGCCCCAAGAAGTACATGAGCTTCTTTGGGG
Source organism: Bufo gargarizans (assembly GCF_014858855.1). NCBI lineage: Eukaryota > Metazoa > Chordata > Amphibia > Anura > Bufonidae > Bufo > Bufo gargarizans. The sequence continues at coordinate 101,822,902 of NC_058083.1, forward strand.
CGTCTTGTCGCGTGTTCCCGTACATAGACTTTAGCGGGAATGCGCAACAATAGGCGTTCGCTTGTTCCGGAGCCGCGTATGTCAGACGCCCGTCTAGTAGAAATAATAGAGGAATGGCACAACACAGAGCCACAAGAATAGATGTTCCAGCTCTGTGTGCTTTTATTGTGTAAAAAAAACTATTTGATACATATGCAAATTAACCTGAGGAGAGTCCTGTCCCTGACTCATCTCACGTACAGGACTCATCTCAGGTTAATAAAAGCACACAGAGCTATGGGGACTGGATATTGCGGATGTGCTAGCGGACATCTAGCAACCCATGTTCTCAGCTCTATACACAAAATCCCGGTGACAGGTTCCCTTCAGGACACATGTCAGGAGAGGTGACAGGTCCTCTTTCAGGATATTCACCTTGTGTAAAGGTGCCACTGATCATCTGATGAGCAAACACTTGCTCGCTGAGTAAAAGCATGGCTACTACAGTCACCTAAATCTTCATGTATGGGTTAAAGATGGTGCTGTGTAAATGACAATCTCCTGCCTAGAAACAATGGTTCTCTATGAAGACCAGGCAGCTCTCACTTTCTCAGTGGAGCAGGCAATTATCAGCATCAACAGTTTGTTCCCCATAATTGCCTCGTGTGTTGCTGGAGTAAAGTGACCTTTAGTTTAGTCTTTTTATTCCATATACATATATATATGGATAATAAGCCTCCCAGACTCACAAATCAGGAGATGGAATTGTGGGTAATTTAGGAATGACTAGTGGCTACTTAAATCATAGGTTAACTTCTGTAACAGCTTCCACAATGACATTAAATAGGCTGTCAGTCACTCCTTAGCTACAGGCTGCAAACTGTCAGGCTGTAGTGTCAGCTTGTCCTGTTACTGCCAAAGTGGCAGCTTGCAGTCTGTTGCTAAGGACCAACTGACATAACTCTAAATGCTGTGTGGGAAATCTCTGTGAAAGCAAAGTGTTACATTGTAGCGACTTGCCAGTGAGGAAAAGGAAAAATGCACACAACACAAGGAGGTTCTTTTATCCTTTTGCTTTTTTTACAGGCACATTCTGATTGAAGTTACTGTATGTCTTCTAATCAGATATCATTAGGTTTGTCATATTGGTGCAAATTTATCCATCCAGTTATTCCAGTTGTCTGACGGATTTTAGAAATATACAGTACATCAGTTAATAGATAATAACATAAATATATAATTATTAGATAGATATGAGATAGATAGATAGATAGATAGATAATAAAATGATAGATAGATAGATAATCCCAGAAAATCCAGGGCACTTCCTTTAGTAAAAGGTGTAGTTTTATTCACCAATAGCAACCTTTCGGTTAGCACACTGGAACCTTTCCTAAGCAGTGAGCTACCAGTGTGCCAACCTAAACGTTGCTGTTGGTGAATAAAACTACACCTTTTACTAAAGGAAGTGCCTGGATTTTCTGGGATTATTGATATTGGAAGTCTGGATCGCTTTATCAGCTGCTGGTACCGTTATTACAAAATACTGCTGTGCTGTTCACACTCTTGAAATACTGATAGATAGATAGATAGATAGATAGATAGATAGATAGATAGATAGATAGATAGATAGATATGTGCTACTTTGGAGTGCTACCCTGCTTTTCTTCACAGATAGATAGTAAAATTGTGTGTGTGTATTCAATAACTTATATTTAATCTGACATGACCCCCCCCCTTGTCTGTTGTATATATGTATGTATTTTTGTGTCTGTTAGATAAATAGACAAAAACATTTAGGTATGGATAAAACTAGAAAGGGAGACATACACAGACAGACATACAGATGGATGGATGTATAGGTAGATAGATAGATAGAAGGATAGATAGATAGATAGATAGATAGATAGATAGATAGATAGATAGATCAAAAGAGATGAATTAACCCTGGAAATAACGGGCCCTGGATAGTGAACCCTATCAATCCTGTATCTGCTTTCTCCGCTAGTAGGAATGAGAAGTAAAGTAGACTTTGGTGTTTAGTATCAGAAGCTAAATAGGTAAGAAATGTTAATGCATTTTCCTTCTTCTCATTGTAAGCTGATCTTTTATTATTCTGCAATATCCATGTGGAAATATTGGACATGGATAATGTATCCTGTGCTCGGCTTACAGTTCTAGAATTGTCATTACAGACCTTGATCTGTCCTTCTAAAATATCTAGAAATAAAGAAATCTCTCCATCACCGTATAACTAGCATCTATCTATTCAGTGGAAAAACGACAGCATTTTCCACAGAGAAGAAGTGACTCCCAGAGAAGTGCTGTGGACCCTGAGCTGTGGGGCTCTGACACCTGGAGCACTCAGTGGAGGAGGAAATATAGAAGCAATGGAATAGAGAAGTATAAATGTATGGAATCATACAAGGTGTCATCGTATACAGATATATGTGCTCTCAGTGGCTGGCACTACTTCTGTGGATCCTCTTGAGATGATGGAGTTGTAGTTGTAAAGTTAGAAGCCTGAATAGAAGTTCTGTGACTGAGGGTGTAAGGAGGACGAGGCATTGCCCATACATACAATAGTGGATGGAGAAGTCTCTCTTTATTTCACCCATGGAGTAGTAGTGGTGATATAGTGGGAGCTGTGCCAGGCCTCCTGCTTCCTCTGGGCACAGCTCAGTCATTATTGCACTGGGTGGCAGCGTATGGCAGCAGCTGGACACAGGCTGGGAGTGTGTGCGGTAATGAGCTGCGTCTTATCTTGCGGCAGGACGGATCTGTATAATACTGCTGCTGCCCAGCTGTTCATAGAAAAGAAAGCTGCAATCATCTGTACAGGACACCACAGCTCAGTCACTCTGATCCTAGGTGAAGTGGCCAGGGCAAAAGTGTGTGTGTGTGTGTGTGTGTGTGTGTATATGTGTGTGTGAGAGTATGTGTATGTGTGTGTGTGTGTGTGTGTGTGAGAGTGTGTGTATATGTGTATGTATGTGTGTGTATGTATGTGTGAAAGTGTGTATGTGTGTGTCTTTGTTCAATTACTCTGATTTTATGTGAAATGGCTAGTTAGGTTTGTATGTAGTATATGTATGCGTTTATGTATTTTTATGTGTGTTTATATGTATTATATATGTGAATAGGGAGATGTGGGTATGCTAGATACATGGATAGGTAGATACATTGTTAGATAAATAGACATTAGATAGATAGATAGATTCACCTTAAGAAGCTATAAAAACAAACAAAAAGAACTCATGTTAACGTTAAAATTTGATCACTACAGGTATGATGTTAGAATATTATATAACATAATAAATAATAAAATACTGGGCAATTGGGGAACTATTTTATTGTATTTTCGTCTTTTGTTATATGAATAATATAAGTTTTTCTCTTTTCTTGATTACTGAGTATTTTAGAGGCCGACGATTGTTCAGCGTTTTGCTGCAAATGGTTTATTATAAGTAATAATAATAATAGTAATAATAATTGTTATTATTAATATTATTATTATTGTTGCTGTTATGTATAATAATTATCAGAATTGCACACTGTGTCTGGTAGTTTATTATATTTTTTAACTAAGAGTAAACTGTATGGAAAACAAACATAATAGGAAAGAATTGTCCATCTATCTTTTAGATTTTCTTTCCCTGTATACATAGGTTTGTAGTCTGTGATTGTAGGAGTCATTTCATGGTCTCTGCTGTTACTTCTTCATCAGCCGGGTGTCTGTCCACCAGCATCCACTACTACAATAATACTTTCTAATACAACTAAAATAACCCTACAGTGCTGGAAATCATCATTCAGAGAACTAGACCATCTATATTCCATGTCGGTGCAATCAATGGGATCCCCGATCAATCGGTAGGTAGATAGATAGATAGATATTAGACAGATAGATGCAGAGATAATATATATTTTTATGTGCAGGGCTGGGGTGATGACCCTACAACACTAAGACTATATCTGATAAATGATATCTTGTATTTGCCGGCTGATGTCTGACACAAACCTCCATTCCCATATACACTTCTGTATCCCTCCCCAGTACACAGGCCTAATGATAAAATCATCAGTCATCATCATACATCAGTGAATAGTAAATTTGTATTCTGCTTTCCCAGCTGATACAACTTGGGTTATCGCAGGCAGTGAGTACAATGTGTTAGGATCTCCACACCAGGGGCCAGGGCATGTGCAGCTCTGTCGGCTCTAACCTAATGTGCAGATATGCATTTCAGAAAAAGTTTGCTGGATGTCTGCAATCAAGAGAAGGAAAGCGAAAAGCTAATTCTAAATATTACATTGTTCTGTGTGTACAGAGGTGACAGGGCTGAGGGGTTCACTGCTTCTCTGTGTTATGGTTAATCAATGGGTTAAGTATGATGACCTGCACTGCCATGGAAAGCCACAGCGACAATATCACAGTCAAATAAAAATAGTAAAAATATATAAATAAATAAACAAAAAGTCCAGCAGCTATATCTGTATGTATGTGTGCAATATATATTATCTATCTATCTGTATTTATATCAATCGCATTATATACAAGTATATACAGTATGCATTACAACTATTTTCACTGTATTGGTAGCACACGCAAAATAAAAATTATGTTATATTATAAATATATATAAAAATGATATATATGTTATATTATAAACATACAACTATATATATATATATATATATATATATATATATATAGATAATATTTATTTTTGCGGGTGCATATGTTACTAGGAATACAGTGAAAATGAAAACAGTTGTGAAGTATACTGAATGGATCCGTGTTACAATGTGTAAATATTTACCATGCGACTTTCTTGCGTTAAATATTGAGCTATAATGTCAGGGCAGATGCAGTGGGAAGAGCTGGTGCCTCTGATCTCTTGTGCGAGCAGATCGTTTGTAGACAGGAGTCTGGATGAGTTGGGCGATAAATCTAGCGTGAAAAGCGCTAAAAGAAGCTGTTGTCTTTGGCTTCCTCTGGCAGATCCAGTCTACTGAGTGTAAGTAGTGTCTTCTGCGTCCTGACAAGTCAAGGCACATGCAGCACCAGAGCCAGAAGGTTGACTTCAGTGGAAATAGTTTCTAGGTGCACAGTGCAGGCTATGAAGGGTTAATGTCTAGCAGAATCTGAGGCAACTAAAGGGTTGATGGAAAGGGTGAGAGGTCCCTGATCCCCCAAGCTGTGTTGTGCCTGGGCGATAGGTGCGATCTCTCAGCTGTCAGGTTGGACGTCTGTGACTTGGAGGTGAACCCTTCCCTCCCCGGCCGCTCGGTAGAGGGGGAGCTGCTGACGGAAGCGGAACTTGGCTGAGCTCTAATACAATGAGAGCAGAGGAAGGATCCTCACAGGTCTCAGCCTCCTGCAGAGAGAGGGACAGGAGGAGGACGCTAGATCCACTGCCAGTGCCTGCATCTGCCACATGGTGAAGACCTCTGTCCTGTCCTGGAGACCAAGCTGCATATAGCTGCAGAGGACTTCCCAGCAGAGCTGAGGAGATCTGAGGACTGAGGAGCATCTGCTCATTAATCTGGACTGCAGGAGTTCTCCAAAGTCATTCCAGGCTCTCTTATGGACCATCCTCTGATCCTATGAGTGCCACCTCCGAATACACCAGTCCTACCAACTGCTTCAGCCAGAGCTGTGCCACCATGGCCACCTATCAAACTCCTGATGAGAACACGGTGGCACTGATGGCTCACAACACCAACAGCGGCAAAGAAGTGGAGAGGGACAAGGAGGACGTGGGACAGGAAAAGGTCCAAGATAAGCCGGACCCTTCTCAGAAGCCTCCTTATTCCTATGTAGCTCTCATCGCCATGGCCATCAGGGAGAGCCCAGAGAAGAGGCTGACCCTCTCCGCCATCTACCAGTACATCATCAGCAAGTTCCCATTCTACGAGAAGAACAAGAAGGGATGGCAGAACAGCATAAGACACAACCTGAGCCTCAACGAGTGCTTCATCAAAGTGCCCAGGGAGGGTGGAGGGGAGAGGAAGGGCAACTACTGGACCCTGGACCCGGCCTGTGAGGATATGTTCGAGAAGGGCAACTACAGGAGAAGAAGACGGATGAAGAGGCCATTCAGGCCTCCCCCTACCCACTTCCAAGCGGGAAAAAGCCTGTTCAGCAGTGACACCTACGGCTACCTGTCTCCACCCAAGTACCTACAGTCCAGCTTCATGAACAACTCTTGGTCCTTGGGTCAACCACCAAACCCCATGTCCTACACCTCCTGTCAGATGGCTGGTGGGAATGTCAGCCCCGTCAATGTCAAGGGACTGTCTGCATCGTCCTCCTACAATCCATATTCCAGGGTCCAGAGCATGACATTACCCAGTATGGTCAACTCCTACAACGGGATGAGCCACCATCACCACCATCCGCATGCCCACCATCCCCAGCAGCTGAGCCCGGCCAGCCCTGCTCCCCCACCTTCTGCCACCTCCAATGGAGTGCAGTTTACCTGTGCCAGGCAGCCCTCAGAGCTGTCCATGATGCACTGCTCTTATTGGGACCATGAAACCAAGCACAGCGCCTTGCACCCCAGAATAGACCTTTGAGATAGGGACATCTACCTGTCTGGAGGACCTGAGAGTGAACTGTGGAGCTCCATACAGTATACTACTTCCAGGAAAGACATGTGTGGCTAGAAACATTGCTCCTTGAGAAGATGCACCCATAATCCACAGTCTCTTTTTATAGTTGAGGATTATTGTAGGCACTGGTGCCATAGATACACTGGGGAACTGGTTGTATTGCAGCCCTCTGCTGAATGAAGGCAGTGTAAGTGTATCATTGTATATCAGTGTGTTTTACCTGTCTCACTTATGGCATGTTTACACTAATTACATACATGAAGCCATACCAAGTACATAGATCTATATGGTACATGCAAAGCACACAGGCAAATGCAGTGATGCACTATTTCTGGAGAACCACATAGCCAAACTGATTTCTTGCAGGCTGCAGAGCATGACGTCTAGTCAATGCTCCTGGACACTATTACTTATTGATAAAGCCATGTATTAGGGGGTCACCCATGTGGTAGACCACTTTTGATCCAATGCCTAGTGGTCTAGAGCTGGATGAGAACCCTGTGCTGCTGCCCACATGTCATTTCACTTGTACATTGTTGTCTTGTAGATGCCTCCTGCTTAGAAATTACCCTTCATTTTGCATTACGTTATTCCAGAGCAGTCAGATGTGTTCTGAACAGCAACCCTAGTCGTGGTAATTTATAGACTGTGCCCACCTTAATGATCCCTCAGCAAAGATGAATCCAGGCAGCCATATCCACCTGTATGAATAACCAAGTCCTGGGGATGAATGTGAATGAGGAGATTTGCTGTCCAGCTCCTAGTTAATTTGTCTAAGTGTTTTGTACTGTAGGGCTGAGGCATCACATCACAGTATGCGGTCTATGGCCAGGATACATGGGACCAACTCCCTCAGACTAAAGTCAATGAGCACTTTTTTGGATATGTCCTTTTGGTTGTATGTTTAGCCCTGTAAATTCCCCAATAAAATATCCATTTCTTGTAACCTCGGCTCCCAGCATTGTATGTTCTTCTGAGAAGCGACAAGAGGGAGAATGGGAATGCGGGTTTCTCTGCACATTTTATGGTTTATGCCTCAGTTTTATGTTCTGGTTTTGTGTTTAACGTTCTAATTTATTTTGACAATTGTCTTTAATACATAACAAACTATAGTAATACAGCATAGAAAACAGATATACTGTAATGCACTGTACTGTGCAATACACACATATTATACTTTATATATTTTTTCAAGTCGGTTATAATTTCTTATTTATTGGGAATCGTCTGCACACGATTAATACTAGATAAGTTAATATTTTGTATTATATAAGACATATTATATCGTTTTATAATGTACTATTATATTGTGGATTTGGATTAATAATTACCCTTCCGACCTTAACTTTGGGTTTTGACTAATATTTTTTTGTTTTTTCTTTGATGCTGCTGATATTCTATATAAATGTAAGATAAAGCCTTAATTACCTGATTGAAAATTGACCATATCGTCCTATATGTATCAGGGTGCCGCATGTAATTACATAGTATACTGTAGGCATTAAGGAGGGAAAAAGTGTAGGCAGCAAAATAAAGCTGTAAGTTAATGTACACAGTCAGGTATAGACTAATTAATTGTAAACCTAGTTGTACAGTCTATATTGACTGTATGCATAGCTGTATACTCCTATATTAATTATACACAGCTATACACGCCTATATTAATTGTACACATAGCCATACACTCCTGTATTAATTGTACACAGCTATACACTCCTGCATTAATTGTACACAGCTATGCACTCCTGTATTAATTGTACACATAGCTGTACACTCTTATATTAATTATACACAGATATACACTCCAATATTAATTGTACACAGCTATACACTCCTGTATTAATTATACACAGCTAGCTATACACTCTTGTATTAATTGTGCACAGGTATACATTCCTGTAATAATTGTGCACAGCTATACACTCCTGTATTAATTGTACACAGCTATAGACTCCTGTATTAATTGTACACAGTTATGCACTCCTGTCTTAATTGTACACGCCTATACACTTGTATATTAACTATACACACAGCTATATACTCGTATATTAATTGTACACATAACTATACACCCCTATATCAATTGTAGACAAAGCTATACACTTGTATATTAATTGTACACATAGCTATATTATCGTATATTAATTGTACACAGATGTTCACTTGCATATTAATTGTAGACACAGCTATATACTCGTATATTAATTGTACACATAGCTGTATACTAGTATATTAATTGTATACATAGATATACACTCGTCTATCAACTTTACACATAGTTATGCTGGTATATTTATTGTACACATGGCTATGCACTCCTATATTAATTGTACATGTTTCTATACATTCGTATATTTATTGTACATATAGCTATAAACTCGTATATAATTGTACACATAGCTATACCCTCGTAAATCAATTGCACACAGATATACGCTGGTATTATCATTGAACAGATAGGTATACGTTCGTATATTATAATTGTACAATTGTATGTATAATTGTATACCTCGCTATACACTGCTATATAATTGTACATATAGTTATACGTTCCTATATTATAATTGCACACATAGGTATACACTGCTATATAATTGTACATATAGTTATACGTTCCTATATTATAATTGTATACCTCGCTATACACTGGTATATAATTGTACATATAGTTATACGTTCCTATATTATAATTGCACACATAGGTATACACTGGTATATAATTGCACACATGGGAATAAGCTGGTGTAGAATAGTATGCTTCGCTATACACTGGTGTATGCACAGATGTAGACACAGAGGTGCATAACTATAGCTATATACGCTACAGACCCGTATTTATTGAACATATACCTATAGACGCCTATATTACACACCTACTGTAGGCTGTAGACAGGTAGATTTATTGCACATATAGCTAGAGTCACGCAAATTAAATGCACACACAGGTATACATATATACCTATTAACACGTACATATTTGGAACTAAGCTTTAGACATATTTATATAAATAACCATACACCCGCATATTGATCGAGGATATGTGTAAATACACTGCACTGTACACATAAAGGAACTCCGTGTAAACTTAGCTATAGACCCTCATATTCATTTATAGACACGCATAATATATGTATACACATAGAACAGATATGTATGGCACATACAGCTATAGACGCTAATTTTTCTTTATAGACACGTGTCCAGTATATATATATATATATATATATATATATATATCGTGAATAATAAATAAATATAGACAAAATGTTTATTGCACACATCGTTATAGACCTTAGTGTTAACTGTACGTGGCTATTTCCCTCTCTGTGTAGTGTACAGATAAGTATATACACAGCTAAGGACCTCCTGTATAATCCTGCGCATGATGATTTACCCTTATGCCTATTGTGCACATCAGAAAACATGTACATATAGGTATATTTCTATCTCACATAACTATAGACCCTTGGATTTATTGTTTACAAGCAGTATGCCTTCACATTTATTGTGCGCACTGATTCACTGTGTACAGGACTATAGAGTCGTATATTGTTGACACATATCTATCTATGTATCTATCTGTCTATCTATGTATCTATCTATGTATCTATCTATTATCTATCTAACTCCTATCTATCTATCTATCTATCTATCTATCTATTATCTATCTAACTCCTATCTATCTATCTATCTATCTATCTATTATCTATCTAATTCATGTTTATATTTTATTTATATTCTGTTATGTATATTATGTCCTATCTTTTTATCTAATTCTATATATCTCATTTTTATATTTCTTATCTATATTATCCATCTATATTCTATTATCTATGTCTATCAAATCTATCTATCTCATATCTATCTAGTATATATTATCTATGTTCTATGGATCTATCTCATATTTATATTTCTATATATATTCTATAATCAATATTTATCTCATATCTATATTCTATACATCTATATCATCCATATAACGTCTATCCATCCGCCTATCTATCTATCTATCTATCTATCTATCTATCATACATGTAGTATTCAGTGCAGTACCCAGCAATCATTTCTATACTACAGCAGGTGAATGCAGGGCATAGGGTAAGTGTTAGGGAGTAGTACCTTGCATGCATACCCTGTTCTGTAATATTCCTGGCACCTCTATAAATAATACTGTAAATACCCTGAGCTCAGAAATATAGGACCTTAGTCCTGCCAGTGCAGATACATGGTGCACATGTCTATCCCAGGTCCACATGGGGCACCCCATACACACAGGGGATGATGAGACATGGTGCTGACATATCCATCATCCTCACAGACAGCACAGCGCGCACTCCTGTATTCTAGGAATACTACTATCATGGTGTACATGCCTAGAAGCACACACTATGTACAGTACTTATCCTTCATATGTACAGTTGTAGGATGAATGGCATACTGTATGCAGGAAGGAAGGCATCCTGGAATTCAGAAGGCTTTGTGCAGCATATAATGCTTTACAGATCAATGCACACAGGCGGATGGGCCCTATAGAGATCCTGGACTATGATTAGGAGCAGATTACTTCACTGTAGGTTACTAGCAGCCCTGAACACACCATGAATGTAGCTGCAGACATGCATCCTCATCAGCAGCTGGAGAGGCTTGTGGCCCCATGTTACCCAGTGTTACATAAGGAAATATAACCCTTCTTGCCACTCACAATGGACGAGGGACAGGCAGGATGTGCATAGAGCTAGCAATCATCTTAATGTGACACAGAATAGAGAAGGGGCAGCAATCAGGAAACAGGACATCAATCAGCACTTCAATTACTGCTCCACTAATGTAGGATGGACTCAGCTACATGTATAGTGCATGTGTGTACAGTCATGTATACTTCTACTAATGTAGGGTGGACTTGGATACATGTATAGTACAAGTGTGTACAGTCATGTATACTTCTACTAATGTAGGATGGACTCAGCTACATGTATAATGCATGTGTGTACAGTCATGCATACTTCTACTAATGTAGGATGGACTCAGCTACATGTATAGTACATGTGTGTACAGTCATGCATACTTCTACTAATGTAGGATGGACTCAGCTACATGTATAGTACATGTGTGTACAGTCATGTATACTTCTACTAATGTAGGGTGGATTCAGCTACATGTATAGTGCATGTGTGTACAGTCATGTATACTTCTACTAATGTAGGGTGGACTCGGCTACATGTATAGTACATGTGTGTACAGTCATGTATACTTCTACTAATGTAGGATGGACTCAGCTACATGTATAGTGCATGTGTGTACAGTCATGTATACTTCTACTAATGTAGGATGGACTCAGCTACATGTATAGTACATGTGTGTACAGTCATGCATACTTCTACTAATGTAGGATGGACTCATCTACATGTATAGTGCATGTGTGTACAGTCATGTATACTCTACTGATGTAGGATGGACTCAGCTACATGTATAGTGCATGTGTGTACAGTCATATACTCTACTGATGTAGGATGGACTCAGCTACATGTATAGTGCATGTGTGTACAGTCATATATACTCTACTGATGTAGGATGGACTCAGCTACATGTATAGTGCATGTGTGTACAGTCATATATACTCTACTAATGTAGGGTGGACTCGGCTACATGTATAGTACATGTGTGTACAGTCATGTATACTTCTACTAATGTAGGATGGACTCAGCTACATGTATAGTGCATGTGTGTACAGTCATATATACTCTACTGATGTAGGATGGACTCAGCTACATGTATAGTGCATGTGTGTACAGTCATATATACTCTACTAATGTAGGATGGACTCAGCTACATGTATAGTACATGTCTGTACAGTCATGTATACTTCTACGGATGTAGGATGGACTCAGCTACATGTATAGTGCATGTGTGTACAGTCATGTATGCTTCTACTGATTTAGGGTGGACTCAACTACATGTATAGTGCATGTGTGTACAGTCATGTATGCTTCTACTGATGTAGGGTGGATTCAGCTACATGTATAGTGCCTTTGTGTACAGTCATGTATGCTTCTACTTATACAGGGTGGACTCAGCTACATGTATAGTGCATATGTGTACAGTAATGTATACTTCTACAGATTTAGGGTGGACTCAACTAAATGTATAGTGCATGTGTGTACAGTCATGTATGTTTCTACTGATGTAGGGTGGATTCGGCTACATGTATAGTACATGTGTATACAGTCATATATACTCTACTGATGTAGGGTGGACTCAACTACATGTATAGTGCATGTGTGTACAGTCATGTATACTTCTACTCATGTAGGGTGGACTCAGCTACATGTATAGTGCATGTGTGTACAGTCATGTATACTTCTACTGATGTAGGATGGACTCAGCTACATGTATAGTACATGTGTATACAGTCATATATACTCTACTGATGTAGGGTGGACTCAACTACATGTATAGTGCATGTGTGTACAGTCATGTATACTTCTACTAATGTAGGATGGACTCAGCTACATGTATAGTACATGTGTGTACAGTCATGTATGGATGGACTCAGCTACATTTATAGTACATGTGTATACAGTGATATATACTCTACTGATGTAGGATGAACTCAGCTACATGTATAGTACATGTGTATACAGTGATATATACTCTACCTATGTAGGGTGGACTCAGCTACATGTATAGTGCATGTGTGTACAGTAATGTATACTTCTACAGATGTAGGATGTACTCAGCTACATGTATAGTGCATGTGTGTACAGTCATGTATATTTCTACTAAAGTAGGATGGACTCAGCTACATGTATAGTACATGTGTGTACAGTAATATATACTCTACTGATGTAGGAAGGACTCTGCTACATGTATAGTGCATGTGTGTACAGTCATATATACTCTACTGATGTAGGATGGACTCAGCTACATGTATAGTGCATGTGTGTACAGTCATATATACTCTACTGATGTAGGATGGACTCAGCTACATGTATAGTGCATGTGTGTACAGTCCTATATACTCTACTGATGTAGGATGGACTCAGCTACATATATAGTGCATGTGTGTACAGTCATGTATACTCTACTGATACAGGATGGACTCAGCTACATGTATAGTGCATGTGTGTACAGTCATATACTCTACTGATGTAGGATGGACTCAGCTACATGTATAGTGCATGTGTGTGCAGTCATATATACTCTACTGATGTAGGATGAACTCAGCTACATGTATAGTGCATGTGTGTACAGTCATATATACTCTACTAATGTAGGATGGACTCAGCTACATGTATAGTACATGTCTGTACAGTCATGTATACTTCTACGGATGTAGGATGGACTCAGCTACATGTATAGTGCATGTGTGTACAGTCATGTATGCTTCTACTGATTTAGGGTGGACTCAACTACATGTATAGTGCATGTGTGTAAAGTCATGTATGCTTCTACTGATGTAGGGTGGATTCAGCTACATGTATAGTGCCTTTGTGTACAGTCATGTATGCTTCTACTTATACAGGGTGGACTCAGCTACATGTATAGTGCATGTGTGTACAGTAATGTATACTTCTACAGATTTAGGGTGGACTCAACTACATGTATAGTGCATGTGTGTACAGTCATGTATGTTTCTACTGATGTAGGGTGGATTCGGCTACATGTATAGTACATGTGTATACAGTCATATATACTCTACTGATGTAGGGTGGACTCAACTACATGTATAGTGCATGTGTGTACAGTCATGTATACTTCTACTCATGTAGGGTGGACTCAGCTACATGTATAGTGCATGTGTGTACAGTCATGTATACTTCTACTGATGTAGGATGGACTCAGCTACATTTATAGTACATGTGTATACAGTCATATATACTCTACTGATGTAGCATGAACTCAGCTACATGTATAGTACATGTGTATACAGTGATATATACTCTACCTATGTAGGGTGGACTCCGCTACATGTATAGTGCATGTGTGTACAGTCATGTATACTTCTACGGATGTAGGATGTACTCAGCTACATGTATAGTGCATGTGTGTACAGTCATGTATATTTCTACTAAAGTAGGATGGACTCAGCTACATGTATAGTACATGTGTGTACAGTAATATATACTCTGCTACATGTATAGTGCATGTGTGTACAGTCATATATACTCTACTGATGTAGGATGGACTCAGCTACATGTATAGTGCATGTGTGTACAGTCATATATACTCTACTGATGTAGGATGGACTCAGCTACATATATAGTGCATGTGTGTACAGTCATATGTACTCTACTGATGTAGGATGGACTCAGCTACATGTATAGTGCATGTGTGTACAGTCATATGTACTCTACTGATGTAGGATGGACTCAGCTACATGCATAGTGCATGTGTGTACAGTCATATATACTCTACTGATGTAGGATGGACTCAGCTACATGTATAGTGCATGTGTGTACAGTCATATATACTCTACTGATGTAGGATGGACTCAGCTACATGTATAGTGCATGTGTGTACAGTCATATATACTCTACTGATGTAGGGTGGACTCAACTACATGTATAGTGCATGTGTGTACAGTCATGTATACTTCTACTCATGTAGGGTGGACTCAACTACATGTATAGTGCATGTGTATACAGTCATATATACTCTACTGATGTAGGATGAACTCAGCTACATGTATAGTACATGTGTGTACAGTCATGTATACTTCTACAGATTTAGGGTGGACTCAACTACATGTATAGTGCATGTGTGTACAGTCATGTATGCGTCTACTGATGTAGGGTGGACTCAGTTACATGTATTATGCATGTGTGTACAGTCATATATACTCTACTGATGTAGGATGGACTCAGCTACATGTATAGTACATGTGCATACAGTGATATATACTCTACTTATGTAGGGTGGACTCAGCTACATGTATAGTGCATGTGTGCACAGTCATCTATACTCGATTAATATAGGATGGACTCAGCTATATGTATAGTGCATGTGTGTGCAGTCATGTATACTTCTACTGATTTAGGGTGGACTCAACTACTTGTATAGTGCATGTGTGTACAGTCATGTATGCTTCTGCTGATGCAGGGTGGACTCAACTACATGTATAGTGCATGTGTGTACAGTCATGTATACGTCTACGGATGTAGGATGGACTCAGCTACATGTATAGTGCATGTGTGTACAGTTATGTATACTTCTACCGATTTAGGGTGGACTCAACTACATGTATAGTGCATGTGTGTACAGTCATGTATACTTCTACTGATTTAGGGTGGACTCAACTACATGTATAGTGCATGTGTGTGCAGTCATGTATACTTCAACTCATGTAGGGTGGACTCAGCTACATGTATAGTGCATGTGTGTACAGTCATGTATACTTCTACTGATGTAGGATGGACTCGACTACTTGTATAGTGCATGTGTGTACAGTCATGTATACTCTATTAATGTAGGATGGACTCAGTTACATGTATAGTGCATGTGTGTACAGTCATGTATACTCTATTAATGTAGGATGGACTCAGATACATGTATAGTGCATGTGTGTGCAGTCATGTATACTTCTACTCATGTAGGGTGGACTCAGCTACATGTATAGTGCATGTGTGTACAGTCATGTATACTTCTACTGATTTAGGGTGGACTCAACTACATGTATAGTGCATGTGTGTGCAGTCATGTATACTTCAACTCATGTAGGGTGGACTCAGCTACATGTATAGTGCATGTGTGTACAGTCATGTATACTTCTACTGATGTAGGATGGACTCGACTACTTGTATAGTGCATGTGTGTACAGTCATGTATACTCTATTAATGTAGGATGGACTCAGCTACATGTATAGTGCATGTGTGTACAGTCATGTATACTCTATTAATGTAGGATGGACTCAGCTACATGTATAGTGCATGTGTGTGTAGTCATGTATACTTCTACTCATGTAGGGTGGACTCAGCTACATGTATAGTGCATGTGTGTACAGTCATGTATACTTCTACGGATGTAGGATGGACTCAACTACTTGTATAGTGCATGTGTGTACAGTCATGTATGCTTCTACTGATACAGGGTGGACTCAGCTACATGTATAGTGCATGTATGTACAGTAATGTATACTTCTACTGATTTAGGGTGGACTCAACTACTTGCATGTGTGTACAGTCATGTATACTTCTACTCATGTAGGGTGGACTCAGCTACATGTATAGTGCATGTGTGTACAGTCATGCATACTTCTACTGATGTAGGGTGAACTAAACTACATGTATAGTGCATGTGTGTACAGTCATGTATACTTCTTCTGATTTAGGGTGGACTCAGCTACATGTATAGTACATGTGTGTACAGTCATGTATACTTCTACTAATGTAGGGTGGACTCGGCTATATGTATAGTGCATGTTTGTACAGTCATGTATACTTTTACTGATGTAGGGAAAAATCTGCTACATGTATAATGCACGTGTGTACAGTCATGTATACTACTGATGTAGGGAAAAATCAGCTACATGTATAGTGCATATGTGTACAGTCATGTATACTTCTACTGATGTAGGGTAGACTCAGCTACATGTATAGTGCATGTGTGTACAGTCATGTATACTTCTACTGATGTAGGGAAAAATAAGCTACATGTATAATGCATGTGTGTACAGTCATGTATACTACTGATGTAGGGAAAAATCAGCTACATGTATAGTGCATGCGTGTAGAGTCATGTATACTTCTACTGATGTAGGATGGACTCAGCTACATGTATAGTGCATGTGTGTACAGTCATGTATGCTTCTACTGATGTAGGATGGACTTAGCTACATGTATAATGCACGTGTGTACGGTCATGTATACTACTAATGTAGGGTGGACTCAGCTACATGTATAGTGCATGTGTGTACAGTCATGTATACTTCTACTAATGTAGGATGGACTCAGCTACATGTATAGTACATGTGTGTACAGTCATATGTACTCTACTAATGTAGTGTGGACACAGCTACATACATACTACCTCTGTACATATATGGTCTGCTATTATAGGGTAAATCAGCTCAATACATACCACACACGGGTTCAGTCATATATAGATGTGTATACTCCTTTATTACAGGGCGGTCGTAATTCAATAAGGTGTTCACAGTCATACTGTATATACGTACTCCACTATTACAGGGCGGCTGCATGCTTATACAGTCATAATGCTCTGCTATTACAAGGTGTACTCAGCGCCATATATACTGCAGGTGTGCATAGTCAAACATGTATTACTAATGTATAGAGCACTGAGCTACATATATCCAGCATGTGTGTACAGCCATCTATGCTCTACTGTGACTGGGTTGGCACAGCTACAGTCATATATGTATTTCCATGTGTGCATTTATTTACAGCATGAACACACTGAGGAAAAAAGAAATGGGTAAAAACTAAGAACTGAAATATCCACATATGATTAATTAAGAGATACATTGTATCCTATTACATGGGTTATCTGTCTGGATATCAGTCTCGGTTACACCTCTCTAGAATAAATACATTCTGACATGTCAGCCTTCTTGACACTTCTGCGAAAGCTCGGATAGTAGGGCCTAATTCACACAATGGCGTACTGTTGGCGTCTATGAAAGGACATGTTTTCATTCCCTCTTCCCATTAGCCTTTGGCCAACAGCTATCTGAAGTGTAAGGTCAGATTCAAGGGGGTCTTCCCCATCAACAATAGTTAACACCTATCCATAGTATAAGGGCTTGATCACACGAATGTGTCAGGTTTTGCGGTCTGCAAATTGCGGATGCGCAAAACACGGATGCTGCCCATGTGCCTTCCGCAATTTGCGGAACGGACGGCCCTTTATAGAAATGCCTATTCTTGTCCACAAAACGGACAAGAATAGGACATGATCTTTAATTTTTGCGGGGCCATGGAACGGAGCAACGGATGCGGACAGCACATGGAGTGCTATCCGCATCTTTTGCGGCCCCATTGAAGTGAATGGGTCTGCACTCAAGCCGCAAAAAATGCGGAACCAAACCACGGTCATGTGAATGAGCCCTAAGTAGGTGGTAATTGTGTGATTGTGGGGGTCCCCTATTTCCCTGTGAGAACAGAGCAGTAGTCCGCACACATGACCACCACGCTTTTCATTCCCTATTGGATTAACAAAGGTATCCGAGTACAGCAGTCCGCTGTATCCATCAGTCCCATAGACAGAGAATGAGGTGATGGTCAGGCATGCACACTATCTCTCTATTCTCATATATATTCATCACCACCTATTCTGTAGATAAGCGGTGTTCTTCATGCACACAACAAACCTGCTGATCTCTATTTTGCACCAGCCATTGCTCTAGGGGAGAATACCTTTGGATTTTATAGCACCAACATAATCCACAGAGGTAAGGCATAGAGATTGCTGTCACTCACGTTGGTCCATGTCCGCACTGGGGCTCACAATCTAAATTCTAAACTGGGAGAACATAGAATCTTCATGTAAATGAACCCAGGACCCCATCCCTGAAATCCAACAGTGCTAACCACTGAGCACACGATGCCATGGAGGTAGAGTACGGGCACATAGCTGGTTGTTGGTTCTGAATTACGAATCTAACGCGGTCTCTACTACCTTAAAGGGTAATTCCCATCTCAGACATCAATGGCACATCGCTAGTATATGCCATCAATGTCAGACAGGTGTGGATCCTACATCTGGGACCTGCTCCTACCCCCAAAAGGGGACCCCAAAGTGAAGGAAAGCACACTGTGCACACCGGGATAAGCCCACCCCTTTCAGTGGTTCATACTAGTGTTTGCTTTTATGTACTTTGTGGTGCAGAGATACTCCACTTTGCATCAGGCCTGAAAGAATCTGTTTACAGGATCCAGAAACACTAAGGCCCCTTTCACACTGCCGAGTATTCCGCGTGGGTGCCATGCGTGACGTGAACGCATTGCTCCCGCACTGAATCCTGACCCATTCATTTCAATGGGGCTGTGTACATGAGCGTTGTTTTTTTAACGCAGCACTCGTGCGTTGCATGATAATCGCAGCAGGTTCTATAGCCTACGTTTTTCATGCAATGCAGGCCCCTTAGAAATGAATGGGACTGCGTGAAAATCGCATAGCATACGCAATCAATGCGGTGTTCGATTTTCACGCATGGTTGCTAGGAGATGATGTTAGTAAATAGAGATGAGCAACCCCGGACCCCATTAAAGTCAATTCACTGTATTATTTTCCCTTCTAACATGGTTATAAGGGAAAATAATAGCATTCTTAATACAGAATGCTTACTAAAATGTCCATTGAGGGGTTAAAGATTTTTTTTTTATTAACTCACCTCATCCACTTGATCGTGCAGCCGGTATCGTCTTTTTTTTTCTTCCTGCAGGAGCTGCAAAAGGACCTGCGGTGACGTCATCGCGCTCACCACGTGGTGAGCGTGGTCACGTCAGCGCAGGTCCTGCTGAATGAAGGTCCATCTTGCTCCACCACTTAGCACCATGACTACGGCCGTGATCAAGGTCTATTGCTGACCGAAACGTTGGCCAGTGGCTCAAAAAAACTTTTGGATGGATATAATAAGACAATAAAAATAAGCATTTGACGTAACAGCAAAAATAGAGTGCCATGGTCTTTCCTTCAAATATTCAGCAGGACCTGCACTGACGTCACCGCGCTCACCACATGGTCAGCGCAATGACGTCATTGAAGGTCCTTTGGCAGGTCCTGAAAGAAGAAGAAAGAAGACGATGCCGGCTGCGCGATCAAGTGGATGACGTGAGTTTATTTTTATTATTTTTTAACCCCTCAGTGGATATTTTACTAAGCATTCTGTATTAAGAATGCTATTATTTTCCTTTATAACCATGTTATAAGGAAAAATAATAAAATCTACAAAATCCGTGAAGAAGTCCGGGTTCGGGTCACCTTAATCAGTGTGAGGAGTCTTATAGGCCATACATGTTCCTCTGGAATTCCGGGAAGAAAGGGATGCAAATGAGCTCTTAACAAGCCCCGCCTCTTATTTCATCAGATGTAAGGCAGCTATCCTATAAGTCAGGGATCAGCAACCTCCAGCACTCCAGATGTTCTGAAACTACAACTCCCAGAATGCTCCATTCACTTCTATGGGAGTTGTGAGAACAGCTGAGCATGCTTGCATGCTGAGAGTTGTAGTTTCAAAGCAGCTGGAGTGCCAAAGGTCGCTGATCCCTGCTATAAGTCAATGTTCGACCTAGGTCTCTCAGCCATTTAAGAGCTCATGCACACTTCCGGATCCAATCTGCAGTTTTTTGTGGATCGGATACAGACCCATTCACTTCAATTGGGCCACAAAAGATGCGTGTAGCATTCCGTGTGCTGTCCGCATCTGCACGTCCGTTCGTCTCCACAAAGAAAATAGAACATTTGCTGTTCTTGTCCGTATCACGTACAAGGATAGGACTGCTCTATTGAGGGCTAGACGTTTAGTTATTCAAAATGCACAGCGCACACAGCTGGCATCCGTGTTTTGCAGATCTGAAATTTGCAGACCGCAAAACAGACACGGTATTGTGCATGAGGCCTTAGGCCCCTTTCACACGAGCGGGTTTTCCACACGAGTGCAATGCGTGACGTGAACGCATAGCACCCGCACTGAATCCTGACCCATTCATTTCAATGGGTCTGTGTACATGAGCGTTTTTTTTCACGCATCAGTTCTGCGTTGCGTGTGAATTGCAGCATGTTCTGTATTCTGCATTTTTCATGCCGCCCTGGCCCCATAGAAGTGAATGGGGCTGTGTGAAAAACCCGTTTCTCACTGATTTTTGCTAAGAGATGTTGTTTGTAAACCTTTAATTTTTTATCACGCGTGTGAAAAACACATCAAAACGCATTGCACCCGCGTGGAAAAAACTGAACGCAATCGCAGATAAAACTGACTGAATTTGCTTGCAAAATGGTGCGAGTCTCGCTGAACGCATCCGGACCTAATCCGTCGCGCTCGTGTGAAAAAGGTCTTATACTTTCTCTCATTTTCTCATCCACTCCTGGTCTTGGCTTCCAAAACTGCATGCAGAGACCTGACCATGTCCCCTAATGCTACCTCTAAACAATTATTGAAAACCTGACGAAACTGACATCCGTGACACAGAAAAAAACAAAACATAAAAACGACAAAACACATACTGCAAAAGAAGAAATACCAACTCTGGTGCAATACTGGTGAATTTTTTTTTTTCGGATCCTGAAACTGGGATTGAATCCAAAAAGGAAAAGGAAAAGTCCTTCAATTAAACTTTTTATTTCTTTATCTTTTTAGGATTCACTCCTGACTTTACTAAAAAACTAATCTGTGCATCCTGTCCCCAATGGAGCATGTTTGTTCCCATCTGCATCTCGCTATTTTGGCTTTTTGCTTTCCTGTGTGCTGGGATCTGGAGGATCAGTGAAGCTTTCCCTGAACCCTGTGATCTGTGCACTTCATAAGTGTGATCTTTCCTGAACAGTAATGCCAAGGAATTGCAATGCTGCATGTTAAAGGGGTACTCCCATTTATATAGTGATCCTGATAGTCGTGGTTTGACCCCTGGGCCCCCAAATGATCCAGAGGGGCAACAGCTGCTGCTGGCCCCATTCACTTTTTCTGCATTTGAACACATATTGAAAAAAAGCAAATGACTTATTATCAAGCAAATTGCAAACTTTACTGCACAGCACATTTTTTGAGTTAAAATTTGCAACTTTTCTTGTTTCATCACTTTTTGAAAAAAAAAACAACAACATAAAAATGCATCAAAATGCTGCGTATGAAACAGGCTTTAATGGAAAGCAAAAAAATAAAATAAAACCTGTTTGGCTAAGAAAACCCACTGCCACATGTGTGCCATTTGAAGAACTTCCCGATAATAAATGATAGGGGCTAAAACTGTATGTTCTGCCTAGAGTAACATAGTCCAGGGCCTTGCTGGTGAAATCTTTACCAGGAGAGTGAACAATTTCCAACCAATTAACTATCCAGCTCTTTATTATTTCTTGCCTGTGATGTTTGGGAGTAACCTGCTTGTATTATCTGAATCTTGTATGTCATCTAGTATTGTGATATCTTAGGGTTAATCCTGACCAAACAAACAAGAACCTGTAGCTTTGTACGTATTTCCTCGGGAAAAGAGCAATGTGCAAAGGATTTAAGGATCTGTGCCTTCTATTACTTCTCTACCGCATATGAACCCACCCCCCTAGTAAAAACAGGAAACCCCCATGTTCTAAAATTCTTACACCTCCCCGGATTCATTCCATTTCATTGCAGCCTAGCATGTAATACCTAATACTTAGAAATAGTAGTGCCTCATGATATCAATGAGGAAAGTTGCTGTTCTGTTTGAAAGCGCCATTAATTCCATGATGTGGGTTTACACATACATAATATATAAAATACCATAAGCATGAAAGTAATAACAGACTGGTAGAGTGGGGGAAAGGACCCTGCCCACAAGAGCTTACAATCTACAAGGAAAGAGGGAAGGAGACAGCAGGTGAGAGTAGAAGCTGCTCCTCCGGCTGTGTGGTGGCAGCAGACGGTAGGATTTCCCGAAGAAGTGGCTTTCAGGTTGTTTTTGAAGGTTTGGATGTTGGGGGACAGACTGATGTGCTGGGGAAGCGAGTTCTAGAGTATGTGGTTTGCACGTAAGGAATCTTGTAGATGATTGTGTGAGGACTAGATGAGAGAAGAACAAGGAAGGAGGTCTTGTAAGGATCAGAGATCGGGTGTGAGGACTAGATGAGAGAAGAACAAGGGAGGAGGTCTTGTAAGGATCAGAGATCGGGTGTGAGGATGTATCAGGAATGCATGTACCGGTAGTTGTTAGTATTTTGGAGAGGCAGAGGAGAAATGAGGGGAGAAGTGGAATGACTGGGCAGCAGACTTGAGGAGAAATTGAAGAGGAGCAAGTGAAGTGTGCTAGATGGGAGACCATACTGTATGTATAAAGGGCCGTGGTGAAACATACTATTAAAGTAATACCTGTTGACTATCCTTCCTTATCCAATGGTGAGGTGGATAACAACATAATAAATCGCTTTAAACCATAGTCCTTAAATCCTCATCAAATCTACATTCTGTTTCTCTTGCTAAAGTTCTAATGCGCATGTAAATGTCACAACAGCTCATACATTTAACCCCATAAGGACCAGCGCCGTACATGTACAGCGGGCTGATCGGGCAGGTGCAGGAGCTGCGCCCGCCCGATCAGCGGCAGGGGTCCGGCTATTAGTGACTACCGAAAACACAGATGCTGGTGCATTAACCCTTGCACTGCTGCCGGGTGCGGGGTGGCCATCAGGTCCCCGCGCTGCTGTGACGGACCCGATGGCAGGGAAGGCAGCCCGATGCCTTCCTTAGGCGTCATGGCTGCCTTCCGTGACAGCCTGTGAGATCCAGCCCCCTGGATCTCACAGGCAGGAAGCTGTAAGTGTATTACAGTGTGTAATAAACTTACAGCCAATGCATCACAATACAGAAGTATTGTGATGCATTGTAAAGGGGATCAGACCCCCAAAAGTTGAAGTCCCAGAGTTGGACAAAAAACAAAGTGATAAAAAAAGGAAAAAAATAAAGTTTTACAAAAAAATTTAAAGTTTCAAGTAAAAAAACTAAACGTCCTTTTCCCAAAATAAAGTAAAACATATATTTTTTTTAATAGGGGAAAAAAGAAAAGTAGACATATTAGGTATCAACACGTCCGTATTGAACGGCTGTATAAAGATATCACATGACATAACCCCTCAGGTGAACACTGTCAAGAAATTAAATAAAAACATCACAAAAAGTGCAACACTAAGCGATCAAAAAGGCGTATGCCCCCCAAAATAGTACCAATCTAACCATCACCTCATCCCGCAAAAAAATTTGCCCCTACCTAAGACAATTGCCCAAAAAATAATAAACTATGACTCTCAGACTATGGA
Organism: Bufo gargarizans; assembly: GCF_014858855.1. Taxonomy (NCBI): domain Eukaryota; kingdom Metazoa; phylum Chordata; class Amphibia; order Anura; family Bufonidae; genus Bufo; species Bufo gargarizans. The sequence continues at coordinate 101,847,462 of NC_058083.1, forward strand.
GACACTAAAACATGATTTTATTGTGTTAAATGTAAAAATAAAATAAAAAAAGTAGACATATTAGGTATCGCCACGTCCGTAACAACCTGCTCTAAAAAAATACCATATGACCTAACCCCTCAGGTGAACACCGTAAAAATTAAAGTTTAAAAAGCCATTTTTTGTCACCTTACATCACAAAAAGTGTAATAGCAAGCGATCAAAAAGCCATATGCACCCTAAAATAGTGCCAATCAAACCGTCATCTCAGCCCTCAAAAATGATACACTACCTAAGACAATCGCCCAAAAAATAAAAAATCGATGGCTCTAACACTATGGAGACACTAAAACATGATATTTGTTTTATTTCAAAAATATTATTGTGTAAAACTTAAATAAATTTTAGGTATTGCCACATCCGTAACGACCTGCTGTATAAAAATATCACATGACCTAACCCCTCGGGTGAACACCATAAAAAATTAAAAATGAAAACAGTGTCAAAAAGCCATTTTTTGTCACCTTACATCACAAAAAGTGCAATAGCAAGCGATCAAAAAGTCATCTCAGCCCACAAAAATGATACTCTTCCTAAGACAATCGCCCCCCAAAAAAAAAATATGGCTGTCATGATTTGTTTTGTTTGTTTCAAAGATGATATTATTGTGTAAAACTTAAGTAAATAAAAAAAGTATACATATTAGGTATTGCCACTTCCATAATGACCTGTTCTATAAAAATATCACATTACCTAACCCCTCAGGTAAACACCGTAAAAAAAAAGAAAAGTGTCAAAAAAGCCATTTTTGGTCATCTTACATCACAAAAAGTGTAATACCAAGCGATCAAAAAGTCATATGCACTCCAAAATAGTACCAATCAAACAGTCATCTCATACCGAACAAATTAGCCCCTTTATAAGACAGTTGCCCAAAAAATAAAAAATAAATATGGCTTTCAGAATATGGAGACACTAATTTGGTCATATTTGGTATTGTCGCATCCGTAACATCCTGCTCTATAAAAATAGCACATGATCTAACCTGTCAGATGAATATTGTAAATAACAAAAAATAAAAACGGTGCCAAAACAGCTATTTTTTGTTACCTTGCCTCACAAAAAGTGTAATATAGAGCAACCAAAAAGCATATGTACCCTAAAATAGTACTAACAAAACTGCCACCTTATCCCGTAAATTCCAAAATGGGGTAATCTTTTTGGAGTTTCTACTCTAGGGGTGCATCAGGGGGTCTTCAAATGTGACATGGCAAATTAAAATTATCCCAGTGAAATCTGCCTTCCAAAAACCATATGGCGTTCCTTTCCTTCTGTGCCCTGCTGTGTGCCCGTACAGCAGTTTACGACCACATATGGGGTGTTTCTGTAAACCACAGAATCAGGGTAATAAATATTGAGGGTTTTTTTTGCTGTTAACCCTTGCTTTGTTACTGGAAAAATATTTATTAAAATGGAAAATCTGCTAAAAAAGGAACATTCTGAAATGTCATCTCCATTTTCCTTTAATACTTGTGGAACACCTAGAGGGTTAAGAAAGTTAGTAAAACCAGTTAAATACCTTGAGGGGTGTAATTTCTAAAATGGGGCCATTTATGGGTAGTTTCTATTATGTAAAGTGACTCCAGACTTGAACTGGTCCTTAAAAAGTGGGTTTTGGAAATATTCTGTCAAATTTCAAGATTTGCTTCTAAACTTCTAAGCCTTCTAACATCCTAAAAAAAGAAAATGTAATTTATAAAATGATCCAAGCATTAAATAGACATATGGGAAATGCAAAGTAATACCTATTTTAGGAGGTATCACTATCTGTTTTAAAAGCAGAGAAATATAAATTTTGGTAAATTTGGTATTTCTTTTATAAATAAAAATTAAATATTTTGACTCAAATTTACCACTGTCATGAAGTACAATATGTGATGAGAAAACAATCTCAGAATGGCCTGGATAAGTAAAAGCGTTTTAAAGTTATCACCACATAAAGTGACACATGTCAGCTTTGCAAAAAATGTCCTTGTCCTTAAGGTGAAAAATGGCAGGGTCCTTAAGGGGTTAAAGGGCTTATCTCTGTTGCGTGGATCAAAACATCCGGCGATGGGGAGTGCAACCAATAGCAGGCTGCAACAGTGACAAGCTGCCTTGCATCACGGTGACGGGCATTGTGGGAGGCATTTTTAGAATTGGATAACCCCTTTAAGATCTGATTACAAGACAGGCTACTGAAAACTGTAAGCTCACACAGCTACTAGGTTTGTCACATTGTATCTTCATGAACAGGAGAACAAAGATCTACGTCAGAGCTGTGAACGATCGTTCAGTTCGCACATAGCTATACTGTGTATTTGATGCCTCAAGGAACGGGGTCAGCAGATTTGTACCTATGACACCGGCTGACCTGTTACATGTGCTCTTGGCAGCTGAAGACATCTGTGTTGTTCCCATGTTCATATGTGCTCGCATTGCTGAGAAAAATGATGTTTTAATATATGTGAATGAGCCTCTAATAGCAACGGGGGCGTCACTGTTACACCTAGAGGCTCTGCTCTCTCTGCATATGCTGCATCCTCTGCACTTTGATTGACAGGGCCAGGCGTAGACGTTTTTACTTCTGGTTCCTGTCAGTCAAAGTGCACAGGGCGCAGCAGTTGCAGAGAGAGCAGAGCCTCTAGGTGTAACGACAACGCCCCCGTTGCTCCTATAGGCTTATTTGCATATATATAAAAATATAATTTTTCTCAGCAATGCGAGCACATATGGACATGGGACGAACACAGATGCCTTCAGCTGCCAAGTTACCATGTAACAGATCCACCAGTGTCATAGGTACAAATCTGATGACAGATGCCCTTTAGATGTAGCAGGCCAAGGAAAGATGAGATGTGGCAGTGATATAGCTGAAAACCACCCAGTCATGCAAGCAGCAGCTGATTTCGATTGGCTCCTTAAAGGGGTTGTCTGAGCCACAATAATGAGGGTTCATTAATATTTATGTGTTTGGAATAAAGTTTATAAACCTGTGTGGTCTGTATGTGCAGATCTGAACTTCGGCCACGTGACTCCATCCACTAGACAAGATGCTTCCACTGACCAATGTTTTGCTCTTCTGTGTTAAAGGGGTTGTTTTTTGTATGTTTCTTACAAAAGCAAATGTAAGGGGTTTTTAATTCACTTACGTCATCTCCAGTGGCCCTGTTCTTCCTGTTCTCCTAGTTAGCTGAGGTCACATGACCTGTGATGTCAGCTTCTTTCCCTACTCTGATGATGTTCTGTGCACAAGTCTGAGGAGCAGGAGGAGCAGGTCTGCCTCTGTGCACAGAACATCACTGTAAGGGCTGTGCTGGTTGGAGTGATAAGCCACGCCCCTGCACTGCCCAATCTACTGGCCACGCCCCCTACACTGATCTGCTGGTTGAGCTGTCTGCCCTGTGTCTCCGCCTACTGGATTTTTCAGCAAAGTTTAACCCCTTCCACTCTAAGCAGCACACACTCAGGGTTGGAGGCTCTGCCTCAGATACTGAGCAGCTGCAGAGTGTCCTCTTCTCCAGGAAGTGAAGAGACAAATGCTGTACACAGGATTCTCCCTCCTCACCCTGCAAACACAAAGATGACAAAGACCGGAGGAGTTCGCACCTCTGTACTCTTCTGGCTGTGAGGAAGTGTCTGCAGATCATTGCATAAGAACAGGTAGGGGGGAGACCCTGTGTATATCAGCAATGTCATTGTACTGTACCACTGGCATGGTCGTCCCACACATATAACATAAGTATCCCAGCAGTCAGACTGCAGGAAGGGAAGCAATTTTATTCACTCTCTTTGCAGAGCAGGGGGAGGGGAAAGGCAGTCTTAGTTGACACCCACACATATTCATTAGGAAATTGTTGTTACACACCCCCACAGCTCTGCAACTGCATGTCAACAAAGGGCCAGAACACAACTAGAATAAGTAAATATATATATTTTTGCCTAAAACTTGCTTAGCTTATGTATATATTCCTGACCACCAGGTTTAGGCCAGGGAGTTTCAGAGTCAACAATCCACTGATGGAACTTACACAAAAATTAGCAGTTTTTTGGGAGGTTTGCACCCTGCTCTTTACTTTTTCGAAAAGAGCGCAGTGCAAGACAGAGAGTGGATGTGCCGGGCAGACTATAGCTGGTTGCCACATTTATTATAACTTACAAGAGGAAACTGGCATAATTATACCTGACATCTATGCCAGTGCCTGGCTGGCACAGATTTCGTTGCTGGCACACAAGCGGCCCATGATGCGCCTGGCAGCTATGCCGCCCGCCACTCTTGCCATCTTTAAAGCCCTGCCAGGTGCCGTACATGTACAGCGCTGGTCGGGAAGGGGTTAAAGGGGTTGTGCCACCATTACATTTTATTTTATTCTCATGTATAATTCCCAATATAATTCAGCACAAAAAAAACTTGTTATTTTTTAAATTCACTTTCATAATTTGCAATTTTTACTTTTCTGTTGCAAAAACGATCCAGTAGTGAGATATTATTTTTGCTTCATTATAATTGTGCTCCCTGGTGTTTAGTCTGTAAAGGCATGTGCATGTCCACCTATTGAGGTGGTCGCACATGCTCAGTTCCATCCTTTAACTTCTACTGTTAGAAGCTGTGATAATTACAGGAAGAGAAAATGCCCCGCAGAATGGAAATGCCCCCTGAGAAATGACACACCCCTGAACTGTGATAGAGAGTAATGCAGAAAAAAGAACATGCCCCCAAAGAAAGGACACACTCCCTGAGCTGCCAGCCTGAAGAGAATCTACCAGAGCAATTGAAGCAATGAAAGGGGAGATCTCTGGATCAATGTGAGGTACAGGGCTGGTTCTAGCTTTGTTAGAAAGAGATTTTCATGTACTATAGTCATCCCAAGTCATGTTCCAAGGGCCAGTCGGTCATAAATGGCCAGATAATTGAGTTCAAGCGTAGCCATCCAATAATGAGCACTAGAGAACCAGTGTTGTCCTCTTGGATAAGAGCTTATTTGCATTCCCATTAGCCCTTAATTATAAGGTACCCTAATAAGGGCCCTATTAGACTACACAATTTTAAGCCCAATTATCAGGAACGATCATCGATAATTGTCCCATATAATAGAGCAGTCTTTCAGCCAATGAACGAGCAAATGCCCGTTCATTGACTGATGGGCATCTTTTAGCAGGATGAAAGATGGCCGATTATTGGCAGCAGATCTCCCTGTGTAATCAGGGACGTGCTACCTATAATCAATAGAACTAAATGAAGGGGGTACGACTACGGTAACAATTGTTCTCCCGCATTCAGTTTGCATCTGACTGTGTAATCAACCGGCGTGAACCAGCTCTGATGGATGTGTTAGCATCCATCGACACTTGCACTGCCCAAAAATCTGGCCTTAAGAGTCAGTATAGAGTTAATTTGTTCCATGGAAATCATCTGACTGTCATTATAAGCTCAGCAAGAAATGTATTTCCTTGCTGGCCCTATTTTGAAGCATTCACACAAGATATTTACTTTTGCTTTGGACCAAATGGGTTTGGCTGAAAAAGTTGGAACTTGATGGACACTTCTCTTTTCAACCTAGGTCACTGCTGAGATGCCTGGCAGCGGCACAAATAACGTTCCTCTCACAGCTTCTGAACCGCCGTGAGAATGACGCCCACAGCAGATTGGTTAACTGCAGTCACACCTGAATATGGAGGTTAGAACTGTGCGCTTGTCAGGACCCCCGGTTCGGTGCCATTACTTTGGACAACTTGCTCTGCGATACTCCATAAATTTAAAACTAGTGAATTGGACATCCCATGTACTGATCTCTCCTATGAAACATATCTTTTTTGTTTTTTATTTACTTTCATTGTACAAAATTGAAATAAATATGACAGTATAAAATATGCTAATACATGCCATATGGTATGCTACAAAAAAATATGACATAATTGACAGAGACCATACAACAATAATAAGGTAGCCTATTTGAGGGCTCCACGGTTCCCCATTAGGCCCAACCGTACGTTTGACTAAAACTTAGTCATTGTCTGTCTCAGTTCACTTTCCCCCCACCCTAAACAAACCACCCCACCAATACTTTATTGTCTCGGCGGACATCGGAGGCGATCTCCCGAAGGAGTGTCCATTATCCCCATCTCTCCCCCCCACCCAATCAAAGGAACCATTATATAAAGGCTAATTGTCATTGTTACTACTTATTGCATATTCCTCATATTTCTCAACTTTTACTAATACGTTTTTCCACTCCGCAATATTAGGTGATCTGTCAGAGCCCCACTCTCCTGCAATAATATTTCTGGCAACCATAAGACCTCTAATCCAGAGACTTTTTTTTTCCCCCTCCCTAGTTGATGGCAGAATACAGCCCAACACGGCTACAGCCAGTTCCAATGGAGGAGATACTGCGGACTCTCCACTTAGCACCCGAAAAACCTCTCTCCAATACCTCTCTCCATATCATGTGTGCGAAGTCGGCGGCTTCTTTTTTGCATTTCCAAATTGTCACCCTAATTGTCGTATCTTCATAACAAAAATCTGTAAACTCGTGCTTTGCTGTGTTCAAATAGCTTGATAGAGTTAGTGGGTAGGACCTAAGATGCAACACTTTGCGCAACAATTCTATCTTAAAATTCAGTTGCAAAGTAGGCGAACCAATAGTTGGTATAAGTCAGAGAAGAGTCTGTCCCTGCACCACATTTATCATCCAGCCTGGTTAGGTGTACACTATAGGGCCACAGGACTATGGGGTCAGTAAATCTGCCCCATGTTTCTATATATCTGCATTTCATCATTTAAATATAGTTCATACTGAAAATATCTGTGGAGAACGTAGGCTACATTCACACAATAGCAAAAAAATAAATGGCCATTAAAAATGAATAAACGGTCAGTTTTTCACGGCTGTTTTGCATCCATTTTTAACAGCTTTATCAGTTAAAAATGTAGGAGCTTATATATATTATTTTTTGTATATATAATGCTCCCCCCTAAAGTGCCTCCCAGTATAGATAATGCTCCTCATAGTACACCCAGTATAGATAATTGTCCTCATAGTACACCCAGTATAGATAATGCTCCTCATAGTACACCCAGTATAGATAATACCCCTCATAGTACACCCAGTATAGATAATTGTCCTCATAGTACACCCAGTATAGATAATGCTCCTCATAGTACACCCAGTATAGATAATTGTCCTCATAGTACACCCAGTATAGATAATGCTCCTCATAGTACACCCAGTATAGATAATTGTCCTCATAGTACACCCAGTATAGATAATGCTCCTCATAGTACACCCAGTATAGATAATGCTCCTCATAGTACACCCAGTATAGATAATTGTCCTCATAGTACACCCAGTATAGATAATGCTCCTCATAGTACACCCAGTATAGATAATTGTCCTCATAGTACACCCAGTATAGATAATGCTCCTCATAGTACACCCAGTATAGATAATACCCCTCATAGTACACCCAGTATAGATAATTGTCCTCATAGTACACCCAGTATAGATAATGCTCCTCATAGTACACCCAGTATAGATAATTGTCCTCATAGTACACCCAGTATAGATAATGCTCCTCATAGTACACCCAGTATAGATAATTGTCCTCATAGTACACCCAGTATAGATAATGCTCCTCATAGTACACCCAGTATAGATAATGCTCCTCATAGTACACCCAGTATAGATAATTGTCCTCATAGTACACCCAGTATAGATAATGCTCCTCATAGTACACCCAGTATAGATAATTGTCCTCATAGTACACCCAGTATAGATAATGCTCCTCATAGTACACCCAGTATAGATAATGCTCCTCATAGTACACCCAGTATAGATAATGCTCCTCATAGTACACCCAGTATAGATAATGCTCCTCATAGTACACCCAGTATAGATAATTGTCCTCATAGTACACCCAGTATAGATAATGCTCCTCATAGTACACCCAGTATAGATAATGCTCCTCATAGTACACCCAGTATAGATAATTGTCCTCATAGTACACCCAGTATAGATAATGCTCCTCATAGTACACCAGTATAGATAATTGTCCTCATAGTACACCCAGTATAGATAATGCTCCTCATAGTACACCAGTATAGATAATTGTCCTCATAGTACACCCAGTATAGATAATGCTCCTCATAGTACACCCAGTATAGATAATGCTCCTCATAGTACACCCAGTATAGATAATGCTCCTCATAGTACACCCAGTATAGATAATGCTCCTCATAGTACACCCAGTATAGATAATTGTCCTCATAGTACACCCAGTATAGATAATGCTCCTCATAGTACACCCAGTATAGATAATGCTCCTCATAGTACACCCAGTATAGATAATTGTCCTCATAGTACACCCAGTATAGATAATTGTCCTCATAGTACACCCAGTATAGATAATGCTCCTCATAGTACACCCAGTATAGATAATGCTCCTCATAGTACACCCAGTATAGATAATTGTCCTCATAGTACACCCAGTATAGATAATGCTCCTCATAGTACACCAGTATAGATAATTGTCCTCATAGTACACCCAGTATAGATAATGCTCCTCATAGTACACCCAGTATAGATAATTGTCCTCATAGTACACCCAGTATAGATAATGCTCCTCATAGTACACCCAGTATAGATAATGCTCCTCATAGTACACCTAGTATAGATAATTGTCCTCATAGTACACCCAGTATAGATAATTGTCCTCATAGTACACCCAGTATAGATAATGCTCCTCATAGTACACCCAGTATAGATAATGCTCCTCATAGTACACCCAGTATAGATAATTGTCCTCATAGTACACCCAGTATAGATAATGCTCCTCATAGTACACCCAGTATAGATAATGCTCCTCATAGTACACCCAGTATAGATAATGCTCCTCATAGTACACCCAGTATAGATAATGCTCCTCATAGTACACCCAGTATAGATAATTGTCCTCATAGTACACCCAGTATAGATAATGCTCCTCATAGTACACCCAGTATAGATAATACCCCCCATAGTACACCAGTATACATAATGCTCCTCATAGTACACCCAGTATAGATAATGCTCCTCATAGTACACTCCAGTATAGATAATGCTCGTCATAGTACAATCCAGTATAGATAATACTCCTCATAGTACCATCCAGTATAGATAATGTTCCTCATAGTACAGCCAGTATAGATAATACCCCCCATAGTACCATCCAGTATAGATAATGCTTGTCATAGTACAATCCAGTATAGATAATACTCATCATAGTACCATCCAGTATAGATAATGCTCCTCATAGTACACCCAGTATAGATAATACTCCTCATAGTACCATCCAGTATAGATAATGCTCCTCATAGTACACCCAGTATAGATAATGCTCTTCATAGTACACCCAGTATAGATAAGGCTCCTCATAGTACACCCAGTATAGATAATGCCCCTTATAGTACACCCAGTATAGATAATGCCCCTCATAGTACACCCAGTATAGATAATGCCCCTCATAGTACACCAGTATAGATAATGCTCTTCATAGTACACCCAGTATAGATAATACTCCTCATAGTACACCCAGTATAGATAATGCTCTTCATAGTACACCCAGTATAGATAATGCCCCTTATAGTACACCCAGTATAGATAATGCTCTTCATAGTACACCCAGTATAGATAATGCCCCTTATAGTACACCCAGTATAGATAATGCTCCTCATAGTACACCCAGTATAGATAATGCTCTTCATAGTACACCCAGTATAGATAATGCTCCTCATAGTACACCAAGTATAGATAATACCCCCAGTACCATCCAGTATAGATAATACCCCCCATAGTACCATCCAGTATAGATAATGCTCCTCATAGTACACCCAGTATAGATAATGCTCCTCATAGTACACCCAGTATAGATAATGCTCCTCATAGTACACCCAGTATAGATAATTGTCCTCATAGTACACCCAGTATAGATAATGCTCCTCATAGTACACCCAGTATAGATAATTGTCCTCATAGTACACCCAGTATAGATAATGCTCCTCATAGTACACCCAGTATAGATAATGCTCCTCATAGTACACCCAGTATAGATAATTGTCCTCATAGTACACCCAGTATAGATAATGCTCCTCATAGTACACCCAGTATAGATAATGCTCCTCATAGTACACCCAGTATAGATAATGCTCCTCATAGTACACCCAGTATAGATAATTGTCCTCATAGTACACCCAGTATAGATAATGCTCCTCATAGTACACCCAGTATAGATAATACCCCCCATAGTACACCAGTATACATAATGCTCCTCATAGTACACCCAGTATAGATAATGCTCCTCATAGTACACTCCAGTATAGATAATGCTCGTCATAGTACAATCCAGTATAGATAATACTCCTCATAGTACCATCCAGTATAGATAATGTTCCTCATAGTACAGCCAGTATAGATAATACCCCCCATAGTACCATCCAGTATAGATAATGCTCGTCATAGTACAATCCAGTATAGATAATACTCATCATAGTACCATCCAGTATAGATAATGCTCCTCATAGTACACCCAGTATAGATAATACTCCTCATAGTACCATCCAGTATAGATAATGCTCCTCATAGTACACCCAGTATAGATAATGCTCTTCATAGTACACCCAGTATAGATAAGGCTCCTCATAGTACACCCAGTATAGATAATGCCCCTTATAGTACACCCAGTATAGATAATGCCCCTCATAGTACACCCAGTATAGATAATGCCCCTCATAGTACACCCAGTATAGATAATGCCCCTCATAGTACACCAGTATAGATAATGCTCTTCATAGTACACCCAGTATAGATAATACTCCTCATAGTACACCCAGTATAGATAATGCTCTTCATAGTACACCCAGTATAGATAATGCCCCTTATAGTACACCCAGTATAGATAATGCTCTTCATAGTACACCCAGTATAGATAATGCCCCTTATAGTACACCCAGTATAGATAATGCTCCTCATAGTACACCCAGTATAGATAATGCTCTTCATAGTACACCCAGTATAGATAATGCTCCTCATAGTACACCAAGTATAGATAATACCCCCAGTACCATCCAGTATAGATAATACCCCCCATAGTACCATCCAGTATAGATAATGCTCCTCATAGTACACCCAGTATAGATAATACTCCTCATAGTACACCCAGTATAGATAATGCTCTTCATAGTATACCCAGTATAGATAATGCTCCTCATAGTACACCCAGTATAGATAATGCTCCTCATAGTACACCCAGTATAGATAATACCCCCCATAGTACACCAGTATACATATTGCTCCTCATAGTACACCCAGTATAGATAATGCTCCTCATAGTACACTCCAGTATAGATAATGCTCCTCATAGTACACCCAGTATAGATAATACTCCTCATAGTACCATCCAGTATAGATAATGCTCCTCATAGTACACCCAGTATAGATAATGCTCTTCATAGTACACCCAGTATAGATAATACCCCCATAGTACACCAGTATACATAATGCTCCTCATAGTACACCCAGTATAGATAATGCTCCTCATAGTACACTCCAGTATAGATAATACTCCTCATAGTACCATCCAGTATAGATAATGCTCCTCATAGTACACCCAGTATAGATAATGCTCTTCATAGTACACCCAGTATAGATAATATCCCACATAGTACCAGCCAATATAGATAATGCTCATCATAGTACACCAGTATAGATAATTCTCTTCATAGTACACCCAGTATAGATAATATCCCACATAGTACCAGCCAATATAGATAATGCTCATCATAGTACACCAGTATAGATAATACTAAATTCTGTTATAAAAGGACCATGTGAATAGCCCCATAGACTTTAATTGGTTTTAAAAATGGATGTCACACAGCTGTTTTTTACTGTCATGTAAATGTACCGTATCGATTCTGTGCAGTGTTCTCCTGAGATGTAGAGTGTTCTCTCTAATCTGTATTTATGTGTCCGGACTTCCGTTTTTCAAGTACATGTGCTGTCTGCATTTTCCATGGACAGCACATGTACCCGTTGTTCACACATCAGTATTTTTTTTGCTGACCGTGGGTCTGTGATGCGGACCAAATACACCCATTGAAGTCTATGGGTCTGAAAATCACGGACACAACATGGATGGCATCCGTAGTGCATGCGTTTTTCACAGAAGACAGATAGGAAATGCTCTTGAAATTAATTTTCAGCTGAGCAACGTCTGTTAATTGCGGATGACACACGGAGGGTGAAAACAGACACACGGACCACGGACATCTTCACAGATTAAATAAGGACGCTATTTTTCACGTAAGTAATACTGACAGGGAAATGTGAATAAGGCCTAGAATGGATTTGCCAAATTTGAGTTAGATTGGTTTTCTCTAGTGTATAGTATTAACAGTAACATAACGTGTAGGTTTGTTGCATTTTTAGTCGCTGTTTTGCTACATTTAATAAAAATGACAGAAAACATTCGAGAACACGGCATCAAATGTGAATGAAAGACACCACAAAAACTATACATGTTCATTTATCCCGTATGCCCTTTGTTTTTGTTTTTAGAAGTACAGCTTTACTTCTCTTTCCTCATCCCATTATTATTGCTATTATTTTTAGCTCAAAATGTACCGCAGTTATTATGTGTATTGCCTTGTCTGTCCCTTTCTCCCAAGATCCACCATGATCTACTAGCCATACTAGTCCGCCATCCCCTACCCGGGTCACGTATATGAATGAAAATTCTGAAACTTTCCGTGCATATTTGCAGTGATGATATTTACTGTGATTCTCTACTGTCGTACTCACAGACATAATTCTGTTTGATCTGGCATCTGATTATCACAGCTCATTTAACCAGAGAAGTAAATTACTGTATCACTGATCATAATACGTATACCTTCAATGTATACGGGACGCAGATTGTGCTGCCTTGTATAGGAAAGAGATGGGAAATACTCAAGTTTACTACTTCCCAGTGCGCTTCCTCTGATATCTCTTAGGCCTCATGCACATGACCGTATGTATTTTGCGGTCCGTAAAAAATGAATCCGCAAAAAATACGGATGACATCGGTGTGCATTCTGTATTTTGCGGAACAGAACAGCTGGCCCTTCATAGAACAGTCCTATCCTTGTCCGTAATAGGACATGTTCTATTTTTTGGGGAATGGAAATACGGACATACGGAAACGGAATGCACCCGGAGTAACTTCAGTTTTTTTTTGCGGACCCATTGAAGTGAATGGTTCCGCATACGGTCCACCCAAAAAAACAGAACGGACACAGAAAGAAAATACGTTCTGGTAGTAGGAAAGGAAAAAATTCTAAGAAAGTATGATGCAGATTTGTTATACCACATGGGGGATACAATTATTTACTAAAACAGACATCTCAGGAGAACAGACCAGTCAGTGAGAATAAAGGGGTTGTCTCACCAACACATGGCATTATGTAGAGGAAGTTAATACAAGGCACTTACTAATGTATTGTGATTGTCCATATTGCCTCCCTTTTCCATGACATTATACACTGCTCATATTCCTACAGTGTGCAAGCATGACCATCGCTACTGGATTGCAGGGTGGTCATAACCTCTGGATACCAGCAGTGTATAATGTGAAGGAAAAATGAATCAAGTAAAGGAGGCAATATGGACAGTCCCAATACATTAGTAAGTGCCTTGTAATAACTTTCTCTACATGATAAATGCCATTTGCTGAAGTACATTTCTGAAGACGATTACCGTAAATCCGTTTTCTGGCTGTAAAGTCACAAGTGATTTTGCGTGTGATTTTTGGGGCAAAATCCTGTGACTTTTAGAGAGCTACGCCATCTCCCGCCATTTTGAAAATTTCAGCCATTAGATCACTTTTAAGGAGCAATTATGATGTGCAACATTTTTAAATGTCAGCTAGCTGCACAGTACAACAGCTAATCCCCTGGCGTAGTATCATTAAAAAAAGGCACAACCACATTGCACTCAAGAATTTAGAAAACTCGTACGCCTTGTTAAAAAATCTGGCGCAACAAGAGAATCCAAAGACACAAACTAAACCACGGTTGGTAAATGTCCCTCCTAAGACCTCCTCGAAGGTCACACGAGGGAAAGGGAATTTGATCTACGGAATCAAGTTATTTTTGTAAAACGGACTGGATATGTAATAATTAGTGTTGAGCAAAGCGAGCTTCGGTTGCTTCTTTTAAAACTTCGGAATAATACTGTACGGAAATCCGTCTCTTTTCAGTATTAGAATGTATGGGCTCCGATGAGCTGAAGTTAGTTATGTGCGAAGTTACGTGTGACTTTGGGCTCATGCACACGAACGTATTTTCTTTCCGCTTCCGCTCTGTTTCTTTTTTGCGGACTGTATGCGAAACTATTCACTTCAATGGGTCCGCAAAAACAAGAAAAGGTACTCCGTGTGCATTCTGTTTCCGTATTTCCGTTCCGCAAAAAAAGTGCATGTCCTATTATTGTCCGCAAATCACGGTCTGAGGCCCCATTCAAGTCAATGGGTCTGCAAAAAATACGAAACACATCCGTATGTCATCCGTATTTTGCGGGTCCATACTGTAGAAATGCTATGCCCAGCCCATATTGCTCGTGCGTTTGGTGATTAATAAGTTACTGTTTCCGTTTCCGATCTGCAAAAAACGGATCGCATACTGAAACCATACGGAAATGTCTTGTGGAATAACGGAACGGAACAGAAATTAAACTTGAATCAGAGGAAAAAAAACAACTCAGATACGGAACAACGGATCCGTGAAAAAACGGACCACAAAACAACAACGATTGTGTGCATGAGCCCTTTGTTGAATAACTTTGGTAGTTCAGAAAACCACTTTGAAACTTGAAACTGAAGTCGGAATGGAAGCCGAGTTCGGTTTCAAGTTTTGAAGTGGTTTTCCACTTTAAAAATCAACTATTAAAGTTATTCAATGAAGTCACGCGCGACTTCGCAAATAACTAACTTTGGCTCATCGGAGCCCATACATTCTAATATTGTACGGAGACGGATCTCCGTACAGTATTATTCGCTCAACACTAGTAATAATCCGCAGTGAAATGAGTCGACACTGGATCCATAATACGCTCATGTGCATGAGGCCAACCGGAGCTGGCGTTATAACTAGTGATGAGCAAGGTATTGAAAAATTTGATTTGGCTGCCTCGCTGAATTTTATAAAATAATTTGCTTCGTCATACGTCACTGCGCACAGGATTTCGTTTGAGATCTTCAATCAAGATGGCGGCTGCCGGCTCTTCACTCTCAGCTATTTGAATTTCCCCTGAAATTCGAATCGAATTCCATTTCGTCAGGTCCGATCCGCTCAACCCTAGCTATAACCTGTGGGAAAATTTATCAAAACTAGTGTAAAGGAAAAGTCTGCCGCAGCGAATAATTTCTCTTCTTGCATATTCCATGTGGCCCCTGAGAAATGAGAGCTGGGATCTGATTGGCTTCTACTCCACTTTGCTTGTATATAATATACCATTTAGAGAACACCCTAACAGATACCTCAGTGGCTCCATGAACATATATGGATGATAATAGATTATTTATACTTGTAAAGAGCTGGCGGATGTACAGAGAGCGGCCGGCTGTGCTTCTTATTAGTGGATCCGTTCTGCTCCATCATTATTTCCTTTTGAATGCGAAAAAAAAAGTTAGATATTAATGGTAACAGAACAAACCCAAAGAAAACACTTATCTTCTGCAGGATTGCCGGAGGCCAAGAAAGATCTCAAATATTATGAACAGCAGTTCCTTTCATTTATTACTGAAATCATTAAAGGGATTATTTTTTCTTAGATTTTTCACATTTACAGTTGAATATCTAATCGCATTCATACAATCGTATAATGCAGACTACAGGGGGTGCTGGCCTTGGGCAGCCTGTAAATCTTCGCTTTTGTTCACATGTGCAGGATTTGGTCAGATATCCTAACAGAATCCGTTGACATTCCGCTGGCGATGGATGTGTAACTTCAACATTGTGGATTTGCCTATGAAAACCTGCGCTGTGTCAACACAGCCTGAGGGCTCATGCACACGACCGTTGTAGTCTTTCGGTCCGTTTTCATCGGATCCTTTGTTCCGTATCTGAGTTTTGTTTTTTTTTCTCCTGTTTTGTGTCCGCATCCGTTCAGTTATGCCACAAAACATATCCGTATGGTTTCTGTATGCGATCCTTTTTTTTTTTGCAGATCGCAAACGGAAACAGGAAGTTTGTTATCATTACTGTGATGTTTGCAAACAGTAAACACATGGGCAAAGTGGGCACGGATCCGCAAAATACGTATGACATACGTTTGTGTTCCGTATGCATTCCGTATTTTTTTTTTGCGGACCCATTGACTTGACTTGAATGGAGCCACGGACAATAATAAGTCATGCACTACTTTTTTGCGGAACAGCCAAGCGGACATACGAAAACGCAATGCAAACTGAGTCATTTCCGTTGTTTTTGTGGACCCATTGAAGTGAATGGTTCCGCATACGGTCCGCAAAAAAAATAAAACAGAACGGACACAGAAAGAAAATACGTTCATGTGCATGAGCCCTTACTCTGTTCAAATTATATTTAACACATTATTATTTTACAATATAAAAAATAATAGTATTATTTTTATCCCATCATCATGTTTTATTTTTAATATCTATTGATTTTATAATATCAGGGGTAAACCTGTTATTTACTTATTTTATAATATTGTTATTATTGTTATTATGAATAATAAGGATAATAAAATGAATAATAATAATATATCCTACAGTATCCGGCATATTATTATTATTCAATACAGTAATTCAGTGGCTCAGCAATTAGATTATATGGATGGAGGTGCTCAATCACCGGAACACCCAAAGAACCGTATAGTAAAGACAATTGAATGCATAAAGGTGTGATGGCACACTCGCATATGGTATAAACTTGAGATGTTGGATGTCTTGGTTATATAAAATAATATTTATTAATGGTAAATGGATATGAACTAAGCATCAATTAAGTGGAGTCTGTTGTATGACCAAAAGTAGATGTATACTATGCGTATATAAACGTCAATTCAGGTTGGATGTACATAATACCGTCTTCATCCAACCTGAATTGACGTTTATATACGCATAGTATACATCTACTTGTGGTCATACAACAGACTCCACTTAATTGATGCTTAGTTCATATCCGTTTCCCATTAATAAATATTATTTTATATAACCAAGACATCCAACATCTCCATATTATTATTATTATTATATAGGATTATTATTATTTTGAAATGTATATATAAATGTATTAGTAGTATTGTATTATATTTCAATTATGATTATTATCAGCGTTATTATTTTAACTATAAATGACATCTTTAAATTACAGAAGGAAATCATGTTTTATTATCATTATTATTTATTTTACAGTATCATCTACTATTAGAATAATTTATTTTACTAACACAGAACATTACATGTAATAATAGGCTGAGTAATATGTATGTGTATGTATCAGGATTAAACTTATATTCTCAGTGAATGGAGTTGGACACATGAGATAAAATAAAATACATAAAGATAGACAGCTCTGAAGTCTGACGGCCAGAAACGGATCCAAGTATCAGCTGTGTAACTGCACAAACGAGAAATCTATTGTACTGTGGGAATGTGGTTGTGATCCTGCTGAGTGGTAGACCACGTGTTCTTGTTCCTTCACAGCCATTAGGCTAGGGCGACACTGGCCGTGCAACAGCTGTCGCTGCCAGGATCGCAGAGAAGCAGTGATCCCATAGAAGTTAATGGGATCGCCGAGGCCGTGTATCTTACGACTGCTGTGGTGATCCAATTCATTTCTATGGGATCACAGCTTCTCTCCAATCCTGGCCATGGCAGCTGTCACGTGACCAGTGTGGCCGTGTAGCCCTAGCCTTACTGATTCACAGTTGCCACTATAGGTAGACAATGTGTGGTTTGAGCTGTGTATGAACTACAAGTCCCAGGTTGTGCACCTTCACCAGCTGCAGTAACAAATCAGTGCCTCTCCCATCATGGACTCCTTGTACTTTCATTTTCTCAGGATGTCACACTTTTGTAGGTTTTGATACTTTCCATATGACTTATTGCAACATCAAATGCATTAAAATGATCCAAAAGAAAACATAATCATAAATCAATAGATTTATAGAATGTCCGTATAATATTCTCACCGTCAAGTAAGAATTGTTCTAATTTGCATAATGAAATTATTAAATCTGAATAAATACTAAATGCCTGATGTTGCTCTGATGTTGTATGGTTTAGATTTTCTTAGGGTACTTTCCCACTAGCGTTATTCTTTTCCGGCGCTGAGTTCCGTCCTAGGGGCTCAATACCGGAAAACAACTGATCAGTTTTATCCTAATGCATTCTGAATGGAGAGCAATCCGTTCAGGATGTCTTCAGTTCAGTCTTATTGACGTTTTAGGACGGAGATAATACCGCAGCATGCTACGGTTTATTCTCCGGCCCAAAAAATACTGAACACTTGCCGGAATGCCGGATCCAGCATTAATTTACATTGAAATGTATTAGTGCTGAATTTGGCATTAAAAATACTGCAATGCTGGATCCGTCCTTCCGGTCTGCGCATGCGCAGACTTTTAAAAATGTGAAAAAAATATAGAAACGGATTTGTTTGTCCGTATGACAAACGGACAGACAAATCCGTTCTTGCAATGCATTTGTGAGACGGATCCGCATCCGTATCCGCCTACAAATGCTGTCCGTTTGCATGCAGATTGCCGGATCTATCTATCAAACTTATATCTGTGATTTATCTATCGTATATCCGTATATTATCTATCATCTATCTATCAAACTTATATCTGTGGCTTATCTATCGTATATCCGTATATTATCTATCTATCACATAAATGTCTTCAACATTGTAAGGATATTTTGTGAAATAATATTATAAGGATAGTTTCTCGGGGTGCTGCCACAAGTTCAGCTTTTTTGCAGTTTTTGATGCCAGAACCAGGAGTGAATTATAAAACAACAGGTAATAGTTTCTCTCCTTTTATGATCCACGCCTGATTTTGGCTCCACATACTGTACCATAAAACCTGACCACGTGGCTCCAGTTCGGCTTGGTCTACATTGTATTTGTGGCACTATAGTATTGACTGATTTTAACTATTGAGTGACAGCAGTAGTCCACAAGACTGCATACAATCCAATGTATTCCTTTGGACGGCAATCAGTGGTCCTACAAGAAGCCACAGTGCAGCCCTAGCCTTACTACCCTTCTCTTCAATGTAACGTAGTATATACAGCGGGAATATTAATGCTTTTAGGGCTCTATATGACGATTAAGCGCCGTAGAACTCATGCAGTGTGTTATAGCTATTATACCGGCCCTAAAATGTGAGCATATCATGGCCGCCTGAAACAGGCCTCAGTCTAAAATTTAGTTTTGTATTATTTATTTTTTAAACACTGTAAATAATAAAAATGTGAAAAGCTAAGGATTTGATCCTTCCTTCATTTCCAAGGGCTAAACTACTGCCTGCAGGTCCGTCTTGCCTACGCCACAGAACCGTAGGGCGTACAGAGAATATTTTGATAAGCCTCTTCTAGACATCCCTGTTGGAACAGACCTTGTCATGTAGCGTTCTGTATAGCTTGCAGTTTTATAGGATGACTGCTGTGCTATGTTAGGTCCTGTTGTTGTAGGGACAGTAAAGGGTTAAGCGAACTGCGTATTTTAGATTTTAGGGATTATTGGGGAATGAAAAGCAGCTTTTTACCAAAATCCTGTTAATGGTTTGGCAGAGCGTGTGTTTGGACAAGGTGTTTACCTCCTGCTATGGAGCTTCTCTGAAAGGCCCTCTCATTAACCCTTACACGGCCCTAAGCTGTGACCCTAAGAGGCTGAGGCTTAAAAATGTGTGTCCTTTGACGTTGTAAAAAAAATAATATTTGATGCTATTATGAAACCACCCGAACATAGGTTTTTACAAACTGAAGTTATTTTTGGAATGATGTGTGAAACCCCAAAGCAGATCATTACATCAGCATGCCTAAAAATGTCATTCTATATTCAGCTGGGGTAAGAGAAACGCCAAAGAATCTTCAATTAACATATTGTATTCTAAAGTGCTAAGGGGATTTGATATGTAAGTGGCTGATTTTTCTGTTTTATAGGTCACACGAGTCTTATTTTATAGCAAAAACTTTGCACAGCTACAAACATGGAATAAATCGTCTGCATTCGTCGATGTAGCAGAGCTGAATTTGTCATTTGCGACAACATGCTGTTTCATAAGCTCTGTTCACACTTGCATTTTCAAGGCTCTGTCACGAGTTCCAATCTTTTTGACAGCCAGAATATTACAGTCTGCAGCAGTATTCTTTCCGTGAAAAATTCTCAAACCGAACGGAAACCTAGCAGATGTTATTATCGGTCCAAGGAAATCTCAGCGCAAAGGTTTGTCAAAGCTATCCGTTACGAATGGAAGCCATGATGCTAGCGTGCAGAGAGTTATCATCATACACATTCACTTTTCAGTTGAATCTGCATGTACAGTGTGTCTGGATTTAGGGCTCATGGCCGTTGTTGTTTTTGCAGTCCGCGAATTGTGTATACGCAAAACACGGATACTGGCCACATGGTTCCGCATTTTACGGAACGTTCTGCCCTCTTTAGAACTGTCCTATCCTTGTCCGTAAAATGGACAAAATAGGACACGCTCTATATTTTTTTGTGGGGCTGCGGTATGGACATACGGAAGTGGACAGCACGCGGTGACGTGGACAAAAATGACATTTGTGTGCATGAGCCCTTAGAATGAGGATATCATATGGCTATCTAGTGGAATTTTCCCGCAAACATCTATATGGTCTGAACATTGCCTAAAATTGACAAGTTCCCGTGTGCTAAAATGTTATATGCCTATATAATAAGTATTAATAATTCCTCCGACAGCTCTTGCTGCATCCTGCGGCTTTCACACACAATGTTTTATGACCAAAATTGCTGTTGCAAGATTT
This sequence comes from Bufo gargarizans, assembly GCF_014858855.1. Taxonomy (NCBI): domain Eukaryota; kingdom Metazoa; phylum Chordata; class Amphibia; order Anura; family Bufonidae; genus Bufo; species Bufo gargarizans. The sequence goes on from NC_058083.1 coordinate 101,868,537, forward strand.
AATATAAAAGTCTATTGTGAAATTTAAAAAAAAATCACAGTGAAACTTGTTGTTTGTTGCATTTTTGTGGCTAATTTTTTATTTTATTTTGCAAAATGCAGCAGCCCTTGAGGGTTTTACCATAAGCTTCTCTATAGGACTTGGAAAACTCCAGAAATATAAAAAACGGCAACTAAATCCCTTGTAAAAACACAATGAGAAACTCTTGAAATTCATGGTGTTTTATTTAAAGATGGCGAAAAAAAATGTTTGTGTGAAGGAGGATTAAATAACATGTCCCCCACATCTAGCGAGATATTCAGTATCTTCTCAGCCGCTCGGCATACATGCAGCTTATCAGTTAGGAGGTGGATTCATAGTTGCATAGACAAACACTAAATTGCTGCGTTCCTTTGTATAATAAAAAGTCTTCCCCATCCTTAAATAAAAAAACAAAAAATAAAGTGAGAAATTTGCTGCCTGCTTGGATTTAAAATGTGCAACAACGTAATTATTAAATGCAAAACATCAACAACCTACAGGTATCAGCTGCATGGTGGAGTGATTGTATTATGATACGGCTCAGTGCAAACTAACCTAGGCAGACACAGTCCCCTAGTGGTAAAAACAGAGAACTACAGGCAGGAAAAGGACTTTTTTTTTTTTTTGTTTTATCATTGCCTGTAATACCAAAACTAAATGCTTGTTTCAAACTGAACGATGCAACAATCTCAGAGGCTGATAAAACCAATGATGTTATCATATGGTAAGCGCCAAAGTAGCGTAAAGAAGCTCAATCGTAACAGTAGATATCTATGTCACAAGTACCGGAGGTATTTAAGGTGCATCTCTAGCCCAAAAATATTGCTCATGAGCCATGTGCACAGTAACAGGCCTTTTAAACAGGCTGAGGATCGAGAAAATTATGGGGACAAACGCTTGTATGAAGACTCATTCCCCATAATTGCCCTGTGTAAACAGAAGAGCAAAGGCGAGTTTGCTGGGTGATTGCGACTTTCATGGGGTACTTAGAAACATATTTTGTTGGCAGCAAATCACCCTGTGTAAACAGGAATCTGTTGCCGACAAACAATGAATATGTATGGGGACAAAAGATCGTATTTGCGATCATTCATCCCTATACAGAGGGACGACTGTTGCGTGTGAATGCAGTTCTACTGGAGTTCAATTATCGAGCGAAGATCTGGAATGGATGGTTGGTTCCCGATCATTGCCTTGTGTATCGGTAAACAAGCCCGAAAGTTGAGTAATCCTTAATGCTGAGGATGTATGATGGTGGCTATAGCCAATTATCTTTCTGCAAATGTTCTACAACCAAAATCGCTCAGGAGCCGAAGATTTATTCTTCTTGCATGCCCAAAATGTGGAAGACAGAGTCATGTATGGAGATCTAGTTCTGTCTTATGTTTAGTTATGGCTTAGGGCACAGCAGCAAGCTCATATTTAGGCCCATAACATGTTTGATCTATCAAGTAAAAAAAAAAATATGCTACAGGAAAATGTGTTATGGAATGAATCAAAAGGGTCGATTGCAACAAAATGTAAAGAAATGAATGGGCAGAGGTTGTGTTTTTTGAGGTGGTTTAATGTTTCATACAATGGATCACAGTAATAACATGATTATAATAAAAATATTAAACTGTTCTTATCTCTTTTAGATTTCTGCCCTCCATGACTGACATTAATATACTGTATTTGGTTTTCATGGTATTACTACTGTATATTGCTTAGGTCTCATGCACCAGGCACCAGGCTACCATATGGAAAGCCAAAAGTAAGTACAAGTTATTTAAATTAGTCAAAAACATGTCATAAAATTGTCATAAAATTATCCAGACACATTCAACACTAAGAATAAACTCAAACTTATCAGTATTTAATTTTTCAACGTTTTACTTTTATGTACTGGCCTGCCACATACTGTAGGTTGTTCAGCCAGCAGCTATTCCTCCCATACACATTTATGGATGCCAAGCACCAAGAACAATGGATTTGGCATGTTGAATTCCAGGTGTAGACACCCCTCATACACAAACTACAACCTCCAAAATCGGCGAGTTTGGCTGACGTCTCATGTGTATGAGCTCCTCAGTTCTTACATCCTTCCTTCATATGAATAAAACCAAGAACTGTATTATATCTGTGTTCTCCCAACAATAATGTCCTAGAAATGTCATTAATACCTAAACACACCTTGAAGGGGATGGAAAAAGCAAGGGAGAAAAGGGGTGAGTATTCATTTTCTCATTTCACCACAGTACAGGGTATACCTACAAAGTTTTTATTTAGCTTGGAAAATCCCTTTAACTGACTTGAATGTGTTTCTCATGTGCATAAATATTTCTAATGAGATAATATACAATAAAAACATTCAAAACATTTGAAAAACAGTATGACCCCATGATGCGGCTGGCCACATGCAGCCAAGCAATGCACACCTATGGTAGCCATTGGCAGACTTACAATGGCGGTTCATGGCTGCCATGGCACAGTGCTCCCAGGTGGGCATGGGTGCCACTTGACTCACCCTGTGTCTGTTGCAGTTCCAGCCCCCCAGCAGTGGTCCCAGGTGCCGTTTCTTGTGTGTGTGTCTGTATTAAGGATATTATTCATTGAACTCCACCTCACCCTGCAGTATTGCAAGGGTGAATTCCCCTTTTCTATGTGCAGCTGCTTGACTAATGTGCTAATCCGCTCTGCTCTGTATGTAGTGCTGTTTGTCCCACCCTTTGCCTGAGCAATAGGTTTCCCTAGCTTGCCAGGCCCTGATAAGGTACTACAAT